>NC_059375.1:27464166-28182500 GCF_019703515.2 Myxocyprinus asiaticus | reverse complement strand
ACATAAGCGCATCGAGAACACTCCTAACATTGCTATATGCTGTGTGCAGTTCACGCTGCAGTGCATGCCCAAAGTTTAAACAAGGCAGGAGAAAGGCAGGGGTGAAGAAATTGTGCACATTGGTTCTTGCATGTATTGTCACTATTTTTGCTGAATGTGTGAAAGTGATTTGAGAACAGGTCAGTCTTCCGTGCATAACAGACTCTCTTTTAAAATACCAATATAACAAAACATTAAAAATTAACAAATCATTTCTTCTCATCTTGCTCAAAAATGCATAAAATAATACTTAATTTCAACATTTGTTCACCCCATCCAGTCCCATGCAAAGCATGCTGGGAAATGGAAATCCACTACCCAGTTTCATCAATGTTACAAGACGTATTCATGTAGTCCCAACTCAAATGGATTAAGTAAACTTACATTTTACAAATTTAATTGGATAGAAAACAATGAAATCAAGTTGTGACAAAATGTTCTAGAATTATGGGTAACACTTTATTTTACAGTGTCCAGTTTATACAGCCCATCGTTGCTGTATAAACTGATCAGAAAATCTGAGCCCCAGACTGTAAAACTACAGCAGTCTGGCCTTGGCTTGATTCAAAACAGACCAGCTGGTCCAAGGGAAGATCAAGGTAAACCGGAATGTTTTTTGTAATTTTTTATTTTATTTTTTATATTGGATCTTTGTCTTTCATACTGAATCAGATTACTGTATCTGGAAGATTACACTCAAGGGAAGCACATGCACAGACAAAGTCAGAAGACAGGACAACAACCTACCTCAAAGACTGCTGTTATTGGTGCTGGAAGTGTGTGCAAGCACAAAGCTCTCCGTACACTGCTGACTGCTGGAGGACAATGAGCGTCTTGGTGACCTCTGGAAGCGGTTTCGCCTGTTGAAGTAGCTGCCAGCTGTCCATGTCCTCTGTCTTTTGTGGAGGTACTCCTTGTAATTCTTGGTAAGCAGGGTGTAGAGGAATGGATTAATGCAACTGTTGCTGTAGGTCAGACAAGTGGTCAGATAGTTAATGTTGCGCTTGGCCTTGGTGGAGAGAGCCAGTGCTGGGTGGAACTGACCTAAAAGCTGCCAGATCCAAAAAGGTAGGAAGCAGGCCCAGAAGAGGAGCACAATGGTGAAGATAAGATATAGGACCTTCTGGTTTGGGAGCTTCTTGGTCTGCTTGAAGGTCTCGGTCTGGGAGATCCAGTAGGTGCGTGCGAGGCGTATATACAAGTAGCCAATTATGACTCCTGGAGCCACAATGCTGGTTCCAAAGAGAAAGGAAATGTAGATTTTATAAGAGAGTGGGCTCAATGTGGGTTGACACATTGGCTTGGAGCTCTCGGTCATCAGCTGGACACCAATGATCATGGGTAAAGTGAGAATCAGGGAGGCCGTCCACACTAGCAGGGCGATTGCCTTACGGTAGCTCTTAGAGCGTTTGACTGTATCTAATGGCTTGAGGACGGCAAAGTAACGTTCTGTACTCATTACAGTTAGTGTGAAGATGCTAGCGTGCATGGTGAGGAAATCCATACTAATGAGGATTCGACACCCGGCATCTCCAAAGTACCATCCCTTTAGGAAATGTGTACATACCACAAATGGAATAGTAAGTAAGTAAAGTAGATCGGCTAGTGCCAGGTTGATGATGTAGATGTACATAGAGGCAGCTGAACGCATAGAGTGACACATGACCACTAGGGTGTAGATATTTCCAGACACGCCCACCAGACACATTAAGGACAGGATGGTGCCAATAGTGAAGGTTGCAGCCATGTTTTCAGTAGAAGCTTCTACTGGGGTCTCAGTGACATTGGAAATCTTCTCCATGAGCTCCATAGACACAGTGGTCATCTCTAAATTAAGATAAATTAATGATTATATATTATATTCATATTGAATTCAGTTTATATTTTCACCAATGATATTGATACACATAGAGTAACATATTTCGTGTGCCTTAAATACTTGAAAAATTAAAGGAATTTTGCGGATTCAAAACAAGTTAAGCTCAATTGACAGCATTTATGGCATAATGATTTGGCAGAGGCTATTTGCACAACAAAAAAGCATCTTCTTTGCACTAAGTGCAAATAGTGTTGGATATAATTTACACCCTAGTGCAAATAGTGGCAGAAACTATTTACACCCCTAATTAAATACTAACATACTGTATAGTGGCATCACGGCAGTATGTTTATTGTGTTTATTTAGAGTCCCACAGACACCCTACATCAAACCTTACCCCTAAACCTAACCCTAACCTTCCCTTACAAAAATGTAACCATGGTTTTACTACAGTAACCATAGTCTTATCAAGGTATTTTGTAGTAAAGCAATTGTAACCACAAAATTAAACATGGTTACTATATCAACACTATATTACTATAGTAACACAGCCTGCACTGTGGCCAAAACACTGCAAGGAAATCAACCTTTATTATTTGTATTTATTATATGTAGTATTAAAAGAAATATTAGGAGTTGAGACAGGAAACAGGATGGGGAAAAGTGGGCCAAAAGAGGACATCGAACACGGGTCGTCCGCATGAAAAAAACACACAGGCATGTCTATTTACACCTAGTGCAAATTGTCACTCCATAATGGTTTCGACTTGTCCCTCTTTTTCTTTAAAAAGAGCAAAAATCGAGGTTAAAGTGAGGCACTTGCAATGGCAGTGAATGGGGACAGTTTTTGGAGGGTTTAAAGAAACAGTGAGTATTTTAACATTTACAGATTTGCCCCATTCACTTCCATTGTAAGTGCCTCACTGTAACCCATATTTTTGCATTTTTATTTTTTTTTTTAAGAAAAAGAGAAACATATCAAAATTATGTTTTGTGGTAATCAACATAATGCCACAGCTGCTGTCAGTTGAGCTTAACTTGTATTGAACCTGGAATTTTCCTTTAATTTGAGAAGTGGTCAGCATAGCACAGCAATCGAGGATGAACTTTTCTCTCAAACTTGATTTAATTCCTTTGAAATAAGTTGTCATTTAATTAGCTATTTCTTTAAAATGATTAATACTTTTGCATCTCAGGAATATATTATGCAACATATTAGGAATATATATATATATATATATATATATATATATATATATATATATATATATATATATATATATATTTCAGCACCCTGAAATTAAGGCTACTATCTAATATAACTGTTAAGAGTTTTTGTACATGTGACCTCCAGAGTCAAATTAAATGTCACTAAGGATAAAAAAATAATGCTTTACCTTGACTGAATCCCACAGACAGTGTAGCTCCAAGCTCGGAGACGTTTAGCATTTATAATGAGTCCAACTCATGGTTTCTCCTAGGAGTTACCACCACTTGTAATGCAAGAAATCCTTGTATGGCAAAATCAAACAATTCCAGTACACACACAAACACACACACACAAAAAAAGATCACCTAAACCGTGTCATGCGTAGAACACATAGAGCCTGTCAATAATCAAAAAACAAAAGCAAACAAGACATTCAAAGACAATCGAAATGAGTCATAGATGGGTGTTTCAGCCATGTAGGAAAAACTTCTATTTTCTGCAGCAGAACACTCACTAAATCACAGATCTGAGAGCCAGGCAAGAAAAATCCTTATAGAACAAGAAAAGTGGTACAAGGGGAGATAAAGGGCAGAATCGTCTTAGATAGATATGCCCAAAGAGGCGATCACTTTGAGCTATAGCTGGATTTTGAAACCCTCTCCTCTACTGACAGAGTGCGTGCTTGCAAGGGGTAAGAGAGAGAGAGAGAGAGAACTCACACTAGCACATAGTGGAGGGGAGATGAGAAAGAGAGAAGGGAGGGAATAAAGATAGAGAGATTGTGGTGTGTGTGTGTGTGTGGGGGGGGGGGGGATTTGGTCTCTAAATAAAAAGAAATAATAATAAAAACACCAAACATAATGTACCACAACAAGCTGCACTCACAAAATGAATTCTACAAGAATTTTAAGCAAACCAGTTTAGGTACATGCTTTTGAGGCAATTTTGCTTTCCCTTCCTCCAAGTTCCTGTTAACGATGCAATCACAACTTTCTCCACTTTCCTGTTCCACAGTAAACATTTTACAGCACTGAATTCATTTAATCTGCATAGACTGAGTCTTGACAGGGAGAAATAGCTAGTGCTCTTTCTTTTTGCTGAAAGTCAGTGCCCTAACATACAGTATGACAAATCCTTTATTCATCAATATTTATGACACATTTATACCAAAAGTTGTCCCTTTAAATAATGCCTTTTCAAAGCAGAAAGACTATTCTCAGCAGGTAATTAATACATGCCTGGAAGTTTTGGTGCTTTTATGAAAGAAATCCAGCCTTGTTCAGTTTTTCACAAAGATATGTGACCCTTAGGGAAAGGAATCCACATTCAGAGGGCATTAGCTTGTTTATTATTCCAGTGCTGAAGGATGTGTTGAGATGGCATAGATTTGGAATTACCTTTAGCTTCCAAGCCCAACTGCGAGGCTCACCTCACTGACCTCTGCATGCATCATCTTGGTCATAGGATGGACTACACTCTCTTAAAATGGAATACTTAGAAATAAATGAATGCCAAGTATTCACAGTTTTCCTAAGCAACCACTGGGTGGTGCAATGATGATTCTAATTGCCTGTTTTCTGTTTCTAGTCACGAGACACAATGTAAAACTAACCGAAACGAGCGATACAGATGGAGAACAACCATTCAAGTGTTATTTGGAGTAAAAATAAATTTCACGCTCAACTTGTGCAGTTTTTGGCTATCATAATAACTCAAAGTAGTTAATGATGTCAACGTAACTAACCTCGTACCATCGCTTTATGTCATCTACATCCTCAGGTGAGGCACTGTAAAAAAAAATAATCTCAACTCCGTGAAGTATCAGCACTATAGAGCCACGTTTTCTGACAATTTCTACAAATGTAATACTTTACCCGCTAAGAATAAACGGTAATGCGGGTGAAAACACTGGCGACCGGAAATTGAAAACAGGCAAACCATGGAACACTTCCGTGTTCAGGAAAATGTGGAGAGCCATAATCAGCCAATCAAAAAAAAACAAAAAACACTACATCTACGTGCAGTTCTACAGTCAATTCGGAATGGATTTTAAAGACACGTATTTTAAAAGCATTAGCGCTATGCTTTATGTCATATGCGTAAAGTCAATGGGCATGGCCACAAAGTGCAAGAATGCACTAAGTATAGGCGCAAGTGGGTTTGGCAAAATTGCGTGCACAACACGCTAATCAGGAGCAATTTAATTCTGAGGTTTTTCTCTGGTTATTGCACCATCTTCATCCTATTATATAGTCCATTCCCTGTCAAGTACCAGCGATATAAACAAAGACAGCACATTCATAAGAAGTTGGTGGTGTAAATTGACTGTATGCAATAAACTAAAAGAATATAATTGTGAACATACGTTCTTTTGTGCATTAACTGCGTCCTTGTTGAATGTCAGGCATATTTCTATGACAATAACTATCACTATGTTTTTGTTTTTTTTGCAACAAAAGGAGTAGCTCATCAAAAAGTTTACTGATATAGCTGATGGAAACGCAAATTATAGCTAAAATTTCACAAGTGTCGACATAATATTTTTCTGTTTAACCCTAGCACATAAACTATGTAGATACTTCAGATGTCTCCAAAAACTGGTTTAGAAACACTTCTTATAGGGAAAATTGGCATTAATGCAAAAATATATTGTCACATTAAAGAATTTACCCCAAACGTTAGCCTGTGTTAACCATGATGACAAGGTAAACATCCTTGAAAACCAATTTATTGTACTTGAAGCATTAATTGCACTGTTATGGATTGATCATAATGGCATACCTGCACAGATCTGATGCTGCAAACACATCTGCGTCATGACACTTCCAGGAGTGCCAACACAAATATCTCATATCATGCACCTGTCATCGACAAGTGCACGGAGAACAAATGAATGGCCACTCTTTGTGATTATTTAATCGCCGTAGCCATCCATTTATTTATTAGTTGCTTTACCACACCATTCAAAATAATAGACGGCAGTCATGGAATTAGCCCACAATACAAAATACATATAATTTCTATGCACAAGAGGTTTTAAATGAAAAATAAATACACAATACTAAGAGAAAAGCTTCAGTATGCTTTTTTGGAACACTAAAATATCCCAATTCTATATAATTATTGTTTAACTTACTTTTGAAAAAATGCCGGCAAAATTCCATGTTATTAATTTAAATAAATGACCAAACAAAAAAGTTAAATTAGCCATATCCTGTAGATGAAAAAAGTTGGCTGGATGACATTCCCAGAATGTTCTACACTTTTTTCAAGACTATAAACTATCAGAACTATTTGTCCAATGCTGAGTTCACTTTTAGAAAACATCTTGGTTACTGTCGTAACCTCCGTTCCCTGATGGAGGGAACGAGACGTTGTGTCGATGTAGTGACACTAGGGGTCGCTCTTGGGAGCCCTAAACACCTCTGATCTTTGAGAAAAGGCAAATGTGAATTGGCGAGTGGAATTTGCATGCCACACCCCCGGACATACGGGTATAAAAGGAGCTGGCTCGCAACCACTCATTCAGGTTTTGTGCTGAGGAGACGAGACAGGATCCCGGACATTCCAGCGGGTAGTACAGCTAGTACAGCTTCCCCATCAGGGAACGGAGGTTACGACAGTAACCAAGACGTTCCCCTTCTGTCACTCACTTGACATTGTGTCGATGTAGTGACACTAGGGGTCCCTATGCCAAAACGCCACAACAGCTGAACTGTGTTACGTGAACTGCCGATGCAGGTGCAAGCAAGCTGCTGCGTGCGTAATAGCAGGTGTATCAGTCTGCACGTAGCCTCCCCCAACGCCCCAAAAGACATTATGTAGTTCCCCACACCCCTGAGAGGGGGAAGCGATGTAACTAGCATCGGAGCAGCCCGCGCCAGCCGCGGCCTTTTCTCTCTATGTTTTCTCTCCACAGAGTGTTAGATTCGGCTGGGGCCTTCTAATGCTATTACTCGCGCCGGGGAAGGTGTTCTTTTCCTTTCCTATTCTTTCAGGGGGAAAAGACCCCATGGAGACCACATCCTGCCCGATGGGGAGGTAACATGTGGCAATACATCACGTGGGCTCACCCCACATGGAAGAGGCACGGTGGTAGGTCCTGCCTCAAAGGGGAGGAGCTCTACAAACACAGCGACCAGGGGCAGAGAAAGCCCTGCCCAAGGGAGACGCGGGTCTGCTGACAAGGAGTAACTGGCACCTGTGGAGCACCTATCCCAGTACAGGGCATATTAGCACACGTACTGGGTCTGGCTGCGAATTCCTCCGCTGAATTCATGAGCCACAGGGCTAGGGAGGAAAGACATCCAGGGTTCAAATGTTCGTGAACTCGCATGGGAGAAGAAGCGCGCCTCTTCGCCTCACGTAGGGGAAAGGTGCTATACGTAAGCAATACACCCGGCCAGCTATCCCGTATTCCCAAACTTACCTGTTCGTACCTGGCAAAACACGGGACGAAACTGTCTCAACCCGGAGATTGTAAAATCTTGCAAAGGTATTGGGTGTTGCCCAGCCCGCTGCTCTGCAGATGTCTGCTACAGAGGTGCCATTGGCCAGTGCCCACAAGGATGCCAACTCCTTGTAGAGTGTTCTCGTATTCCCAAAGGGGCAGGCATGGCCTGGGCCTGGTATGCCAGAGCGATGACATCAACGATCCAGTGGGCAAGCCTCTGTTTGGAGACAGCGTTCCCTTTCCGCTGTCCGCCGAAGCAGACAAAGAGCTGCTCAAAGCTCTGCGTGCGATCCAAGTAGATGTGCAAAGCACGCACCGGACACAGCAACGACAGGGCTGGGTCTGCCTCCTCCTGGGGCAGCGCTTGCAGGCTCACCACCTGATCCCTGAAGGAACTCCAGGCAGGTATCGCTGACAGAGAACGCCTGCAGATCCCCAACCCTTTTGATGTAGGTGAGCGCAATCAGGAGGGCTGTCTTCAAAGAGAGGGCTTTCAGCTTGACTGACTCTAGTGACTCAAACGGGGCTCTCCGAAGGCACAGGAGGACCACGGAGAGATCCCATGTGGGACCCAAGGAGTGAGGAAAGCATTTTTTTTTTTTAAATGTGGGTACCGCAGCCCGTTTGGGATGCAGCGAACACAAAACAAAAGGGAACATAAGATTTACTTCCCGGCCCTCCACTGAGGGAAGGAGTGGTCTGGATACCAGCTCCATGGTTCCAGCGGACGTCTCCCTCCCTGGGTCATCCGTCTCAGGGGCGCTTAGGAGCCTTCCGGGTCCTCGTGCCAGGTCATGAGGCGGGGGCATCAGCTTCCTGTGGGGGGCTCTATGCTGGGGCCGAGGACTGAGCTCGGGCTGTGGTGGAGCCGCCTAGGCTTTCGCCGCCACAGGGGGATGCCCTCGGCGAGCAAACGGGGAACAGGTTCTTGAGCCACATCGGGGCAAGATATGCTGCATTGCTTCCGTCTGCTTCTTCACCGGTGAGAACTGCTGGGCAAAGTCCTCGACGGTGTCGCTGAATAGGCCAATCTGGGAGAATGGCGCATTTTAGAAAGCTTAACACAAATCTAGTATATTTTTGTTTCATAAACCGGCTACAAAAGTGATTGTTAGGCACATTATTTGATGTAAATTTACTTTTCTTACCACGTGCTGGTGAAATCTCCAAACTGCAAATGCAGGAACTGAGTTTTGATTGTGCTGAGATAAAACGTGCTTCTCAAACATCTTAGAGCAATAACGTATTTCTCCACTTCATTTACATACAATACACCCATAGTTTGCACGCATAAACCCACAGCAAACACTCCCACCCACGGCCACTTACGCTTTACGTTGGCACGAAAATTGCACTTAGAATTAGCACTTTCACGAAAATTGGATAAGACGTAGCACGTGGTCATGCTGCATAGATCTGCACGTAAAATAAAGCCCTAATCATTAATCTTACAGTTCAATCATCATATGAAGGTAGGGCTACTAAACATTAGATCTCTTTCTACCAAAGCACTAATTGTAAATAAAATTATTACAGATCATAGTCTGGATGTGCTCTGTTTGACTGAAACCTGGCTTAAACCAGATGAATATATTAGTTTAAATGAACCTACTCCTCTAGGTTATTGTTATAAAAATGAGCCTCGTCTGAAGGGTCGAGGAGGAGGTGTTGCTACAATTTACAGTGAAGTTTTTGGTGTTACTCAGAGGACAGGATATAAATGTAAGTCTTTTGAACTAATAATGCTTAATGTGACACCGTCAGATATAAATTTAAAAAAAAAAACTTTTCATCTTTTACCCTTGCTACAGTATATAGATCACCTGGGCCTTATTCTGATTTCCTTGGTGAATTTGCTCATTTTTTTATCAGATCTTGTAGTTACTCTAGATAGAGCTTTACTTGTTGGTGACTTCAAAATTCACATAGATAATGAAAATGACACATTAGGATTAGCATTTATCAATATTCTCAACTCTCTTGGTGTCAGACAAAATGTAACAGGACCAACTCATCGCCATAATCATACGCTAGATTTAATTTTGTCATATGGAGTTGATGTTGATACTATAGAAATTCTGCCTCAGAGCGATGACATCTCAGATCATTACCTCGTCTCTTGTATGCTGCGATCAGCTAATGTTTACTCAATCTACACCACTTTATCGTTCAGGTAGAATTATTCTTTCGACCACTAAAGATAGCTTCACTAATAATCTTCCAGATCTATCTCATACACACAGTAAACCCCAAAGCCTAGAAGAACTTATAAATACAGTCATCTCTAGCACTCTTGATAGTGTCGCCTCCCCCTTCGATTAAAGAAAATTAAAGAAAAAAGCCCTGCACCATGGTACAATGATCACACTCATGCGCTCAAGAGAGCAGCTTGGAAAATTGAGCGCAAGTGGAAGAATACAAAATTAGAGGTATTTTACGGTGCATGGAAGGATAGTGTCTATAGCTACAGACAGGCACTAAAAGATGCCAGGTCAGTATATTTTAGCAAACTCATAGAAAATAACCACAACTATCCTAGGTGTTTATTCAGTACTGTGGCTAAATTGGTTAGGAATAAAGCATCGACTGAACCAGATATTCCGTCGCAGCACAAGAGTAATGACTTCATGAATTTCTTTACTGATAAAATTGAAATAATCAGAAATAAAATTGGAATTATGCAATCATCTGTCACAGTACCTCAGAAAACAGTGTCTCATAATTTTCCTCACGTGCAACTTCAATCCTTCGCTGTCATAGGTCATGAAGACCTAACAAAACTTATTGAAACATCAAAAGCCACAACAAGTATGTTAGATCCAATACCAACCAAGCTCTTAAAAGAGATATTCCCTGTAATCTCAAAACCTCTTCTTAATATTATTAACTCCTCGCTATCCTTAGGACATGTCCCAAGAAACTTTAAAATGGCAGTTATCAAACCACTTATTAAGAAGCCACAACTTGATCCTGGAGAATTGGCTAATTATAGACCGATTTCAAATCTGCGTTTATGTCGAAAATACTAGAAAAGGTAGTATCCTCCCAAATATGTTCATTTCTACAGAGAAATAGTATATATGAACAATTTCAGTCAGGATTTAGGCCTCATCACAGTACAGAGACTGCACTTTTCAGAGTTACAAATGACTTGCTCTTATTATCTGATCGCGGCTGCATTTCACTTCTAGTGCTTTTAGATTTTAGTGCTGCATTCGACACGATAGATCACAACATTCTATTGAATAGGCTAGAGAAGTATGTTGGAATTTGTGGAGTTGCATTAGCATGGTTTAGGTCCTATTTAGCAGACCGCTACCACTCTATGTAAATGAGGAATTGTCAAACCAAACAAAAGTAAGTATGGAGTGCCACAGGGATCAGTTTTAGGGCCTCTGCTTTTCTCCTTGTATATGCTTCCCCTGGGAGATATTATCAGGAATTGTGGAATAAGTTTCCACTGTTATGCCGACGATACCCAACTTTATATTTCTTCAAAACCTGATGATATTTCACAATTCTCCAAATTAGCAGAGTGTATCAATGAAATAAAAGATTGGATGGCCAGAAATTTCCTTATACTTAATTCCGACAAAACAGAGGTACTATTATTGAACCAAAATCTTCTAAAAACAAGCCGCTAAAATATAATTTGACTCTCGATGAATATACTGTTACATATGGGATACCAATCTGTCCTTTGAAAATCAAATTACCAATGTTTGTAGAACAGCATTCTTCCACCTAAGAAATATTGCTAAATTACATGCTTTCCGTTGCTGATGCCGAAAATCGAATTAATGTGGACCTCAAGACTAGATTATTGTAATGCATTACTGGGAGGATGTCCAGCAAGAATAATAAATAAACTTCAACTGGTTCAAAATGCAGCAGCCAGAGTGCTGACTAGAACCAAGAAATATGATCATATTAGCCCCATTTTATCGTCGTTACATTGGCTACCTGTTAAATTTCATATTATTTTTAAAATTCTGTTAACTACGTACAAAGCTTTGAATGGTCTAGCTCCGCAGTAATTAAGTGACCTTCTACCATGCTATATTCCGCACGTTCTTTACGATCGCAAAATTATGGCCTGTTAATAGTTCCTAGAATATCGAAATCCATAAAAGGAGGTAGATCCTTTTCCTATTTGGCTCCTAAACTATGGAATAGTCTCCCTAACACTGTTTGAGATGCAGACACACTCACTCAGTTTAAGTCTAGATTAAAGACTCATCTATTTAGCCAGGCATACACCTAATTTATCCTTCAACTCACAATAAGGCTGCTTTAGTTAGGTTTACCGGAACCAGAAACCAGAAACATTGATCGTGATCTATAACTCTGCAATAAATTGCTAATATTAGTCTATTTGTTTCCCTGTCTCAACCTCGGGACTCCTATTCTGAGGTCAGCAGAACCGGCTGGATCCAGCTCCATTCCTGCTTCATGTTGGACTCCACTGCTACGTGTCGCCGAGTGATGATGACTAATAGCAGCCGGTGCCAGCCAAACATCACTTCAGTCTATTACGATGGACTTCAGAGGATGAACTGATGCCAACTCCAACCATAAGATATGGGATACTTCATATGCCATTGCCTGAACCTAGGATTTAGGATAGACCTCACAGAAATTACCGGCCAGGTTGAACTGTGATGCACCTAACTGATCTCTGCCTACATCACCTCAGTCTAATGATGGACTACATTCTTGAAATGGAATACATAGACTATCAATTAATTGCCAGCAAAACCCTTCATCAGCCAACTAACAATGATAATTGCATCTATGTGAACATCTGCAGTTAATCCAGGATGGACTTCAAAGACATTAGTCATTAATCTTACAGTTCATACAAAATCTTTGTTTAAACACTGACCCTTAACACTTACTTAGTTTAATCATTTTAAACCATGACTTGCACTATACATAAGTAATATTGGAATTATATTCATGATGATAGCCAGAGGGGAACTTACCCCCACAGTGAGCCCAAGGTTATTTTTCTCCTTTAACCAACATTTTATGGAGTTTTGTGTTCCTTGCCACAGTCGCCTTTGGCTTGCTCACTGGGGTTATAAATACAATTATTATTTAATTACTTATTTTTAAACACACTATTTTATCAAACTACGCAGTGATGACTCTAAGACATTATAGATATCACAGTTTCATTTTCTGTTAATACATGATCTTCTGTAAAGCTGCTTTGAAACAATGTGTATTGTGAAAGGTGCTATACAAATAAAAATGACTTGACTTGACTTGACAATCAATATCCTTTAGTTTTAAACATTGCCCACCAACATCTACTCAGTTTATACAAATAATACATGACTTGATTTACACATAGATAGCTAATATTGACATTACATTCATGCTGTATAGCCAGAGGGGAACTGGCACCCCCAGCTAAGCATTGGTTTCTCTATAATTTTTTTTTTCCCCCTCCATTAACTAACATCGTATGGCGCTTTGAGTTCCTTTGGCTTGCTTTCTGGGGGCCTAATGACAAATACTTTTTAAAGCATTATTTTCAATCATGTATTTCATTTTAATTGCTCAATGGCAATCCACCCTGTGGGTGGATGCCATAATTACAGTACACCATATGGTTGCAAATAGCTTCTTCTCCTATTGACAACCATTCAAAATTAGCTGGGTATTCTGATGTGTTTTCAAGTTTTATTACATTTAATATAAATGTACAGTATATGTTTTATTTTGTAAAAACAAAAAAAAAAAGTTATTTAATGTTGTGACCTTATATATATTAATATATAACTATCAGGTGATCATCTTTGATCAAATAGATAATAATTAATTTTATTATTTAATTGTCATATATTTAAAAAAAAAAAAATTGTTTTTTTTTTTATAAAAAAGTTTCAATATAGTTAGCTAATTTTTTTTTTTTTTAGTTTTAGTACACTTTTGTGTAGCTAACTAACGGATAGCTTTCTCCAGGTATTATAGACCTTGTTGTTTAACATTGCTCATGGTGGAGGGTGAGCAAAAAACTATGAACATTATTTCTGGATTATATATTCCAAATTATTTTGGATGCATTTAGGCATACAGTTTCTGTGAAAATAGCAGAGCTAAAACTCTCTATAGTAGCTCTGTATTTGCCACTGCTATGTGCATAGGGCATTTGTATTCATGTGGCATTCACTGCAATTGTATGCCAAGATAACACATGAGGAAAATTCATGCTGGCTTCCTTCATCATGCAATAAGTCTGGCAAATGTGCCACAGCACCATCTCAATTAATGGGAAACCATGAAGTGGTGATAGGTCAGAGCAAATGCCATAGTACTCATTTAGGCACCTCAATGCAATGAATGGCTCTAGGCTTATCAAAGAACACATTAGGATTTGAGCGTGCCCTCCATCAATGCAAGAATGCCAGCTAAAACCTACCAAATTAAAGTAGGACCAGAAGGATTTAGAATGCACCACCCAAGATAAAAAATATTTCAGTCTTGTCAAGAATATGAATCCGATTTGGAATCCTGTGGAAGTCATATCACCAACTTAAATATAAGCAATGCAAGTCGATAATATGCTCTGGTGCACAAGGCATACACCAGGCACAACCATTTTAGTCTGCCTTGTTACTGAGCAGTTTTGGCAGCAAGTTTTTCACCTTCACAGCACAGAGTCATTTGATTCAGAGAATATTGTTTACAGGTCTACTATTTTGCTCTTGAGCAAATTAGACATTCCTCTCTCTGAGGGCTAGAGTAAAGATCATCTTAACCTTGTGTCAAACACAGCTCAAATTTTGGGGATGTTTCTGTTGGGTCTCCAAGACCCTTTCAGATTAATAGAGATTATATTGGCCTCCTGTGGCTTTGAAAATGCATCTGGAAGTCATCAGACAGGCATGGATTTTTGTTTAATCTGAATCTGTTTAATTAGAATCTGAACAACATGAACACGACACCAAGTTGAGAATGTGTTTGTGTGGCTCGCACGCAGTCTGCTGTAATTATAATAGCAGTGAACAAAAAAGCCTGATCAACAGAGATGTGGGATTGAGTGCAAGACAAGGGTAGGTTTCTTGTCTAGGTGTATCTGGTATGTCCCTTGACTGATGGAATGAGCAGATACCTGGACCGTGATGGATCTAATTGCACTAAGTTGTAACAACTCAATGTGATGTCAGCCAGTGAAGACTATGTGGGATCTTACAGACCTGAGTAAGGTCATTACTGTGTCAGTCAGTCAACATGTCTGGTTGTCTATGATGCTTTAAGACAGGTGCACACTGCACAATTTCCCATCCTTTACTATTGTTGCTTATCAGATTGTACAATAAGTCCCCATTGAGATTTTGGGTAAAAGCCAAGACAGCCTATGTGACATCAGCTGTCTTTTATGTTAAACTGTGTGATCTGCATCCTAGCTACAACTTTGGTCATGTTTGTCAGTAGCCGCTTTACCACAATCGGGCCAGTGCGAGCTAGGGCTATCAACTGGCCAGTCGGGGCCAATAGCCTCAGACCTCGAGCAGCAAGACCAAAATCGATCTGCATTCCCACCATCAGGCAAATAACTCCACAGCGTTGCCAAAAAACCCGCCCTTAACATGCTGTCCTGGTGCCAACATCACACACCCTGGCCATTTCCCAAGTAAGAGGGAAGTTCAAGCTGAGGTATCATGCTATCAAGTAATTTAGAATATTGAGTTTATATAGAATGTAAACAGCAAGATAAGTTTGCGTTGACAGCTCACCGACTGTAACTGCCATGGTGTCCCAAGTGCTCTCTCCACTAACAGCGGGACGATGTCCCAGAACACCGTCTATGAAAGTTCACCGAACCATGGAAAATAATTTCTTTGGTCACCTCTTTGTCCAGTGGGCGTTTTTGTTTCACAAACCTGTACCGTTGTGCGCTAGATACACAACCTGGGAAGTTCGGTGAAACTCCGCCTTTGACATTGAACCCGCCTCAATCCCCAGTTGGCATTGTTTGGCCCAAGGGTAATCGTGGGCCATTGACCATTGCCCAGAGAAAGCCCCGAGGGGGCACATGAAGCCCAGAAGTGACAGTGGTAACACAACTGGTGCTGGTACGCACTAGCATGCCCTCATTTGGCCCGATAGTGGAAACGTGGCTAGTGTTGACTGGCCGTTTTCAGTCACCAGTTGCCTAGTCAGTTGCAGCTAGGCAAAAAAGGTCACAATCTCATTCTTTAGGGTGTTGTCAAAGTAATTTTGATAGTATGATCATAACATGAAGGGAATTCTAAGAACAAGATATTTATGTTGCATATCAGACTAGCTTTAAAAATATTTAATTGAACATCTCTCTCACAAACACACATCATCAGAACTTCATCTGGGGCTAAAGGCCAAGGTATACTTTGTTTTTCCATGTTCATCTTGTGCACTGTTAAGCACTCTAGCCTGTCAAAGTATACTCTTTTGACCACCCATACCAACACGTTCGACACGTGCACTACGACTGCTTTGTGATACAGTCAACGGCAGACACATGCACAGGCGACACGCACAGACTCGGGATGTCCATGAAATCTGGGCTGCACGTGAACTGTCTAAGCATAAAACAGAAACCTTTTTTTTTTTTTTTTAAAGCAAATAGTATCTAATATTCATTAAATATGGGTTGATGCAACAAATAACAATAGCTGACACTCTGAACTGTATCACAACAACAGTTTTGATGGAAAGAAAATGGGCATAAAAACTGCAGAGCTTGCATAAGTCACACAAAAAATGTCATGGCTCGTTGACACTATTGGAACAAATTCAGCAATTTACAAGTCATTTTTTTAAATGGTCAAATTTCTTAACAGTTCATACATTTACCTTTAAAGCTTTAAAAAAAAAAAAAAATGTTTTCATATACTTTTGCATGTTGAATTGTTTTGTGTATTTAGAAGAGTTTAGAAAAAAAAAAAAAAAAAACAGTTTTGAAATTTTGCCAACCCTAAATGCCCAGTGTTGCAATTTTTATTACAAAAAAGTTTTTTTTCCAAATTCACCCCAAAATAAAATATGCATTAAAGTCACCATTTTTATAACCAGTGGCGGAGAAAAAATATATATTTCATAAATATAAATGCTTGGAATAATCGATAAGGCAATTAATTTGACATCAGTGAGTTTGTCAAAGGAAGCAATTAAAGACTGCAGACCTTTCCCTATAATAAAGCAATTATTTTATCATCTTTTCATCTCAGATGGCAAAATTGTGGCCAAAGTTGTATCAAACAAACCTGACAGACTGTTTGAGTTTAGGACAGTTCAATCTACTGTACCAATGGAAAAAAGCAGCAGAAATAGGTACATTTTGTGCATAGGAACCCAAACGGTGTCTGTAACCTGCTCTAAGCCATGCCATTTGACACTGGAAGGATCAGTAAACACTTCACTCACCACATAAATACATGACATCCATCTCTTGACTGGGATTTATTGTCCTTGCCAAAGTTTGCCTGGTGAAGAAGTGCTTGGCCTGCTGCCGGCTGGGCTTGGGTATGACACTTTGACTGATGGCAGGAAATCACCCCATGAACGCAATGTTCTTAGGTACATGGAATATTAAGGGGAGTCACGTGTAGTTATGACATTGAAGGAGTGCTTCACTCTGCTTTTTGTCAGGACAGTGTATTTGCTGACAGCAGTCTTTCCCATGCAACTCTGAAGCATCTGAGACACCTTTAATCCTGCACATGTGCTGTCACTGTATCAGCAAATACTTAGTTAAGTTGCATTGTGGCTTCAAGCTGCAAGAGAGGTTTTCGTCCCTGTGTAGTACTACACTACTTTACTAATTAGTTTGAACCATGGTGTCATATTTCAGCACAGTCTGCTGCTCTCGTCGCATATCGTCACCCAGAGGGAAATTGTATTGCTTAAAGCTCAGGACACTTAAAGGGATAGCTCAAATGAAAAATGACAATCCTTTCATCAGTTACTCAACCTCATGTTGTTACAAACATGTATAGTTTTCTTTCTTCTGTGGAACACAAAAGGAGATGTTAGGCAGAACTTTTGCCTCAGCCACCAGTCACTTTCATTTCATCTTTTTTCCAAACAAAGAAACGACATGATGGTGATTAATTAATGAGAGAATTTTTGTCTTTGGGTGAACGATGCCTTAATGGAGTTCTCAGTTATGTATCATTTAGGCATCAAGTTTAAGGTGAATGTAACTTCTGAGCCACTAGAGGCACCAAACATAATTGCAATCTGTTTGTTTGAACATTGGCCTAACCAATAGAGTGGGTGTTTTAAACTCTTTTGAAAACAGTAATTATTTTTAGCCATTCTCTTTGGTGCCGCTAATGGTGCAGAAATGATACATTTCTATATCTGATATATATATATATATATATATATATATATATATATATATATATATATATATATATGAGGTGTTTCTCCTAAAATTCCTGAGGAGAAATGCAACTAGAAACAAAAGATATATTAGTTGACATACAGTACAAGTACAGAGCTATCACTTTTGATAGCATGTCTCAGAAAACTTTGTCGTGGAATTTGATGAGAAATGTACACACTGAAATCTCTGACTTTTGATTGTAGACTTATTTTGGCAAATCTTAACACAGTTTGAAATATTGTTGAGATCTCTACTGAAATGCTGGAAGAGACACAGGTGAGATCACCGCAGCAAAACTGAAATCTGAGAAGCAGGAGATTTGCTCTTTATTTCATTTATAAGTGAAACAATTTTGACTTTAGAGATCTCATTTGTGTTTTTTTTTTTTTTTTACTTCCCTACTAGCACCTCCTAATCAGCACTCCTGTGTCAACTCAATCTTTACGGCAAATACCCCACTGGGATACCTGCTGTTAAAATGACTTCATTTAATTTTAAGCCTTTAGTGTACCTCAGTTTGTTTGTTTACAAGAACAATTTCTAACAGGTTTTTCAAAGGTTCAAAAGCACATAAAAGAGTTTGAAAGAGAAAGAATCGTCTTCCTGCATGCAGGCATAAAGATGAAAGAGAGTGCCAAAGAGAGAGCTAAAGAGGAGAGTTGTTGCTTTTAGTATTAATCACTGTGTTGTATGCAAAACCTAACACCATAGTGCCCTCTAGCAACATGTAATAGTTTAATATGGTGTATTTTGTATGCATTCCTAAGAGTCAATCACAACCTTTTGTAGCTCTTTAATATTTATTCAAGCCACAAATTAACTCGATAGCAAATCAATAATTGAGACAGAGTCCTGGCAGAGTCAGTGTTGTTTCCCTGTAGGAATAATGTTTGATCTCCTTAGTAGGCCTCTGATATCTTAAAGGACATCTTAATCTTTCCCTCCAAATAACACAACGAAGGGTGAATCGCAAGGTGGATTTAAAAAAGGAGGTATACAGCAAATTCTTTGCCACATCTTTAAACAATACACTGTAATTTGGCCTAAAATTTGAACTAAAATATAGTCATTTAAATTTGATCCATATAAAAAATCTCTGAGAAAAAGGGTGCCAGCAACTGTACGGCTATACACACTGTGCGTACCATGAGCGCTCCGACTGCCCTGAGAAATATTTACTCTCAGAATATCTCACCAATCATGAAATGTGTCCCGTATTTCTGTTGGCTGTTTAAAAGAACTAGCAATGCCGAATTTGCAAATGAATAATTCTTTTGAGTCGGTTCTTTTCAGTGAATTGGCC
Source organism: Myxocyprinus asiaticus (assembly GCF_019703515.2). Lineage (NCBI taxonomy): Eukaryota > Metazoa > Chordata > Actinopteri > Cypriniformes > Catostomidae > Myxocyprinus > Myxocyprinus asiaticus. The sequence continues at coordinate 28,163,292 of NC_059375.1, read as the reverse complement.
AAACAGGCTTGCAAAACGGTCCGAATCGATTCATGATTCAGCACAATTCGTTCGGCCCACTCTCTCACTGGCTGTGTCTCGTTTCGAAGGCTGCGTGCTAGGTAGGATGCGTCCTTTGCAGGCTGAAGTATACCGAGCGTCCTCCTTTAAACAAGTCTCGTTTAAACAAGACGGCCTTCGTAGGACAAACGGAAACGTAACGTAACATGGTTGCTATGACAGCACGCCACTCTTTAACAAGCGTGAACGCTTTGAGTGAGAAGGTAACAAAGTCCCTTTAGGAAGGAATATATGAGGTAAAATTTAGTAGAGTTATGATGATGTAGACAGAAAATAGATTTTACAGGTGTACTTTTAGTCTAATACTTATTTTAATTATATCTTAATATAATTATACATATTATATACTCTGCACTCATCTACTGAGGTACTTTATTTGCATTTATGCATTTGGCTGACGCTTTTTATCCAAAGCGACTTATATTGCATTTATTACAGGGACAGTCCCCCCAGAGCAACCTGGAGATAAGTGTCTTGCTCAAGGACACAATGGTGGTGGCTGTGGAGATCAAACCAGCAACCTTCTGATTACCAGTTATGTGCTTTAGCCCACTATGCCACCACCACTCCCTTCACTCACTCTACTTCAACTTGGGAATTAACATTCCTTGCGTTTGAACATCATATTTACATACATTCGAAGTGTCGTACTCGCTTTTCTGAAACGAGACAGCCTCGATGATGTATGCGGCCGACAAATGCGACCTCCAGAGGATGCAGCCTTCCAAACGAGACACAGCCACTGAATCATTTGGAGCGGGTTCTCACACAGTAAAACAGTTTCTGGATATTTACGAATACAAAGAACAAACAGAGCTGAATACAATGGAAATGTACCAACAATCAACCGAAACAAAAGTCTGTCTTTTTGAGAGGTAACTTTGAGAAACTTGAGATAGTGCTGTGTCATGTTTGAACAAGGGGCTGTTCAAACTGAATGTGTTTTTGCATCCGCTCACACGGTTTTTCAATCGTTTTCCACATAAACATTTGCTAGATAGATGTCTTTTGAAAACTGCATCACGTTTCGCTGTGTTTTGGGCATTTCTCTTCAACTGATAAAAACGCATCTTGATACACTTGAGTTCTGCTCTATTCATTGTGGTGCGTTTTGCTTTATTAGCGAGAAAACGCGTCTGTCTGAATGGTTACTGGAAGAAACGCTTTAGCCAATAGTTACATGAATGCTACTCATCCTCAAGAAAATAAAACAAATGCTTCTCAAAGTCAACAGAACTGAATGCTTTGGTGTTTTTCACACACATAAAAAAATAAAATAAAAATCTCACAGGGGAGCATGCCCCCAGACCCCCTTAGATATAAGGTTTATTAAGCAGATTTTTGTGCGTACACTCAGATTAAATCCTGCAGGCACCCGTGCTCTGAGCCTAATATTTTGTCAGGTATATGAGGAAACTAAAGTATACTTCTTTAAATGTAAAAAGGTCAAAGGTTGAAGCAGGAGGTAAAAAGCTGCATAGTATTTCACACTGATGTCCAACATCCAAAAGGGATTCACATCTAAAAGTACTGCCCATTAAAACCACTTCCAGGGCTTCAAAACTTCCACACCTCAGTCTTTGATCAACAACAGCACTGCTCTGCAACATTTTCAGGACAGAAATAAACGCTGCTTATCTCAGATGACTTACGTAAGGATAGGAATAAAAAAGATAAACTGACGAGGAGTTTGGTGGCCCAAAAGCAGGAATGTATTTTAATAAGTAAATTAAAATACAGAAAAATACCAATCTCAGAAATCAGAACACAACTTTGAGGCTATAACAATGAAAACAGTCAGGGAACCAGTCAGGGAACCAGTCAGGGAACCAGTCAGGGAACCAGTCAGGGAACCACAAAGCAGTGATAACACAAATAAGACTTGACAATGAATTGAAGAAATTGAGGGGTATTTATACACAAAACACTAAAGATAGTAAATGTGGAACAGGTGTGAATGATTAGAAGTCCGCGGAAGCGGTTCTGGGAAATGTAGTCTGGGGAACTGGAGAGGGTGTGGCAACTTATCTCAGATGAGTCTGCTCAATAACAATCAATCAAACTTTGCTGCCTTAATGAGCTACTTCTCTCAGAATTTAGGTGATGTTTGTTTTTCTAAGGACATTGTAGGAATAGTCCACCTAAAAATGACAATTATGTCATTATTTACTCACGTCATGTCATTCCAAACCAGCATGCTGTTATTTTTTTCATTGAGTGCTAAAGGAGAAATGTCATGCTCCTCTTTTCCACACAATGACAGTTAATAGTGGCCATGCCTCACAAGGAGGCTTGGGATTGATGCATTTTTCATGCATCGATAATCTGACATTTTCCATATGATTATTGATATATGTTTTTTTTTTTTTTTTTTTTTTTTTTTCAGATAAAAATAGGGCTACCTGTTGCACAAGAGTCTTTTCAAACATATTTCTCAACACAACTTTGGTAACGCATGAGTTGCAGGGTAAATTAAAGGGGGCTGCACACAGGATGTGTCTGGCGGATGGCATGGCGTGTTCTGCATTTCTAAACAAATATTTTCCATCAAGGTACATACACAGTGTGGGCACGCCATCTCTTGAGGCTGCTCAAAAATATGCAGCTCATTATCAAAGGACAAAGATTATTTACTTTAGCCATCAGTGGATGATATATTGTGTTTATGCATCTTTCATAAAGCCTACACAATGCATTTTCAGTTACAAGTATGTCTTTTTGTGGTTTGACTGCTTGAATGAAACCTCTTGAAAGATACATAGAGAGAAATTGCATAATAATGTCTAATTGTTCATTTTACGCAGTTAAACAAGTTCATACGCTAGCCTGGAAATCATGAATGCAACTTTCTTTCTTGAAGAAGTTTATTTTGTGTGTACCTGTGCCGTGCAACCTGCTTCAGTAATTGTTATATCACCCCCTTGTGGTTTTCTAATGCTATTACACTAGACATTAAACAGAAGCCCAACTGAGTGAATTGGAAAGCATGTTAGGCTGTCTAATTTAAATTGTTGTTAATGTTAATATATCCATGCCTCAAAAATATATCTATAAAATACTGTGCCAATAAATAATCAATATAATAATATTGTATGACATGCCTACTGTCAAGCTCCAAAAAGGACAAAAACTAACAATAACAGTAGTCATGTGGCTTGTACACTATATTCCAAGTCTTTCAAAGCCATTCGATTCATGAACAAATTGTCCTGTTGAGCAGGTTATTTTTAATGAACCGGTTGATCCAGTTCACAAATCATACTGATCTGCTTTTCGTGTTAACCGCTCAGTGGAAGGGAAGATAATCTTCAATAATGACTTACTTTCAGTCTGTTCCTCATCCATATGGCCTCACAAGACTTTTGGAGTTGTTTGAAGTTTTTTTTTTTTTTTTATTAAACTTTTTGGAGCTTGACAGACGTGGTCACTATAAACTATTGGAATGGAAAAGAGCTGTGTTAATATTCTATAAAGTTTGTATGGTGTGTTTCACAGTAAAAATAAATAACAGTATGCAGGTTTGGAACAACATAAGGGTAAACAAATGATGACATAATTTTCATTTTTGGTTGAACTATTCTTTCAAACAAGACTTGATGATCCAGACGTTTTACCTTTTTTTTATGTATTTTTTTTACTCTGCTACATTAATAACAGCCATTTCATGTGATGATTTAAATAATTGTGCAGATGCTCATAAACATTTCAACACTGCAGACAGTTTATTGGGGCAATGCTGGTAAAAGCCATCACAATGGGTGAATTGTTTTTTGACTAACCACCACTGCTTATCACCTTCCCAAAAGGTCTGCCATAGTGCATGCTGATCTATCTATGAAACAGCTGGATCTACTATCCATTTGCAACACAGAGGTCAAGAAAGCCTTGACCCAAGAAGTGTGGTCTTTCTCTTTAGTATCTGGATTCTGTATGCTTTCCTACCATTTTCAGAAATGGAGTATTTTCAGGCACCTCTCCTCCCCTGCAGACAAGTGAGCATGCTCAGAGAGGATCATAACAGAGCGGCAACAGATAAATAGAATCATCCTGATATGGAAAGACAGTGGCACTCTATTTGTAGTCAGGGTTAGGTAGTAACGAAATACAAGAATCGAGAATACAATACAAAATATAAGTAGCTGTATTGCACTACAGTTACAATTTAAATCATTGGTAATTAGAATACAGTTACATTCAAAAAGTATTTTGATTACTGAAGAGATTACTTTGCATTTTATTGTTATTTGTTTCATTTAATATTTAGTCCTTTCAGATGGAAAACATTTATACATATAAATGATGCGATCCAAAGTGCATTTGAACAGCGGTGAAACACTTTCTTATGAAATGTTACATTCATACAAGCAGACAGAGAAGTAAGTTTGAAGTAAGTTTGGAGCAGAAGAAATAGAAATAAACCTTGTGTAAATTATCAGCTTTACACTAAGCTAAAATGCAATTTCTAGCCATTTTACATGCACGTTACCAGGCACGATCATATTTTTTTATCAAGAAAATTCACGTTGGATCATAATTTCTTTTTTCTAGTAAGACCTTTGATATTAGGGCAAAAATTGTATTCTTGATAATATTTTTTTTTATAGTTTTCCTGTAAAAATATCTAAAATTCCTTAAAACAAGGTCAATTTGATTTATCTTGTTTTAGAAACAACACTGCATAAGATATTTAGGTTTTTCAGAGAATGTATTTTTAACATGTGTATGTTTTCTTACTGTACTGGCAGAGTTTTTATAGTAAAAACAAGTGAAAAATCTACCAGTGCTGAGGAAGTAATCCAAAGTATTTAGAATACGTTACTGATCTTGAGTAATCTAACGAAATACGTTACAAATTACATTTTACAGCATGTAGTCTGTAATCTGTAGTGGAATACATTTCAAAAGTAACCCTCCCAACCCTGTTTGTAGTATTATATACTGTATGACCTCCATTTTATTTTTCTTTGCACAGACCTTGGATGACCCTGAGTGGATTCACAGGGGATAGTAGCTCTGAAAAAGCATTCTGAGAATGGGAATTGGCCAGCACACAACTAATCAAACAGAGGTCATGCGATCAGCCCAGTTAGTACAGTTGGACCTCTGATTTCACAAACACGTGTTGGGGAAGCTACTTTGAAACTGTAGCTTTATATGACGCTTATAATTTCAAGCAGTCAAACTCCCATCAGACTACTATTTTGTGAGGCGAATGTGTCATAGTAACTTTAGCAGTAGTTTTTTTTTATTTTGCATGTGCTTTTTATGACACTATTGATTAGGTTTAGATTAAAGGTTTAGGGTAAGAAGGTATTTTTTATTTTTAAGTTTAAAACTCGATAGAACATAAAACTTTACCTCATCCGTTTTGGAGAAAATGTAACTACTTTTTAGGGCCACACAGTGGACATTTTACCTTGGAAGTGCAACGATACTTGTAATGAATTATGTATTATAATTTAGCAAAAATGTCGGCTGGTCACACTAATACATTTATTTATTTATTTATTTATTTTTACGTTAGTTGTGTTGTTTCTTTAAGTTAGCGGGCTGAAAAAAAAAAATGCATAATTGGTCACCTGCATTTGTTGTGTTTTAAATGTGGGCCCAAAACACAAGATGCTGGTGTCCTGATGTTTCAACAAGGCTTTTTAACTAGCTTAACAAGCAAGATTCCTTGGTCAGCCAGCTTCACCAGCTAAGTTTTGCTGGTGAACAACATGGGTATGTTGGTCCACAAGCTAGACCAAGATCAAACCACCATAAACCAGAGCCTAGACTGGCATGGAGATTGCATGCAGGTTAAGCTATTTTTTCAACAGGGTAGTGACACTTGCCTGTCCTCTGACCACTCTTGTGTCATGTCAATTTGTTACCTCCTATAGAGCAGATATTTATTGTAAAAATGTATTGTTCTCTCTTAACCCTCTCTCCTCAGTGAAATCTCCTGTGAACACTTGCACCGTGCCAAATCAATTACCCAGAAATGCCTCCAGTCAGTTCTCTGCAGGCCAAGCGGATATGTGTTTATCAGTAGAGTGGACATGTTGTAGTGTTTTGAGTGTTGAAATCGCAGTTGCAAGAAATTGGCTCAAAGCCCGTTTCACAGATCATGGGGTGTCTTTGAGTTGTGCTGCCAGTATTGTTTAGCTGTTGTGTGTTTCTGTGTTTACAGTTTTGAAAATTGAGTGACCTTGTACAGACAAAGAGCGTCTAAAGGAAAGCTTTCACGTTGCATCCTGTGAGTCATTGAAGTAGAAAAGGACTGTTCAGTTGGATTTTAGGTAATCCTATCTAATTATTTTATGATTACTTTTGGATTACCTCTTACCTAACTCTTGTTTATTTGATATGATGTAGACATAGCATTTTTCAGCTATACATCAGCAGTGTTTAGTAGTTTGCATAATTTTTCGTCATGAGAAGGCACGATCTAACGTATATCAGCGGTAGGCTGATTTAGAAAGAAAAATGTAAAATATTGTTAAAAAGAAGAATTAGGGTGATCAATACATTATGAACAATTTACTGCCGTTACCTGTTTAAGTTATCCATCAAAAAGTAACTATAATTTGATTTTGAGTGTTTTAAAATGTAATTTAATGTAATTACAATTGCTTTTTATAATCTGATTACACAATCCAGATTACATGTAATCCGTTACTACACAGCACTGTCTATAAATTATATTAAAATCCAGCTGCATACAAACTCCAAACTAAATTCAATAAGACAACTTTTTTTGGAACTTATATAAGACTTTCTGTTGTTTTTTGATTGTTATTTTTTTTTTTTTTTTTTACTGTGTGACATATAGTCTTAGTTATCTTTCTGCCTCTGTGTTTCTCATGCAACACTATACTGTTTGTACTGTTTTATGGATATGGAAGGATATGGAGGGATATAGAGTATAAGCCTGACACTGTACTGCCCTTGGGTAAAGATTACAAAATTTAAGAGACGGGGTTACTCTTGGTCAGGCTAGGGTGGCTTTTTCCCATATAGCTGTTTGATGTTGATTTAATGTATGCAGTTGTCTTTGGGAAATTATTTGTTGTTATTTACCTGGAGCTAATAATTGACAGTCATGACTAAATTAGAAGAGAGAGTTCTCAAGGAGGATGTTGAGAGTGAAATGTTATTGTCATCAGCAGCCAGTCACACTAAAGACTAATTATGTTGCATACATACAGTATATATATATATTATATAAACTACCGTTTAAAAGTTTAGGGTCACTTACTCATTCTTTATTTATTTTTTATTTTTTTCACATTTTAGAATAATAGTAAAGTCATCAAAACTATGGAATAATATAAATGGAAATATGGAAATTATGTTGTGACTAAAAAAAATCCAAAATAAATAAAAACTGTGTTATATTTTAGCATTTTCAAAGTGGCCACCCTTTGCCTAGAATTTGCAGACATGTACTCTTGACATTTTCTCAACCAACTTCTTGAGGGATCACCTTGGGATGCTTTTTAAACAGTATTGAAGGAGTTCCCATCTATGTTGGGCACTTATTGGCTGCTTTTCTTTATTTATTATTTGGTCCATGTCATCAATTTCAAAACTTTTTTTTTTAATTAAATTTTAGTTTTATAATGAAATAAATTAATATGGTGGCACAATTATATTTTTGTCTACAAAACTAATTTCAAACAATTAAGCATACATCTTCAGATCAAAAGGTTTTTAAGATCATGAGAAACTTTTCAGGCAAGTGACCCCAAACTTTTGAACGGTAGTGTGTATATATATATATATATATATATATATATATATATATATATATATATATATATATATATATATATATATATATATATATATATATATATATATATATATATTTATTTATTTATTTATTTTTTTTTACTGGCCAAAACATGTGGTAGATATTGTCAAATCAGACGAAGACTGCAGAATATATAGAAACACACATGCAGGTTTATTAATACAAAAGAAATCACGGGTAAATACCAACTGAAAAACTGTAATGAAAACAATGAAGAAAAAGGCTCAACACGAAGAGAAAATCATAAGTAATCAGGAATTCGATCTGGGTACCTCAAGACGAGACTAGACAGTGAAGAGTGTTTGGTGTGAGTATATATAGAGTCCATGATGAGATAGTTAACAACTGTCAGATATGGATGATTAGAATTCCGGAGAACTGGAGTGGGGAAACGAGGGGGCGGAGCCTGACGAGAACATGACAGTACATCACCCCCCCCCCCCCATGGGCTGCTCCTGAGGTGTGGAGCACCCAATGTCATGGGCGGCCTCACCCACGAGGAGCAGGATGGCCCGGGTGTTGATGGTGCAATTCAGTGAGAGTCGGATCTAGGATGTCATTCCGGGGTACCCAAGACTGCTTCTCAAGACCGTACCCATCCCAGTCGACAAAGTACTCAAGACACCCCTGCCGATGCCGGGAGTCCAAGATGGCCCAAACGGTGTACGTGGGACCATTTTCCAGAAGCAGTGCGGAGGTGGAGGCAGACCCTGTGGAGGAAGGAGAAAGAGAAGGCAGGTGAGGTTTGAGGAGGGAAACATGAAAGGAGTGAGAAATATGGTAGTGGGCTGGTAGTGCTAAACGGTATGTGACTGGGTTGATCTGTCTAATGATGGGAAATGGACCGATGTATCTGGGACTTAGCTTCTTGCATGGTAGATGGATGTCCCTGTTGGAGAGCCAAACCTTCTGCCTGGGATGGAACCGGGGAGTGGCAGAACGTCTGATGTCAGCCTGGATCTTCTGATGTCAGACAGCATGCTGTAGGTGAATGTGGGCAGCAATCCAGGTACACTCGCTGTTCTGGAACCAGTGGTCGACCACAGGGACTCCTGAGGGCTCTCCAGCCCAGGGAAACAGAGGGGGTTGGAAACCAAGCACACATTGAAATGATGTGAGGCCAGTAGACAGATGACAGAGGGAATTCTGAGAACATTTGCCACAAGGGAGGTAGCGGCTCCACTCCTGCTGGTTGTTGTGGCAGTAGGTGCGAAGGAAGTGACCAATCTCCTGGGTATTTCTGGACCACTGGACTGAGGACAGAAACCTGAGGAGAGACTGTCAGAGACACCCAGGAGGTTAAAAAAGGACTTTCATACCCTAGAGATGACCTGGGACCCTCTGTCGGAGACAATGCCTTCAGGTAGCCCAAAATTCCTGAAGACATGATGGAAGAGTGTTTCAGCAGTCTCCATGGCTGTGGGGAGACCCTTGAGGGGGACAAGTCGACAAGCCTTGGAGAATCGATCAACTGCCACTAGAACGCAGGTGTAGCCTTGAGAAGGAGGGAGGTAAGTTATGAAATCCACTCCGAGGTGGGACCATGGTCATTCTGGAATGGGGAGATTTTCAAGCTTGCCAGCTGGGAGATGATGTGGTACATTGGCCATAGCACACTCATTCCAGGAGCGGACAAAATTGGAGATATCTCTGGTAAGTTGGGGCCACCAATATTTATTGCAGCTGAGAGAGAGGGAATGGGACATTCCTGGGTGTCCTGATCCAAGAGATGAGTGGATCCACTTGAGAAGTTGGAAGCATAGTGAGGAAGGGATGAATGTGAGACCAGGAGGGAAATCTGAGGGAGTAGGATCAGTAGTGGTGGCCTGGGCAATATGCTGCTCTAGATCCCATTGAATAGGGCTGATGATGAGGGAGGGATGTAGAATGGCATGTGGTTTGATCAGGTGATTGGAGGCGGGAGAGAGCATCCGCCTTAATGTTCTTAGCGGTAGGTGACAGTGAAGTTGAATCTTGTGAAGAATAGTGCCCAGCGTGCTTGTCAGGGATTGAGTCTTTTGGCTGACTGTAGGTACTCTAGGTTGCAGTGGTCAGTAATGATGGTGAATGGGTGACAAGATCCCTCCAGCCAGTGGCACCATTCCTCAAGTGTCAGCTTGATAGCCAACAGCTCTCTGTTGCCGATGTCATAGTTGCATACTGCAGGAGAAAACTACCTTGAGAAGAACGCACAGGGATGGAGCTTAGGAGGATTCCCTTGTCGTTGAGAGACAACAGCACCCACCCCTGTCGTGGAGGCATTGACTTCGACGATGAAGGGGAGATCTGGATTAGGGTGCTTGAGGATGGGCACTGTGGTGAATGCCAATTTCAAGCACTGGAAGGCCTCAGAAGCTTGTGATGACCAGGTTAGTGCTTTGGGCTTATTTTTCAGGAGGATGGTGAGTGGTGCATCTACTGTGCTGAAGTTCCGGATGAACCATCGGTAGAAGTTGGCGAAACTGAGGAACCTCTGCAACTCCTTCACTGTAGATGGTTGGGACCAGGAGGTTACCGCCTGTACCTTAGAGGTGTCCATCTGGATTCCACTAGGACTGATGATGTAACCGAAGGAACTGGATGGAGGATTGGTGGAATATGCACTTTTCAGCTTTGAGGTACAGGCAGAGGATGCAAAGGCTTTGCAGGACCAGTCTTACATGATGGACGTGTTCTTCAAGGGAACTGGAATAGATGAAGATATCATCAATGTAGATGATGACCAATTGATGGAGAACGTTTACGGAGGATCTCATTCATGTAACACTGGAACACTGAGGGGGCATTGTCCAGTCCATACACATAACCTGATACTCGTAGTGGTGATGAATTCCACTCATCCCCCTTACGGATGCAAATTAAGTTGTAGGCACTACGAAGATCGAGTTTTGAGAAAATGTTGGCCCCTCTCAGTAGTTACAGGGCTGCAGGTACCAGTGTAAGGGATACCGGAACATCACTGTGATGTTATTGAGGGCACGGTAGTCGATGCAGGGATGGAGACCCCCATCCTTCTTGGCCACAAAGAAGAAGCTCAAGGCGGCTGGTGAAGTGGATGGACAGATGTAACCTTGCTTCAGAGCTTCCTCCACATACTCCTCCATGGCCTGTTGATTAGGGAGAGACAGAGAATAGATCTTACCCAGGGAGTGAGGTGCGCCCAGAAGGAGATCAATGGCACAATCCCAAGGATGAGATGGAAGTTGGGAGGCCTTTTGCGAGCTGAACACCTCAGTGAAGTCCCAGTAGGTTGGAGGGATGGAGGTCTTGGGAAGGATGTGAGGGCTCTCAATAGTGGTGGTTAGGCAGTGGAAGGGTACAGGTGGGTGCTGGTGGATAGGAAGTGACAGGCATTGTGAGCAGCATGGTTAGTTGGAATGGTCTGAAGTGTGTAGGTTCACAGGTGATGGAGCTTACCAGAAGCTTAGATGGTTGGACGGGACAACTAGGTATCAGGTGGTCCGCCGCTCCACAATAGAGGCAAAGGTTGTTATTAAGTCTCCTTCTCTGCTCGGCTGGTGTCAGATGGGTGGAACTGACTTGCATGAGTTTCTCGTTAGCTGGTTTGGATATGGTGATAGGTGGTGGAATGGTTACAGTTTCCGCAGAACACTGCTGGAGGCAATCTACGTGAATGGAAGGCTGAATGAGTGTAACAGTTCAAGGACAGGCAAGGAGGCTTACTGGCAGATGGCCGTGGCTGCTCCTTTGGGCAGACAGCAGTGCCGAGGACTCCTTGACAGCGCATCCCTCCTCCCTCCCGGGTTTGGGCACCACTGTAATAGTTCAAGGATGGGCAAGGAGGTGGCGGGAACCAGCTGAACAGTCAACATAAACTTTAATTATATAAATGAACTTAAAACAACATAAAACATAAGGACACAGACACACATGCAACGCGGCTGTTTGTGTCTCCCTCTTCTGAACTGGCATCTCCAGCTCCCCTTTATCTCGCTCTCCCACTGATCAGCTGATTCAGCGCCGGCCATGCACCCTCACGGCCTGGCCACGACCTCTTCCACAGGGCACCACCGGACTGAACTACTCCCCCAATCTCTGGAGGGGAGACGCTGCCCCTCCGGCCATTCTGTCAGCTGGTGGTCCACCCCGCCACCTGGGAACCTAGGGGAGAGATGAGGGGAGACGTGGGGAAAGGGAAAGGGCGAGTGAGAGACACACACAGAGAGAGAGAAAACTTGCCCGCTGGTTCCCAGACACGCCGTCGCCCTGTCCTCAACTGCTCCTCCCTTCTGGCAGATGACAGCTCACTCCTCCCCCAGTGGATGGCAGTGAGCCCTCCGACCCCTGGCAGATGGAACCGCTCCTCCCCTTCTCGGCGGAGGGCAGCGGTTCCTCCGGCTCTCGGCAGCCAGCAGTGACTCCTCCGTCCCCAGGCAGATGGCCGCGGCTACTTCTTTGGGAAGACGGTAGAGGCATGGACTCCACGACAGCACATCCCTCCTCCCTCCCGGGTTTTGGCACCACTGTAATAGTTCAAGGATGGGCAAGGAGGAGGCAGGAACCGGCTGAACAGTCAACATAAACATTAATGATATAAATTAACTTAAAACAACATAAAATATAAGGACACAGACACATATGCAGCGCGGTAGTGTGCGTCTCTCTCTCTCTCTCCCGAACTGGCATCTCTGGCTCCCCTTTATCTCACTATCCCGCTGATCAGCAGATTCAGTACCCCCTTCAGTTCAGTGCACCCTCATGGCCAGGCCACACCCTCCTCCTCCTCACACTCCTCCCCTGCCCAATTTAGGCCAGGGTGCCACCGGACTGAACTACCTCCCCCCATCTCTGGAGGGGAGACGCTGCCCTTCCGGCCGTTCTGTCAGCCGGTGGTCCACTCCGCCTCCTTGGAACCTGGGGGAGAGATGAGGGCAGGTGTGGGGAGAGGGAAAGGGCGAGCGAGAGACACAGAGAGAGAGAGGAAATCTTGCTCGCCGGTTACCGGACAGGCTATTGCCCGGTCCTCAACCGCTCCTCCGCCCTCTGGTGGACACCAGCTCGCTCCTCCCCTGGCAGATGGTAGTGAGTGCTCCAGCCCCTGGTGGACAGAACCGCTCCTCCCCTTCTTCGGCAGATGGCAGCTGTTCCTCTGGCTCTCAGCGGCTGGCAGCGACCTCTCCTTTCCCGTGGCAGATGGCCATGGCTGCTCCCCTGGCAGATGGTAGTGGCGAGGACTCAGTGACAGCACTTCACTTCTCTCTCCCGGGTTTCGGCACCACTGTAACAGTTCAAGGATGGGCAAGGAGGAGGCAGGAACCGGCTGAGCAGTAAACATAACGTTTAATGTAAAACTTAACTTAAAACAAACATAAACAAACACAGACACACATGCAGCATGGCTGCGTGTGTGTGTGTCTCTCTCTATCTCGCTCTTTCTCGAACTGACGTCTCCGTCTCCCCTTTATCTCGCTTTCCCACTGATCACCTGATTCAGCACTGGCCGTGCATCCTCACAGCTCGGCCACACCCTCCTCCTCATCACAATGAGATATTCCAATCCCAGTGAGTCATCAACACTGTCAAGGTGAAAATGGAGCCTACTACTCAGCCCCTGGCGATAACGGGTTATTTACACAGGCTTGTTCCAATGGCTAGTAGTGGCAAGAGAGCAGTAACGAAGAGCATAACTCGAGATGGACAGACTGCCCTGTTGAAGCTGATTCAGCTGTTCACTGGCATGAGAACCCCCAGCGGACTGTTCAAAGTCTCCTTTTAATTGGGTGGTGAACATATGGACCGATTGGGTGATGGGACCTCCCTGTTTCCAGACGGACTTCCCCCACTGGAGGGCCTTTCCAGTGAGAAGTGTGATGAAAGTGATTTTGGAGCTTTTGTTGGGGAATTGTTGAGGCTCCATCTTGAATGCCAGTGAGCACTGGATCAGAAAGCAGCTGCACTCTTCCGCAACACCTACGTAGCTTGTCGACATTGCTAGGGGATTGGATGATGCTGGAGCAGGAAGTATTGACTGAACGGGATTGGGTGGTGGAGTGGCCGAAGATGTGGGACTTGGATCGTGACTGGACTGGGTAGAAACACCGGGCTGGGATCGAAGAGTTTTGTCTAGGAGATGCCGTATCTCTTGGAGCATCTCCCCGTGCTGCTGGAGCTGCTGACTGTGGACTGCCAGCCAATCTAAGGGAGACGCTGATCCTGCTAGGTTCATGATGGTGGTCTAGTCTTCTGTCAAATCAGATGAAGATAGCAGAATATATAGGAACCCAAATGCAGGTTTATTAATACAAAAAAATGTGGGTAAACACCAACTGAAGAACTGTAATGAAAACAGTGAAAAAAAAGGCTCTGTCACAAAATTAATGGAGGACCCAGGGATGCAGAGAAACAAATATCAGTTTATTGAAAAAACAGGGAAAATGAACACTGTGAAGATCTCCATCTCAGGTTGCAGGTGACTGGAGACAATGAGGCAGAGGTGAGGATAAACACAGTGACTGATGGATTTGGGACAACCAGGCAGAGAGCTGATGAAGTGGCCCTTAATGCCAATAGGGCACTGGGTTCCCTGAGATTTGTACGCCAGTGTTATAGCGTCAACAATCCAATGTGACAGTCTCTGCTTTGAGACTGGCATGCCTTTCGAGCGACCTCCGAAACAGACAAAAAGCTGGTCCGTTTGTCTGAACTGGCTTGTGTGGGACACATAGGTGTGTAGCGCTCTGACTGGACAGAGCATATGGAGGGAGCGTTGCTCTTCCGAATGGAAGGGAGGGGGGTGAAAGGCTTGTAAAGTGACTACCTGCGCCTTAAAGGGGGGTAGAGAGCACTTTGGGAATAGAAACCTTTTTTCAGCCTCAGCGTGGCTCTAGATTTGCTCGAACCGAATTCCAAACAGGAGCTGTGCGTTGAGAACACCTGGAGATCACTCACCCTCTTAACGGATGCCAGGGCGAGTAAGAGAGCTGTTTTAAAGGAAAGAGAACGCAGATCGATAGTCTCGATCGGTTCAAAGGGGGCTTTAGTCAGTGCATTCAGCACCAAGGCCAGGTCCCATGTAGGGATTGTAGCTGGGTGGGGAGGATTCAATCACCTCGCGCCTCTTAGAAAGCTGACCACGAAACAGTGTCTACCTACTGGCATGCCCCCTACAGCTGCATGCTTCCCACGACCTCGCGATCGGACTGGGTGTTTCCGGTCCCACACGAGCAGCAACCATGAGCAGAAGGGAGAGAGAAAGAGGGAAGAGAGAGAGAGGGAGGTCACTCCGACAGTGCCCTTTAACTCCTGAGGGAGGCCACTCCTCTCAAGTTTGGCTTGACCAATGAGAAAGGTGCAATTTTCCAGCGGGAAAAGTTCCTTTGTTTGGAAGCTGACTCATCTGCATGATTGGAGTAAGCTAGCAGTGTGTGCCCCTTTATGCTCTGATTAATATAACAAGCAATAATCCATGCATGCTAAAAGGGGGTGCTATACTCCAATGTTTAGAGCATCACACAAGGATAAATTTGATAGGAAGCATGATACCAATAATTTTACATTATCTAGTGATTCTGTCATAAAGCATGCACAAAACGGTATACAG
Source organism: Myxocyprinus asiaticus (assembly GCF_019703515.2). NCBI lineage: Eukaryota > Metazoa > Chordata > Actinopteri > Cypriniformes > Catostomidae > Myxocyprinus > Myxocyprinus asiaticus. The sequence continues at coordinate 28,147,870 of NC_059375.1, read as the reverse complement.
TACAAAAGACACTATACGAGACAGTAATAATCATACACACAGTGTCCTGAGGATATGCATTTTCATATATAGAACAGTTTGTCTATAAATTAATGAAGAAAGTCTGTTTTATGGGCTTTATGTGTCTTTCCTATGGTGGTATGGAGTGAGTTACTTCTTCCCACATTCCTTTGCTTTGCATGTGGCTAACTTCCCCCACCTGGAATGTCTCTGAGGTCCACTAGTTGCTGGACTAGTGTCAGCAAAGGGGGAGTAAAAGCTCATGATTAGTGGGAGAGCCGGTATCTCGGAGTCTGCTTGGGCCTACTTGGACCTTTGCTTTTTACGGTCTTGAGACGTCTGTTGGATTATTCATTAAATAATGAATAATTGTGTGTCTGATTGGTCCAGATGCTACAACTTTTAGCGTAGACGGAATAAGACCTGAATCTAAGCGCTCCTGTAAAAATTCCAAAATGACAGAAATAGGGCAATTAACAGCATCGTCACGTCGCGTTTTGCACCATTTCACAAACACATTCCATTTGTAGGCATAGAGCCGTCTCGTAGATGGGGCTCTAGGATGCAAAATTGCATTCTTTATTGCCTGTTAGAGAGGTCTTCGTCATCTGACGCGACCCGCTCAATGGCCACTCATGTAGGTTCCATAACTCCGGCCACAAATGCCAAATCGAGCTGCGAGCCTGAGAAAGAAGGTCTCGTCTTAGTGGGATTTCGCACAGATGTGCATAAAGGAGCTCCACTATTTCTGGAAACCACGGTTGATTCAGCCACCTAGGCACATTCAGTAGTACTGTTTCCATTTCCTTCCTGATTTTGGAGAGGAGTGGAGGAATGAGGTGCAGCGGGGGGAATGCATACTTTTGACCCGCTGGCCATTCGTGAGCCAATGCATCCACCCCAGATCTGGCTTGTGCTGTCATGGAATATCACAGGGAACAATGAGAGGTCTCCTGGGAGGCGAATAGATCTATCGTCACCCTCCCAAACCTGTTCCAGATCTCCGTGACTACCAGGGGGTGGAGTTTCCACTCCCCTGTGATCACTCCCTGTTGAGAGAGCATGTTCGCTCCAAAATTCAGGGCTCTGGGCACATGGGTTGCCTGTAACCACAGGAGACGCTCGCCGCTCCATTTGAAGAGCTGTCATGCGAGTGTCATCATTGTTAGAGATTGCACACCACCCTGGTGATTGATGAATGCCACTAACAACTTGCTGTCGGTGCGAATCAAAAAATGATGCCCCGTCACCTCTGACTCGAATGCTTTTAGGGCTAAAATAACCGCCAACATCTCCAAGCGGTTGATGTGCCAGGTCTGGGGCGGCCGTCGCATAATGCACCCCAGCCCGTGTTGGACGCATCTGTAGTAACTACTTTGCATCTTGAAACCTGACCTAAAGTGACCCCAGGCTGGTAAAACCCCGGAGCTGTCCATGGTGCTATCGCAGATAGACAGTGGTTGTGACTACAACGCGATGGTGCCCGTAGCACCATACCCGTTGAGGAACTTGCCGGTTGAGCCAGTATTGCAGAGGTCTCATGTGTAACAGACCAAGGGGAATGACCGCCATAAGCCCGAGGAGTTTCTGAAAGCATTTCAGAGGCAGAGCCCTGCCCAATTTGAAACTCGCTGCCGTGCTGCATATCGAGTGTATTGTCTCAGCCGAGAGCGAAGCGCGCATTGTCACTGAGTTCAAACGCAACTCCTGGAAGTATATTTCCTGACTGGGAATTAATGAGCTCTTCCTCACATTGACCCGTAGGCCAAGTGTATTCAAATGCGTGAGCAGCCTGTCCCTGTGTGAGTGAGCCACAGTCTCCGACTGTGCTAAAATGAGCCAGTCATCTAAGTAATTGAGTATGCGCAGTCCTTCTGCTTTCAGAGGGGCTAAAGCTGCATCCACACATTTCGTGAATGTGCGCGGAGTGAGGGAAAGGCCGAACAGCAGGACTGTAAATTGATATGCCGTCTCCTCGAATGCGAACCTCAAGAAGCGTCTATGATGAGGAACAATCGGGATATGAAAATAGACATCTTTCAGATCTATTGAGAAAAACCAGTCGTTCTGATGAATGTGAGCTATGATCTGCCTTTGTGCCAACATTTTGAACAGGTGCTTTGACAGTGCGCGATCCAGAAGTCTTAAGTCCAGAATTGGACGCAACCTGCCCTCTTTCTTCGGGACAAGAAAATAAAGGCTGTAAAGGCCCTTTTGATGCTCGCTGAGCTCGACAAGTTCTATTGCCTGTACTGCTAGCAGGCTGTCAATTTCTGCATGCAGAATGTGAGCGTTTTGAGATTACATTGTGGACGGCATCACTCCATTGAAGCGTGGCAGCCGTCTCACAAACTGAAATGTGTAACCATGCTTTAGAGTTGTAAACACCCAATTTGATATGCCGGGAAGGGATTCCCATGCTTTTACTCGCTCGGACAGTGGGGATAGTGAGATTACTGAAGAGCTTAACATGCCACCCGGCCCAGGGGTGGGGCTGAAGGTTTGTGGGATGTGTGTGGGTGCATGAAGAGGAACATAGCTCTTTTCATGAGTGTTTGTGTATTTTTCTTTTTTACGCACTGCCAGCAAGATGAGCAGAGTGCACATTTTTCATACACTTTATTGGCACAGATAAACAATTGTGAACAATCTCCCAAACTGGAATGGCAGGAGGAGAGAACAGGGATTCTGTGCGAGTCCACTTGGGGGCGGGGCTTCCCCGCGGTGAACAACGCGGACTCCTCTTCATGCAGCTGAAGCCGTTAGGAACTCTGAGGCTGATCAGAGGAAGGTTTTCCTGATGGGCAGGGCCCTTGGCAAGGTGGCTGTGGATAGCAGCGCTTCGGCCAAGGTTTTTTCAGGTGAACAGCCAGCTCAGATGGACCCTGAGGGGCCTGGGGAGTAAAGTGCTGCCGTTTCGGGGGGCGCTGCGTGGTGACGAGGTGACATTGTCTGAAGCCGTGAGAGATACGCCGTCATCATTGTCCTCTTCTCCATGTTCACTGCTGCCAAACTGCATGAGGGCGGAAGCGCCGTCGGGCGGGCGAACACTTTTAGTAAACAGGACGGGGGAAAAAGGGTGTGGGGGTGTGGGTGCATGCGGGACCTGAGCCAGCGATACAGCCTCACAATCCATTTGCTCCATATCCTCGCATTGAGAATCGTCGTTCCCCAGGTCCTCCAGGGACAGGGGAGGCAACGGAGTAAGAGCAGTCGGGTCATTGCGCTTAAATAGCGCTAACCGAGTGCAGAGCGTTTTGAGGCATATTGCCTCGCAGTGTGGGCATTCAGCCTCGACCAGCTCTGCTTCTGTGTGGGCACGGCCCAGACAGAACACACAGCTCTTGAGGCCGTCAGACGTGGGAACAGGTTTCCCACATCTGTACTTATGTGATGACATCTTGAAAAAGACGGTCCAGTCAGCGCAAGCGTGGAAATATTCAAATCTTTTAGCTCACCAGAGCACGGCAGGGGAGCGGTCGTCTTCAGGAAGGGATGCGCCGTCCACTGCAGGTAAGTGCGATTCGATGGTGAAATCAAGGAGTGAAGGAGATAAATTCTGACTGATGGCATTATGCCACCCACTTATATAGAAAGCTGAGCGCCGCACGCTCAATGTTATTGGCTGATCGGATGCGAATGCCATTGGCTCAGTTCAGTTGCATCTGAATTGCCGTGATCCAAAAGGAGTTCAGAAATCGGAGAAAAGGAGTTTTTCCCATAAGCGTCAGCGATGTAAGTGACCAAAATTGAAAGAGAATTGCATCAAAAACTGGTTGGATCAGCGTTAAATCAGGTTAGACAACTGAATTCTGATGCCCTGTGTAAAGTGAAATGGAGCATTTCCAGAATTAGCAAAGCTTGATTTATACCAATTGGTCTGTTTTATCATTGTATACTCAGTTTAATCTGAATCCAAACCTATTTCTGTATGCTGTGATGTATAGTATTAGGGGTCTGGAGAGACACATGCTTCACTGCCCATTGACATCATAGACCTAAGAACGACATTAATGTGATCAATGTCAGAATTTCTCATAACTGACTAATTTGCCAAAGTTCCCAGCAGGACTGGAGAATCAGTGAGCCATATCATGTTCTGCATTGTCACATTGCCTCATGGTCTACTGTCAAACTTCGCTCTAACTTCAGTTTTAGGTTTCGTTTAAGTGATTTTATTATGTAATAATCCACTGCAGGGAGGCCATTTATTTTTGCTCATTTTATTTGATCAATGCACATTCAAATAGGCTGTAATCAAAAAAAAAAAAAAAAAAAAAAAAGGATTAAAGGTTATAAAATGTAAAAGTGTTGATGTATTCCAAGCTCCTTGTTATTCAGGTGCAGTACACTGTCACCTCTAGCTGTCTCTGGATCTAAAATGTCAAAGGAAATGTCAAGATTTTCCCACAGCACAATGCAATTTTCTTTTCAACCACCTAAGATCCATAAAGGTATAGAGGGTTTTACCCATCAAGTGGTGTGCATGATGCTTTCACACTTGTCCAGTATCAGCCATTAATAATTCCTTAGGTGCCACACTGTCTTAGGAATTGAATGAATCATCAGAGACTTTCACAATGAAGAGAAAGGCTGTGACCATATATGGGTTGCCTTATATGCCAAGAGTGAGCTGCTAGAGCTCAAGTAAACTCAGTTAGAGAGCATCTATCTTTAGCTCTTATCATACAATGTGAGACATGGATGCTACACTCAGTGAAAAGTGCTGTGTGTGCTGGTGTAACTTCATCCGTCAGAAAGAATGGATGTGAATGCTTTACACTCAATTGCCGTTCTGAAGCTTTATTTTCAAAGCCAATTTATGACGGCTCAGATCGGAAAGATAATTGGTGACAATACATTAATGTTCCCTTTATTAAGGGGTTATAAAGGGATTCATTAATAACAAATAATTCATTTACAAATCATTGATGTGTTTATAACAAGATGCATAAAAAGGGTGACTTGCATTCAATACCTGCCAAATAGTGAGTCTTTTTACCTCATATCTTATAAATACTTAATTACACTTATTCAACATTTATTACGTGTGAAAATGTACTTTAATGTAAAATGGACACATATAAAACATTTAAGTTGCCAACATCACAAATATATGTGCATACATTTCAGGATTGTTTAATGGTCGTCAGAAATTAATATATGAAATATGCTGTGAATGAGCATGAGGACCTGAAAAGTTTTTAGACTTTAGGTAACTAGGACTAAGTAAGATGGGACATTACTCAGAGTAGTACCATTCTTTTGACATCAATGTGACAAGGAAAGTGACAATACAAGTTGAGTCAAGACATTACTGTAGTTAATGGTCATGTTAAGCTGCAGTGTGAAGGGAAGCCTAAAGGATTATTGATCCTACAATAGTTTTATACCGCCCTTAATAAAACTAAAACTGGTTGGATCAGTGTTAAATCAGGTTAGAAGACTGAATTCTGATGTCCTGTGTAAAGTGAGATGGAGCATTTCCAGAATTAGCAAAGCTTGATTTTACACCAATTGCTCTGTTTTATGGTTGTATACTCAGTTTAATCTGAATCCAAACCTATTTCTGGCTGTGATGAATAGTATTAGGAGTCTGGAGAGACACATGCTTCACTGCCCATTGACATCATAGAGCTAAGAATGACATTAATGTGATCAATGTCAGAATTTCTCATAACTGACTAATTTGGTATGAAACTGGAGCCAAAGTTCCCTTTATTTTAATGCAAGTCACCCTTTTTAGATGCATAAAAAGGGTGACTTGCATTCAATACCTGCCAAATAGTGAGTCTTTTTACTTCACATCTTATAAAAACTTAATTACACTTATTCAACATTTGTTACCTGTGAAAATATACTTTAATGTAAAGTGGACACATATAAAACATTTAAGTTGCCAACATCACAAATATATGTACATACATTTCAGAATTGTTTAATGGTGGTCAGGCATTATTATATGAAATATGCTGTGAATGAGCATGAGGACCTGAAGAGTTTTTTCAGAAGACTTTAGGTAACTAGGACTAAGTAAGATGGGACATTACTCAGAGTAGTACCATTCTTTTGACATCAATGTGACAAGGAAAGTGACAACACAAGTTGAGTCAAGACATTACAGTAGTTAATATCCTTTTAACCTCACTATAGATTAAAACTATATGCATTGTGACATGAATCATGAATTAGGGCATTTTATGTTTTAGATTAATAAGTGCATATGATTAAATTTTAATGTGTTATAAAAAATGCTAAATAAAAAAGGATTTATGAAGAAATTATTACATTAAAATGCTTACTATTTGGCAAGTAGTTAAACAGTCATACAGGTTTGTCATGACATAAGGGGGTGTACATACTGTAATGACAGAAACACAATTTTTGGGTGTATTATCCCTTTAATGCAAAATCAGACGAGGATTGGTGTAGATGTACTGAATATCAGCAAAGAAAATACTGTTGTGCTTAAAAGTTTACATATTCCTTTTAGAATCTGTAAGATGCTCAACATTGTTATTTATATATATATATATATATATATATATATATGTATACACCGATCAGACACAACATAAAACCACCTGCCTATTATTGTGCAGGTCCCCATCGTGCCACCAAAACAGCGCCAACCCGCATCTCAGAATAGCATTCTGAGACGCTATTTTTTTTTTCACCACAATTGTACAGAGCGGTTATCTGAGTTACTGTAGACTTTGTCTGTTTGAACCAGTCCGGCCATTCTCTGTTGACCTCTTTCATCAACAAGGCATTTCTGTCCACAGAACTGCTGCTCATTAGATGTTTGTTTTTTTTTTGTTGTTGTTGTTTTTTGGCACCACCTGGAGTAAATTCTAGAGATTGTTGTGTTTGAAAATCCCAGGAGATCAGTAGTTACAGAAATACTCAAACCAGCCCATCTGGCACCAACAATCATGCCATGCTCTAAATCACTGAGATCACATTTTCTCCCATTCTGATGGTTGATGGAAACATTAACTGATGCTCCTGACCCGTTTCTGAATGATTTTATGCACTGCACTGCTGCCACACGATTGGCTGATTAGATAATCGCATGGATTGCTGTTGGTGCCAGACGGGCTGGTTTGAGTATTTCTGTAATTGCTGATCTCCTGGGATTTTCACGCACAACAGTCCCTAGAATGTACTCAGAATGGTGCCAAAAACTAAAAAATATCCAGTCAGGGGCAGTTCTGTGGACAGAAACGCCTTGTTGATGAGAGAGGACAACAGAGAATGGCCAGACTGGTTCAAACTGACAAAGTCTACGGTAACTCAGATAACTGCTCTGTACAATTGTGGTGCGAAGAATAGCATCTCAGAATGCTATTCTGAGATGCGGGTTGGCACTGTTTTAGCGGCACAAAGGGGACCAACACAATATTAGGCACAACATTAAAACCACCTGCCTAATATTGTGTAAGTCCCCCTCGTGCCACCAAAACAGTGCCATCCCGCATCTCAGAATAGCATTCTGAGTTGCTATTCTTCTCAATGCTATTCAACACAATATTAGGCAGGTGGTTTTAATGTTGTGGCTGATTGGTGCATATTATCAAACATATAATGTGGTGTTTAGATGTTTATAATGACTGCTTATGATAGATAAGATGAGATCGCGAAAGCGCTTGCCGGCTATGCGCGCCGCCATATTATTTACATGCAATGCAACATGGGATCGGAGTTTGTATTAGAAGCATAGAAGGTTCTAAAAGCCTAGCCCTTCCACTTTCCCAGCACCGGAAGTGGTTAGCGTGAGTGACGAATGGAATGGGAGAAGGCTCGAGACTCTAGTTTGTATATTCTTTGTTTGAAGTCAGAAAACATAGCCGCATCGCTGCATCAAAACAGAGCGCTCCAACGTTAACGGCTTTAAACTTTTATTTAGTGATTGTTTGAATGTTTGTAACATATAAAATTAAAGATATTGTGATGTTGAAAAGACTATTTGAGAAGCTGGTTCATCATGACAACCGCTTCTGTCCCTCATTTGCTGGTAAACAGCCGCTTCAGTCCCTCTTTTGCTGGTAAACAGCAGCAGGAATGCAAATCACAACAATTTGATCATACACATCTGAGCCCAGCATAGTGTAATCACACTGGTTTTATCGTACGTGCGAAAGGGTTAAAGTGAATGACATGAAGGGTACCTTTAAGCCAAAGAGATGACTTTGTCTTCCTTTTAAATATTTTTAAAAAATATTCTGGAGAAAGCACAATGTGCTTTGTGAAAAGTTTTTTTTTTTTTCCTGTGTTAGCAACACCATGATCTGTGATGAATTGTTGATGACCAATTCCACTAGAAAATGCATATGAATATTATGTATAATAGGCGCATGATGTGAGTGTTGTTGTGCTTGAACTATTCTTTTAAAAGCAAGACTCAAGTGGCGTTGCTGTATCCAATTATCAAGTTCTATCATCTAAACTCCCACTCGCTTAATCTCTGAATCTTCTATCACTTACAGATACTTATGTCAGCAATAGTGTTGAGAACTGAGAACCAGTTCTGAACAAGTTTCTCATTTTTTGAATAATGCAGGAACAGTATGAGTTACACGACTTTCAGTTCCACTAACGATTCTTGCACGTGCAATTTTCCACAGATGCAGGCCGAACACAATATTAAAATAGTTGACATTGCTTTCTGCAGTGCATTTTAGTTGCAGCGCTGCCCCTACAAATCTACACAGCATGAAACACTGTATTCTAATACTCTAATGATTATCCAAACTTATCTGAATATTTATGCAGCTCTTTCCATACAATGGCAGATGGTGACGACATCTGTCAAACATTAAAAATACTACAAAGCTACTCTATGTGACTGATGTTCTATATTCCAAGTCTTCTGAAGATATACAATATACTGTAGCTTTGTGTAAGAAACAGACCAAATTTATTTTTGTGTTGATGCTTATGTGATGTGACAGGGCTTGCTGAACCACGTATCAATTATTTGGAGCAAGGTCATGAATGGATTTCCAATGGCTTCTCAGCAGAGCGCCAATGCAACACTGATGAGCACATACTCAAAACAGCAACTTGGCCAATAACAGAAGACCTCCCAAAGAGTCTTCATTACATTTTTGCCGGTAAACAAGGCATTTCGGTTTCAATCCCACCCCAAAACATCTCTGGAGCCGTTGTTTTCCCAAATGTTCAATTGTCAGCCATGTCATCTTATCACAGTCCGTGGGAACTGCGTCATCTTTTGGAAGCTGAATTGATTTAGTCAGTGTGTGGAGCAAACTAAGTTATCATAGATTTCCAATACTTATCTTCTGCATGGAGGGACGTAGAGCTCATATATCGATGATCAGGCTTTATTTCAATAATGGAAACCCAGGGAGAGACTACATCTCTAAGTGATCTTCCTCAGAGAAAATATGCATAGATGCACAGCAGAGGTTTAATGTCATTTCCTCCTGAGGATGTTTACAATAACCTCTAAACGTTACTTTTCCATGTGGTCACTCAAGCTGTTTTCCAGGATCTGCGCAGTTTAAAATAAAAGCCGATTGAGAATGTCATATTTTTCTTGCAGTGTCAAAGAAGTATTTTGACTCTGACATATTGGCCAAATGTTTGAAGAAACAACATTTTAAATATGATGTCAAACAGATGACTCTTGTTTTAATCACCTTGGTCAAAATGTTCCATGCTGAAAATGTCCTAGAGGTGGAATTATACACCACTAATAAAGATTTTGTATGGTGATCGCATGTCTGGTGTAGTGCAGAGATGAGATGGAAAGAACCTCATTAAGTGGTCTGCATGTCCTACAATGATTATAAACTCCATATTTATGCATACCAATAAAATTGCGTTGTGTACATGCATAATATAAGTGGGATTGGACAATGCTTTTGAAGATTGCTAAAATGAAACTGGTTAATCATTCTAAAAATGGTCCACTTATGCAAACAGGTTTAAACACATGCTAAAGCCATCAATGACTTGCAGCCACAGATTTGGACTTCAATCTAAGCTCTGCAGAAAAAAATAGGGGCATTGCAAGCTTTCCTGAGTTTGAAAAGGGACCTGCAGTTGTGACGATTAGTTATTATGAAACCAAAGGGAATTGCTTCAGCGAGTCATTCACAGTGTTGACAACAACTTCAATCAACTTTTTGATCTTTAGCAAGACTTACACATAAGAGCTAAATGTACCTTAACCAGAACATATGAAGTGTAAAAAATAAGGACAGGTTTGCAGAATATGTAAATAACTGCTTTGATTAAGTCCTCAGAGGCATTAAGAAACTGATCAAATGTTTTCCTTATACTTTTTCATGTTACTATTTTACACAAATATTGTATGCTGAAGGCACAGCAAAGCATCCACTTCAAAAGTATAGAAGAGCTAAAGAAAAAACTAATAAATGCCCAAAAACATAAGGTAAAATTGAAATGGCTCACATCATAAGGAATGCATGTTTCCTTGAACTAAAATAAAAGAGTTTGATGTACAAAAGTATGTATACATCCTGTACTTTTAACTTCCTCCCCAGTATAAAAAGACCATCTACTGAAATTAAGGCTATGTCCATATTAATCAGGATACATTTGAAAACTGAGTTTTCATTTTTATACGCTCTCCTTCCACACTGCCATTTTCAAGTGTTTTCCAAAAGTTGCTCATCCACACTGAAACATATTAAAACTATTTAATCCCCTTACTGTGCATGCGAAAAATTGCCGTTCCATGTTTGGTCTGAAACGCAATTATCCTTGTGTTCCCTCTCTGGACACCAATTCCAAGTAAAATTCTTGAAGCATTTGAAGGCATGCAATGTAAAGGTTGTACAAAGTAACATTTATATATACAGTGCTATCAAAGTGAATAGCAGGCACAACAACACCACTACAACATGGGCTGCCATCTTGATTGTTTTGGGTTGAAAAGATCACATGACTGCATCACATCACAACAAATATGTCACTGTTTAGATATCTCTGTTTTCCCTGTCCACAATACAATGCAAAGACGGCATTTTCAAACGTATCCACTTGGAAGAGCGTTTTCGAAAAGCTCAGTTTTCGCTGTCATAAACGCCATCTCAGTGTGGACAGAAGGCCAAAACATAGAGAAAATGATGGTGTGGACGTGGCCTAAGCTTAAAAAACATCTCGGTCTTAACTTCTTCAACTTTTTGACATCAGTCAGATGAATACAACAACACCAATTGGGTGACAAAAAATGTGGCCTACCCTGTCACATAAGGTAATAAGGAGGAAGTAGTATAGATAGAATAGTATTCCCAAACACCAGAATAACTAATGATTTAAGTAAGATGTGGGAAAGTCTGCCAAATCTTGTGCTGTTTATGGCTGTAAGTAGCACCTGCAGTTCTGCACATCATTCCGAAGGATAAAAACTTCTGTCTAGTTTATTTTTAGAAAGGTCATCCTCAATATTACAGTCAGATCTTAACGGTTTGTGTAGCACATTTTAGAGCATATTGTTTTGTTGTTTTCAGTGTAGAAAATTGTCATGAAAAAAGTAAAATTTTTTAGTGCATAAAAGACATGACTAACATTCAAAGTTGACCAAATAATACACAATTGTATGATATCATCCCTCTAAGTCTGGTTGTGAGTGTTTCTGTTCAGTGGCTTGTGTGCTTATTGTAATATTTTGTAATCACATGGTCAATTAAAGGTACTGTATTTCAGACATTTTGCTAACTTCAACCACATACCCTTACTTCAAAACCTCGCCCTCCAAAGGCAAACCCGGTTTATATTTGGCTAGGTTTCTTATTGGCTAACACTAGCCACTCCACTGACTCTCTTTTGAGTTTATAGAGTCCATGGCTGTCACAGTGACAGGTGTGATTTTTCACAAGAACTATTTCAGTAATATCTGTCAGGTAGTAGGTACATTTCATGTGTGATATAAAAAAAATAAAAAGAAACTTACAGCACCATTTAAATAAGTGTTTGATTTTTTTAACAGTTCCCTTGTTTAATGCTGTAAAATGTGTTTAATATTTGTGCTTCATTGGTCTGTCAAAAGACTTGTTCTTTAATCAGGGCACATCAGTCAATCGCTTGTGCTTAAAAATCAAAGAGCTGTTTATTTATTTTAACGAGATATATTATTATTATTATCATCATCATCATCATCATTATTCTTACAAATACATGGATCCCGGCACTTTGAAAAATGTTTTCTTTCTTTTTTATCTTTGTTAAGACAAGAAAGCTAAAAATATTCTATGGTGAAAAAATAAGTAAACCAACAAACATTTTAAACGTTGAGAAAAAAAATAAAAAATAAAAAAACATCACAAAAAGACACAAATAAAACTATAATGAAACCAAAAAAGAAATTATACACCCTTTACAAACACTATGGCCCAATAATTTAAGAAAATAGTGTCTCTAAAACGTTCATATTGCTTTGTACCTTCATCAGTGCCCTTTGGGGAGTTCAGCATCAATACAGTGCTGTGAAGTTTTCACAATGGCCAGAAAGGGGCGCCCTCCCTCTGGCTCTGTACTGACTTCCATAAGGAAGTCTTGAGGTTGCCAACAGATGTCTGATGGCGTCTTTGAGAAGAGAGAGAGAGTCCCATTATTAGCTTGTTTAATCCTCAGCACAACGTCCTTTTGTTTTCTTTTGGCAGTAGAGAAAAAAATACAAGGTATAGTAACTAATCTTCATGATCATGGAGTATTCCCCATTGTTGCATTTAGCAGTATTACTCTCTAAGATTATTATTACTATTACTATCACCATCACAGATACACAGAGTGCATCATGTGTTGTGTGCATGTCTGTGTTGGGTATGTGTGTGTGTGTGATTGTGTGCACTTAAGTCAAGTGTTCAGTGCTCAGAGCTTGCTTTCTCAAAAGAGAAGCTAGGCAGAGTCAATAGCTTGGAGTTCGGAACACCCTCTTGAGGCAGTCCATCTCCTCCAACACCCAAATCAAAAGAGTCCTTTGAGTCACTTGATGGAGCTCGCCTCCTCAGGCAAGTGTCCCTGCTTGGCAGTGGGGGTGACACTATCCCCAGAGCTGGATGAAATCCCCCTGGAAGCTCCAGTCCTTCCGGCGGATCCACAGAGATGCAAGGGGGACTCATCTTCTTCTTGCGGCTGCGTGGTGAGGACTGCTGTTGGAGGCTGTCCCCTCGTGAGATGAAGCCGGAGGAAATAGAACTGCATTGGGGACTGCTCTCCAAGGATGAACACACTTCAATGGAGTGTCGGCGTGGGTCCTCTAGCCACGATGAGGGCTGCGGTAACAGCAGCGCTCGCTGGCCCTGACTGTCCACACTGTGGTGCTTCTTAAGCTGATGCCTACTAGCACCTTCATCTCCCATCCCTCCACCAGTCCCATTGTCGCTCCTTCCTGCAAGCCCTGCCCTGATAATACAGGACACCTCTTGGTCCGCTGAGTCCATTTCCTCCTGCTTCACAGGGGCCCTGGTGGCTGGTGGGGGCAGAGGTAGGGGTGGGGAGCGGGCACATCTGGAGAAAACGTTGCATTGGTCGTAGGGATTGTGCTGTGTGTGCACGCTAGATCTCAAGGGTTTTGGAGAGGCACCCGGCGTGGCAGGAACCAGAAAGAGTGAGGGCTGGTGCTGCTGCTGCTGAGATTGGAAGTTGACAAGGGGGTCGGACAGTTCCCTGAGCCCCAAAGGACCCTGATTTTCCCCTCCCTCTCTGTACAGAGTCTCCTGAGAGTCAGCACTCACTGCCACCTGAGGAGAGCAGGAACGGAGGAGGTGAAGGGAGGGTTTGGGGGTAACATTAGGGATTAGGACATGAAAGGGTGAGAGGGAATTTGGTTAGTACGAGATGTTAGCAGTGTAGAAGCCAGAGGTTTGGAGGGAGATAGGTGGAGTCATGGAGTTAGAGTGGAATTCACCATTAGCATTGCCCTTCACAAGCTCCCTGCTTCAAATGATTGAAGGTGGAATTAGAAAAACAGAAAAGAGACTGCCTTAGGGCATCTGTTTTGAGTGTGTTTGCAGCTCTAATCAGAGGTAGCTGACATTTCGATTCTGACTCTGATGTTCTTTTTAAAAGTTAATATCAAACTTAGAAGCATTTGGACATGAAAAGGTGAGAGGGAGATTGGTTAGTTTGAGATGATAGGGGTGTAGAAGCCAGTGGTTTTGAGGGAGGGAGGGGGAGTCTTGGAGTTAGAGTGGAGTTCACCATTAGCATTGCTCTTCACAAGCTCTCTGCTTCAAACGATTGGAGGTGGAATTAGAAAAATAGAAAAGAGACTGCCTTAGGGCATCTGTTTTGAGTGTGTTTGCAGCTCTAATCAGAGGTAGCTGACATTTAGATTCTGACTCTGACATTCTTTTTTAAAGTTCATATCAAACTTAGAAACAGAGAATAAAATAACTAATTTAAACCTTTAACCAACAAAAATAGCTCTTAAATTGTGCTAGTACCAAAGTTCAATAAAACTTGATTAATAGCAGTGGCATTCTGTCTTTGAAGTTACATTCTGAGATCAACAACCAGATAACCACCAGTTGAAAACATTCTCAGTCTATTCTGTGTAATTTTGTTTACTGTTATAAGAAATGTGTATGGTGTGCACTTTCAACCAAATTAACAAGTGTACAGTATTGTTGAGATAATGCCAAATACATATTAGTCTATTTTGTTCTCTCTTTTGCCCTCTTCTTAGAGATGTTCTAAGCAAGTTACTGTACCTAGACATGCTAATGCTATGGGTAAAGTCACATAGGTGAAAACTTACAGTATCAATTACACTTTCAGTAGAAAAGTGTGTAATAGGTGTCTTAATAGGGCAGAGAAAATATTACCCTAAGGCAAAACTACAGGCACTGTTTGGCAGACTGCACTCTGAGCCACTGAGCTACTGCAAGAGACCATAAGACCCACATCTCTTCATGGGATCACTTTTTCTCTGAACTCAGTAATTGGAAATCTACTCCCTTACCTCTAACTCAGGGAGACCAAGAGAGACACCAGCCCATTAGGATAGAGGTGGGGCACGTTTGGGGAGAGGCTAAAGATCAAGAGGAACCACGGAAACATGTCAAATTTTGAAAGCTAGCCAATACAGAGAAGGAGACCGAGTCATGAGCTTTGTTCTGTGTTGTAGCTTGTATAATTTAATTTATACTGCCACCTAGTGGCAAGAGATCTACACCACCAGTCAAAAGTTTGGACACACTTGACTGAATTTTTGTTTCCAATGAACTTAAAAAAAAAAAAAAAAAAAATTAAAGCTTCTGCTTAATTGCTTGAAATTTTGCAGATTCATGTAAATTGTTCCCATGTATGATTTTCTTAAAACTAACTAACTTGACAGACAGACAGACAGATAAATAGAAAAATAAATAGACAGATAGATACCACATTAAGTTGACTGAGAGAATGCCCAAAGTGTGCAGAGATAATCCACATACTTCCATTTGTGTTATCCTGTAGTTTTGACTTGTATTCATAAATAAGGAAAATAGCAATAATAAAGAATGTGTAGGTGTGTCCAAACTTTTGACAAATATTGTATATCGGACAGTTTTGATTATTTTTTTCTTCAAAATATTCACAGATATATAACATGCACCATACATAGGTTGCTGTACGTTTTATGTTCTTTTAGTTGGTGTAAACAGATTATTGCAGATAATTTCTTGAGATTGTCTTCTATAGATTCAGTATAGATCGACATAGACACCTCAACATATATTTTCTTTAAAGTTAGTTCTGTTGAGTATTTAAGTCCCCCTGATCTTTACCCTGTAATTTTGGCCTTTACAGTAGCCATGGTGAAATGCACTGGAGGATTAAGGGGTGATTTAAGGGGTGTGTTGGGAAAAAAAGGAACAGGTTCTGGAGGTCAGCTGAATCAACCACCCCATTCCGGCTCTCTCAGAAACAGGAGTATCTGTGTCTCAGGAGCAGCTTGGGGTCAGGTTTGGGTTGCACCATGCTGAGCTGCTCGGAGTAAGTCACATTAGAGGGTATGCAGGCCAAGAGAGAGCAGAAAAAAAGGAAAGAATGCAGGAAGGATTAAGAGCAGAAATGTACTGGCCAGAGGGAGAGATCAACAGTGCAGAGGTGTCAGACTTCATACCAATCACATTCCCATAAGTCTCCAAACACTATCCATAAAGTGTTGGATGGAAGACTTGGCATATTATGCATTATGAGAGAAGTCAAGCAGAGAGACAATGCAATAAATAAAACACAACATTAGGACATACAGACACATTTTAATGGAACAGAATTCTGCAAGCAAAGTATCATTCCCTTTACTAAAAAGGAGCCATGAGAGCAGAATAAGAAGTCTGAACCTGAGCTCACCTGTCTGCGTAGGGTGCGTGAGAGCGTGTGTGCCTGGCGAGGTGGAGGGATTCGAGGGATGCTCTCTGAGTCTGACAGGCTATGAGGACTTATTGGTCGGAACAGATCGGTCGGCACAGTCAAGTGCTGGGTGGGCTCTTCCGTTTGAGATTGGATAGAGCCAGTAGACCCTGTGTGACGAGACATTTAATTTAACAATCTATCAATTATTGTGTAAAAAACTTTATTACACTGATATTACATTGGTTACTACATGCTTATAAACAACCACATTGAAAACAGTCCAAAAAGAGTTGCACCTGTCTGAGCTAGGTGAGGTGAGTTTGTGTGGGTACTGCGGGTTGAGTTGGGCTGCAGCGGCACAAACATGTAGCTGTCAAAGGGCAGAGAGTGTGTGCGGCCCACTGAGGTCTTCTTCACATACAGCAGGTGCTCATCCGTTGGCTCAATTGACTCCTGGGGGACTGGGGGATCTGATGGGGCTGTGTTCTGAGGGGCATTATGAGAAATACAAGTAGAAGTGTGAGATGGGGCTTTTGTTTGGACCATCAGGGGGCCTTCCTTATAAACACATAGGTACACGCACACAACCCACACACATTGTACCTAATACATGAAGGCTGGACTGGTTAACATACAATGAAAGGCAAACATAGTGCACTAAACACGGGGAGGAGACTGGTCTAGAAACATGTTCTCATAAACCATGTCGTATCCATATATGCATATTCATACATACATTTGATTAACTGTTTTATATCCATGCATACAACTTTGTCTTTTATTGCAGATGAGTGAAGTAACACATACACTACCAGTCAAAAGTTTGGACACACCAACTCATTCTTTATTATTGCTGTGTTCCACTTTTTATAATAAAAGTGTAAAGAAAATGCATTTTGAGATGCTTTTTAAACAGTATTGAAGGAGTTCCCATATACACATTAGGAACCCTATGGTCCTAATAAAGTGCCTGACATGGTCTTCTGCTGTTGTAGTTCATCCGCCTCAAGGTTCAACTCTGAGATGCTATTCTTCTCACCACAATTGTACAGAGAGGTAATCCGAGTTACCATAGCCTTTCTGTCAGCTTGAACCAGTCTGGCCATTCTCTGCTGACCTCTCATCAACAAGGCATTTCCATCCGCAGAACTGCCGCTAACTGGATGTTTTTTTGTTTTTGGCACCATTCTGAGTAAACTCTAGAGACTGTTGTGTGTGAAAATCCCAGGAGATCAGCAGTTGCAGAAATACTCAAACCAGCCCATCTGGCACCAACAATCATGCCACATCGAAATCACTGAGATCACATTTTTCCCCATTCTGATGGTTGATGTGAACATTAACTGAAGGTCCTGACCTGTATCTGCATGATTTTATGCACTGCACTGCTGCCCCACGATTGGCTGATTAGATACAGTAATTACATGAATAAGTAGGTGTTCCTAATAAAGTGCTCTGTGAGTGTATGCTGGCCACTTGTTGGCTGCTTTTCCTTCACTCTACAGTCCAACTCACCAATTTAAAAGTTTTTTCTTTAATTTAAATGTTTGCTTTGTAAAGAAATACATATGCACAATTAAAATTTGTCTACAAGACTAATTCTTGTAATGTGAGTGGTGGTGGCGGAGTGGGCTAAAGCACATAACTGGTATCGATCCCCACAGCCACCACCATTGTGTCCTTGAGCAAGGCACTTAACTCCCGGTTGCTCCGGGGGTATTGTCCCTGTAATAAGTACACTGTATGTCGCTTTGGATAAAAGCGTCTGCCAAATGCATAAATGTAATTCCAAGCATTTAGAAAGGTTTTTAAAATGATGAAAAACAAATTAATTCATGTTTTTCCAAACTTTTAAGTAGTAGTGTATTCAAATATTCATGTTCTTGCTTTACAGATTTCAGTACTTTTATTCAACACATTCTTACATTGTGATTTTGTGTGTGGGCGGGTTTGGGTGGTTTACGAGGAATGTTTTTTAGGTTACAAACTGGTAATTACGAGGGTTTTATGCTATAAATGTGGTTTATGAGGACATTTCTAGTGTCCCCATAATTCAAATCGCTTATAAAACATACATAAATGATGTTTTATTGAAAATGTAAAAATGCAGAAATTATTTTGTGAGGGTTAGGTTTAGGGTATATAATATATAGTTCGTACAGTATAAAAATCATTATATTTATGGAGAGTCCTCATAAGGATAGCCGCACTAACATGTGTGTGTGATTAAATTTGTTCCTTATTTACATAAATCATAATTTGTTGTTCCTCTTCTACTGTTCTGTAGGGATCAATTTATGATGGCATTTTTTGTGATGTTGCTATAAAAGACATTATAGCTGGCAATATGGTGTTATGCAAAGCTCAGTGCACAAATGACCCATTTTATATCCATTCTCAATTTTCCAGCACAACTTTTTGTTTTTGTCCACATAAATACGACATGAAAAATGAGAACAGGCTCAATCTAAATCTCAATCATGTGAGAAATACTACAGTATGTATAAATTATTTATGTATCTATGGGCATAATTCTGAGACAATGAATATGAATAAAATTGTGAGGTGGCATAACCATCAGCCTCCTCCCATCAGAAGCTGCACCCAGAGCATGTACTACTGTAGCTGGCAGACATCAGAAGCCGACCCCATACCACACTCCTAAGTTATTTAAAGAAGCATGGTATTAGGGAAAAACTTAATCTGCAGTATAACAGACCAAAAATAGGACATAGATAAAATCATGGTACAACAAACCAAAAAAAGGAAAGAAAAACATGTTTTGCAGACAAACAAAAAATAAGAACAGACAACAAAGAGCTAGATGGAGTAGTAGTTCAGAAATGGTATTTAGACGTGTGGGAGGAAGAACGTATTCAGAGCTGCAAAACCCAGACAGTAAAGGAGCAGATCAACAGGCAGTAATTCTATTCTACTGGACTGGACCATACAAACACCAGGCTGGTGGGAAATGTAAAGAGAGAAATAATGAAAGAAAGAAAGAGAGGAGTGTTAGAAAACCCAAAGCTTCCAAACACACTCGCCTCTCAGCTCTGCACAAAGTCCTTTATGGTAAGTATTGTTGGGAATACTGTAGTTTACCCCAAAGATGACAATTCTGTTATGTTTTACTCACAGTATCTCCATGTTGTTCAAAACCCCTATGACTTTCTTTCTTCCATGGAACACAAAAGGAGATGTTAGGCAGAAGAACAACCTGCCATCATTCACTTTCAAAATCAGACAGCAGGTTACTTGCATAGTTATGATATGAATTAGTCATAAATCACTGGCAGTTGCTTCACACCAGGTTTATAATTGCAAATGTAAAAAGTTGCAAATGTAGAGAGTTAACCCTTCTAATCATGGGATCCTTTAAGGTTCCACTCTCAAGGACATTTAAGAAAGGATGGTTTATAGGCCATTGCCCCAAGGCCTTTGACTGCCACTAGTCTACTGCTAGTCATGGTACATCGTTTCTTTTACAATGTATGGTGTGTTCATTCTTGTGATTGCAAATTTATTTCTTATATTCATGACTTTAGTTCTCATTTGCACTGTCCTTTCTATTATTTGGACATTACATTTCATAATCGTGATAAGAGGTTGGTGCCCGGAGCCTTGCAATACCATAATCCGTCCATGCATTTTGGTAAAATGAGTATTCTTTCACTAGCCTAAAACAGAGCAGCATGTTTATTTATTTATTTATTTATTGTTATTTATTTATTTTTTTTATTTTTTTTTTTTAACAGAGAATTTCTATTAGAGGTCCAAAAGGCTTGGGGCTAAATTATGTGGGGCCCAGTAGAGAGGCAGGGTGGAGAGGGCGAGTGGCTTTGGAAGCAGTGTAAGGCTGAGAGGCAGGAGTGACGAATGAACATTGCTCTACTGTTAAATACATTGCACTCCTGACTGGTTAGTAAGAGGGGGTTAAAATCATCTGGGATAGAGTCATCCGTCAGAGCTAAGGACCAGGATTTCTCCGATGTCAGAGACAGAGCCTCCATCTCAGCTAGAGGAATCTAAAGAAGAAGAGACGAGCCAAGAGTGAGATGGGCAAATTAGCACATGCATTGTTAGAAGACACATGCACAGACTTTCACACAGGTTAGTGTTAATTAATAAACTAAACTCAAAATGTTCAATGGAGAAATAAATTCATTTTGCAAACATAACATTTCAGCGTACAGATAGACCATTCTAAGTCAGGTGTCAGGAACCTTCCTTTAGTAGCCATTATAGATGTCCTGATGTTTAACTGTCCTCAGAAATTAAAGGTGTATCAGAAATGAAAGTTCTACCTCGATTACCCTGAAGGAAAAGTAATGTGAAATATCTTGAAGTTTGACCATCAAAAATCTTCAAAATGTTTCACACTGTGTCCTAACCAGGCATGATGCAACACGTTTTAGTGACAATCAATATTCTGTACACACTGAACGCAAAACTGTGTTGTGTGTGTTGTGACACAATCACAGCCAGTCAGAATATGATGTTTAATAGATGAAGTTACTACTTACAAACAAATGCTCAGCGGTGACACTTCTGGTCATGTAATAACACTTATTTTCACTGCAGTAAGTAAATTGTTCAATTGAAAATGGCTGTTATTAAGTTTGAATATTGAATATGATAATATTTAAGTAAAATATTACTTTATGTAGTCCAATAATTTAAACAGTAAAGATGCATATTGCATGTGTGATGGTAGTTCTCATTTTTATTTTGTCAGGCTTTAGAAGTGTGTTAAAAATGTGAGGATGTGTATTCATCAACCTGTTGCATGTCCTACATAATCAAACAGGCATATTGAACCAAGAACCTACACATTTCTTCACTGTAAAGCATAGATATCTATTTATAATAATTTGTATTAACATTAACAAACATTACTACATAATATAATGCTTAAAAGATTATTGAAACTGCAGCTCTGATCAAATCCGCCATTGAAATCTGCCACTCAAAAGAACCAGGAAGCGCGATTTCCTGATGTGTGCCATCACATACTTTGGAGCAATGAGATTTCATGGTGGGCTGGGCTACCCAGCATGGTGCTGCAGAAATCGCAACAATAAAATCGACAAAATGTTATGCTGCTCATCACTTGTTACTGCTTGTCAGGACAAAAATTCTTAGCTTTTATCGCTTGTCACTTTATTGTGTTGTGCCTGGTTAGGAGACAGTGTCAGACAAAATTACTGCATACTGCACAGTCCAACTATCTCCAATTGAGAGCTTGTGCTGGAACAATGTTTTTCAGTCATCAAAATAAACTGGAAAGAAGAAGGTCAGCTATTTCCATAAATGCATTGCAAATTCTCCAAATAGAGTACTTAAAAAAAAAAAAAAAAAAAAAGATTACAACTTTTAGAAACCTACATTTTGCAATGTTAATGTAATTGCTTTTAATATTTCTGTGAAACAGACCAAAAGAGATTTTCATACATAATTCAACAGCGGTCCATCGCTTTATCGATCCACATATTATCTCTTCGACTCGAGCCTGATGAGTCCATTACTTTTAGCTATTTATGATCTTTGGAACAAGACACAAGTGTCACAATATCTCTTTTGGCTTGAGAATTTCAAGACTTTTCATCCCTCTTATGGGATGAGAAAGTAAATACGCACAGGCAGATAGATATTACTGAAGCAGAACCGAGCCCTCTGATGCCTTTGAGTCTAAAGAGTGCTCAAAATCCCAAACTGCAGAGGTGGTTTTGTAACCGAAATACAAAAGCTTTGGTGCAGTTATTTAACAAGTGAAACATCCAAGTCACCCAGAGACAGAAAAAGACAGAATGGCTTTACACACTTGAGATTGTTAACCCATGACCATTTTAAGCCCTGAGTAAACGTACACTCACTGAGCACTTTATTAGGAACACTATGGTCCTAAAAATGTTCCCAATGTGGTCTTCTGCTGTTGTAGCTCATCCGCCTCAAGGTCCAATGTTTTGTGCATTCTGAGATTCTAATCTGCTCACTACAATTGTACAGAGTGGTTATCTGAGTTACCCTAGCCTTTCTATCAGCTCGAACCTGTCTGGCCATTCTCCGTTGACCTCTCATCAACAAGGCGTTTCCATCCGCAGAACTGGATATTTTTTTGTTTTTGGCACAATTCTGAATAAACTCTAGAGACTGTTGTGTGTGAAAATACCAGGAGATCAGCAGTTACAGAAATACTCAAACCAGCCCGTCTACCACCAACAAACATGCCATGTTCAAAATCACTGAGATCAAATTTTTTTTCCTATTCTGATGGTTGACATGAACATTAACTGAAACTCCTGATCCGTATCTGCATGATATTATTCATTCATTCATTCATTGCACTGCTGCCACATGATTGGCTGATTAGATTATCGCATGAATAAGTAGGTGTACAGGTGTTCCTAATAAAGTGCTCAGTGAGTGTGATCTTGGGTTGTCTTGTTTCTATTTCTTTGAAAAACAAAGCATTGCTTAACCCATGATTAAAAGTGACCTTAACCCAGGTTTTATAAAGATGATAACCCAAGTGCAGTGTGAAAAGCCCTAGAGAGACAGAGAGAGAGGATACAGGTTGAGTGTGGTATAAGGTAAAGCTGGGTGAACGGGGAAGCCATTAACCTGTTTCTCAGTGCAGTGCTTTCTGGGAAGGGGAGGCAGAGCGTAGTAGTGGCAGATGGAGCCAGACAGGTTGTCCATGATGCTGAGCTCTCCTTCCAGTGAGCCCTGCATCACCAGGGAAACTGAGTCTAACATTGGCCTCCGCTAAAAGCCCCAGCATGTGGTAGACAGAATGAATGACCAAAAGTGAGAGAGAAAGCAGACAGAGACAGAGGCAGAGAAGGCATGACGTGAATGACAGTCCAAAGAGAGAAAAACAAAGAAGAAAAATGAAGAGAGGAGAGAAGTAGACTACTATCCAGGTAGCCAACAGGAAGACTTACAAAGGGATAAACAGGCTATTCAGTAAGCCTTAAAGGAACAGTTCACTCAAAAGTGAAATTGAAAATCTTCCAAACATTTTATTTTTCATTATTTACATTATTTATCAGTTGCTTTAAAGCTTAAAAAAGAATGGAAAAGCATCCTAAAATTATCATAAAATTGGTCCATATATATTGTGTGCTATATTCCAAGTTTTCTGAAGTAAAATAAAAGCTTTGTGTGAGGAACAGACCAAAATTTGTTATCCGCTGCAAATCTTGACATCCGCCCTAGCTCTCTATGGCACTTCATGAGAGTTCATAAGAGAAGTATTGATGTTTGATTTATGAACAATTTGTTTTTGAGTCTGTTTTTTCAATGAATCATTTGATCCAGTTCACAAAACTGGTCTGAAAGAATCATTCACAAATTAGACTAGCTATCAAGTTCAACTTACTGACTTGATGATCAGGTCACAGCAGTTATCTAGTTAACCTCTTCACACGTGAGTTCTTACTTTACTGACTAATCCTCCAGTGTGAGTTTTTTAATGTGCACTGTATAAAAAAATAATAAAAATAAATAAATAAAAACCTGCTTCCTTACACTTCACAGCAGGTGGAGGAAGGAACTCAATGATATTAAAGATATAATGTGATTTTAAAATGTTTATAATGATTTATTATGATAGATAAAAATATGATTACGACATGATTGCCGGTATGTGCTCGGCCATGTTGTTTACTTTGCAATACTGCATGGGATTCTGAGTCACAGCACAAATGGTTCTAAAAAAACTAGCCCTTTCACTTTGTTGCATCAGAAGTGGTGAGAATTAGTGATGAGAGAACTTGGAGAGGGCTTAAGTGGACTAAATAGTTTATTCATTCTTTGTTTGATGTCACAAAACAGTGCCACTTTGCTGTATCAAAACAGCAAGCTCAGATGGTAATGGATTTAAATGGTTTTTATTTTGTGATTATTTTAATTTTTGTAACATAACGATATTGTGATTTTGAAAATTCTATTTGAGCAGCTGTTTCATTATGACACCCACTTCAGTCATTCTCTCCAGGTAAACAGCAGCGCAAATGCAGATCACACCAGTTTGATCGCACTTTCGTGGAGGTTAATAGCTCAGTGACGGAGAAGATTGTCAGTGAATAATGACTTACATTTCAATCTGTTCCTCACACAAAGCTATCATATGACTTCAGAAGACTTGGAATATGGTGCATGAGTTGTAAGGACCACTTTTATGATACTTTTATAACTTTTGCGTTCTGAAATTGCAAAGAGCGGAAAAGAGTGACAAGTACTGTCTTAAAAATTAGATTTTTATATTCCATTGAGGAAAGTCATACGGGTTTGGAAAGATATGAAGGTGAGTAAATGATGACAGAATTTTAATTTTGGGGAGAACTATTCCTTTAAAATTTTGTTAAACCAGAAGTACCAAAAATGCATTGCTAAATTAAACAGGAAGTACAATGTATTATGTGGTGATCTGATGTTATATGCTGTAAACCTACTAAGACACAAAAGTTAGTAAAAGGACTGGATTCTACACTACCAATAACATCCACAAGGGGGCACTAGAACTCTACTGGGATTTGTCCTATTGATGAGCAAAAACGTTTTGACACTACCACACTCCAGAAGGTAGCTGCAGGGATACTGTCATTGTTAACATAAAAAAAAAATGGCACGTATTCTGGAAATAGCCAGCTTGCATTAATAAAGGCCTGCATCACTACCTCCCCATGCATGGCACCAGTCTAATCTAACCCTAACCCACTAAGTTTTTAGAGGTGAAACGAACAGGCACATCTCCTTACAAAGTAACAGAAACTCATGAAGTTTCCCACTCTAAAAATAACAAGTAGTTATCAAGTATTGTTTTTTTTATTTAAAAACATGTTTTTCAATAAAACTAATGCATGTTAGTAATGATTTGAAAAGCCAGTGACAATGACAATGACAATGACTAAATCTTATGCATTCCTGACAGACATATTTTTGGAACTAATGAACAGTTGATTATTAAAATCTGAATAAGTGAATACATATGTAAAATGTTCTGCATATTTTGTGACATAAAGATATTTGTATGTTGGTATATTAAGTCTCGCCCATAAAGGATGATTTAGGGAGGTAATTTGAATGTTGAATCACTGAAGGAAGAATTGATTCTAATTCACTGACTGAACAAAATTGTCTTAAAGTGATCAATTGGCATGTCTCTAAATAAATGGGGTATATTTATTGGTATATATAATCAATAAGGTATGAGAGACCATGCTATATTGTGAATATAGTCATAATTGTAGGGACTGAAGGGCGTTGTTAGGCATGACGCAAAGGGAAGTACACACACTGACTTCACAGCCAGCATCTTCACTCACCTCTAATGGTGGCGCCATATTATAAGGAGGATCAGGATCTGCCTTGATGTGGTCTTCTGAGTCTCTGCGTATGTCTGTTGGTGGGCTGTCTGTGGGATACATGGGTCCCGACAGCTCCTGAGAGCCTCTGGAGATCCATGGCGACCCCCCAGGACCACCCACATCTCCAAGCCCCAGAGGTGGCATATGCCCTCGGGACATTCCTCCATCTCCACCTATAGTCTCAAGCTCCAGCTCAGCTTCCATCTCCGCCTCCTCCTTGGCCTCTTTGTTGCTTTCCTCCAAGTGCTTCATAAGCACAGCGATCACCACATTGACCAGCACAAACTGAGCTGTCAACACGAAGGACACAAAGTAAATGGGTGACACCACCGTGTTGTAGCAGATGCCTGTGTCCTGGGAGCAGTCTCGCAGTGTGTCCTATGATGTGGACAAAGAGAGTACAATTATGCTGGGTAGAGGTGAGAAGGTTGCAAATGAGTGTACACAGCATGTAAAGCATTTGAAAAAAGCAATGGACATCATTGAAATTCAGCACCATGCAAGGAGATTTAACTCTATGTCCCACCTTCATAATGCCATTCCAGTTGTCCCCAGTAGAAACACGGAACAGCAGGAGGAAAGCCATGCCAAAATTCTTGAATGTGGCGTAACGGCCAAGACCTTCACAGGGGTGCCGCTCGTCACATACTGGGACACAAACAGAAGTCAGAGATATAGATTAGGGATACGCAAAACTCCATATTTTCAAAGTCACTAGCCGGTGGGTTTCCCAAACGCCTAGTTGACTAATCAGTCTTTAGGAAGCCTTGTATAATTAGGGTGGTTTTGGGTTCACCTAACGCTACAGAACACAACCTTGCTGAAAAGACCAGTTTAGACAAGCTGGTCTTCAATGTTGTTCCAAGCTGGCTTATGCTGATTAGTGCTGGTATGGCTTTGTATGGTATTTTTCACAACAAAACAAAACAAAACAAAAAAAAACAGGTCAACTAGCATGGTCTTTCTTATGAAGCTGATTAACCAGGCAGACTTGCTGGTAAAGCTAATTAAGACACATGGTAGGGATACCAGCATAATAATTTGGAGACCAACATCAAAAACACAATATAAGTTGGAGAACAGCAAATGCTGTTTTAAGTCTTTTAAGTCTTAAAAATGCAATGCTTCACAGCGGGACGCAGTGGTGCCTGCAGCTGTATGGCCGTGCGCACTGTGTGTACCATGAGCGCTCCGACTGACCTGAGAAACATTTTCACTGAGAATATTTCAGTAATCATGAAGTGTGTTCCGTATTTTGTTGACTGCAATGCATGTTTTGCGAATGAATCATTCTTTTGAGTCGGTTCTTTCAGTGAATTGGCCAAATGGGCTTGTAAAACGTCCTGGTTACTTGCGTAACCTCCATTCCCTGATGGAGGAAACGAGACGTTGTGTCGAAGTAGTGACACTAGGGGTCACTCTTGTGAGCCCGAGACACCTCTGGTCTTTGATAAAGGCCAATGAAAATTGGCAAGTGGTATTTGCATACCACTCCCCCGGACATACGGGTCCATACTCTTGTCGTTACGCTGCGTCTTGCTTTTGTAGTGTGAGAATGCGTTTGTTCTGAATGGTTACTGTCTTTCAAATAAGGGTAGCAATACTTTAGTCAGATTTCTGTGCATACCCTCAGATGCAATCCTGCAAGTGATAATGGCGGGATGCTCAAAAAAACTGCTCGAGATGAGAAGCAACGGCCAAAGCCGTCCGTCTGAATGTAAATGGCTGCAGCAGCAGTTTGAACTGTACTGTTGCCTAACCTTCATTAAAACTCCAAACTGCACTTGCATCCTACTCTCCTGGGTGTTTTTCCTGACAGAATACTTCGCCGATTCTCATGGATGCAGCAGACAAGCAGAGAAACTCTTAGACTTCACTCAAGGAAATCGCAGTGTATCTGATTATGCCCTGGAATTCAGAACAATTGCCGCTGGAAGTGGTTTTAATGACACTGCACTCAAGTTCATATTTCGTCGAGGTTTAAACCCAGAGCTCTCAACCGAGCTGGCATACATGGATGAACATCTTACCCTCGACTCATTCATAGATCTATCACTCCCTCTTGAGCTTCTGCTGTTACATCGTTCCTTGCCTATTGTCAAGAAAACACTGCAACCCCTAATGAAACCACAGAACCCTTGAAAATTGGATATGCAAGACTAAATACATATTGGGGGGGGGGGGGGGGTGGCTAACACTAGACAAGCTCCAGTGGTCGATTCCCCATCGCAGTCAGCGGTAACGACCATGGAGTGCACTATCTGCAAAAGTGAATGTTTCCCCACTGATGTCGGTGCATTTGGCCATGAAGGCCATTCCTCATGGAGTATCAGAGCCCATACCTGCCACAGCCAATGAGCCAACAGCCACACCTGCCACAGTAAATGAGCCAGCGCCCACACCTGCCATGGTAAACGAGCCAGCGCCCACGCCTGCCATGTTAAATGAGCCAGCGGCCATGCCTGCCACGGTAAATGAGCCAGCACGCATGCCTGCCACGGTAAATGAGCCAGCGCCCACGCCTGCCATGGTAAACAAGCCAGCACCCATGCCTGCCATGGGTAAAGAGCCAGCGCCCATGCCTGCCATGGGTAACGAGCCAGCGCCCATGCCTGCCACGGTTAACATGCCAGTGCCCATGCCTGCCACGGTCAACCAGCCACAGCCAATGCCTGTTGCCTCGACCATCCTAGAGCCAATGCCTGTCACCTCGACCATCCCAGAGCCAGCGCCTGTAGCCTCGACCGTCTCAGAGCCAGTGCCTGTAGCCTCGACCGTCCCAGAGCCAGCCCCTGTAGCCTCAACCATTCCCTTGTCACTGCCCATGCTCACGACCATGGAGGTCATTCCCAGTCTCTGCCCATGTTCACAACCACGGAGGTCGTTCCCCTGTCTCTGGCCATGCTCACGACCACAGAGGTCATTCCCCAGTTTCTGCCCATGCTCACGACCATGGAGGGCATTCCCCAGTCTCTGCCCATGCTCATGACCACGGAGGTCGTTCCCCAGTCGCTGCCGGTGTTCCTGGCCATAACAACTCCGCCCTCAAAGTCTTCCACGGCTTTGCCCCTCGAGCCTTCCATGGCTCCACATTCCATGGTTCCGCCTTCCATGGTTTTGCTCCTCAAGCCTTCCACGGCTCTTTGCTCCAAGCCTTCCATGGCTCCCTGCTCAAAGCCTTCCATAGCTCCCTGCTCCAAGCCTTCCACGGCTCCGCCCCTTGAGCCTCCCGTGGCTCCGCCTTCTCTGGCTCCACCCCTTGAGCCTCCTATGGCTCAGCCTTCCACGGCTCTGCCTTCGCGGCTTCGTTCCTCGAGCCTTCCACAGCTCTGCTTTCCCTGGCTCCGCTCCTCGAACCTCCCGTGGCTCCATCCTCCATGATTCTGCCCGTTGAGCCTCTCCTGGCTCCAGCTGCCTTCATCGAACCTCTCCTGGCTCCACTTGCCTTCATCGAGCCCTCCACGGCTCCGCCCTCAGAGTCTTCCATGGCTCCACTTTTAACACCAGAAACTCCACCTCCTATGACTCCGTCTGCTCCTACTCCTGTTGCCCCACTTCCTGACCTTGTTCCTGCCCTGTGGCCACCTCCCAGGCCTCCTGACTGTGTTCCTGCCCTGTGGCTGCCTCCCAGGCCTCCTGACCTTGTTCCTGCCCTGTGGCCGCCTCCCAGGCCTCCTGACCCTGTTCCTGCCCTGTGGCCACCTCCCAGGCCTCCTGACCCTGTCCCTGCTCTGTGGCCACCTCCCAGGCCACCTGAACCTGTCCCTGCCCTGTGGTCACCTCCCAGGCCTCCTGAACCTGTCCCTTCCCTGTGGTCACCTTTCAGGCCTCCTGATCCTGAATGCCCTGGTCCTCGCCCTAGGGGGAGACCTAAGCAAAATTGTGCTCCCGGGGTGAGCCCTTTGGGGGAGGATTCTGTCATGAACTCCGATTCCCCACAGCAGCATCCAAATATGGCCACCCCGGACTCCATTTCCCATGCACCATCTCGATCCCAATCACTGGAATTCTAATCAGCCTCACCTGCACATCATCACCACATCTATCACTGCACCCTTTATAATAGACTCTGTCATTTTCACTCACTGCGAAGTATACACTCTATTCCTTGTGTCTAAGATGTTATCAAGCCTTCGTAGTTCTGCCTGATTCCTTGTTGATATACCTAGCCTGTTTTTGACCACGAGTTTGCTTCTAGCCTGATTATCCCTGTCTGCCAGTCACCTGACCACTGCCTGTACTCACTGCTGGATTTCTGCTTGTCGTTTGAACTGTACTGTTGCCTAAACTTAATTAAAACTCCAAACTGCACTTGCATCCTACTCTCCTAGGTGTTTTTCCTGACAATTGGTTGTTGGACAATAATCAACAAGTCAACCATTGTGACCTATCCCCTATATAGATGTTGATTGAGAAGAGGGAGGAAAAGTGTGCCCTGCAGATGGTCAGCCTCAGTTCAGCCAGCATATATTGCACTTGGACGGCATTGTAAAGCTGGATGTGAATTATGAAGTCTCTATGTTTATATTGAGCCGCCTGATTGGAAATGGAAATGACATCAGCCCTGGCATTGTGCTGAGCTAAAATGAATCATGGCTGGCTATATTCAGTAAACCTGTGCCAAATGTGCTGCCACATATTCTTGAGAAAATCTAGTGCAGGTATTTATTTTGCAAGACTGACAATATTGGAAAACTTTCTAAAATATGCCAAGGTGATCCCCAAACAATTTAAAACAAATAATTAAAATAATAATAATAATAATATATAAAGCAATTTTAAAACTTCATGAAATCAAAATTGGAGTTTTATAACTTTTAAATCATATCTATTAGGACTGAATCCATCTGTATGCTAATGTACTCCTACAAGTTCAACAGACAGACACATATAGAGGCTTTCAGCAGATAGACTCATTTACAATTTAAATAGTTGATCTATTATGGAAAAACGATATTGAAAAAAAAATGCATTCGATTATTTGTCCAATCAAATACTCTCAAGAAGTAGAATTGTCCTCCCCCTTAATCAATCTGCAATCAAATAGCAAGTAGAAAATCATGGTTCACGAATACTAAACTATATAGACTATTTTCTTTTAAAATACTGGTAAGCTAAGTCCTGCCTAAGCTTCCTGTTTCGTTCGGAAATACATCAACACAGTAAAGAACACTGCACTTGTCAATCGATTTAATGGGGTCTTTAAAAAATAATGCACCATCAGAAGATAAGGTTACAGCACCAATAGCCTAATCAGTGTTACTAAGGGGCCATTCAGACCAAAAGCATTCTTGTGCAAAAAAAAGCTAGACCAAGAGCAATGAATGGAACAGAATGCAGAATGCAGTTTTTAAAAGTTTAGGTTCTTTAAAGGCATGTACAAAACATGGCGCTCCTGCACGTGACACTGCAAAAACAGTGAGATGAGGTGCAAAGGTCAAAGACGTCCATTAACCACATGTTTTCAGGGAAAAACTATAAGAGAAACAGTGCAGAAAGATGCAAAAACAAGTACGTGTGAACGGCATTGAGGGAACAAATTAAATAGTCTAAAAAAAACTAAAAAAAACAACAAAGCCATTTTGAATTCCATGGAAAAAAAATGCAGACAGGAGAATCTTAAGTTGTGCTCAGGTTTGTTTCTGTATCTGTGTTTCAGGGACGTGCCGTTTCACCTAACAGAATGGTGAAAATAAAAATGACAATATGAAATATTTAAATATACTTATTAATATAAACAACTGTTTTCGTTCAGATTTGTCATCTTTCACTTGAGCAGCACAGACAATTAATCATTTATTCGCTTTGGCCCCACCCTCAGGTATAAGCACTTTATGTTATGCTTTCTCTGATTCCATTGTTTACTGCCCTTTCATTCAACACTGTATGTTCATTCAAATGGAATCATGCCTGCTACTACAAATGGCCAAGATAAGCATGCTTACCAAAATGAGTAAGCCAATCAGAAGCTCCTTCCTTCAGTCATGTTATCTGATAGGCTAGATTTTAGTTTTGTGTCAACACATTCAAGTTCACATAACTAATGCGTTAAGCGCTTAAATGGATATCTACAGTGAAAGCATCGAAGACCTACGTGGATTTAGCAAAGTTAATTTCAATAAAAAATCAAGAAAGAGAGTCTATTGAAACTTCAACAAGTGGGCGACTTTTACAACAAAGTGACGGAGATGTTCATTCGCAAGGACAGATGCATGGATTTTGTGTTCCGGTAAAGGTAATTTAATGTATTTATTAAAAATCTGTGTTACATTGATACTATTTAATTGTTTCTGGTTAGTCTGATGCTATGAAGTGGTGATCTGGCAATCATGTCCTTCTTGTGTTATGTCTATAGTTCTAACATTAGGGCGCAGTGTCTGTTTAAAAAAAAAGCCTTGTGCATTCAGGTTAAGATTGTTGTCTTTGGTGGTCAGATTAGTAAATAGCCGCTGTCTATTCCAGTGGTTCTAAACTGTGGGAAGAGTGACTTGTGAGGCCTATGATGTTGAAACTACTGTATTAACTGGCAGCCTTTTCTTTTACTTTTTGCTGCATGTCAAAGCAAGCTCTTCTGACACAATGGTTCATTGTATGATTTAATGGACATAAACATGCTCGGCTCAATATATGACAATATTTAATATTATAATATGATATGAACAATATTACTGTCCTGAATTTAAAACAATTTGGTCATGAAGTTCGCCACTGTGACAATTATTTCCATTGCACGTGCCTGGTGTGTGTTATTTGTGAGTGAATTAGACCATGTGGAAAAATTTTCCTTATTAATGTATTTGTTGTGCTTACTCAGGTCACCAAACAGCTCTACTCCCAAAGCTGCGAAGATGAAGAAGAGCAACATGAAGAGAAGACCCAGATTCCCCACCTGTAGAGAGAGAGGAGAGGAGAGAGAGAGAAAGCCAGGAGAGTTTTTCATGGAGCATGAGAGAAACTGTGAGGAGCCAATAAGAGAGTCAAGAAGTGAGAAAATGTCAGCTGTCTCACTAATAAGAGTCTGCATAGTCTATAGAACTGCAAACTATGTACCCATGGGTGCAAAACACATCGGGTTGTGATCATCGGGTTGTAACAAAATTCAGAATGTAAGAACTGGCTTCTTTTATATATATATATATATATATGGAAAAAAATGCCTTTTTGGTGACAGAGGTCAACAGAGAATGGCCAGACTGGTTCAAGCTGACAGAAAAGCAATGGTAACTCAGATAACCTCTCTGTACAATTGTAATGAGCAGAAACATGTCGAACCTTGAGGCGGATGGGCTATAACAGCAGAATACCACGTTGGGTTCCACTTCTGTCTGCAAAGAACCAACAACTGAGGCTGCAGTGGGCCTACCATTTGTGTACCTCAGCAGAAATTCAGATTTCTAAGACCAGGCAATGTTTTTCCAATCGTCTTCTGTCCAGTTTTGGTGAGCCTGTGCCCACTGCAGCCTCAGTTTCCTGTTCTTAGCTAAGAGTAGTGGTGCCCGGAGGGGTCTTCTACTGCTGTAGCACATCCACCTCAATGTTCGACGTGTTGTAAGTTCAGAAATGCTTTTCTGCATAGCACTGTTGTAACGTGTGTTAATATGGGTTACTGTCACCTTCCTGTTAGCTTGGACCAGTCTGGCCATTCTCCTCTGACCTCTGTCATTAACAAGCCAATTTCACCCATAGAACTGCCACTCGCTGGATGTTTTTTTGTTTTTCGTACCATTCTCTTTATACTCAAGAGACTGTTGTGCATGAAAATCCCAGGAGATCAGCAATTACAGAAATACTCAAATCAGCCCGTCTGGCACCAACAATCATGCCACGGTCTAAATCACTGAGATCACATTTTTTTCCCCCATTCTGATGGTTGATGTGAGCATTAACTGAAGCTCCTGACTCATATCTTAATGATTTTATACATTACACTGCTGCTACACACGATTGGCTGATTATATAATTGCATGGATAAGTAGATGTACAGGTGTACCTAATAAAGTGGCCAGTGAGTGTGTATGTATATATATATATAATTGGAATTGGAATGACAGGAAGAGGAATTTGCACAAAAGTCCAACACAATCTTTGCACAAAACATCATTACATCAGTGATTTTGTCTATTATGCATAATCAATGTGGCAGGGCAGCACAACCAGCCCCTAATCAGGCTGATCAAGCCCGAGAGGGATAAAGGCGACCGGAGGCGGCAGCTCGAGAGAGAGAGAACTACAGGCAGCCGCCCTGTATGTGTTTGGCTTTTTGTTTAAGTTAACCATTAAATATTATTTATATTGTCAAGCCGGTTGTCGCCTCCTCCTTTCCATTGAACTTTGTTACAATCATTTATAAATATGTCTTATTAGATATATTTATATAAACTAAAATTTCAATGCTATCAGAATAATTAACACAGATTATAATTTTGCCATAAAGAACAAAAACGTCCAACACATTGTTTTTAGATAACTTTATATTAAAAAAAAAATTAAAGTTTATTTATTAAAAATAGTTAAATATATTTGAATTAAATAAAAATTTCTATAGGAGGCATTTTTAAAACATGGATTTTTATCATCCAATGTTCTTAAAATTCCCATGTGTTGTATGATAACATGTTTATCATAATTTATTCTGAAAAATGGAATGGATTATTTAAAAAAAATGCAATTACAGCAGTTATATGAATTTCATTCCTTTTTAATTCCACTTCCTTAAACTGAATTTCATATTAATATTCTGCATCCTGTTTGCTACCTCTGTTCGAATTCAGTTAGAATGCAGGATTCAAATTGAACTCAATTCAGTTCTGAATAGTGTATAACTAATGTGAACACAGACAACTGGATTACGCATGATTTTGAGGAAAACAGAAAGGCATAAAGAAAAGCAGATTAAAAGTGCTGTGATCCAAAAGGTATGTTGACATATCCAATTACACTGACATTTCTTTTTCTAATTTTTGCTATTTTCAAACCCTAATCTCTCCTGGTGCACCATTCACTGGCTGGATTCACAGTGATTCAGGGTCAAGTTTACACAATCTGGCAGGATATCTCAGAACATCGTTCCGGATCACCTATCCCAAATTATGGATGGGTGGATCAATGGCCTGGAACCACAAATGGCAACTTTAATGCAAAAGAACAGACTGCGCAACAGCAAAAGTAAGGGTGTTAGGAGGCATTACTGAGACCAGAAGTCAGCTAAACATTATGTAATCCAATTAGTGACAATCAGTCAAAAGTAGAATTACATGTCTAATTATCTATGAGCATATCTGAGGAGAGATTGGAATTAAAAGAGTGTCCTGCAGTGCTGCGTAATTCCAATTAAAAACCCAGCAGGTGACGGTGGAGACTGATGCTATCGAAAAATGTGTGTGATGGAGATTTTTGTCATTGGAATTTTTGCTATTCTCCAAGCAGCACATCACAGCCATCTATACCACTGAGGCCTCTTCATGGCAGATTGACTATGTAAATGAGGCCTGTGAAAAGCGGAGGGCCCCCAGGAGAATAGCGCACAGGGTTTAGGAGCTCTCTCACAGCACAGGACACAGTGAATGAATGGAGAGCAGAACTTTATGATATAAATAAGACAGAGAGAGGGGAAAAGTTCTGAGCAGTACCTGAGGCAGGGCTTGGATCACAGTATCAAGCAGAGCTCGCATTCCCACGGCCATCTTTAGCAGCTTCAGAACTGAAAAGAGAGGATAGTTCACTTCAGCCCATGTTTATCATCATACTGTATATACATAAATATAATATTTAATATACTAATAACAAATCAGTTCAGCAAAATAATTATAAATAAAACAGTATGGATATGTACTTTTGAGAAGAAAAAATATTTGAATATTAAGTGGTAACACTAGTCAGAAGACTTAAAAGTGACAAATCATGGAAACCACTTTCCTTGATCTTTTGAAATAATTGAGTTTGATCTACTATGCAAACATTAAATGCATAGCTCCCTCCCCAGTTTACCCAGCCCATTTATGAAAAATAAGCAGCAAATTCAAGTTATCATCAGATCGACACAGAACTACACAGAAATCTCTATAGAATTGAAACATCTACCATTCACAAAGTTCTACACATTTCTACACAATACGGTTATTTTTATTTTATTTATTATGATATCAGCTACCAATAAGGGTGTAGTACTGTCAGCTCCGTTTAACTAATTTTACCATGTTTAAATACATTCTGCTGAATTCCACAGATTTTCTTTTCTTAGTCGACATGGTATTGACATGGTATTGCTGTCATGATCATATTCAGTAACTTGGTCTGAAGTGTAGGACATGTCCCCTAAGTTTTTGTCTAGTGAGTTTTGTAACTCCCTTAGACAGCACTATAGTTACATGGGAAAACATATATGTGACTCATCATATTACCCTGATTAGACAGCAGTAAATGTACACACAGTGGATGTACTGCTTCTTTAGAATTTGCCAGAGGAATGCAATTCTCCTGTAATTTTCACAGTGGTCAGATAAAACCATGTTATTATTGGGGTCATGCACTACGCACTCAGAGCTTTAATGATGTTGATGACATGGCAATTCAGCCGTGGAAGACATGGCGCTGTGAAGGCTGGGTTAATTGCAATCAGTGCCATAAGTGGATGATGCTTGTGACTTTTTATTAAAGTAATGTCTGAATGAATTCAGGAGGAAATTGGCTACTATGTAAGGGTTTCTTCAACTTGTGGCCTTTTTTTATTTAATTTTAAAAAATAAACTTTAGGCTTGGGATCGATGCCTTTTGCATTCATCGATAATCGGAAGATTTTCCCAATGATTATCGATATATATCTGGATTTTTTTCAGATATAAATAGGGCTACCCGTTGCACAATAGTCTTTGTGTTTTCAAACATATTTCTCAACAGAACTTTGGTTAAGTGTGAGCAGCAGGATAAATTAAAGGGGGTTGGACACCGGAAGTGTCTGCAGATGGCATGGCATGTACTATAATTTTAAATAATTATTTTCTATTAAGGTACATACACAGCACGGTCTCACCATCTCTCGAGGCTGCTTATTTACTCTAGCCATCAGTGGATGATATATTGTGTTTATGCATATTTCATATTGCCTACACAATTTATTTTCAGTTACAATTATGTCTTTTTGTGGTTTGATGACTTGAATGAAACCTCTTCAAAGATACATATAGAGAAACTGCACAATAATTTTTAATCTTTCAGTTTTCGCAGTTAAACCAATTTCATACACAAACCTGCAAACTCATGAACGCCACTTTCATTCTTGAAGAAGTAGAAAAGACTTTGTAACTTTTGTGTGTATGCATCCTGTGCAACGAGCTATGTTGTGATACCTGTGGCTTGCGACCCGTTTCAGTAAATGCATCACCCCCTTGTGGTTTCCCAACGCAATTATGCAAGACATTACACAGAAGCCCAACTGAGTGAATTGGAAAGCATGCAAATTACACTTCTAATTTAAATGTTGACTAATATTAATATATCGATGCCTCAAAAATATATCGATAAAATAACGTGCCAATCAATAATCGATATATACTGTAGATATTTTATGACGTGCCTAACAAACTTCCTTAAAAACACTTTTCATACTCTAATTAATTTAAATTGTTTAGTAACAGTGTCTAAAGGCCCAGGTATATTTTGTTTTTGCGCGTTCAGGATCACCTCGCACCCGGTCAACTGCGTTGCCTTTGTGAGTATACTTTTCTGACTGCAAACTAATAGGAACACGTTCGATGCATTTTCACTACAACTGCTTTGTGACACTCTTTTAGTACAATCAATGGCCAGTGCATATGTAGAGTAAAGAAAATCTAGGTGGTGCACAGTCAAGCCGCGCAGCTGTGCTGATGATGCAATTTGCGTCACACATACTGTGGGCGGAGGGATCCGCAATGCGCACACCCGAAGTATACTTTGGCCTTAACATTTGACATACATGTCAAATGTATGTAACAACATTATTTGTGTGATTTTTCATGAGCATTTTCACCACAGTTTAATTTCCACCACATCTCAAATTATTTTGTGTTTAATAGCATTCTGTATTGGACATTTTTGGAATAACATTTTCCAAAAGTTCCTTTTGTCTTGCTGAAAGTAATTTTATTGCTTGAAATGTATGTATCCAAAATACATACATTAAATATTTTTTTTCACATTTCTTCCATATTTTGACAAAATTATAGCTTAATTGGAAAGTGATATTTAACATGATTTTTTATCAGATTTCTTCACACACCACATGTTGTCTTCTTGGTAAAAAGACACACTACCTTAACACTGTCAGTGCAAAATTGTTCGTTGTGGTGGAAATGTGTCACAATTATGGAACAAAAATGTATCTTATTTTCACAAAATACATACTGAAATGGTTTATGTGTATTTCAGTCTTTGTTTAGATCATACTAGATGTAATGATTCATATTTCTTATGATGGATTTTCATAGTTTAAGATTAAAAGTCTGGGTCTGGCACAAGGGTGTAAAAAGTACTCAGAAATTATACTTAAGTGAAAGTATGAATACTGAGTGAAAATTTTACTCAATTAAAAGTAAAAGTATCTAGCCAAAAACATACTTGAGTGAAAGTAAAATGTATTCAAATTAAATTGTACTTAAGTATTAAAAAAGTAAAAAGTAAAAACATTTCCTAGCTAGAATGAAATCAAGAGAGGAGATTGTGTGATAGAGGATGTTGTTAAATTAGACAGATTTGTTGAGTCGCCACATTACTGTCTCTGACAACTGTCATATTTCTCCTCCAGTGGCATTCGCAACCTGGTCATAGAATCATGTTACAATAAATACATTTTTGCAAAAAAATTTTATGTGGCCTGTTCTAAGTAACACAGCAATTTCCTGGTGGAATGAACAACAATGCTAAAACAACAATGACTTTTATCCCTTTTCACTCAGATCACGAGTAAAACAGCAGATTATCAGTTCATAAACACTTACTTTTCACTCTGTACCTCATGCTATCTTATGACATATAAACACATTTACTATAGCGCATTACTCATTTTAACATTTGCATTACATAACCAACTACATTTTCAAGCTTGTTTAAGTGTGATCAAATTGCACAGAAACTCAACTGATAGAGCGTTGCATATGCGATACAAAGGACTGGGGTATGAGTCCTGAAGAGCACGTGAGTTGACATGTGAGCCGAAAGTGTCATAGAAGCACCACAAAATGGCATGGTTGCTTCAAATATTTGCTTTTTATGACACTATCAGTTAGGTTTTGGTTTAAGGTTTAGGATAGTGAAGTAGGTTTTGTTGATTTAAATCTGATTTAAATAATAATTCAGCAAATAGGGAGTAGAAATTCATAGATATTATACACATACACATTTAATTACAAAGGCCTTTTGTTTATTTATATATATATATATATATATATATATATATATATATATATATATATATATATATATATATATTTGCAACATGAATGATACTTTTTTTACTTCATAACTGTCCAATCTGTAGAAGTAGCAGTAACTTTAAAATAAATTTAGGACAAAACTGTCAGTGTATCTCACTTCGTTCTCATAGTTTTGAATGAATACATCACATTCAGTCGGGCAGTCACATACGGTGTAGTCACACAAATATTTCAACATATCTGAAGCTCAAATCAGATCTGAAATTCTGCCTCTGCAGATGGTTGGAACTCCACACAGCCAACATGAGACACTCCATTTGACCTCTGGTCTGTCATCTGTCATTTATCAGATGCATTGAAAATGTGGCTTCAATCCAGTAAGACGAAATAAAATTATTTTCAAAAAATGTAGTGAGTACTGTTCAAGTTTAAATAAAATTGTAAGGAGTAAAAAGTACTATTTTTTTTCATTGGAAATGAAATTAAGTAAAAGTACAAGTATTTCTTCTAAATTGCACTCAAGTAAAGTACAAATCCCAAAAAATAATAAGTACAATACTTAAGTATTTTTACTCAATTACTTTACATCCCTGGTCTGGCACAAGGGTAAAAAAAACAACAACAAAAACTAATCTATACATAAAGGCATGGCAAAAAGTGACCCTTAGTAATCTTCAAATAACAAACAGAAAACATTTATGTTGAATCTATCCATTTCAATATAAATCCACCCCTGGGAAACACCCGCATACTGCTCATGGGTGCACAGACATTTGAGCAGGTGTGTTTGCTTGGGCATCTCTGTTGAGGGAATATCCAATAAAGACTCCTCCAGCAGCTCTTTCATTAGATAAAGAATAAGAGGTAGAGTGGTTGTGCAAACTGAATTTCTCATTAAAGCCATCTGGACACTTCCTGAGGGATCCCGAGTGTGACATACACAACCCAGCCTGAACTGCTGAGGCTAACAGGAGGAGTGGTGAGAAAGTTGACATTTTTGCAGGGAAGAAAAATGGCAGTGAGTATAGAATATAAGAAAGGAGAAGATACAAACCACGAGCGATCCGCAGAACTCTCATTATGCGAATTATGGTGGGGTTGATGGGAAGGGAAGCATTGACCTCAATTTCCTCCAGAGTTATGCCCATGATAGACAACAACACAATGGCAAGATCCAACTGGTTCCACCTGCATAAAGACACTTGTTAGGTTAATTAAAATAACAGAGAATAATGCTGCCATGTCGGAATGATCAGGGGTTTCTTAAGCCCCAACTATCCAATTTGAGGGGTATGTCAATAGTCATTTTACCATCCAAGTTACAAATGTTATTTATGCGCAAAATCAGAATATCGCAAAACAATATGTAAATAGAGCATTGTTTCCATCCCATGTGTTTAAGAGAACAAACTCATTTCTTCTAGCGAAATTGGAACAAAACAAAAATGAAAATCTATTCAATGTAATGAATTACTGAAGAACTTCATGTTTTCACTGTACAATTTAATTTGTACAAATTTTGTGTACTGTAATGAAGAATAGCAATAAAGCTTGCCAGAAAATACTACTCATTTAGATGGTTTATGACGTGATATGATTGTGTGACAAAACTACATTTCCCATCATTCTCTGTGGCAGCACGAGAACACTAAAATACATAAAAACATCAATTACACACTAAATGAGCATAATTTTCCATTAATTTTGCTGCACCAGCACTAAAAAGCTACCTGTCTTTGCCAGTTATGGAAATTTGAAATTGCACAATGTGTTCTTTGTTTTCCTGACCAAAATCAATCAAATGCACATCACATTGTAATTGTGACTTTTGAGCCCATAAGTAAAAACTTCAGAAAAGGACTAAACAGCAGCATAATGCTCGTAAAAATAGTTTTGAACTTGAAGAAACTCTTTTTTTGACCCTGGATTTTTCTTTTACACCTTCTTTTACAAGTTTCTCATAACAGTATGTTCATTGTCTAAATATGGCTTCAAACTTTGTGGCTAACATCAAATAACTTCCTCTGAGGGTCAAATATTACACTGTCATGGTGGGTGAGCTACAGAGCCTGTTTTAGGACACTTCAATTGTCTAGGGCCTAAAGCTACGAGATGTGTTTCATTAGATATGTTGAGAAATTGAAGTCAAATTATTACACGAAAGTATTTCTACAGTTTCCCACCAGTTTAGTTTACAAAGGGCCCAGTGAACAAAGTGTACTTCCATCTTCAATCCCTGTGGACTTGGAGTGTGTTGCATACAAAATCTGATCAAAGTAGCAGTAATTTCCAATGTTGTAAATCAATAACCTCTTAAACTTCAAACTTTTACACCTTCACCTCTTGAACAGCATATTGTGAAACGTCTAACAGCAGTTTCAACACATTTGTTGAGAGATTAATTTTAAAATCATATCCATTATTTATGTGTCAAAGTTCTATCATTAATATGCAGATAGCTGCTTTGCATTTTTTTTTTCTACATGGATTAGTGATCTGGGAATACATTGACATGGTATGCTCTTTATTATGTTATTGAAAGAAAAGGCTAATTACACGAGAACTTCTAATGGCCTATCAACTTCAGTAATGTTTGCTTGCACTAAACCTAATCCTCATATTGACTGATTGTTCATGAGTAATTAAAAGAGTAATGGATCATTCAAACCCAATATAGAGAATAGATATGTTAAATATTGCCTACATACTGTATGCTATGGATATTAAATCTGTAATATCAGGCATTTCAAACTACATTTACACTAATTTAGGAGGAACAAATACCAACCATTGTCAAAGCCCCAGGCTGTGATCTTTTTTTGGATACCCCAAGAGGGATTTCTTTTAACAACCACAAATTATATAAATTTGTTTTGTTTTTTTCCACCACAGACGCCAGCTTTTTCAGCCCTTGATGTGGTTCTCACAGACTGAGGCAAACCAAGGAATCTTAAAGCTGTGATACCTTTTCAAGGGATGTGGCCTTTGAACTACTAACAAACCATATTGCATTCACAAAGAATC
Source organism: Myxocyprinus asiaticus (assembly GCF_019703515.2). Taxonomy (NCBI): domain Eukaryota; kingdom Metazoa; phylum Chordata; class Actinopteri; order Cypriniformes; family Catostomidae; genus Myxocyprinus; species Myxocyprinus asiaticus. The sequence goes on along the minus strand of NC_059375.1, from coordinate 28,105,731 downwards.
ATCCATAGGGGCATCATGACTTTACTGCTCTTTTCTGAGGTGAGTGTATCTCAGATATGAGCAGTAACTTTTGAGAAAGTCATGTCTCCTACCTGTCCTTGAAGAACCGGCGAAATCCAAAGGCGACAAGCTTGAAGACGGACTCCAACACAAAAATGATTGTGAAAATGTAGTTACAGATCTTCAGAGCCTCATCCAGCACCTGTTAAAGCAGAGAGATTGCAAAGAGAATTTAACAGTGAAAAAGGTTGAAGTAATATGACATCGTAGGAACAAAGAACTCATCCTTGTCCAGTCATTTGGATGGATAAACAAAACAATTGGTAACACTTTACAATAAGGTTCCATTTGTTAACATTAGTTGACAACATTAGTTAACATGAACTAACAATGAACATTACATTTACAGCATTTATTAAACTTGGTTAATGTTAATTTCAACATACAGTAATACATTTTTAAAATCAAAAGTTGTATATGTTAACATTAATTAATGCATTATGAAATAACATGAACTAACAATGGACAATTGTATTTTTATTAACTAACATTAAAAAAGGTAAATACTGTAAATGCTGTGAAAAATATATTGTTCATTGTTAGTTCATGATACCAAAGTTTTACCAAACAATTTCAAAACGTAAATTTTGCCATCTCTGAAAGTAATGAATGTGAAGAAAACACAACTATTAAACTTGAAACAGCAATTTAATTAAGCTCCACTGTGACGAGAGAGAGTAGAGAGCTGTATAATCTTACATAGTGACAGCCCGGTTATTTAAAATAAAATTTATATTTTGTTTATTCTGTGCATTATTTACAGCTACTTGTTTATAATATTGATTTTATAGGAAACAGCCATAATTGTTAATATTGACAATTTATTTCAACTTACTGATTTAATTCAAGTATATAAGACACTGTTATATGGTTAGTAAAAAATAAAAACAATTTCAGAAAACAATATTGAACATTAAAAGTTAAAGGGATAGTTCACCCAAAAATGGAAATTGTCTCATCATTTACTCACCCTCATGCCATCCCAGATGTGTGTGTCTTTCTTTCTTCTGCTGAACACAAAAATTATTTTTAAAAGAATATCTCAGCTCTGTAGGTCCATACAATGCAAGTGAATGGTAACCAAAACTCCAAAAGCTCCAAAAAGGAGATAAAGTCAGCATAAGTAATCCATAAGTCTCCAGTGGTTTAACCAATGTCTTCTGAAGCGATCCAGTTGGTTTTGGGTAAGAACAGACCAAAATGTAACTCCTTTTTCACTTTACATCTTGTCATTGCAGTCTCTAGGCACGATCATGATTTCAAGCTCGATTACACTTCCTAGATCTTGACGCATGCCCAGAGTGCTATATGGCGCTATAGGAAGTGTAATTGAGCTTGAAATCATAATCGCCAAGAAGACTGCTGTCAAGATGTACAGTGAAAAGGGGTTACTCTTTGGCACTCACCCAAAACCATCTGGATCACTTCAGAAGACATTGATTAAACCACTTGAGTCTTATGGGTTATTTTTATGCTGACTTTATCTCCTTTTTGGAACTTTTGGAGTTCTGGTCACCATTCCCTTGCACTGTATGGATCTACATAGCTGAGATACTCTTCTAAAAGTCTTTGTTTGTGTTCAGCAGAAGAAAGAAAGTCATACACATCTGGGATGGCATGAGGGTGAGTAAATGATGAAAGAATTTTCATTTTTGGGTGAACTAACCCTTTAATTTCCAACACATACACCACAAAACAGTAAGTAAATATACAGTCTGTGGTCTATGGAGGATCGAATAGGACATTCCACAATCAATCAGTGAAAAGATGATGAGCTATCATAAGTGGTTCGATTAGCCCAGGGGACACAGCAGTCATTAGCTGGCATTATCAGGGTCTTACAGAGTTGGCGGACATTGGCCGGAGTCCGCCTTCCCCCGTCTACAACACCAGGCCAGGCCAAGTCTGATAACACACCAGAAAATCAATTGATTGCATTCGCAGAATGGGTGTATAAGTGGTCAAAGCCTAATAATCCCCTCCCACACACAAATGCACACACATTTGCTGTGCTCATGTTTCATGAATAAGACAAATTTACTTAATTTTCATTTTTACTTAACCTGTGTTAGTTTTTTTTTTTTTTAGCCTTTATGTTTTCTTTGTTTGTTAGTTTGTTTGTTTGTTTTGGCAATGTAAAAGTCCTAAGAACCTATGTAATAAAAAGCAACAAACTTCTATTTCTATTTATGGGAAATTCTTTATCCATAAGATTAAATGGTCAGAAAATAAACCTAATTTTAATGTATTTCTAGTAGAAATGTAAGCGCAGCATAGTTCTAGCGGGAAGACTAGCAGCTGTACATCATCACACCATTAGCTAGGTAACTCCTAGCCAATCACATGTAACCCACTGCTTTATACAGTTGTGCTCAAAAGTTTGCATACTCTGGCAGAAATTGTGAAATTTTGGCATTGATTTTGAAAATATGACTGATCATGCAAAAAAACTGTCTTTTATTTAAGGATAGTGATCATATGAAGCCATTTATTATCACATAGTTGTTTGACTCCTTTTTAAATCATAATGATAACAGAAATCACCCAAATGGCCCTGATCAAAAGTTTACATACCCTTGAATGTTTGGCCTTGTTACAGACACACAAGGTGACACACACAGGTTTAAATGGCAATTAAAGGTTAATTTCCCACACCTGTGGCTTTTTAAATTGCAATTAGTGTCTGTGTATAAATAGTCAATGAGTTTGTTAGCTCTCACGTGGATGCACTGAGCAGGCTAGATACTGAGCCATGGGGAGCAGAAAAGAACTGTCAAAAGACCTGTGTAACAATGTAATGGAACTTTATAAAGATGGAAAAGGACATAAAAAGATATCCAAAGCCTTGAAAATGCCAGTCAGTACTATTCAATCACTTATTAAGAAGTGGAAAATCCGGGGATCTCTTGAAACCAAGCCAAGGTCAGGTAGACCAAGAAAGATTTCAGCCACAACTGCCAGAAGAATTGTTCAGGATACAAAGAAAAACCCACAGGTAACCTCAGGAGAAATACAGGCTGCTCTGGAAAAAGACGGTGTGGTTGTTTCAAGGAGCACAATATGATGATACTTGAACAAAAATGAGCTGCATGGTCGAGTTGCCAGAAAGAAGCCTTTACTGCGCCAATGCCACAAAAAAGCCCGGTTACAATATGCCTGACAACACCTTGACACGCCTCACAGCTTCTGGCACACTGTAAAAAATTGGAATGTGCACAAAATGGCTTGGCGCCAAAGCAACAATGCGATGACTCATTTTTGCCACGCGCAACTTGCGAACAAGCAGCTGCGTTGAGTATAAACTAGGCTTTACTCTAACAATGATTTATATATATATATATATATATATATATATATCATTCAAAATCAAAAGTAACAGTCAGTATCTGGTGTGGCCACCAGCTGCATTAAGTCCTTCAGTGCATCTCCTCCTCAAGGACGGCACCAGATTTGCCAGTTCTTGCTGTGAGATGTTACCCAACTCTTCCACCAAGGCACTTGCAAGTTCCTGGACATTTCTGTGGGAATGGCCCTAGCCCTCACACTCCTATCCAACAGGTCCCAGACGTGCTCAATGGGACTGAGATCCGGGCTCTTCGCTGGCCATGGCAGAACACTGACATTCCTGTCTTGCAGGAAATCACACACACAACAAGCAGTATGGCTGGTGGCATTGTCATGCTGGAGGGTCATATCAGGATGAGTCTGCAGGAAGGGTACCACATGTGGGAGAAGGATGTCTTCCCTGTAACACAGAGTGTTGAAACTGCCTGCAATGACAACAAGCTCAGTCTGATGATGCCATGACGGACCCTCCACCTCTAAATCGATCCCGCTCCAGAGTACAGGCCTCAGTGTAACACTCATTCCTTTGACGATAAACGCGAGTCCGACCATCACCCCTGGTGAGACAAAACCGTGACTCGTCAGTGAAGAGCACTTTTTGCCAGTCCTGTCTGGTCCAGCGAAGGTGGGTTTGTGCCCATAGGCGACGTTGTTGCCGGTGATGTCTGGTAAGGACCTGCCTTACAACAGGCATACAAGCCCTCATTTCAGCCTCTCTCAGCCTATTGTGGACAGTCTGAGCACTGATGGATGGATTGTGCGTTCCTGGTATAACTCGGGCAGTTGTTGTTGCCATCCTGTACCTGTCCCGCAGTTGTGATATTCGGATGTACCGATCCTGTGCAGGTGTTGTTACATGTGGTCTGCCACTGCGAGGATGATCAGCTGTCCTTCCTGTCTCCCTGTAGTGCTGTCTTAGGCATCTCACAGTATGGACATTGCATTTTATTGCCCTGGCCACATCTGCAGTCCTCATGCATCCATGCAGCATGCCTAAGGCATGTTCACGCAGATGAGCCTGGGCATCTTTCTTTTGGTGTTTTTCAGAGTCAGTAGAAAGGTCTCTTTAGTGTACTAAGTTTTTATAACTGTGACCTTAATTGCCTACCGTCTGTAAGTTGTTAGTGTCTTAACGACCATTCCACAGGTGCATGTTCATTAATCGTTTATTGTTCATTGAACAAGCATGGAAAACATTGTTTTAACCCTTTACAATAAAGATCTGTAAAGTTATTTGGATTTTTACTAAATTATCTTTAAAATACAGGGTCCTGAAAAAAGGATGTTTCTTTTTTTGCTGAGTTTATATAAATGAGGGTTGAGTCTAAATAATTTTTTGTGGAAATCAACTTTATGTCACAAATGCTGTTAATTGAGCTTGAACTTGTAGCCTTCTTAACACAAAACATTCCTTTAAATTCCTCCCTCCCTCATCTTTCTGTCTGTCTGTTTATTATTCCCTTTTTCTTTGCTCCATCTCTACTGAAAGCACCACAAAACTGTCACTGGTAATTAATAGTAGTATTTCCCCCATCAAAAGTGACCTTTGTCATAAAAGATTAATAATAAAAAAATTTAAAAAAGCGTTCCAGATGAACACATTACACCAATCAAAGAATTTACAGAAAGTCAATCTAAACTCCCACAGCTGATTTGCTAACTCATGTTATTGTTTTTAAGTCCTCTATGGAATATTCATGAATTGCCTATGCTCTAGTGTTATTATGCAGATGAGGGAATGTGCATTGCATACATTTCAGTGTATATATTACACTGTGGAATTTTTCGTTAAGGCATTGCTTCATAAGGCATTTTCATTCACAAGCAGCTGTACAAAATGTCTTGGAGCAGGACAATAAAAGTACAAAACCAATTAAGTATACTAACATGCAGCACATTATGAACTCACTGCTGTGATTTTTTTTTTTTTTTTTAATGCAATATAGCAAAAAAGAACATTAACATTAGCTGCTTGGGATCTTAACTTACATTAACATCATTTGCAGTTACATAACCAATATGTTCATTTTCTTAATGTAATATCAACAAACACATGCACTCTCAGAGCTGGCACTCCAGAAGTTACTACCTTGGGTTGCTGGTAGTGCTCCATGGACATGGTGATGACATTTAGCCCGATGACAATCGTGATGAAAAGGTCCAGATAGTGGCTGGTGCACATCTTGTGGATGAGAAGCCGTGTGGGTGAGTAATCGGAGTAATAGGGTTTATTCTGGGCTTCTGAAGAACCAAGGGAACAGAGAGGAAGCATGAAATAACCATACTGAACAATTTTTTGTACACACTCATGTCCATACCATGACAGGAAGGGAAGAAGGAAAGAACCAGTGGAAAAGAGAACAAGCTAAGAGATAGATCAAACATGTATCACCCTCCATGACAAGAAAAAACATCACAGAGAAGGGAAAAAGTTAAAGGAATAGTTCACGTAACCATTTTTTTTTTTTTTTTTTTTTAATTTACTCACCATCATATTATTCCAAACCGACATGACTTACTTTCTTCCAAAAGGAGGACAAAAGGAGTGAATTGTGAAAAATGTATTGGTCGCTCTTTTCCTTGCAATAATAATGAATGGGGACTGAAGCTTTCAAGCTTCAAAAAAGATGAAAAAACAACACAAAAGTAGTCTATACCACTTGTGCACTATATTTAAAGTCATCTCAAGTTATACAATACCTTCTGATGAGAAATAGTCTGTGAATGACTACTTAAAGTTCGGTCTGTTTCTTACACAGCCAATTTAGAGCACTTGTCATTTTGACAAATTTTATTATAATTTTATGGTGCTTTTGCATGCTATTTAAAGCTGCAAAAGAGCGAATATATTACAACGGTGATAGTATTTTATATGATATTATAATATATTATTATAATATATTATATATGATATTATAAGAGGGATAGTGTATTCTTTAACATTTCTCTATTTGTGTTCCATGGGGGAAAAAAAGAAAGTCATAACGGTTTGAAATGACATGACGTTGTATAAATAATGACCAAATTTTCATTTGAGGGTGATCTATTCCTTTAATAGTGGATATGTTCCTTTGGCCTGTCTCAAATGGAAGGTCAAAGGCACAGAAGACCAAATTCTCTTATTACATCATGGGTATTTTCTCATGGGATCCCCTGAGACATTAAATAAACTCCATTCCTCATGTTATTCTAAATATCACATCTACATATTCTAGAAAATGTTACTTTTACTGTCTGATCCACTTCAGTTCTTTATGTCTCTACTCTGTTGTTTAGTTTGTCCCTCACAGTGCAGACAAAGAGGGCTGGAGGGATGGCAGACCAGCAGGGGGTGGGCTTATCATCCCTACACACAGGCAGGGCTGTGAGCGGCAGCTGTGTTCCCTGTGGTCCTGTCAGCCATTAGGCAGTCTGTTCCTGGCACCAGCCACTGGATCAGAATAACAGGTGCTGCATCCAGACTTTTAATTTTTATATATAATGGTGCCGCATCAGCAGTATTTGCTTAATCACATGGCTGCTCCCCACTGGATAGTGAGCATGACTCATCTGGAACATGCCCGAATTTGCTCGTTAAAGTTGATGTGTGTAATTTTTTGGATGTTAAAATACTATCTTATATCGTAGCTTAATTTGCGGAGACAACTATAAGTAGGCCATTTGTATGTTGATTCCCTAAAACAGTGGTTCCCAACCCTCTTCCTGGAGGCCTCCCAACACTACACATTTTGGATATCTCCCTAATCAAACACACTTGATTCAAGTCATTAGCTACTTAGTAGAGACTCCATGACCTGAATTGGGTGTGTCAGATAAAGGAGATAGACAAAATGTGCAGTGTTGGGGGGCCTCCAGGAACATGGTTGGGAACCACTGCCCTAAAAAAAAAAAGTGCAAACACTGTAGTACACTTTGGCACTATCAAAGTGGGGCACCTCCACCAATGAGTGCACAGAAATTACCCATTTCATCTTTAATATCAGAAGTTAGTGTTTAGTATTAATGTATCCTAATATGTAACTAAATGATTTCCAGTTGTATGCATAAGTGAGACCAGGGCAAATTGTCACACAGGGAAGCTGTCCCAAGTCTCAGTCACAATAAAATTTAGTGTAATAAAGACAACTGTGCAAATGTGTGTTTTCTCTAGCAGAGGTTTTGTATGTTGGTTTCAATAAGATAGCTCAAAACCTTCTTGAATTAGAATATGTTTTGTTAATTACACCCTCCAAAGTAATTGGATCATCATATTTTTGTTATAGCCCTTGGGTAAACAAGCGAACATTATCAAACCACACTGAAATACATTAAGGGTTAACTTTAAACTTATAAAACTTTTTATTTTTACCGAAAGGTTTAAATGTGTTCTTAAGACAAAGGTATTTTGCATTAAAGTCAGGTTGGGGCATGTTGTCATATTTTTATTGGGGCAGGTTGTCACATTTTTATTGGGGCAGGTTGTCACATGTGTGCTAAATGTTAAAGATTTATCCAATTTATCAATTACAATATTTGTTGGCCAAAACAATGTTTTGATATTTTTGAATGTTACCTTTTCCAATTTGTCATTTCATGAATCATTTGTGCTTCATAGTTGTCACTTTACCACTATTGGGGCAGTTTGTTACAAAAGGTCAGCATGTGTTCAACGAACGGTATCTTTTTTTCATGGGCAATAATGGTGAAAATATGCAATAGTTTATTTGTAGCCGAGACTTTCAAAAATAAACCTACTCTGAGAAATATTCACTGGAGTAAAAAAAAATTGACAACTTGCCATGGTCTCTACATACATGCATGTGACATATATGGGGTCACTCTGGTGTGAGGTCCTAGGACAAAATGCCAAGCTACACCATTTCTGTGGGTAACTGTCAACGGAATTTTCAAATACATCTGGCTTTAATTCTGCTATTGGAGACGTGCTCCTTGTGTTCTTAAATGTGCTGACTCAACATTACTTGTGCTTATAAATCTTGGAAGTCCAGACTTAGCTAAACATTGCCACTTTTGTTATTTATTTACTTTATTGTTTTTTCATATTACTCTTAGGATCTAACTAAATCTTTGATGAGGTCAATGTTGTCCTCTTTAACCCATGTGTTTTAGATTAATCGATTTGGTCTGTAGACAACATTATCCAGGGGGGCAGCAACCATGCTCAAGACCATTTATTGGGACCAAAGACAGTGGCTGTGTAGACTGCCCCAGTTTCACAGGTGCTCAATTAAAGGGACAGTTGCACAGCAAGGGAGGCGCTGTGCTGGGAACTGTTTGCTTACAGGTTTAGCAGCCTGGTTTTACAGCAGACAGGTCAGCTCCCCTAGGACATCCCCACTCATCTATTTCCCTCCTACCCTCTTAAGTGAGATGCTCTCCCTTTGTTAACTTTCATTCAAAAAAGCATGTCTTGCAAGTTCTTAGACTTGTGAAAAAAAAGTAAAAATTTGAAATGAATTTTAATTGGTTCACATCACCAAATAAAATTCTGCATTAGCAGGATTATCATATAAAAGACCCCATTAAACCAAAATTGAAGTTTTGTGGCATTTAGTCCATGTCTATTAGCTTTTAACTTAAATGCTAGTGTACTCCTAAATGCTATCCAAAAGGATATTTTAGCATACATTCATATAAATTTTGGTCCAATCAAAAGTTCTCTAGATTTAGAATGTCCCTCCCCCTAACATTACCTGCAACTGACTAGCAGGTTGGTTTATGGCTGTGACATAACTAAAGCCTAAAAACTATATAAAAAAGTAATGATCCCTATGATATGTCCAGCCCAAACATCTGGTTTCAATAGTAAATCTATCAACAGGACAGAAAACTGCACTCTTCAAGAAATTTAATGGGGACTTTAAGCTATAATGATAAATTGTTATTCTGAATAATCCTAATCAGTAACAAAGGGAAAGCTCTCTGAATAACCATGGGTTTATCTCTAATGAGTACTGCACTGAGTTAAATGTAAAAAAAAAAAAAAGTTCCTCCTTGGCTTGCATATCAGATGGCAAGTGAAGGACTTGGCATCTCATTTATGGAAAAAAATAAAAATAATTATGGTTTCCTATTGGCAGCAGTGTCACTCTGTTGTCATGCCATAGCAATGGATCCAGCTAACGTCCACATCAGCATCAGCCAAATCAGCTTTAACAGGATTTAAAGTGAGGGAAAATGGATCAAAACTATTTTTAACCAACACGAGGATGAAATAGTGCTGGAGAATGTGGCTCTTGGACCTCTCCATCTCTGTCTCTATTTTTGTGGCACAAGCTAATGATACCATGACTATGATTTAATGATACGTTCTTTGCTTAGATGGCAATTTTAGCCCACTCCAATTCCATCTATGAATACATTTGAGAGCAATGGCCAGATATTTGGGTGAGGCAATTGAAGGTTTTGGGCTGAATGATAGATAGCAGCATACCACATTTGAATACGGCCACACAATTTTGATCGCCCACCAGTCTTGGACATGCTATGTAAATGTTACAACTCAGTGCAATACCCATCAGCCCCCAAAATGGTTTACAACTTTTTGTCCCACTGAGACTTGAACTCATGCTGGTCTTGATGCTTAGGATTTAATTCTGGCTTTGCTGCAGTTCACATGCACTTGGAGGAAAAAGCTCTTAAACTTTTAAAGCCAAGAACTCTGGACCTGATTTACTAAATTATAAGTGTGTGAAAACTCTACTTTTCCCATAACTGTAAAAAGTATGATAATCACCAAATCACAAAAAAAAAAAATAAAAATAAAAAATACAATAAAAATTTAAAAATCACAAAAAAGATGCTGAAATAAATGGTCTTAATTGCTCAGTTTCAAAATCTAGTGAACTACCTATGAAGACAGCATTTTAAGGTTCCAAAATGAAAGCAGCTTAACTATGCTGCCTCCTAAGATACCTCCTTTTAGCCAAATTCTAAAGCAGCTTCACATATATCCTTCAAGGGTGAGACAATTCCAGAATGCATGGCAACAAGCTCAGTGAAAAATTCCATCTATGGCAGAGAGTCGATGTCGAGAGTCATGAGAGAGTCGATGTCGAGGGTCGTTAGAAATGTTAATTATGAATAAACATATTTTTCAATCAATACTAAAAAAGTATCAATACAAACAGTTTAGTGTAATAAAAAAAAAAAAAGATTATTTAACCCAATAATTGAGTGTGCTATGAATTTTTATGCATATTAGTGAATCACATTGTTAGAACACCACGTCTTAGTTGAAATCAATTGCATATTGAGTATTCCAATGCAGAGTGCAACAGTATTTACATGAAAATTGCTGCCAATGTAGAGCATGCCAAATCAGTCACTCATGAGGTTCCATGACAGTTAGGATGCCTTCGGGTGTAGCTGCCTATGTAAGCAGTAGACAGCAAGGCTGCTCACTAAGTTTTGGAACAGAGCTGATATTTCAATGTTTTTTGTTTTTGTGGTTTCTGTTTTGTGAATGACTAAGCCATCTGCACAGATCCAAAGGCCTTGCAGGAAATTTTCCATATAGAGAAGTGGGGTGACGTGGAAGACTTTCCATCCAAGACATGAAGCATATAGCAGTATATAGCTGGTACCTCAGAAGCTAAATCAGTCAGTTGGGAAATACAGACAAACTTTGGTTCATTATCTAAAATTACGCGTACTAAGAACACCACAGAGAATTAAAAAAAAAAAAAAAAAAAAAAAAAAAGAGAGAATAAGTAATTTTTAGATTGTATATTGTTTAGTTTTTGGTTTTAAACTTTTCTACATAGACGAGGGCTTTTTATTGATGGTTGATTTTGGGGGCTCTAAGTCATGAGTGAGGTTTTAAGGGTAGAAATTACAGACATTTTGATGTTGATTATTTCAGGTCAGCTTGATATAGCTCTCTAGAACTGTACTTACAACAAACTACAGCACTGAGCAATGTGTTCGACAATGTTCTGTCCATTATGTGCACTCTCATGAGTCATATGGGGTGAAAGTCATGAGCACTGGGAAATTGTGAGCAGTGGGAGGACTAGACTGTTATTTAAGGAAGAGCCAGAAAAAAAAAATTCTAAAGCATGGATGGCAAAATATCAGACAAAAATAGAACAAGGAAAAACATAGGTGATAAAAACAGCCATCGGAAAGGGAAGGAAGTCAGTTGCCGTTTCTTTTGCTATAAGCCAGGTTATTTTTAATTGAGGCTGGTTTTACACCCCTGAAGTGCATGGTCAATGACTTGCTCCATAACATAATGAGTCAATGTCTGCTGGACATAAACTGTAGTTACTGATACTTCCCAATGTAAGAATTAGTTTGGCAGCAATACTGTACTTTTTTTTTTTTTTTTTTGGCACAACATGCCAGCATACACTGAGTCAAAACCAATATGAAATTTCAGCCTTCTTATCACTGAACAAATTGATAAAAACAGAAACAAATAAAATAAAATAAAAAAAGGGAAAGGGGGAAAGTTTTAAGGAGTACAAACAAGTATTGCACGAATAGTTCACCCAAAAATGAAAATTCTGTCATCATTTTCTCACCCTCATGTTGTTCCAAACCCAAAACCCAAATTTTTATTTTTTTTTTTTTGTATGAAACAACAACAACAACAAAAAAAGATGTTAGGCAGAGTGACAGTCTCATTAAGGGAATAAGATGAAATATAACTGAATGGTGACTGTCCTTCTCCCTATAGCATTTCCATTTGTGTTCCATGGAAAGAAACAAAGTGATACAGGTTTAGAACAACATAAGCACAACACAAAATGATGACAACATTTTCATTTTTTGGTGAACTAGCCCTTTAAATATAAGAAAATTAAATCTTCAGTAATGGGAGGGCATGGTAAAGAGAGAGAACACACACACAAACAAGCAAACTTACAATAAATAGGCGTGAGACAGAAACACGGACCCACACATACAGTATATCATGCTGGTAAACGTGGCAGACAAACCACACTTTCTTTCTGAGTCTGACTTGAGCAAGATGGACCGTCTGTGATGGAGGCTGAAAGGAAGAAGCTGGTGGAGCTATGAGTGTGTGGAAGGGCATCGGTTATGATATATGCAAGAGTGATGTCACTCTGCATTACTCAACATCAGAGGTTAGTTAGTTTTTGAAAACATCAAGCATTGCTAGTCCTAGATAAGTACTTACATTTGAATAATTAAAAATGTCTAAAAATAATAATAATAATAATAATAACGATAATAAATAAAAAATAAATTACAACTCTGCTATTTTCTACTAAACAACTCTACTGTTTCACACTGTCTGTTCTAATTTGTCATATTCTGAGCAATATTGCAACAATGTACAGGTATTGAAGCACTTGTCATGTTACTGTCTCATTAAGGTGTATTGTGTATCCCTTTATTTTTTGTATTGAGCCAAGAGCGTTTCGATCTTCTATTAATCACCAACTTTTCATCATCGGATTTTCACAGGTTTAGTACGCAGCGGAATGTGAAATATCTTTGCATGAGCTTGTGCTTCTGGTTTCCCACATGAATGGAGTGCTAAGTGTAGTGTGACCACAGCTTAAAGGGATAGTTCACCCAAAAATGAAAATATTCTCATCATTTATTTACCCTCATGTCATTCCAAATGTGTATGACTTTCTTTCTTCTGCTGAACATAAATGGAGATTTTTAGAAGAATATCTCAGCTCTGCAGGTCCATACAATGCATGTGAATGATGATCAGGCCTTTGTAGCTCCAAAAAGGAGATAAAGTCAGCATAAAAGTAATCCATTCGACTCCACTGGTTTAATCAATGTCTTCTTAAGCGATCCAGTTGGTTTTGGGTGACAACAGACCAAAATATAACTCCTTTTTCACTGTACATCATGCCATTGCAGTCTCATGAAATCATGATCACCAAGGAGACTGCTGTCAAGATGTACAGTGAAAAAAGATGTTACATTTTGGTCTGTTCTCATCCAAAAACCAACTGGATCGCTTCAGAATACATTGATTAAACCAGTGGAGTCTGATGGATTATGTTTATCTGCTTTTGGAGCTTTAAAGGCCTGATCACCCTTCACTTGCATTGTAGAAAGATTGTCATACACATCTTAGATGGCATGAGGTTGAGTAAACGATTCGATAATTTTAATTTTTGGATGAACTAACCCTTTAAGTCACTTTGGATAAAAAGTGTCTGAATGTATAAATGTATGTCAAAGTATTACTGATACTGATGCAACCAATACAATTCCATTTACCTAACCAATCCTATAAACATCTCTGGTCACTCCACCAATACAGTATACAGTATACTGTATATTTCCTAGCTATTGGTGATACTTCAGCAGTTACAGACAATACTGTTACCTCTCTGCACTATGAGTGTGCTATCTCTTCTATACAGCTTGCATAGCTTATTTTACCACCAAGACAGCAGTACATCTCTCTGACTGCTGGTATTTGTCAAGCCTCCACTCTCAAAACATGACACACAAGCCAGCCATATCAGTACAAAGCTCTGTGAGGTTACAAAACATTCTTGCTGAAGACTTTTTAACTCCATTCTCCATCTACAGTATTTAGTTAGTAAGCCTACTCCTACTAAATGAACCATGAAGACCCATAAAAAGATTAGGTGCACTTCCTGCCAAAAGGCACGAGTCTGCTGAAATGTAGGACACAGTGTGCATGCATTCTTAATCAGAATCAAACTAGAAGTCAGTTATTTTTTATTTTACCCTTTCAGCAGAACATTGCAAAGGAGGTTAATGAGCAGTTTTTACTACATGCATATAAAGATGGTAACATCAAAACTAGGGGAACTAGTCAAGATGGTTGACTAGTCCATTTGTGAGGTTGACGAGTTTATCAAGATTTTTTTCCTTACGGAAAAGCTGTTTTTGAATGCAAGAACACAATAAAAATGTCTTATGTAAATGCCCCCCTAAGAAACAGGTACAACTGGGGTCAGGTGGACCCAAAACCAGCCTAATCACACAAGTCTTCTTTAAAACTGATTAGTCAACTTGTCATTCAGGCAACCCATCTACTTGTCAATTTAAAAAATGTAGTTTTACACCTCCCTACCTAAAACATGTGTTACAAATTTTTTGTTTTGTTTGGAGTGTGAATAGAATTCACACAAATGAACTGTCTTGGGATATCTAGAAGGAAAGGACTTGCAAAATGTACAGAATCATATCATGACATTCGTTGGAGCAAAAAGTACTTTCAGCTGAAATTGTTACACCATCTGTTAAATTTAAGGGGCTGTTACTTGCCCAACTTACATAAAGAACATTTTGAGTCATTTTCACTTGCAGTAGGAAGAAAGGAAATGGCGTTTGGAGCTGCCAGGTTACATAAGCGACCGTGTTGCCACCTGCTGCCAAGAGTGAAGGTTACACGATACTTGTAATTTCATTTTTTTTCCCTCTTTGTCACTCTGTTTCATTGCTCGGGAGATGATATTATGTAGCTAGAGATGAAAAGTGGTCTAACAACAGGTAGGAATGAAACTGATTAAACTAATTTAGCTGAATGCCCATCATCTCAGATCTACGTGGGTGCAGGACAAATGACATACAATTCTGACCTATTGTTATTCGTTATGCTGTATTTTGTAATGTAGCTCTGTCGTTATGTTTCTGTCATGGACTCATAGGGGAATTTAGGAAATTGCGTTGCGTTCCCTGATAGAGTTGTTTATTTGCACATGCTGTTTGTGCTGTTTTAGCACCTGATTTACAAAATGAATTATGCAAATCAGTTAACAACGCAAGCACACCCAAACATTTTGTGCTAAACACAATTTGCAATTCACAATTCCAGATCTTGCGGATCATTTTTTAATGCTATGCTGTGGAGAATACAGCTCACTTCTACGATCAGGCATACTTGACTGGGACTGTACAGCATCGCTCTACCACTGTGATGCAGACACCTGAAACAGCACTTTAAATGGAAGAAACTGCACTTGACTACACCACACATCTCTATTAATGACCAGTTATGACACTGTTCTCTATCATTTAATCATAATTTTATGGATTACTCCTGTCATGATCATTAGAAATTTAATAACATTTTGTTTACTGCCTGCTTTCCCTGGGCGGTAATTGTGCAATGTTAATTGCACCAGGCAAACAGTTTTGTGAATAAGACGCAAGCCTAATTTAATTAGAAAGAAGAGTCTGAAAATGATATTGACTTGAAATGCAAAAAATAAAAAAATAAAAATAAAAAATGTCTGTAGATTCCATCTCGGCAAACAAAAGAGGTACCATCATAATTTTGAATGAATGATGAAAAGAAAAACATCCCTCCCAATCCTAAAAGTAACATGATAAGAAGTATTGCTATCCTGATGCCAGAAATGACTTATTGTAAAATCAAATATGTGTCCTAATCGAGGACACCTCCAAATGGAATGCTTTTGTAAATATAGTGTGTCCTGGCAAACTACTGTCAAAGCTGAGTTTTGATGAGGTTCCTCAGAGAATGACTAATAAATGATGACTGAGGGAGGACACAGTTAGAGGAGAGGCAGATGGTTTCAGCCCAACTGCAGTGTGATATGATTAAGCAGCCCTTTGATCCCACACGCAAGTATACAGTACTGATGGCAAACCAACAGGAGGGGAACAGAAGCTAATTGAGAGAGACAGACTGGCAGGGGGTAATACCCCACCTCTCCAAAACAGAAACCCGAAAAAGAATGCTAAAATATGCTGAGGTGCAATCTATCTGGACGGTCGACAAATTAACACATTGTCTGATAATTAAAAGCAAAATTGAGCAGTCAGTTCTTCATCCCAAGTACAGTGACATGACTCAATTAGAATGTGAACACGTTGATGCATGCAATGTAAAATGTGTCTAAACTATAGAAGCATGCAATCTATGCCCTCATGGCAGCATACTGTATGTAATCAATGTATAAACATTCAGGCTAACCTGCAGGGCTCTTCTGTTAGTACATCTGAGGGTAGTCATTACATTGTGCACCAATCAAATAAATCTATTTTTACACATATACATAGACAGATTCATATTTCCATTGTTATCACATCAGTGGTTTGTATATGCAATTTCTTAACAACTGGTTTCAAAACAGAAAAGGTAAAGGTGAAAGAGAGATTTTGTACAATAACACTAAAGGATGCAAGGAGAAGACAGACATAAGAAAGTATATGAGAAAAGCAGATAGAGAAGGAGAAAGGAGAAACGGAAAGGGGTTCAGTAGGGAACCCTTGTTCATTGAGGTAGAACACAGACAGAAGCAATAAAAGAGATAAGAGGTCTCTCAGCTACACCAAAAACAACACAAGTTAACATGTTCCACGCACCAATTTTTATTATTATTATTATTATTATTATTAATATTATTATTATTATTTACTTTTTACAGTTATATAACTGCCAAATAATGATGTTTTGCTTTTGCTGGCATTAGTATTCAAAAAGAACTGTCATAGTTGTCTGTTTCAGCAAAGCAGAAATAGGCAAGCAAACTGTGAAAAAACTAAGACACAGCCGGGTATTTTCCGAGGAATTTCTTTTTTCTTTTTTTTTCCTTTTTTTTTTCAGTAGAAGTTTACAGTTTTCACGAGATTTTAATGATGAAAATGAAGAACATTTAACCCCAAAATTTGGGCCAATTACACTTAAAAAAATGATATCATGAGGGGTGTTTTTTTTTCTTCGCTTTTGTCTACCTAAAGACTGGCTGAGCAAAATCCTTAACTCTGTTAGCATTTACACATACGGTTGAGATTAACATGGATTTTGATCTACTTAAAGGAATATTCTGGGTTCAATACAAGTTAAGCTCAATGGACAGCATTTGTGGCATAAAATTGAGTAACATAAAAATATATTTTAATTTATTTTACCCTTCCTTTTCTTCAAAAAGCAAAAATCTGGGTTACAGTGAAAGAGAATGGGACAATCCATAAACATTAAAATACACACTATTTCAAAAGTATAGCCACAAGACGTAAACAATATGTGTGTTAACATCATTTTAGTGTGATAAAATTGCTTACTAACCTTTTCTGTGTGAAGTTATAGCCATTTTAAAACTTTGTTGCCATGGTGATGTGATGTTAACAAACCCTAAAACCCTAAAATGACTGTAAAAACTATGATTTAAACAACTTTAAAGCTCAATTAATAAATGAGTTTTAACAGAAGAATTAATGCAAGTGCTTTTATAAAATTATAACCTTCACATTTTTTTCTTTTAAACCCTCCAAAAAAATTGTAAGTACCTCACTGTAACCTCGATTTTTGCTTTTTTTTTTTTTTAAGAAAAGGAGGAAAGAGTCTAAATTAAATAAAGACATTGGGAAGGGACCAAAGAGTAAAGCTGAATTTCACACAAATTTAAATCAAATTCCGTATATTCATACAGCTAACACATTACAATATTTCAGGTGTACAGGGAATAGATACTATATTATAACCACATACATCCAAAACTAGCAAGCTGTACTTACATTTTAATTTATTTTATCAATCAAAAACACATGAAACAGCCCAGTACGTCAACATTTTCTTAGGTCAAAATGGAACAAGTGTGCCATACAAACACTTCACTCACGTAAGTCACAAATTAGTTTCAACAAAGTTTTGCAGCCATTGAACAACAACAAGGTGTTCTGACGATGTTTTAGCATGTAAGTAGAAGTTTGAAAACAGTTTTATGGGGTAACATCACAAAACGAAGTGAATCACTATGCCACAACAACAAACCAATGAGAGAAATCTGAAGCAGAGAAATCAAGACATTAACAGTGATACTCTTCCTTTCAAACAGTCAGCCACAGTGCATCACATTGGGGGAAACATCGAGAGATTTGGTCATACATGAACGTATTGCACCACCAAGGTGAGTTCAAGAACTAAAAACTTTACAAAATAATGTTTGTATTCATAAAAAAAAGCTGTTTGCTCTCTCGTCATCCCCTGTGTGAGCTTGAAGCTGGGCTGGCTGGAATTGGTGATGAGGTGTAGATACTGCACATACAAGACTTCCACAGACAATTCTTGTGTGGTCAGAACAGATCTGATGAGGTGAGCCCATGCCCACCCCCCACCCCCCACCATCCCAAGCCACTACCACCACAGTGAACACATAGATATGCCAGAACAATCTGTACCTGTCAGTGAGTATTCAGGACTGGACCAACTGACACCGGTCAGCATTATATCTAGAAGAATGAAATCATGATATTTAGGTAGGGTAAGCAATGGAACCGTCAGAGGAGTCCAAAGTAACACTGTTGATGTATGCAGGACATCATACAAACTCTATTTATCCTGAACAGTTTGGATCTAGTTAAGGTCCTAGATTAGTTAAAGGTGATACAATTATACTAATGTAAAAAGCTTTCTCCCATCACAGCTTAATATGCAGAAACAACAAAATGTGAACACTGTGGCACTCTGGCGCTACCAAAACATTGGACTTTTTGTTGTGGCCACGCAAAGCTGAAACACAGTTTAATCCAATTTCCAACTGGAAACCTGACACATCCGTCAGCCATTCACACCTACAGAAAATTAGATCTGTAGCAAAGGAAAAGATGAAACACTGAAGGGAAAATTAGGCACTTTTCCATCTAGAGCTAAAGCAGTGATGCAGTGATTGCACTATAAAACAAAAGACACTAATCAGCTCATTTGCAAATCAAATACAGATATGAGAAAGTGTGAAAGGGACCTACTGTTGAAACTATTTGACCTTTGACCTGTGATTAAAGGGATGGTTCATCCAAAAATTAAATGTCTGTCATAATTTATACAAAAGGAGATGCTAGGCAGAATGTTAGGGAATGACAGCCTCAGTCACCATTCACTTTCATTTGCATCATTTTTTTTTTTTCCATACAATGAAAATGAATGGTGGCAGAGACAGTTAATCTGAATAGTTAAATTTCTTTATAAAATGCATTTGAAACAACATTAGGGTGAGTAAATAATGGCAGAATTTTCATTTTTCTGTGAACTATCTCTTTAAGAGATAAGAGTACCTACAGTGTGCCCACGTGACAGCATAGCCTTGATAAAGATAGTTTTGCCTTCCATGTGTTTTATTCTCTTACCTTGTGGTCCTACTTTGGACCCAAATATAGCTTGTGTACCATAGTAAAGATATTTTCACCTGTTTACATCTGTATTTCTCAAGGGCTTGAAACTAAATCCCATTTTTAACTGTTGCCTGAAGATCAAACATGCTGGACCAATGTCCAAACAATAGCTAGCATCAACACAGAGATTGTCGATTAAGTTGTTTAAATGTTAACACCTTGTGCTGAGAATGGCAGGCAATGGAACCAAAAGAAATAATCCTAGGCAATACCACGCCGTGCATCCTAGGTGGCATCAGAGCAGGCAGCTGATGGATTTAAAGAGATAGTTCACAAAAAATGAAAAATAATTTTTATTTGCTCACCCTCATGTTGTTTCCAAACCTCTATGTCTTTCTTTCTTCCGTGGAACACAGATATTAGTCAGAATGTTAGCCTCAGTCACTATTCACTTTCAACTTTTTCCATACAATGAAAGTGAATTGTGACTGAGGCTAACATTGTAACTAACATCTCCTTTTGTGGTCCATGGAAGAAAGAATTGCATACGGGTTTAGAACAACATGAGGGTGAGAAAATAATGACATAATTTTCATTTTGGGGTGAACTATTCCTTTAACAAATTCAAATGGATAGATTGTTTGCAATTTATTTAGACTCCTTCTCAGACTGCACTGCCCTACATGCATGAGAGAAGGAGGGTGGGCAGACCCCTGGTCCAGGGCTACACCACACACCCTGCTTTCTCATTAAGCAGATCACCATGCAGGCCATGGGACATGCTCTTGAGACGTTCCCAGGCAAAAGGGGGCAAGACGGGAGGCAGAGTCCTGACTAATTATGGGCCCGAGCATCTCATTCCTTATTCGCCGGTCACTCTACTTAGTATAAGCATCTAATTTAGCACGCGGTCAAATCAAAATGATCAAGCAGGACTCAGAAAGATGTGGAAAGGCTACCGACCAGCTAGCTCCTTCTCCTTACTCCTTCTTTTTTTCTCCATGCGTTTAAGGCGCTTTTCCTCACGCCGTTTGGCTTCTTCTGCTTCTTGGTGCCGTCGGCACTTGTGAAAGTTCTCAACCACAACACCAACGAACATGTTGAGCACGAAGAAAGCCACGATCAGCAAGAAGGAGATGAAATAGAGCAACATCCATGGGTTGTAGTTCATGATGGGCTACAACAAAGATAAAAACATGAATCAATGTCCTGAGTATATACTATGTGCAGCCAACAGTGCAATAGTGACTGCCAACTTTTTCAGTGGACTTGGTTCTGGAAGTATTATTCCAATTCATTTTCTCCATGGGGATTTAAAAAACAAAAAATTAAAAAAAATAAAATAAAAAATAAAAATCCTTCAATTATGAGCTCTAAGCCATGAGACAAACCAACCAACTCCAAGTTAATTCAAAACATTACAAACTTTGATTTGAAGCAAAAAAGAGAAAGGTACAAGACACGTTTCATGGAGGAATCAGAAATTATGGCATTATACAAAACTATTGACAAGTATAAAAAAGTATTGAAAAGTATAAAAAAATCACAGTGATTCATGGGAGTGAGTGGTCACTGCTCTTTGCTGCAATTTTTATCTCCATGCTAACAGCGACTACTCTGATTGGTGGAGATCTCTTCAGAATCCAACGGTAGTGTTTAATGGCTGGGAATTTGGCTATTAAACATGGTTATTTAAACAAAAAAGATAAAATCACACCAGGTTGTAGTTTTTACAGAAGCATATATCATCTCTTAATAATCTCAGGCTCATTTGGAAAGGTTTGTACATTATCGCTGGAAATACATTTATCTATGGAGAAAATTAATGGGATTTTCATTTCTGGAACCCCCCTTTAGTTGTTTGCAATTTCCCAGCTGAAAGAACCATAACCTTCCATGTTGGTTCAGACTCCATTATGTGAGTTTGGTTCTAGTCTAGCTGGAGAACCAGCAAAGCCATGCTACTGACCAGCAAAACTTGTGGTTGACCCACATGGTCCTGCTGGAGAACCTGGTTGACCAAGCTAGTCTTGCTGGTTAAGCTAGTTAAGAAAATATTGGGGACACCAGCATCCAAACTACAACATGCTGGTGATCAGAGTGCTTGATTTTTCAGCTGGGTTTGCAATTGGTCTTTACAAAGCAACCTCCTTGTAGTAAATACAGTAATAATATAGTAGTCGCTAGTTCAGATCCCCTGGGTTAGCCTGGGGTTAACTGCTTTGCTCAAGAACAACACAATGGTGATGGAGCAGAATTACGATACCAATAACACTTCAGTTCAAAGGTCTATCCTCCAAAGATGCCTTCTTCTAGGCTAGATTAATAAGGGGTTTCCTGTGTGCAGTGGTACAGCATATTCAGCAAGCACTGCAGAAAGGATGTTCCAATTCAAACACATGAATGCCTTAGTTGGGAAAAGGGGCTTGGCCCTTTTTAAATCAAGCAGAACACAACTCCAGCAGTCCACTGCCAGGCATGGAAATTTAATTTTCAAGCAAAATTATGTTATTGAAAAATGTATTCAAAATGTTCAAAAATAATAAATATAAAAAAAGAATTGGTGAGAAGAGTGTAATAAGAGTGTAATAAGAGTGTAATAAGACACTTCAAAGAAAGAGATATTTTGAAGTGGAATGGATTGTAAGGAGCTTATAGAAGACTGATGAATGGAAAAGCAATTCTTTGAAGTCAGAAAAGAAATGCTGAACAATGATTTTTCACCTTTGATACTGTTCATGGAGTTTGTCCAATCAGAGTTTGTGGTTATTAGTGAGAGAGTGCAACCGGACAGAAATTTGCCATGATAATTTGTTTTTGACCCACTCTAAATGAACAAGGTTTTTTGTATAACCAACACAATGGCAAATCAACTATACAGTATACAACGAATCCACACACATATTTAAAAAACAATTATAATATTACAACATAAGTTTATCCAAGTAAAAGTAGATGCTCATAAAAATGGGGTTTGGTCAATACCTGCTGATCTACACCAACAGCATCCAAACCATCATACATTATGTCCACCCAGCCGTCTTTGGACGCCAGAACAAAAAGGGACATCAGAGCCTGAGGGAGGCAGATGAGACAAAAGAGGTTAAAATACATTTTACTTCAGTTCTTCCATTAGAATTTGTTGAAAAAAGAGCATTTTTAGTTCAAACCAGACAAGGTGCATGTTTGTGCAACCAAGTGCTTACCTGCCCAAGGTTATCAAAGTTGTACTTATGTCTGACCCATTTATAGTTTGCCAGGTGGCAATCTGACTTGTTGGTGATGTTCCTTGTATCCTCCCCTTGACACACAAAAAACTTCCCTTTGAAGAGCTGTAAGGAGAAAGCAATTTTATCACCACAAAGCCACCTTTTTCTGCAAAGTGCTGTGATTTTTGGAAATACCTGACATAAATCACTGGAATAGGTGTTCTGAGAAATCACACCAGTATCTGTGACAGCCATAGGTCCATGTTTTTTTTGTTTTTTTGACAAAAGAAAAAAAAAAGAAAAGAAAAAAAAAGCACATAAAGTAAGAATAAAAGTAATCTACATGACTCCAGTGGTTAAATCCATATCTTCAGCAGTGATTTGATAGGTGTGGTTGAGACAGATTAATATTTAAGTCATTTTTTACTCTAAATTCTCCCTGTTCAATAGGTGGTGATATGCACAAATAATAAAAATAGGCAAAAACAAAAGAAGAAGAACGTGAAAGTGAAAGTGGAGGTTTATAGTAAAAAAAAAATAAAAAAATAAAAGGATTTAAATATTAATCTGTTTCTTACCCAGACCTATCATATCACTTCTGAAGATATGGATTTAACCACTAGAGTCTTATGGATTACTTTTATGCTACCTTTATATGTTTTTTGGACCTTCAAAGTTCTGGCCACCATTCACTTGCACTGTATGGACCTACAGAGCTACAGAGCATATGTTACACTACCAGTCAAAAATCTGGATTCACCTGCTCATTCTATATTTTTACTGTTTTCCACATTTTACATTACCACTTGCACATACACATGTACATATGCCATTCTGTTATATGTCCTATTATTTGTATGTCTATTTATACTCTTACCTTTTTTTATATTCTGTGTCTCACTGTAATGTTTTGTGTGCATTTGTTTCTCCCATCACCCAAAAAAGATTCCTTTTGTCCGTGAGAACACTCGGCAGTAAAACTCATTCTGATTCTGATTCTGATATTAAAATAACAGAAAAGTGACTAAACTGTAAACTACTGTCAAAACTACTGTACTGAATAACTCATATGGAAAAATGGGAATTATGTAGTGGTGACCAAAAAATGTTAAACAAATCAAAATTTTGCCTGTACACTCTGGGCAATCCCACAATCTACTTCATAAGGTGCATTCTTGAATGCTTTTTATACAGTATTGAAAGAGTTCCCATGTATGCTGGACACTTGTTGGCTACTCCTTCACTACTCTGGTCAACTCATCCATTAAAAAATAACATAACACATTTTAGTTTTGTAAAGAAATTCATACATTGGCACAATTTATATACATTTATGTCCAAAAAAATTTCAAGCGCATTTGTAACAACCTGATCCAAGCAAAGCAAATGAGCTCTTTGTCATCCATTATAACTGTAAGGTTTCTAACTTGTGCATTTTTGTACTCACTTGAACTCCCAAGATGCCAAAAATGATGAAAAAGGCACAGCAGATGACCACAATGTTCCCGATAGGTTTAAGTGATGACATCAATGTCTCAACCACTAGCTTCAGTCCTGGAGCTCTGCTGATCACTCTGAAAAATATATAGCGGAATAAATGTTTAAGAATCAAATCGAGCCAAAATCTACAGTATCTGTGGGTTTTCTTAACTTTCAGGTTCTGTTAATCCACATGTTAACAGAAAGACTGCACGTTTATGAAAAGGTGCCGAGTAGATGCAGATAAAGGAACCAATCAGGCCAGCTGCACAGCAACCTGGGATGAACTTAAGTTTTGCATATGTGCAGTGGTTGGTAACGAAAATGTTGCAGGTTTAAACCTTTGTGTTCCACTAAACGGTCCACAAACTAACCCATTGTGCTGAGAGCAAGACACTTAACCACTTTGAGAGCATAAGAACTGATGTCATGTTCTTGTAACTTTGCTTGGCCACTGTCTGTGAGTGAATAAATATTTCTAATGCATGCACTGACCTGTCATTAGTCAGCCTTTTCTTCTTTACTATTAACATACTGTAACTCCTCACATTCAATCAATGCTGCAATCACTGTCTCCACGACACAGTGAGAAGAGCAATTAACACCTAAAATGTCATGCCTTAGCACTTATACCAAGATCCCGCAATGGAATGCTACAGGGAAACTGTGAGGGAAAAAAAAGTTTTAATTAAACAGAAGGAATAATAATGAAGCCTAATTATTAATGGCACAACATCCGGCACAACACCACACCTGTCAAACTTCAGGAATGGGTGCCACACACATTAACATGAAGACACCTGCACACAGTGCTCGGGCACACACAAATTATCTTAATTTTAACTGGAATTCAGTAGCCTGACAAGTAAAATTATACACTCACAAAGCAGTAAGGGGCAACCACCTTTAATCTATGATCTTGTTTGTGTTGCATTTATTTTTATGGAACACAATGATGACCTGAAGCAGTAGCAGTAGTAGTGTATATAGCAAGATGTTTGATTTAACACATGGACTTAAAGGAATAGTTCACCCCAACTGTCATTATTTACAGTACTCACCCTCATGTTGTTCCAAATCCATATTTTGGACTTTTTGTAAATATGTTTTTTACATAAATATGTGTAAAAAAAAAATAATGTTCAGAACTTCTTAAATTACTTCAGAGTTCTCATCAAAACATCCTCCATGTGCAGCAATGACAGCTTTGCAGATCCTTGGCATTCTAGCTGTCAGTTTGTCCAGATACTCCGGTGACATTTCACCACACGCTTTCTGTAGCACTTGCCATAGATGTGGCTGTCTTGTCGGGCACTTCTCACGCACCTTAGAGTCTAGCTGATCCCACAAAAGCTCAATGGGGTTAAGGTCCATAACACTCTTTTCCAATTATCTGTTGTCCAATGTCTGTGTTTCTTTGCCCACTCTAACCTTTTTTTTTTTTTTTTTTTTTTTTTCTGTTTCAAAAGTGGCTTTTTCTTTGCAATTCTTCCCATAAGGCCTGCACCCCTGAGTCTTCTCTTTACTGTTGTACATGAAACTGGTGTTGAGTGGGTAGAATTCAATGAAGTTGTCAGCTGAGGACATGTGAGGCATCTATTTCTCAAACTAGAGACTCTGATGTACTTATCCTCTTATTTAGTTGTACAGCTGGCCTTCCACATCTCTTTCTGTCCTTGTTACAGCCAGTTGTCCTTTGTCTTTGAAGACTGTAGTGTACAACTTTGTATGAAATCTTCAGCTTTTTGGCAATTTCAAGCATTTTATGGCCTTCATTCCTCAAAACAATGATTGACTGATGAGTTTCTAGAGAAAGCTGTTTCTTTTTTGCCATTTCTGACCTAATATTGACCTTAAGACATGCCAATTTATTGCATACTGTGGCAACTCAAAAACAAACACAAAGACAATGTTAAGCTTCATTGAATGAACCAAATAGCTTTCAACTGTGTTTTATATAATGGCAAGTGATTTTCTTGTACCAAATTAGCAATTTAGCATGAATACTCAAGGATAAGGTGTTGGAATGATGGCTGCTGGAAATGGGGCCTGTCTAGATTTGATCCAAAATAACTTTTTTCAAATCGTGATGGTGCTATTTTTTTTACATCAGTAATGTCCTGACTATACTTTGTGATCAGTTGAACGCAATTTTGGTGAATTAAAGTACCAATTTCCTTCCAAAATAGCAAAATCTGTACATTATTCCAAACCTTTGGCCGGCAATATATATATATATATATATATATATATATGTATATATATATATATATATACAGTATATATTTTGAAAACTCTTCAAGCAGGTTATTTTTATTTTTATTTTTTCTATATAATGATAAACAACAACAAAAAAGCACCAAAAAGGTTGGTACCAGTGGCTGACTACCTGCACCGTGCAAAAGATGCCATCAAATTTCCATACACACTGATGCTTGGACAAAACAAACAGTGCTTTCAAGCAAATGTTGTCATTCACGGATTGAAGTGCTTAAACAAAATACATTGTGGGGTACAGTGGATATATGCTCCAAAGCATCTTAAATATTAATTATTCCCAAACAGTAAATTTGAGTGAATTTACTATTACGTTTTTGCCTTTAGGTTTTGTTGCATATAATATATATCTATATCTATATCTATATCTATCTATATATGTATATATATATATATATATATATATATATATATATATATATATATATATATATATATATATATATATATATATATATATATTTTTTTTTTTCACAGTCTTCAAGTGTGTAGTCATGTTTTAATGTGTTTTATTGTAGTTTGGCATATTAGTCCAAAAATGTGTGTGTGTGTGTGTGTGTGTGTGTGTGTGTGTGTGTGTGTGTGTGTGTGTGTGTGTGTACTCATTTTTTTTTATTTATTTTTTTTATGTAAAAACACACACACACACACACACACACACACACACAAAACACTAATTGAATTAGTAGCTAACAATTTTGGAACTTTCCGCTTAATTGTAAAGTTTGTAAAATGCATGTCTTTTTTGCTGTCATTTTAAAAAAATTGTTTGTGATGTTGCTGCAACATTTGTAAACTTTATTTAGTGTTTTAAATACATTAAGATCAAATGTAACTGTAGTTCATTTTGAAATAATACGCTATTCCTGTCTTGTAGTATTTTGTTTCCAAACCTGTTTCCTTGTACTCACATTTGTCTCTTATTGTCTATGTAAGTACGTGTGTTTTAGTATTTTTTTTAAACAGCCTCTTAGATACATTTACAAATGTATTGCTGTTTAAATGTTGCAAATGAATTTGTGACATTGTAAAATGAATAAATATTTTTAATTTGTATTGAGACACTTGCTGACTACATTTTTTTTTACTTTTTATAATAAATAGGTTATATTAGGAACATTGGAATATAAATGTAATGCACATGAAAATCAAGTGTAACTAACTTATCAGAAACATTAAGTAAATATTACTTGAAATGGTAGTTCCCTACAAGATAAATATTGTCTTTATAACTTAAAACAATGTCCTGTAAATTGAAAAATTTGAGTTACCATTATTTAAGAGTTACATGTTGAAATAAATGTGAAGTCTAATGTCAAACAAAAATGTGTTGAGTTCAAAATACTCAAAAAGCTGATTCAAATATATCTGAGTAAAACCAGCCCTATTTTTTACAGTGTAGTCCAAACAACTCATGCACTACAGTATGTCCCAAGACTTCAGAAGCAATAAGTTAGCTTTGGGAGGCACAGACCAAAATTTAAGTCATTAATCACTGATAATCTTTCTCAATAGTAAGCTATTAACTTGAGAAATACTGTAACCTTATCATCGAGTCAGTTAATTGAACTCGAGAACCGGATCATATTCTTGAATGAATAATGACTGTAACAAAGTTCATGATGGGGTGCAAGGAGGAAGCGGGAGATGGCGAAATTCAACTCAAAAAGGTCATTTATTTTTCAACTCAACAAAACTCGCTTTCAGCGGAATGTCAGCACATGCTCTCTCTGTGTGCGTGGGTAGCTCTCTTTCCTCACTGGCATCTGGCTCACTCTTAAAACCCGTCTGCACTTTCACTGCAATGACAAACAGCTGATAGAGACAATCATTGCCAGGTGATAATCATTACCGTTCTCATCTCCTGATCTCGCTCTCCCTTCAAAAGCCAGCGCTCAACCATGCCCCCATCACCACATACCCCCACCGCCCGACTCAGGCCAGGGAGCCACCTTGAACTTAAAAGGCTGAAGAGCCAGATCCCAATGGGTAATCCGTGCATTGGTATCCTTCATGCAATGGAGCCACTGTAGCAGGGCGTGGTCCGAACAGAGGGTGAAAGCCCATCCCAGGAGGTAGTACCAAAGGGTGAGTACCACCCACTTGATGGCCAGGCACTCCTTCTCAACGGTGCTGTACCTCACCTCATCCCAGGAGGTAGTACTGAAGGGTGAGGACCACCCACTTGATGGCCAGGCACTCCTTCTCAATGGTGCTGTACCTCCCCCTTGACCACCTAGGACAACACAACTCGCAAACCTCTATCCGACACATCGGTCTGTAAAAAAAAGGGAGAGAAAAATCTGGAGTGTGTAACAATGGCCCACCACAAAGCGCAGCTTTCACCTGCTTAAAAGCCTGTTGGCACAGCTCTGACCACTGGACTGCATCTGGGGCTCCATTATTTGTGAGATCAGTCAGCGGGCTGGTGACGTCTGAATAATTAGGCACAAACCTCCTATAATAGCCAGCCAGCCCCAGGAACTGTCTCACTTACTTTTTGGTCTTGGGTCTCAGGTTGGCCGCAACCACTGTGGTCTAATCAATTTGGGGATGCACCTGCCCATGACCCAAGTGGAACCCCAGATACCGTACCTCCACCCGTCCAATTGTGCACTTCTTAGGATTTGCCGTGAGTCCCGCCAGTTGCAGCGACCTCAGAACTGCCCTCAGATGCTGCATGTACATGATGTCATCCAGATAGGCAGTGGCGTATGCAGAGTGCAGTCTGAGGACTCAGTCCATAAGGTGTTGAAAGGTAGCCAGAGCCCCAAATAAACTGAAAGGAAGGTTTACGAATTGGTGTAAGCCAAGCGGTGTGGAGAAGGCCGTTTTCTCACGGGATATTGGTGTTAAGGGGATCTGCCAATAACCCTTCATTAAATCCAGTGTCGAATAAAAGCGAACCGCGCCCAACTGATCGAGCAGCTTGTCAATACGAGACACTGGATATGCATCAAATTTAGACACTGCATTGACCTTTCTATAATCCACACAGAACCAGACCAAGCTGTCGCTCTTCAGAACCAGCACCACCGGGCTGGCTGAGTCGCTGTAGGATTCTTCTATTACCCCCATATCAAGCATGGCCTTCAATTCTTCCTGAACCACTTTTATTTTTGTGCTCGGGTAATTGGTAGGGACGACTGCATACCACTACCCCTGGGATTGTTTCAATATGGTGTTTTATGAGGTTCATACGACCGGGAAGGGGTGAGAATTCTCTTTGCAACCGGGCCACGTCCATGATTTGTGACGGTGAGAGGTGGTCTCTGCAAGTGACTGGGGTGCCGTGATTGGCTTTTAAGTTCACCTCCGGCCCGAGCTCCCCCCTCTTCAGTACCATAGTCATCAAAGTCACGGGGACCACCTCCCTCCAGGGTTTTTAGAGGTTAGGGTGGTAAATTTGCCGTGCTCCGCCCCTATCCGTTCGTTTAACCTCATAATCAACTTCCCAACTCGCCATGTGATCTCAAAGGGCCCTTGCCACTTTGCGGGTTATTTAGAGCTTGATGTGGGTAGTAATACAAGGACTTTATCTCCCCGTGTAAATTCCTGTAGCCGAACTCCCCTATTACACAGATGTTCTTGAGACTGTAGCAAATTCTCCTGTGATAGTTGACCCAATGTGTGGAGTTTTGTTCTCAGGTCAAGAACGTATTGAATTTAATTTTTGCTGTTTGATGGTCCCTCCTCCCAATTTGACAATAATTCAAATAGGGAGAACCCCGTAGAAGCTTGAGGGACCTATCGAACTGCGAATAATGGGTTCGAGCCACTTATCCCAACTCCGAGCATGTTCGTGCATGAACTTACAAATCATGTTTTTCAGGGTTTTATTAAACCGTTCAACCAAGCCGTCCGTTTGCAGGTGGTACATCTTGTCCGAATCGATTTAATACCCAAAAATTTGTACAGCTCACGTAGTGTATGTGACAAAAAAGCAGTGCTTTGATCAGTGAGGATTTCTTTTGGAATCCCCACTCGGGAGATAATTCAGAAGAGTGCATCTGCAACACTGTGCTAAAATGTTGTACAGAGGCACTGCTTCCGGATATTGCATAGTCCACCAGAACCAAACCAAAGCGATGCCCGCGTGCCGTCCGATCTAATGGCCTGACAAGGTCCATCCCAATTCTTTTGAAGGGAACCTCGATCAAAGGAAGCGGGCACAAAGGCGCCCCTGGGTGTGGCTGGCGGATTCACCAGCTGACATTCACGGCATGCTGCACACTATCTGCAAACATCCCCGTGAATGCCAGGCCAATAGAAACAGGCCATTAGATGGTTCAGTGTCTTTTCCTGCCCTAAGTGACCCGCCATTGGATTATAATGAGCTGTCTAGAATAACATTTCATGACGGCTTTTCAGTATCAATAACTGGGTTGTATCTTTCTTGTCTGAGCATCCTGCATCACTCGATACAACCGGTCATTTATAATAGAAAAGTATGGATATGTGAGAGCAATGTCTGGCTGAAGACGTTGCCCATCAATCAAACTCACTTGGTTGAAGGCATGCCTAAGAGTCTCATTGCTCGTCTGCTCCAGAGGGAAATCCCTGGCGGGGAGGAGGAAGCCGAGACTTCCCCTCCCTTACGTCATGCTAACACGGAGCTGATTTAGATGGCCCTGGCTCCGCCTCCCCAGCCAGCACAAATCCCACACTGAGATGTTCTGTTACAGGACCCATCTGCACAAATTTCCCTTAATAAAGTGGAAAACGCTGGCCAATTAGTGCCTAAAACTAGCGGATGTGTGAGGCGGGAACTAACTGCAGCCTCGACACTATGCCTTTGTCCCCGGCATTGAATTGACACAGTCACTACAGGATAATCGTGGATATCCCCATGCGCACACCTTATCTTCACCTTGTGACTAGCACCCAAGGCCTTGTCTTGAACCAGGCATTGATGGATGGAGGTTTGGCTGTAACCTGAATCCACCAAGGCCTGGTATGTAAGCCCCTTAATACTCATGGGTATGCGGTACATCCCAGCTCGATCGGGGGCGGCCTGCAGCGTGTAGGAGACCCAATCCAATGTCCCCACCTCCATCACCGGGCATTGGTCCCAGAAATGCCCAGGCTCCCCACAACTCCAACAGACCAGCCCAGGCTCCACACCTGCACCCGTGGCAGCGGGTCACCAACCTGGGAATTAGAGCGGAGAGAGGAAGGGGAAACCGGCGGGTAGTGCAGTCCCCGGAGCAGAGGAGCTGGTTTGGGAGGGGTTACTCCCCGTTTCCAGAGAGGAGGAATAGGACGAGAGGAAGGGGAGGAGAGAGAGTGAGGGGAGACAGGAGAGAGAGAAGAAAAAATGTATATCTGGGCATGCCGGCTCCTGAATACGCCACCATATGGTCCTCTGCCATGGATGGCCGTTTGGCGCGAAACCGGGTGGTGGCACTGGCCCCACTCCGCCATCCCTCTCAGAAGCTGAGCAATAAACTGCTCCAGTACCACCAGGTCGATCACAGCCCCGACGTTGCATTGCTCAGCCAGCAACCACTGCTTCGGGTGCCCCGGATCTGTTGGGCGAAGGCGAATGGCTGGCCGTGCTCGCCCAGAGTCAACAAGCGGAAGTGTTGGCACTGTTGTTCTGATGTCCAGCCGACACACTGCAGGATGGCTTTCTTGAGATCAGCATACACCAGGAGGTTCTTTGCTGGCAACTGCTGCGCTGCGAGTTGGGCCTCCCCGGACAACAGCGGTAACAAGCGGATTGCACACTGGCTGCTTGGCCAACTGCATGCCCCCGCCGTCCGCTCAAAGAGTTCCAAGAAAGCCTCTGGATCATCCTTGGGGCCTATCTTGACCATGGGAACATGGGGCAGGGCGGTCATGGGGTACGGGGTTGCAGAGGCAGCCCCCTCCTGGGGTTCCAAGCTCTGGAGCACCTGCCGGTCCTCCGCTTGGGCCTGGAGGAGCGCGATGAACCACTGCTCCTGCTCTGTGCGCAGGAGGGCCTGATGCTGTGACTGATGGATGCTGGTGAGGATCTTAAACATTTCCTCCAGAGGTGAGGCCTCCATGGCAGCGTTCTTCCTCCTTCAAATCCTGGGTTTCTGCACCAGTGTAAAAAAGTTCATGTTGGGGTGTTGCGGGAGACAGCGAAATTAAAAGGTCATTTATTTTTCAACTCAACAAAACTCGCTTTTCAGCGAACTGTCAGCACACGATCGCTCTGTGTGTATGTGCATAGGTAGCTCTCTCTCCTCACTGGCATCTGGCTCGCTCTTAAACCCGTCTCCACTCTCACTGCAATGACAAACAGCTGTTAGAGACAATCATTGCCAGGTGATGATCCTTACAGTTCTCATCTCCTGATTTCGCTCTCCTTTCACAAGCCAGCGCTCAACCATGCCCCCATCATCACAATGACCAAAGAATTTTATCTGTTCCTCTCACAAAGCTATCGAGTGGCTTCAGAATACAGCACACAATGTCGTACTGACAACTTTTATGATGCTATTTTGGCACTTGTTGAGCTTACTGTATAAATAATGAAAATGGCAATTTTTAGGTGAACTATTCCTTAAAAGTTTCTACCTATAAATTAAAGGATAAAAAGCATATTAGTCCTCATCTGGTGACAGTGATTTCTGTCTCCTCACCACACAACTAAGCTAAAGCGGCAACAACCTGATTTGATCCTCTGCTTTGATCTTCTTAAGAAGTGTGCTGTGGTTGTATCAGTGTCTGAGGATGAAGGAAAGACCATGTTTAAGAGACAAATCAGATTTACTCAAAGTGACTGATTGGATAGAGAAAGGAGGCAGATAACATCCTGCTCCCTCTTTTGTCTGTCTGAATATCTCAGTGCATCTCTCCCAAGCTCAAGCATATTTATTAAAGCCCACTATGGGGATTTCAAGTAATACCATAAAATCAATTATGGAAATGTCAAATGACGAGAAAGATCAATATGTCTAGACCCACGCTCATCTGCGACTGAATTTGAGAGGGACAATCCAGTGTGGGAGCAATGTGAAATGATATGCCATATGTTTTGCTGCCATCATGAGATTTCAATCCCTTAACAATAGAGGGTGCTAGAGGCTGAGGTGTTGTGCCATTAATATTCTTCAAAACAGTTGAAGACGTTCCAAAACCCAGTAAAGTTATGTGGTCATGTAATTTTTAATGAATTTCATGAACAAGTGATTGGAAGCTTTTTTTTTTCTTTTTTTTTTATGTGTGAAAAAAGAGAGGTAGAGAAAAGGAACAGACGAAAGATTAGTCAAGTGTAAATCTGAAAATACTACTGCTACAAAAAAAAAAAAAGAAAAAAAAAAAAAGAAAAAAAAAAAGCTAGTGCCATCATGGTATACAGATGGTATGGTTTGTCAAAAACACCACAGCTTTACAAACCATAGTACTTACAATGATAACGCAAGGGATTTGTCATCTGTCTAAGATGCAGGTGGGGCCAGCTTTATAGCTGAAAAAAGGCTGTATGTCTCATATTCATTGCTTCTATCTGCTACCTGTGTTCTTGTGTTTTACTGGTAATAAATAAATAAAGGAAGGGGACAACAAGCAGAGTACTGACTTATTCCTATATTCCCATATTTGCTAAATATTTTTTTACGTTTGAACGTATCGTGACACTTTCATGGTGAAATGAACACTAGAGGTTCTAGAACAACAATGGCTTTCATTCCCTTTCAAACAAATAGCGAATGACAGACTATTAGTTTATAAACACGTTTTACCCTGTTACTCACACAATGCTTATAACAATAACACTTTCACTACAGTGCATGTCTTAAGGTGATATATTTTAATGCTTGCATTACATAATCAACAACATTTATAAGCTTATTAAAGCAAACAAGTTGCGCAGTGGCTCAACTGATAGGATTCGAGTTGACGTGAGCTGAAAGTGTCATGAAACACCACAAAATGACATGGTTGCTTCAGCACCAGCGTTTTTCTTCTCAAGTTTGCTTTTTATGACATTATCAGTTAGGTTTAGGTGTAAGGTTTAGTTTAGGTTTTGTTGATTTAAAACTCGACAGAGCATTAACCATAAACACTTCATCTGTTTGGAAGAAAATTGTACTCGCTTTTAGTGCCACTAAGTGGACACCTCGGAACTGCCACGATATGTGTAAGAAACCAAGTTATATTATTACATCGTCACAATCAGGTAAATTTCATGAGATCAGGCTGGTGGATGCTGCATCGCGCAAAAGTAATAACTTTCAGTTACTCATGCCATTTTCAATCATTAGAAATGGTTCAGTTATTCCATGAGCAAAGGTGTACAATAATAAAGGGGTTAGTGAGATGAACAAAACTGTTATTCAGCTGGTCATGTGATCTTAAAGGGATAGTTCAACCAAAAATGAAAATTATTTCATCATTTACTCATCCTCATGCCATCCCAGAGGTGTATGACTTTCTTTCTTCTGTAAAATATAAACAAAGATTTTTAGAAAAATATCTCAGCTCTGTAGGTCCTTACAATGCAAGTGAATGGTGATCAGACCTCTGTAGCTCCAAAAAAAATCACATACAGTGGCAGCCAAAAGTTTGAAATAATGTACAGATATTGCTGTTTCGGAAGGAAATCGGTACTTTAATTCACCAAAGTGGCATTCAACTGATCACAAAGTATAGTCAGGACATTACTGATGTAAAAAACAGCACCATCACTATTTGAAAAGTAACATTTTATCAAATCTAGACAGGCCCCATTTCCAGCAGCCATAACTCCAACACCTTATCCTTGAGTAGTCATGCTAAATTGCTAATTTGGTCCTAGAAAATCACTTGCCATTATATCAAATGAAGTTGAACGCTATTTGGTTCATTAAATGAAGCTTAACATTGTCTTTGTTTTTGAATTGCCACTCTATGCAATAGACTGGCATGTCTTAAGGTCAACAGTAGGTCAAAAATGGCAAAAAAGAAACAGCTTTCTCTAGAAACTCATCAGTCATTCATTGTTTTGAGGAATGAAGGCTATACAATGCTTGAAATTGCCAAAAAACTGAAGATTTCATACAAAGGTGTACACTACAGTCTTCAAAGACAAAGGACAACTGGATCTAACAAGGACAGAATGAGATGTGGCAGGCTAGATGCACAACTAAACAAGAGGATAAGTACATCAGCATCTCTAGTTTGAGAAATAGATGCCTCACATGTCCTCAGCTGACAGCTTCATTGAATTCTACCCACTCAACACCAGTTTAATGTACAACAGTAAAGAGAAGACTTATTGGTGTAGGCCTTATGGGAAGAATTGCAAATAAAAAGCCACTTTTGAAACAGAAAGAAATAATACGTTTTTTTTTTTTTTTTGTTGTTTCTTTTTTTTTTTTTTAAAGGTTAGAGTGGGCAAAGAAACACAGACATTGGACAACAGATAATTGGAAAAGAGTGTTATGGATCTTAAACCCATTGAGCTTTTGTGGGATCAGCTAGACTGTAAATTGAGCAACATTTGTACATTATTCCAAACTTTTTTATGCCAGTCAGCATAAAAGTAATCCATAAATGTTTAAATACTTGCATACCTGCCAACACTCCCGATTTTACCGGGTTTCTCCTGTTTTTCCACCCCTCCTCCTGCTGTACTCCCGATTTACAATTTCTCCCGATAAACTCACGATTTTCCGCATCCACACTTTGCTCATGAGACTGTATTATACCTGTAGGTAGAGTTGCCACATGTCCCGTAAAATACGGGATCATCCCGTATTTAAATATGAAATGATGCGTCCCGTATCGAATCAATACGGGATGCAAATTTGTCTCGTAAACTGGTCAGATGGTGTCACGGCAAAATCGTTCCAGATCGTTAATTTAACACTGATGTAAGTTACAAATTTTTCATACGGTGGGTAGAGGGTCATCTGAAAAGTCCACACATTGTGCTGAAACGTACTAATACTGTGGAGGGTGTGTTAAGAGACCGTCTGAAAAGTCCACACTTAAAACTTTTTTTATTAAAAAACAGAAGGATCAATGTAAATGTTCAATAAGAAGTACAAAATTACACATATCCAACAATGTATGAATACTATCAATGAGTCCTAAAGACAGGAAATACATGTGAAGGAAAAAAATACCAATTTTAAATAAAGTAAATAAAAAATAAATATAAAAAAATACATATAAACCAGCACAGATGTATACGTAAATAAGATAAATAATCAAATAAATAAAAAATAGTTATATTTTGGGTCAGGAAAGTTCTCAGCATATAAGAAAGGATATACACTTTTATTATTAATAACTCAAAAAGCATTTATTGCTAAAACTGTGAAGGATGTGGTAAGGGACCATCTGAATACATTTCTTGGAATTATTCATCTTCAGCATAGTATTACTGACCGGTACCACCACTCCCTATATGCATATTACGCATTCTGCGTAGTGCACCTACGGGGGCTCCATTTTACCTTAGGGGGTACCAGAAACTCCAACGGCTGCCGTTCCTCACACATACAAACCATGCAACATTATTGGGGTGAACTATCCCTTTAAAATGGAGGGCAGCTCAATGTAAAAAAATAAAACAGCCTTTATTAGGCTACTACTGATATGACAGTATGAAGCATCATGTGAGATAGTCAAACCTTTTTAGTCACGAAACATTTATTTGCGCTAGCTAGTTTTTTTCTGGAAAAATTGACGTGACCGTCATCGGCGAGCCTCTTCTTTTTATATAAACTTTTTTTTTTTTTTTTTTTTTTTTTGGCAGTTTCTGTGAAACTTGCTAAATAAACATTTGCTAGCAATACTATGTACATTTTTAACTAAATATCACTAACTTTTTTTGCCAATTGTGTTGCTTGTGAAAAATCCACCTGAAGTAGTGTGAGGCACAGAGCAGATGCTGTTCAGACCTGCCTGGAAACTGGCCTGCTAGTTAGATAAGTTATCTAGCTTGTTGATTTTCCCATGTAATAAAAAAGGTAGATATCTATAATTTAGCAGATAGCCTTACCCATCCATCACACATGCATGATTTTATATTGTGTGTAGCTTCCTGTTCACAAGGAAAGTGTGAGTTGCAGTTGGACATTCTGGTTAGTCTGCAAGCCTTTGGTGACTATTCAGTGTACGGATTTGTAAAGAACACACTGCTGACTACCAATTGTGTACTTTTTTTCTGTTGTAGAGATGGATAGAGACTATGGCTCCCTGCTTTTGAGGGGATGAGCACACAGGAGGAAGATCTGCTGGACCAGGAACTACTGCATGAAGACCCGGACCACAAGGAGATGGAGGATGAGATGGAACCTGATCCCCAGCCAAGACCATCAACTGGGTATATATGAATGTGTATGTATTGTTTGTTTCTATTTCTCATATGACTGATAACTCACAGTAACACTAACACTGTTACTCTTATTATTTTGGGTATGGCTAGCCATTCTCACACAGGTCCCAAGTCAGCTAGACTTCCCTGACACTGTTTCTTATCTCACGTACTCTGACATCGATTCACAGTCACCAAAGCCTCTCCCATTTAAGCCTAGCCGTCCATTCAGTATTTACTTAGGTAGCCTGCATCAGGCTGTGCAGTCAACCTCCAATATGATGTTGCGAGAAATTGACTTTTCAGGCTGTAGTTGCTGAGATATGCAGCTTTACAAACCGTCAGGGGTGGGAGCTCATCCTAAACTGACCGTCATATTCCAGCTACCAAGGAGCTTGGATGGAGGTGACCCCCGATGAATTTTACAAATTTTTTGGGCTGCTCATTTACATGGGGTTTTCAATTCTCCCTGATTCCCATCGTCATTGGGGAACCAAATCACTTCAGGGCACGCGGGCAAGGGGATTTATGTCGCGTGACCGCTACAAGGCTCTTTTAGCAGCTCTACATGTTGTAGACCCTACCACAGAGGATAATCAGGATCGCCTTAGGAAGTTGCGTTATCTTATGGACCACCTCAAACAAAAAAGCCAGCAGCTCTTTCAGCCTAACCAAAATCTCGCAATAGATGAACGTATGGTCAAGTCTAAAGCTCGGTCAGGATTTAAACAATACATGAAGGGCAAACCTACTCGGTGGGGTTTTAAATGATGGGTAATTGCAACATCAGATTCGGGGTATACTCTCAACTTTAATGTTTACACAGGTAGTCATGATGGGCGTGTCACTGACTTGGCCACCAAAGTAGTTGAATCGTTACTGCAGCCATTCAAAGACCAGGGCCACAATGTTTGGTTTGACAACTTTTACACGTCCCCAGTTCTTATGGTTAAGTTGTTAGAAATGGAAACTAATGCCTGTGGGACATGCAGGGTGAATCGTAAACTGTTTCCTGCAGAATTTAAAGACATCAAAAGATGGGAATGCAAGACAGCTCGAGGGGATATGAGGTGGTGTAGGATTGAGGGGAATATACTTGTAATTCAGTGGAAGGACACGCGTGCAGTTACATGCCTCTCCAATTTCCACAATGCGTATGGCTCAACCGAAATTACTAGGTTTGTAAAAAATTATGGCAACTGGACAAAAGAAGTAGCCCTCCAGCCCACTGTCATCAGCGATTATAACAAAAACATGGGTGGTGTTGATAGGTCAGACCAAATGATAAAATCTTACGATGTCCTACAAAAAACTCAGAAGTGGTGGAAGACTCTTTTTTTCCACTTCTTAGACATTGCCGTCTATATATATATATATATATATATATATATATATATATATATATATATATATATATATATTCTGTTCCTGCACTCTTTATTAAAAATTTATTTACTGTAGATAGTTCGAAAGTTTAATTTTGTATGTTTTGCTGTGTAATTCGTGTGTAATTCTAATGTTCAAATTAAATAAAGTGTGTGTTTTATTGTACGCATAAAATGTATATTTCAGTGTTTGTGTCCTTCAATTTCAGATGCAATCTCAATTTATTATTACAGGTACTCAAAAGGAGTATTTGAGGAATGGTCATGTGAAATGTATCTTAACATTCTATATGTTTGTTTTATTCCGTTTTCCCACTAATCACTAGAATGGTCATAACTTTTAAACAATAGATTATATTTCTAATCTGTCTGCTATTCTACATTGCCCACAAAATTATGTATATTTCATACACTCTAAGTTTCCCTCTAGCTTGTAATTAAAATGGATGAAAATGCAGTTGTCTGATGAAGTATGGTGGCCGAAGAAGATTTTTGTAAAGATTGCTGTGTGAAATCTTATTGATAAAGGATGATTAGTCTTAAATAATCATACATATATTTATATCATTTGATATAAATATATTCATATCGGTGGAATGGGTGCAGTGCCATCGCCCGGTGTCGCTGGAGGAAGCGGTCCAACTGGCGAAGGACCATATGACGGTGTACCTGAGGGCGGAAGAGCCCTCCCACTCTCTCTCCCCTCCCCCTGTGCTTTCCCCAATCTCTTCTCCCTCCCCCCTCCCTCTGCTCTCTCTCCACAGCCCAGCCCAGTACCACGGAGGCGTGGTATTCCGCTGCCAAAGCCAGCTCCCCGTTGGCGGGGGTTTGTCCCCCCCCCCCAGCGACTTCAGTGCCTCACCGTTTTCCACCTCAGGTGGATGTGCCAGCCTGCTGGAGTTGTGGGGATCCGGGCACTTCCGGGATCAATGCCCTGTGATGGAGCTGGGAACTGTGATCTGGGTCCTCGACACTCCATGGGCTGCCCCCAATCAGGCTGGAGAGTACAGGATACCGGTAAGTGTCAAGGGGAGTACTCATCAAGCCTTGTTGACACGGGTTACAACCAGACCACTATCTACCAATGCTTGATTCAACATGAGGCTTTGGGCACAACCAAAAGGGTGAGGGTGAAGTGTATGCATGGGGATATTCACAACTACCCTGTAGTGACCCTCATTATTAAATTTTGGGGATCAAAGCATAGAGTGGAGGCGGGGTTAGTTCCCGCCTCACCCATCTGCTAATTCTGGGAAATAATTGGCCCGAGTTCAAAAATCTGTTGAAGGGAATATGTGTGGATGGGTCCTGCAAGAAGGCTGTTAGATGTGAAATGTACGATGCTTTGGCAGGGGAGGCGGAGCCGGGGAAGTCTTCATCAGATCCGCGTCAGGGTGACATGAGGGAGGGGGAGGCTTTGGCCCCTCCTGTCCTTAGGGGATTTCCTGAAAGGGATTTCCCTCTAGAGCAGTCAAGAGATGAAACCCTTAGGCACGCCCTCGACCAAGTGAAAGTCATTGATGGTCAATGACTCCAAACAAACATCGCACTTTCATATCCCTATTTTGCGATAATAAAAGAGCGGTTGTCTCGAATGATGCAGGACGCTCAAACAAAAGAGAATACAACCCAGTTGGATCCTGTGTGGATTATAGAAAAGTCAATGCGGTGTCTAAATTTGATGCATACCCAATGCCTCGTATTGATGAGTTGCTCAATTGGTTGAGCACAGATAGATTTTACTCGACACTGGATTTGACAAAGGGTTACTGGCAGATCCCCTTGACACCAATATCCCATGAAAAACGGCCTTCTCCACACCGTTTGGGTTACAGCAATACGTGACACTTCTGTTTGGTTTATTTGGGGCCCCGGCTACGTTTCAGCACCTCATGGACCGAATCCTCAGACTGCATTCGGTGTACGCCACTGCCTATCTAGACGACATCATAATTTACAGTAATGATTGGCAGCAGCACATGCAGCATCTGAGGGTGGTTCTGAGATTGCTGCGACAGGCGGGACTCACAGCAAACTTCAAGAAGTGCGCAATTGGACAGGTGGAGGTACGGTGTCTGGGGTTCCACTTGGGCCATGGGCCTAAGACCAAAAAGGGGGTGAGACAGGCTGGCTGGCTGGCTATTATAGGAGGTTCGTGCCTAATTATTCAGACACCACCAGCCTGCTGATTGATCTCACTAAAAAGGGAGCTCCAGGCCTGGTCCAGTGGATAGAGCAGTGTCAACAGGCCTTTACGCAAGTTAAAGACGCACTTTGTGGGGGGCCGCTTTTACACTCACCCAATTTCTCTCTCCCTTTTGTGTTACAGACGGACGCTTCAGACAGAGGGCTGGGGGCAGTGCTCTCGCAGGTGGTGGAGAGGGAGGAGCGCCTGGTGATATACATTAGTTGCAAGCTCTCGCTGAGGGAGACGAAGTACATCACCATTGAAAAGGACTGTCTTGCCATCAAGTGGGCAGTCCTCACTCTCCGGTACTAGACTACTCCGGATCACCCGTTGGTGTCTGGCTCTTCAGCCGTTTAAGTTTAAGGTGGTCCACAGACCGGGAGCGCAGATGGCTTTCGCTGACTTCATGTCCAGAAATGGGGGGGGGGGGGAGTGGTAGACAGGCCGGATGTCTCCCCGGCCTGAGTCGGGCGGTGGGGATATGTAGCAGCGGGAGCGTGATCGAGAGTTCGTCCGGAGAGAGAGAAAGCAGTAAGGGTGCATACACCTGAGCCAGATAATGACTAACACCTGTTTCCAATTGCAGTGAGCTTGGGGAGAGCGGTATAAAAGAGCGAACATGCCAGAAACGGGGGAGAGAGAGCTACCGGTCTGAAAGAGACTGTGTCTACCCAGAGACTGAATGTGTTTAAGCGTTTCTGAACAGCCAATTGAGTTTGTTTATTATTAAAATCATACCTTGAATTGAAGAACCCTGTTCCCTGTGTCCTCCTTGCCCTCCCAAACCTGAGTCTTGCACAAATTTAATACATTAAGCAGTCAATATGCAGTAGTCATATGTACAGTACAGTAATAAAAAAACAAAAACAGAATTATCGAGATAAATACACAAAGCATACACACTGTGGGACTCCATGACCTGTCTATCTTTTCTTTCTCCCTCTCTCATATCCAAGCACACTCACATAATCCAGTGAAATTACAACTTCATGCTCAAACACAAACAATTATGTAGAAACAACAACTCATAAAGACATCTGCAGAGATGCTGCAAATGTTACTAATCAGTCCCTGATGAAATCCAAAACAGCCAATCTGTGCTTATCATTTATTTTTGCAGTTCTTCTTCCTTGTAATTACAGCAAATAGACAATGCAGAACTTGTTTTAAGCCAAGCACTGCTAGATTATTTTATTATCAAATGCCTTAAAGTGGACATGCAATTGGGAAAGAAGCTTGGCTGTAATTAAAGGGAGAATTAATGAGCACAAACAATTACAAAGCCATACATTATGCATCATATCATGCAAAGAGGTCAAGCAAAAGCTGCTAGGAGACAGAGCTGAATGATATCAGCAGATAGATGCTGGGGTCAGGGGTACAGGTGTTTAAGGAATGGTAAATTCCTCTCTGACACAAACAGACAGTGGAGGATGGATGACTTTTTATACACATTTGAGATTAATTTACATCCCCATCGGTGACATGCAGTGCAAAATACAGTGTGGATTTTAACCTGTGGGTCAAAGAGCTGATGAATGAATATAGAGTGTGTGCATCCCCCCTTAACACAATGCATACATCGTTCTGTCAACAGTTCATACACACAAACACTCACCAGCAACAGGTAGCTGGCTGCAGTCCACTTAATGGCCACAGGTGTCATTAATGACAAGGGTTTCTGAATCTTACATACTGCACCTTTAAGTTGTTGTCACATAACATTTTAAAATTTTCTAGAAAATGTATGGTATGGTAATTGTCTTCAAAGGAAATGGGGCATAGGGATGATCACTTCTTAATGGGACGCACCAACGTGGGAGCTGGATGTGAGGAAAATTGCTGGAGTTAATTTATATTTTTTTGTGCAGCCGGAAATTTCTTGGGATGTTAAGCTCGAGTAAGTGTTCTTTATTTTTTATGCTTAGTGTATTGTGATTCTAAACATAATCTTTTACTCACTTGTTTCTCATTCATTTGCATTGGACTTGCACAATGGCTCCAGCCTCATCGTAAGCAATGGCCACAATGTGCTGTGTGTTTGTGGGCTGGTTATAGATTAATGTTGTCAGTTAGATCAGACACCAACACCAAAACTGCACTGCACTTGTCATGGCACTTCATGGGGACTTTAACCCTGAAGTTTTATTCTTTTTCCTTACTCTCATCTAACACACTCTACCTGGCGCTAAGTCCCGCCCCCATCCAATCACAAAACTAACAGACACTTAATAAACCAATATGGCTTCAAATAAAATATATTGCGCCCAAAAGTTAGGATTAGACTCAGCAAAGTCACGTTTTCATGACACGTGCATGCAATTAAGCGTTAAAAAAGCAAAAATATGTATTAATGACAATACAAATAATGAACACTTAAACATTTGACTTCTATAATACTGTAGCTTAAGTCAAGGGGCTACACAGACATTTCAGAAGTCCACCACACACCACTGTTGCTCTGAG
Organism: Myxocyprinus asiaticus; assembly: GCF_019703515.2. NCBI lineage: Eukaryota > Metazoa > Chordata > Actinopteri > Cypriniformes > Catostomidae > Myxocyprinus > Myxocyprinus asiaticus. The sequence goes on along the minus strand of NC_059375.1, from coordinate 28,061,991 downwards.
CTTAAGTTGGGCTGAGATACATGCGCTGAGTTTGCCCATTCATGTGTGTGACCAATTACAATTGCTCACATACATGAATGGGCAAACTCAGCACATGCATCTCAGCCCAACTTAAGCTCAGAGCAGCCCAAACACACATGTGGTCTGGATTACCCCTCCCTCCGCATACACTCTTGCTAGAGTAGTCAAGTCCACGCTATGGAGACCTTTTACAGCTGTCTTTGTCTTTCGTTTGATTTCAAATTGGACACCACAAAGAGGTACATTAATATAAAGTCTGCCGACTGAGGGAAGGATCAAGACTCAAGTAAAAGTTTCAAAGGTGGTGCAGTGGCAGACATGCACAGTAAAGTTCTGTGAAGCAGAGCGTTCTGGCAGCAGAGGAATCTCTAAGTGTGAGAATCTTAAAATTTTACTCAAAGGAGTTCTGGGTAAAAACACAGACCATTTCATGTTTAATTTACAGGGAGTTTTTACCTCGCCAGGCGTTCTACAGTCTCTGACATTCAACTGAAGCAACTGTCATTAGGTATAATGGGATCTTATTACCCAGACAGTTTAAAGGATAATCCACCTTATACACTGTAACTATGTCACAATTGTGTACAATTCAATACTTCATAAAAATGAACATATGAAAAGAAATTCAGGAGTTATTTATTATTTTATTTTTTTCATAATATTCATGAGCTTTAAGGGAATGCAGATGTGGTTCTGAACTGGTGGGATGGAAGGAAAAATGTTAAATGCAACTAACCCTATAATTATGCATATATAGGATAGAAATGAATCGGTTTATCAACTTTCACAAGCGGGGGGGGGGGGGTACATCATGTTTCACCTATGTCTTTTGTTGATAACGTCAAAGGCTGTGTGTGCAATCAAACTAAAACTGTAATGTTTTGTATATTGATTGGCCTAAAAACTTTTGCAGTAGTAACAGGCTCAAAGTCTTTCAGATTGGGTTGCATACAGAACAGATTGGTGTGAAATGCCATATGCTCAAATACTGTATAACTTCATGAAATAAGCGCATAACAATTAATTTATTAGTGTTTATCACTGTTTCCACCATTCTTGACATGTGATTTGGTAGTATTCTTATTTGTATTGTGGTTACTGTGCAAAACCACTACATTTTACCTTATATATCTCCATCAGAGGCCAGTAACTAGGGGACTGCAGTTCAGATACAGAGCCAAGATTAATTGTAATTTGGGATTAACTGTAACCCAGAGCGACCCTTTCCACAGTCCTGCTTGACTCGTATCAGCATCTGATCTGAAGAAGCAAACTTTCACAGAGAGGCTAACAACTGCCTTCATGAAAAATAAACTATCCTGTGATCTGTGGAACTGAATGTTTTGTTTTTCATGAAATGCTCTCTCATTAATTTCTGGCTTATGTTTAGCTGACTTGAACTTATACTGACACCTGGCAGCATGGATGTGGATATATATATATATATATATATATATATATATATATATATATATATATATATATATATAAAATTGTATATTATAATTTCATTACAAATTATAATATCAGCATAACAGTTAGAGTGAAAAATTTGGGCAAAACCCGCATGTGAAAAATCTTGCATGTTAATTTTCACAGAGCATCTTGTGAAAGTGCTTTAATGAAAGAAAACCTGCCCTTTTGAAAAAAATGAGTTAACAGTTACTTTCACAAATTTGCTTATTTGATTACTGATCACAAAATTGTGTGGAATCTTAAATATTTCTTATATTATGTCATACATTTGTTTTTTCAAACAAATAAGCATCCACAATCCCCTTTCTACTGAACAGTAACTGAAAAATACAACTAAGAAGATAGATATAAATATATTTATTTTGAATAATCAAAAGATTAAGTTTATTTTATATAGAGAAAATAAAAATTGTTCTTTGTTAATTGTTTTGCATAACTGAGTTACATGAATAAATTGCAAAACCAAATCCAAAGGGGCATTTTTCCTTTCAGTTTTTTTTTTCCAAAATGTTTTTGATGGCATATTTCTACACAATAAAGTTTGTAACAACTCAAAAGGCAAGTAAAAACAACCACTGGAATATGCTCTATTTTTTTGGAAAGGGTCTCTTGGTTGCACGAGGAACTCACCGAAGTTAATCTCAAGTTGAGGACTACTTGAAACGAGAGAAGGGAGCAACTGAGGTGAAAGACCAGTGTAAGCATTTTACAGACAAATTGGGCAGGAAAGATGAATATTTGATTTGTATTTTCTGCTTGAATATGTCATTAATATTTGATGAGCAGGGAAAGCCTCCAGAAGTTCCCTTTGCAAGAGGAAAGGTGCAAGGCACACACATGCATACATAAACATAAATGCAGATACAGTACATACTGCATCAATTACAGTACAGTATAAGCTAATATATGCATCTAAGTGAGGAAGGAGATGAAAGGGATAATTGTGAAACTCTCAGTCTGTACATTAATTATGCTTTCTGTACAAAAAAGCGGATGCTGATCCAAAATGTGCAAATCTAGCACTTTGACCTGAAGTACACAACATAAGTAATACAAGATGGTTTATGTGTGTGACATGCACACAATGCACAGTAAAGAAGGTACAATTATGAGTATTCTACAGCATGATTTCAGGTGGTCCATTTGTGCATTCATGCATTGATGTTATTCATATTTTATTATATAACTTTACTAAACGCAGTACCTGAGTGGTCGTAGGGTTCTCAGTAACCGTAGCACTCGCAGCATGCCCAGGATCTTTGTGCCATTGTTGGAGATCAAGGATACCAGGATGTCAATCACTGAGATCATCACCAGCGTGCCATCCAGAACGTTCCAGCTGCTCTTAAGGTAGGTGTTCTCCCCCAAACACCAGCCCAAGGCAACCACCTTCACAATATCAACAAACATACTTTGATTTTTAAGCACATAAATGTTGAATGAAATTTCACTTAAGGGATGGTAATAATTCATCAAATGCTCTCTCATTAATTTTTGGCTTATGTTTAGCTGACTTGAACTTATACTGACACCTGGTAGTGTGGATGCAGCATCACGCAAAAGCAATAGTCTTTGTTTATCAATGCCAATGTAAAATAAATAAATAAATAAATATATTTATATATATATATATATATATATATATATATTTGCAGCCAGCCATGATTAGTTTATTCTGAAAGCCAAAGTATCTGATAACAGGGGGGGTTACAGAGGTAAAATGAGTAGTATTTAGCTGGTCCTGTGATATCAACAGCAACCTGCTCCATGTGAAATAAACAGTTTTTATTTGGCTACTGATATGACTGGTGTTTTCATCTCATGTGAGTGTATCATTGTAAACATACTGTTCAAAAGTACTATTTACTTCTTTGTGTAAAACTTTTTTAATGAGGGAAAAATCACTGAGTGCACCAGTAAATGTATTGTGCAGTTCACAATTGCGAACTTTACAGAATATATTATACATATATATATATATATATATATATATATATATATATATATATATATATATATATATATATATATATATATATATGCACCCTGCCAAAAATAAAGTAAAAAAAAACAAAAAAACAACAACCTCTGTTTAAGTTGTGATGGCAGTTAGAAAAACTTACAAAGAATATGCACATCACAGGAAACGTGAGGAAGCTGACACGTTTGAAATATGAATTTTGAAGGAAACACACTCTCTTATACCCTTGAGCACTTTGTCACACTACTGTGGCATTTCTGAGAATGCATTGGGTTAGAGTGGCACACAGTTGGCATATCAAAGTGACTCAATGGGGAAGCTGAGGTAAACAAACCAGCAGTAAGAATCATCTCACTAAAAAGTGCCAAGGATGAATGCGCAGCTCCTAATGATGTTGCTGGTGAATATATCAAACTACAACGTGATCATACCCCGAAGTGAACAAAGGCATGTCAAGCAACAAAAGCCAGGAGTTTCAATAGCCCTGTCATCTTCATCTAGCCCAGAAACTTTTTGTCAGTAACCATTAATTAACCTCCAGTGAGTTAGAATATTCTCCACCATGATTTTCATTTGAAATCTGGTGGATGGGCGTGACCTGGCATTAAGCAGCGGCCCCAGAATAGAAACCCTAGACCTCTGTGACTGACACCTATGAACTTTTCTGTCTTCTCCAGAGAGGCTGCAGCATGCCTTCCATTTCAACAAAAGACATCTGAATATCTGGCAGACAATCCTCCCTACTTAGTTAACTGGTGTGGTGAAGAGTGCAAAATGGAGAGCAGTATTTGCCTAAAGACCTTTCATGTCAGTGGATTGTGGATCCCGTTTTGTCTTTAGCAACTATATGAGGCTGCATTTGTTCAAATGTTTAATTCAGCTGACATGAAGCAGACTGATGTAATTGTCAAAGGGAGGCACTGTCTTAAAGCAAAAGAGCTGCAGGCAGGCTATTGAAGAAGCCTGTGATGGTTTTCAACAGACTATTATGTTTACCCTCTGTCAGCCAAGATGCCACACTGAGACAAATGCCAGCCCTGTCACCTACCTTTATTGTCATTTCAGTCACAAAGATGGCGGTAAAGATATAGTTGGACAGCGTCAGGAAGATGCGCTCCTGTGGAGAGAACCAGACAAGCAGGAAAGTGATGGGTGAGTCAGTGCAGTATCAGAGAAGTTTCAGCTTAGTGTGTGTGGCATAACACATTAGTGGTGCCTCCTGTTAAGGCATCTATTGGACTGAGAGACTGCCCATGCAACGAGTACTCCATGGACATTAACATCTCACAGAAACTCAGCATCACACACACGCGCGCAAACAGCACGTGATACATTTCAGCACTCTCGGTGAATACTATTAGATAACACAGCAGGTAACAAATGTATGAGTAACAGCTTCATGACAGTAACTGACAGTCACTGTTTCTGTGGTCTAGATAAGTAAATTAAATCTGAATAATCATTATTTAACCAGGCCTAAATGATTTGCGGCAAAACAGACCTATTTTTCACCCACTCTATGACCCCTACAATTTTTTTTTCCTTTAAGACTTCTAGGTAAACACCCCTTTAAAGGGATAGTTCACCCAAAAATGAAATCTGTCATCATTTACTCATCATTTCCTCACGTTGTTTCAAACCATTGTGACTTACTTTCTTTGGTGGAAGACAAAAGGAGATGTTAGGCAAAATGACAGCCTCTATCACGTTTCACTTTCATTGCACAGAGAGAAAAAAAAAAGCAAATGAAAGTGAATGGGGACTAAAGTTAACATTCTGCCAAACATCTCCAATTGTGTTCCACAGAAGAAAGAATGTCATACAGGTTTGGAACACCAAAGGCGAGTAACTGGTTTTCCATTTGTGATGAGAAATAGCTGTTGTTGACATGTACATGCTGGCGGTGATATGTTTAAATGTATTCATCTGTCTGACATCAGGAAGTTGCAGAAGTTTAGAATGAGCTATTTTTTCAGCTTAGTTTCAATAAATGGTTTCAGTAAATTCAATAAATGGACATGGGAGTCATTTTTGAGTTACTTAATGTAACAGAATAAATTCAAATCATTTATCTCAAAAGATCAAGGCAAATTTTATTCTTCATGATATATTAAACAAGGCATATTGGCTGAGAATGTGTAGAGGCAACACAGATATTACTTTTTATTTGCTCTGGTTTATTGTAACTTTGTTTCCAAATGAATTTGTTTCAAAAAATGTTTTAAATATGTCAATACATAAACATAATACAGTTACAAAACAACATCATTCTGAATCAGACTGCATGCTCCTCTCTCCCTCTGTCTGCCATGCGGACTTCCCACACAGAAGGTGTTGTCCTTCCAACTCTCTGCTCTGACCTGAGCCAGCATTCTGTGTTCCTCTCTATAACAGACAGTGCCACTGTCAACACTGCTACATTTCCAGAGCATCAACCCTCTCCATCCTAATGCTCTCATGCTAAAATGGATAAATCCTACAGATTGCTGGTGTCAGGAACCTCACTCACCCCTACCAGAGCCAGAGATATCAAGGCCGCAGTGTGCCCGCTAAGCTGTTGCTGTTGTGGAGTATTAGGTCCCCGTATGCTACCCGTTTATCAGTACAACTTAGAGTAATGCTCTCTTTAAAGCCAGTGCAGTACAAGTCAATATAAAAAATAAAAAAAATAAATAAAAAAATAAAAATATATAGCTGCAGGCAGCAATTATGGGGCCAAGCATACCAATGGCATATAAGGAAGTACCACTGGACATCACTGATTATGATTTAAGAAAATCAGCATAAAAAAAAAAAAAAACGTTAATAATTGCTAATATTACAATTCAATTAATTTTAACTTTTGACCAAAGGTGGAGCTGTCATCAAATTTATGGGATGCTGTCAGGGTGCGGTCACAATAATGCATGCAACGTTTCATGTCAATACAGTTCAGCATTGATGAAATATAGCCATAGATCCTTATTGGCTTGTTGCCATGAAATTTATTGATTCGTTACACAAGAACAATTGGTTTACCGAAAAGCTATTCATAACTACATGTCATGAGTGTCTCTAGATGATACACGCAACATTTTGTTCAAATCGGACTTACGGTTTAGGAGGAGTTAAAAAATGTAGGTTTTTAATGAAATTCAAAATAACGGACAGGAACTATAGCCAACAATGGCAAATTAGGTATCCTTGTACTCAACATGGCCCAAGGAATCTTAAGAGAGCAGTCACAGGATTATAAGACAAATTACTCTAAAGTTATAAGCAATTTTAAACATTTTGTAATAACTTTTGACCAACAGGTGGTGCTGACCCCAAACTTTATAGGTACCCTCAGGACATGACCCTAAATGACACCAAATGTCATAATGACAAAACATTTGTAATATACAGCAATTTAAGACCAAATTCAAAATAGACGATGGCAATTATGGCTGACAGGAAAATTGGGTATCATTCGACATTGTATGCCCCAAGGAATCTAAAGAGACCAGTGTCATGACTTTAAGCCAAAATATTCAAAAGTTATAAGCAAAAATAGCATATATATATATATATATATATATATATATATATATATATATATATATATATATATATATATATATATAATTGTATATTATAATTACAAATTATAATATCAGCATAACAGTTAGAGTGAAAAATTTGGGCAAAACCCGCATGTGAAAAATCTTGCATGTTAATTTTCACAGAGCATCTTGTGAAAGTGCTTTAATGAAAGAAAATCTGCCCTTTTGAAAAAAATGAGTTAACACAGTTACTTTCACAAATTTGTTATTTGATTACTGATCACGAAATTGTGTGGAATCTTAAATATTACTTATATTATGTCATACATTTTTCAAAATCACACAGAGGGGTAATCACTAACACGCAAGCAACAGCAAGAGAGGAGCACGCTATTTTTTATTTTTTATTTTTTTTTATTTTATGAAGATTTTTGCACCTGATCTGCATTCCAATCTACATCTTGATGTAATCCTTCCTCATGTTCACGCAGCGTTTTCATCAGCTGAATGGGTGTCTGACGAGACAAGTGCTGCGTGTGCAAGCCATTCGCGTATCACAAGCTGATCAACTATTTAGCCCTTTTCGGTGAATCGCACCTCCAAAATCCTAAAACTTTATTTTCAGGTTTCATTTATATTTTGAATAAACTCAGATTTTTTTTACCCCACGATGTGGGTTTATGTTTTCTCTTTTAATCTTTTAATGTAATTTTGAGTGTGACTATGGTTTAAGGAGGGTGTACCTGTATGCTGGGTTGGAAATCTCAAGGATTAATAGAGGTGTTTTCCTTATTACATGACGTGTTGTTCCGAAAGCAAAAGAAAAGAATGAAACATGGAATGCAGGGAGCGGGGGCGTTTACTCTTGCGATTAACCGAAAGTGAAGCGCTGCTGGCTCCTGATGCACGAATGGCTTGCATGCGCAGCACGAGTCTGTTGGGTATACTGAAGTCCCATCACATTTTAACTTTTTGTTTAGCCTCCCATTCAGCTCATGAATACACACTGCGTGATCATCAGGAAGGATTACATCAAGATGTAGATTGGAATGCAGGTGCAGAATTTCATATGAATAAAATAGTATACTCTTCTCTCGCCGTTGCTGGAGTACCAGTGATTAACCCTCCGCGTGCTAATACTGGCACGCGTGCCATAGGTTGCTGACCCCTGCGCGAAAGCGTTGCGAAGATACAGCCTCACGTCCTCACATTTGGGATGCTCGCCATCAAGGTTTTTTCGGAAAATGCAATATGGTGGGAAATCTATTCAGGAAATTGGAAATTGAAACCATGGCATGCATTCGGTATGAGCCAAGGAATCAAACGAAAAAAATATTTTGATTATATGTCTTATGGTTAAAAAGTTTTGAGCATAAACATAAGTGTAACTTTAAACTATTGTTGGCGCTAGAGGGTACAAGGTAGAGACCCCAAATGTGGGTCAGTTACAGTTCAGAGTGTCCTCTATCAGTGTGCCAAATTTCATAACTTTCCTAGGTTCTATCGGCTGCTATAGACTTCAATGGCAGAAGAAGAAGAAGAAGAACACAAGTAATTACAATAGCTGCCTACACATCTTCGGTGCTTGGTATCTAAAAAAACAAAATCTAAACTAAACAAATAAATAAATAAAATGAAACATATATACACACGCACACACACACACACACAAACACAAACACAGTTGACAGTACAGGTGACGAAAAAAGATTATGACTGAAGATATCCACTCTGTAGTCTATACTACAAGCACTGTCTATATCAGGTATGCATGAATTGTGATAGTGGATAGCTAATGGATAACAATCTGGGATGCTTACTCAAAGGTTGTTAGTTTGATCTCAGTTAGGGGTGACCCAGTTAACTGGAGGGACACTCATACAGTATCCACCATGATTCCTTTGAGCAAAGCATCGATCACTGTATCACTGTAGCTCCTATATATGTTACATGCTTGATGTCATCACTGATAATCACAAAACCACAGTTCTTGCTTCCTTTATGGACAGGCAGCAATAGAATGAGAATTCCTACATAAATTAGCCCTCCGTTTTTAAATAAACAGGTAGAAACAAGACCAGTAGCAAGAATTCAGCCAACCCTGCAAAGAAGACTTGGTGATTTGACAGTCATGAACTTAGCTGTAGATTTTGTGAAGTACTCCAAATGCAAAGGGATGAGAAGCAGATTTCTACTTTAAACAAGTGGTGTGGGAAAAAAACAAGCAGCGGAGATTTACACAATGGAATGTGGAGAACATGGTCTCTCTGGATTATTTGTCCTTCTCCTTCTTTGTCTGAGCAGCAAAGCCCAAGGGCCATCTGTCCCACGACCCCCCTCTAATGCATGTTTCAGTGGGTCATGGCACCATGTTCTAGACCTCCATCTTTCTCTCTGAGAAAGCCTCGTGCTGACATCATCACTGTGGTTTATGTTGTTTTTGAAAGCAAAGTGACGTCTTTGCCATTCCATTCTGCTCTGAGGCTTGTTTTCATTCATTGTCGAGTGAACCGAAAGAGTGTTTGTCAAAATTCATGAATGAGGAAGAGCTTTCCGAGAAGCTAAATGTTTGTTCTCCAAAAGAGAAAGGTCAGCTGACCCCTGTCCTTCACTCTCATTATTTTAAAAGTTACTGAATGTCTGAGACAGCACACACAATTTTGATTCTGTCTCTATCCACTATGCTTCAACCAGCCCGGTGGTCTCAGGGAAACCATACTGTATCTTATGGTCGAGAGTGGGCTGTCTTCATTTGAGACAGCTTAAGGGTGAGTAAATTATAGGAGACTTGTAATTTTTGTGTGAACTTCACCTTTAAAATAACTTTAAAATATTGCTTTGTTTGTTTAAGTGTCCCAACCAGCTTGACACAGTCACGTTAGTTATAATGAAGAGTTTGGAGTGGGATTAATGTTTATCGCTAACAGTGACTGAAAATACATGCTCAGGCATTGTCTTCACAGGGGTACTCAGGTGGGGAGTCTGATGGCATTTGTTCATGTCCAAATGAAAAAAAAAAAAAATTCTCCATATGAAATATTTATGACATACATCTGAGCTCAGTGAGGTACCAGTTACTCTAGATTGAGTCTGTCATGGAGATGAGGCCTGGTTTGCATAAGCTCAACACCAAAACGTCCTGTAACAGCCGAAGTTACAAAATTAAATTGTGAAATGACAGTGGGACCAAACAGACGTTGCCTACTCCAAGGATTTTGCAATTGCTCATGAATGTTATATCAAACTGTGGCAAAAAGCACAAAACCAAAGGATTCCTATTAAAATGCACACACTCTCCACCAAACGTTTTACAGCTCATTAACAGCAAATACTGCAAAAACATTGTATAAAGAAATAGTTCACACAAAAATTATTTCTTTTGAAATGTCTTTTAAAACCTGTATGGCTTTCTTTCCTCAGTGAAATACAAAAGGAGTTATTTATAACAGAATGTCCAAGTTGATCTTTTCTATACAATGAAAGTGAATGGTGGATAGGGGTGTGCAGCGAAGACATTATCTATATTTGTATCTGTATCTATTCATATGACAAAATTATCTGTATCTGTATCTGTCTCTGTATTCGGATAGAACCGGGTGTGGGTCGGGCTTACACCGAAGTGCGTCAAAACTAAATGAAATGCCCAATTTTTACATTTATAGTTTCTATTAATAAAATATGCCTTGTATAGGCCTTTTTCATAATAATAGCCTAATAATAATCATATTAATAATAATAATAATTATAAAAAACACATTTTGTCAAGCAAAATGTGAAATGTCAAGCACACATTTTGCAGTGAATAATAAATACAAATTCAAACATTAAAATAAATTCCTGTAAATCTATCAGGAATTTTTATGATAAGACACCATTATTTAGTTAAATAATAATAATAATAATAATAATAATAATAATGTTACATTTATATAGCACCTTACCAGAGGTAGCACAATTTAAAGGAGATGAAAAAAAAAAAAATGGAGCATCTTTCAGTTTCTTCATTTTACATAAGTAAATATTCCTAATAGATGAATACTCTATGGAGCATTTAAAATTTTATGGAGCATTTTTAACTTTTTTCGGAATAAAGTCTTAACCAGTTAATTACCTTGATTGCTGATTTGAACATAAATGTGGTCAACTTTAAGAGATGGAAAGACGGGCTCCAACATTAAATCACTTCAGGTCAGCAATTTAAAATTGCCCTCAGGTTTAGGCTATAAATAAATGCATGGGAATCTCGTGTGATACATTCACATAGACATTTCAAGAAGTGGAAAGTGTATATGATGTCATATCTTAGTTAATGTTACACTTGACAAGCTCCAGACGTACACAATTAACAGAGACCACGTATGGAGTCGAGACTGCGCCCATCCGATTTGAAACCACAACGTGCGCATTTTCATTCATAAGGTTTACACTTTAGAAATATTGACTGCACAGATTCATAAATTTGTTGTAATTGTGTATATATTTATTTAAAATGTCTCTTTATTCTTGTACCTCTGGGATAACCAGTCACACAAATATTTTTGTATTATTCGGATTAATCCATTATTCATTTTGAAGTCATTATTTGTGCCTCTCTGAATAAGGTATTCGGCTTCGGGCACATCCCTAATGGTGGAATTGGCTTTAAAGATTTTCAGTGAATTACGACTTACATTTCAATTTATTTCTTACAAAAAGCTATCTTATCTTATTGTATGGACCACTTATATGATTATTTTCTAGAGCTATTTTGTTCTTTTTGGATCTTGACAGCTCCTAGTCCCCATCGATTTTCATTGTATGGAAAAAAGCAGCTCAAACATTCTGCTAAATTTCTCCTTTTGTGTTACATGGACAAAGAAAGTCATACAGGTTTGGAATGGCATAAGGGTGAGTAAATGATTACACAAAATTTATATTTTGGAGGGGGTAAACTATCCCTTTAAGTATTGGATTATAAAAAAAATAAAAAAATAAAATAAAAAAAAATGCTTGGAATCAGCCCAAACCAATTTGAATGCCTAAAGAGCAGAAAAGTTTTTCCTCTTCTGTGAAGTGCTGACATTATGTCTTTAGGGATCAGAGAAGCACATAGTAGAAGCCAGATTACATGGATTAAACTGCCGGTAAATAACAGAATGGATAACAACCACTTCATGCTACATAATGTGTCTCAAAAAATTTGTACATGTGAGCAGGTTTTAAGGTCCTGTACCACTTTGTGAGGAAATAAAGAAAAGCATAAATCAATGCATAATGACATACTGTGATGTATTACATACTTCTATAATCTGGGCTTTGTTTATTCTTTTCTTTCCATCAAGACCAGTCATAACGGTGCAAAATAAAAAATAAATAAATAAAATAATAAATACCTATATAGTTTAAATGTTTTAATGTACTTTATATATATATATATATATATATATATATATATATATATATATATATATATATATTGTTTTTATATACATATATATTTAGCTCGTCCGTTTAATTTAATCTTTTTTTTTTTTTTACTTTTCACTCTCTGATTGTTAGTTATTATATATATATATATATATATATATATATATATATATATATATATATATATATATATATATATATATATTTTTTTTTTTTTTTTTTTTTTTTTATTATTATAATGTTTTTTTTTTGTGTGTGTATTTTGTGAGGGGTGCCAAAGTTAAAGTGATAGTTCACCCAAAAATGAAAATTCAGTCATTGTTTACTCACCCTTATATTGTTAAAACCCCATATGACTGACTTTGTTTTTTTTTTTACACAAAGGGTGAAATTGTGAAAAAAAATAAAAATAATAATTCTCAGTGATGTCATACAATGGCATTTTATGGTGACCACCATTTCAAGCTTCAAAAGGACACAAAAGTATAATTCAGAAGTCTAATAAATTATTCCATGAGACTCATGTTTGTTATGGAAGCATACAATAAGGTTTGGTTCACTGACCGTTGATCTCCTGTGTGCGTTCATGAGTTTGAATGCGAGCTTCAGAGCTCTTTGCACAAGAGTAACAGTAGTTACGCAGCAGGCATGAGATGGGGTGTTCAAATGAAAACTCATTTTGTTTTGTTTCAACAGGACCACCAACGATAACACTATACAACACAATTTTTGTTCCTGAGTAGTAAGTGTTATTTCCTAATTGCTTATGCCTCAAAAGTATCGAAAATGGCAATTACTCCCCACAAACTTTGCATTTGTGACCAGGACAGTGATATTTTGAAAATTACCTATTTCCAATGAGAAAACGGCGAATTTGTGTCTTTTCGTTCACATAAAGTCAGAAAAAAACAACATATAAATCCAAAATCCTTCTTTATCTGTGGTCCGACAAAGACACAGGCTTTGAACTTTGCCTCAGACAGCTTAGGGAAGAAATCTTGAAGGTACTTGAAGGCTACCGACTCCTTATCTAGAGCTCTGACAAATTGTTTCATAAGGCCCAATTTGATGTGCAGTGGTGGCATCAGCACCTTCCGGGGTCCACCAGTGGCTCCCACTTGATGTTGTTCATCCCCACAGAGGACTCGGTCCGCTGTGGCCAGTCCTGCCTGTGGTAGTGTGCCTTGGTACCCCTGCTGTCCCAAAGGCAAAGATAGCAGGGAAACTTGGTAAAACCGCCTTGGAGACCCATCAGGAATGCCACCATTTTGAAGTCTCCTATGACCAGCCGTACTCATCATACTTCAAGGTGTCCAGCAAGGTCTTGATGCTGTTGTAATCCTCTTTGAGGTGCACCGAGTGAGCCAGGGGAAGAGACGGGTACTTGTTACCATTATGGACCAGCACAGCTTTGAATATTACTTTAGTATAAATACATGTTAATTTGGATACATATCTTGTTTTTTTCTGAATTTATGTGAACGAAAAGACACCATTTGCCCATTTTCTCATTGGAAATAGGTACATTTCGAAATATCACTGTCCTGGTCACAAAAGCAAAGTTTGTGGGGAATAATAGCCATTTTCTATACTTTTGAGGCATAAGCAATTAGGAAATAATACTTACTACCCAGGAAAAACTGTTACACAGTGTAATAACAACAGAAAACACAACATAGCTGCACACAAACCAGAGAAGAGAACTTACAAATATGCCTGAAGAGTTTGTAGTGGAATAGATTCATTTCAATGTCCAGCCTTAATTGTTTGAACCAGTAGTCCTCCATCAAACCAAGAGATGGGGCTGAAGGTAGCTACAGTCACACCGTGTCCTACTCAGATGCCAAACAACATGCAATAAAAGTTATCTTTTCTATGTTAATCAGAGTTTTTTGTCCTGAACAGCTGCGACGAGCAACAGGAGATTCTGTCGATCATTTGTTATCTATATTTGGCGTCGCGCACGGTAACCCCGCCGCTATGAACTGGCACAGATCCAAAATGTAATGCGTGGTGCGAGCGCTAGGCATTTGTCTGTGTTCCGCGACTGCTTTCGGGTCCTTGATTAAGGTTTAACGTGCAAGTAAGGGCATCTAGTGGAGTTTCTGTTGCCCTCCTAGGGTAAGATGGTGCCCCCCTAGGGAGTTGGTGCCCTGTGCAGACTGTGTAATATGCTCATAGGGAGAGACTGTACTGGTTGCTGCCTTCAGCCTCCATACTTTTTGATTGAGGACTCCGGTTCAAACAAATAAGGCTGGACATTGAAATGCATCTATTCTTCCACTACAAACTCTTCAGACATGTTTGTAAGTTCTGTTCTCTGGTTTGTGTGCATCTATGTTGTTTTTTCAGTTGTTAATATTGCTGTTGGTCCTGTAGAAGCGAAACAAAACAAGTTTTTGCTTGAACGCCCCATCTCACTCATGCTGCGTAACTACTGCTGCTCCCCTGCAAAGAGCTCTAAAGCTTGTGTAGACAGTATGGTCAGTAAACATTTTTACTAAATAATACATTAGATTTCGATTTGTTTAACACCAAACCTTATCGTATGCTTTCATAACAAGCAGAAGTCTCATGGAATAATATACTTCTGAATTATACTTTGTGTCCTTTTGAAGCTTGAAGAGGTGTTCACCATCAACTGCCATTGTATGACATCACTGAGAACATCTTGGTTACTGATGTAACCTCTGTTCCCTGATGGAGGGAACGATACGTTGTGTCGATGTAGTGACACTAGGGGTTCGATCTTGAGAGCCCCAATCACCTTTGCTTAAAATAGAAAAGGCCAATGAAAATTGGCAAGTGGAATTTGCATGCCACTCTCTGCCCCAGACATACGGGTATAAAAGGAGATGGCCTGCATCACTCATTCAGATTTATGCTGAGGAGCCGATTGAGAGTCCCGGCCATGTCAGCAGCCGGTTCAGCGCCACGGCAGGAGGGACACAACATCTCGTTCCCTCCATCAGGGAACAGAGGTTACATCAGTAACCAAGACGTTTCCTGTCTGTCACTCACTCAACGTTGTGTCGATGTAGTGACACTAGGGGTTCCTATAGGAAACGCTGCACCGTGCCACGAGGTATGGAAGAGTGGACACGGGCAAGCTGCTGCGTGCCTCTCACCGAGCACTCAACCACGTCGTGACCTTCCAGCGAGTTAGGTAAGGCATCTCACTAGTCCCGTTAAGGGGGGTGGAGGCACTTACCCAAGGAGGCTACAGGGGGTGTCTTGACTTGCCTGCTAGGTCTTCCGCATCCTGTCCACTGGCCAGTCATGGAGATTCCAGAGGTCCGGCCATGGGTGCTGGAGCGTGCCTTACCCCTGAGAGAGAGGGTCCTGCCTCAGGGGAATGTGCCAGGGAGGTGCTACTGTCAGGAGCATCAGATCTGAGAACCAAGTCCGGTTGAGCCAGTACGGCGCAACGAACAGGACTTGCTTCTCATCCTCCCTGACTTTGCACAGAGTCTGTGCAATGAGGCTCACAAGCAGTCTCATATGTATCAACCCGAGGGGGAGAACTGCCACCGAGGATGCCATATGCCCCAGGAGCCTCTGAAATTGTTTCACTGGCGCCGCTACCTTCTGCCTGAAGGTCTTCCCTACCCTATATGCTCCACATACAATGGGACTGATGCATAAAGCACAATTTTCATCTCAAGTTTCCTAGTACAATCTGATAACATAATGCTAATAAAGGCATAAGTGGGCCATATAGAAATCCTGTGCTTCCTACATGAATGAACTCTAGAGTAACTGTGGAAATAAATGTGAAATTAGATAAATAATGCATTTATGATTAACCCTAAAATGCATACCTCTGAATTTTAGTGACCGAGACCTCATTCCACCTTCTTTACCTCATCCATTTTTTGGAGTTATGCCCCAACTTCTTGAGTATTCCTCAACCTATCTCTTGTGAATCAATAAAAATAAAAAAAAAATGCCAAAATTGCAGACAAAAAATATGTTTTTCTAATTGTTTAATTACCAAAAAGTGTATTGGCAAGTTTATTTATATAGTACATTTCAGTAGGGTCTTTAGTGGCCTGAGATACATAATAATGTCACAATATATATTTTCACTTCTGTAAATCATGCTTATGACTATATTATATCTATTCAAGTTTACTATCACAGGATTTCTATTTCTTTGTTTATTACAAGACAAATGAGTGCCATATTCATACAAATTACTACTATTTTGGTATTGGTGGTGAATTATCAGTCTCCCATCTGCATTTAGTGTTTCCCAACTTTTTCTGCCACGAAAATTTTACAGTACACCACTATCCCACATAGGCTAACCATTGTCAATATTTTTCCTTTTCAAGAACTTGTCCATGTATTCTGTCCATCTTAGTAGCATGTTTACTTGTAATGTTTGAAATTCAGCTATGCAAAAAAAAATAAATAAATAAATAAATAAAAAAATCACATATGTAGGCTACGCTGTGTGAGGTCACCGGTTTGCAAGAGCACTAAATGGGTAATGAAAAAACAACAAATTTGCATCTTTTCTAATTTGTAGATTTGTTCTTGCAATGCCACAACAAATTACAGGGATGCAAACTCATGAGGGGCGAAAAAGGTAAGACAATCACTGGTCCACGAACATTTTTTCTGGGGATATTTTTTTTAAAGAATAAGCTAAAAGCACCAATTCCAGCTATTTTAGTGATTCAAGTTTATTCAAGTTTACAATTGTGCAGAATTAGCGGCAAAATAAATAATATTTTGGTGAGGCTTGCTTCTGTTTCACAAATTTGTTAAATTTTATTAACTGATTAGTTCAGTGACCCCTTCTGGAAATGTCACTAGGTGGCGAAAAATGAGCGTCTTATGTGCTATGAGTGAGTCAGTGAATCATTTTGAGTCATTCATAACCGAAATCTACTAAGAGACTTTATAGTGTTTTAGCATTAAAAGAACAACACAGATCTATAGTCTTCCTTCAGTCTGAGCATTATGTTTCATCCAAAAATACAACAATAATAGTCTAATAATAGTGAGTTTCAATAACGTCAGTATAAGAATTATAAACACAAAGCAGATCTACAGTATCATTTTCCTACAGTAGCCTATTTAAACTGCTGAGCGTGACTTTTATCAGAAAAGACCACAATAATAGACATATAATAATAATTTTGAGTTTCAATAATGTTCTTTCGTCATTGTAAAGCGCATTTCACACGAGTTGAGTCGAGGCGTCAACGCTCTGTGCATTGCCAGCGTCAAGCGCCGCATTGCCCTCCACGTAACAAGAGTTGCAGAAAGCGTCACAGAGGGGCGATTTTACGAGTTTGCCGCGTAAAAAAGCGGGAGGTGCGCACAATAAACATTGAAAACATGTATTTGGAAGAGAGAAAAAAAGCTTGCAGTTGCTTTGATAGCAGAAAGTAATAAAAGGACTCGTTTATGTTTAGGTCTAAACGTTTTCTTAGTGAATTTAAATTAGTTCAATAACTGGGGTCTCTGATATTCGTAAATGATAAGGTAATATTTAATGAAAAGAAATTATGAGACATTCAACGTCTCTTCACAAATTTGGACAGTTTTTAAATATTTATTGTTGCTTTGTACTCTCAAAGACATTATTGGTGAAGCAAAAATGTGTGTGTGAAAAACAATTTGGTGTAAAGTGGCGTCACTTCATAGACTTCAATGTATTCTGCAGCGCTGACGCGAGTCATGTGAAGGACCCTTAACGCGTATACATATCAGTCACTTTTGCACATTAATATTGCTCTTCACAATCACAAAAGTGATGATTATGGTTTAAAAATGGCAAATTTCTCCGAAAGGTGAGGAGTTTGGTTCCCTGAAATTATAATATATTTATTTATTTTTTTCATGCATTTATTTATTTTGTGGAATTTTATAATTTTCCACGGCACACCTGACAATCTTTCACAGCACACTAGTGTGCTGCGGCACAGTGGTTGGGAAACACTGCTGTACATATTATACATGTAATCTGTTACTCAAGGTGGTGCTGTTTTTTCAGCGAATGACTTGATTTACAGTTGACACTGCTATTTGATGAAGTAGCAACATGGAAGTAAACTATAGCAAGTACAACACATGTACAGTATGATATGGATATTAACATTTGGGTGTACTACTGCACTTCTGTAAGTTGTACATCTATTTAGGCTCAATAAGTGCCTAAGAAAATACATATGTGTAGCTCCTTTGGAACAAGAGTAAGTGAACATTCTCATATTTTATGACGATATGCATGTTTTGAAATGACAGAAATCTGAAAAAAAAAAAATAAAAAAATATGGACATCCCTTTTGTCTTGTCAAAGAAATTTGAGAACTTCTGTTTGTCAAGCATTTATAGACAGACTAAAAAATAAATCCAATATAATAGCACTTTTCCCTAAAGACAATTGCTCAGGTATTGTTAGTACACATACTACTATGTACTCATTATGAATATACATATACCAACTGGCACCAGTGTAGCAATTTTAAAGTTTCAAGTATTCTTTTTATCATGACTTCTGTTTTACAACGTCTTGATAAGTAAAAGGGAAACATAAGAGATTAATTTCTTTTGTCTTAGGTGTCCTGAGGGAACAAGTAGTGCTGACAGTTGTAAACTTACAAAATGGATAATGAGTTTTAGCAAAGTATTTAAGCCAAGCTCCCTAGATTCCTGTGGGTTTGTAAAATAGCCTGAATAACAAATTGAATCTTTATTATTATTATTATTAATGTCCTACAAGAACAGCAAAACCATCTCTCTTCAAAATCAACTAACAATCCACTTTTTTCCTCAGACTCTAACAGCATAGCCAGTGAGATACAGTAATAATCAACCAACATAGGTGACAAATCTTTGAGGAATCACCTGATCCAATAATGTGAACAAGAAAACAAAGTCCTGTCATGCTGATTGGCTGATGGCACCACAAGAACGTGCACAGTCCCAACCTCTTCATTAACGAGTCGACTATTCTGTCGGTGCATGAGCTGAGCATTCACCAGTAAAACATTTACTATCATGTCTCATTAAATATTCTTATGAAATATTTGCAATTTATATGTTACTTATATGTAAAAAAGGTCCGAATACGTAGCTACTTTTCAATGGCCATCAATGAAGAAATATGCTTTTTGCCCATGTAATGGTGTAGTTACGTTATCTACCAGTAGGGGCTACTGACAGGGACTGTCAAAACTAACCAGCCAAACCCTGACCCCTTGGTGTTCATGGATGTGGTTTTGTCTGTTACGTATGTATGAAATTTAGAGTATTGCTTCACATTTTTAGTCTTTGAGTTTAAGCTGGTGCTTTTTGACCATTATGTGAAATCCTTGGGAGAGATTACCTAAATATCTTTCTCTTCTAACATTGTGTAAACTTGTAGATAATTGAATCAGCAATCAGTACTCTGATATCCACTTGTCCCATACAGAAAACAAACACTGCTAAATACCCTTGAGACTACAGAATAAGCAAGAACATGGAACCTCATCAAGAAAATCAAACCATGACATTTGAAAAATTAATATGAGATGTCACATGAGTGTTTCCCAATTCTTTTAATCATTTCCTTTGGACCCCGGCAAAATTTGAATAAAAATTGTTGCTCAGAGGGGAAGGAAGTTTTTATTAAAAATGTGAGATTAGTGACTTATTGACCCGACCTGTTATGCCCACACTAAATGTTTTGAATGCATGGTTCCATGTGTGTGTATGTTATGTGTATGAGGTTCCATTACTCACAGCGCTGGAGGGGTCGATTCTGGGCCTCTCCATGGCGATGGTGATGCAGTTGAGAAAGATGATGACAAGAACCACATGGTCAAACATCTTGTGAGTGATAATCTTATTGCATGTCACACGAAATCTGCAAGACATAATCACACCAGACATGGTGGGTTGGGTGATACAACAAAGGACACATTGCTGACCATAAAATGAATTAATAAGAAAGTGATTTCCAGGTTTTTTTTTTTGTTTTTTTTTTTTACAGCAATTTAACTTCTGTAAGTAAAAGGCAGAAAGTCACGCTAAATGTGTGTCTTCCATAAGTCTTACTGTAGTGCTCAGTACTCTTTAATGTCTTTGAGACTTGGCATGATGTTAAAGAATTCATGCTCAGAACAGCACTGTGTGGGAACAGACGGCAAACTTTGCACCGTTGTCATGCCAACCTCCCTCTCCCAGCATTGATCTTTCATGCTGGGAGTGCGGCCATACTGGGTGATGTAAAAGAGAAGTCTAAGACACACCTTACCTGCTAGCAAGAGGATCTGTCAGCAGCATATGTACAGACTGAAGTGTAGATTGACTAAGCTTTTAGATCTGAAATTTAAGTGTGACAACTAGTGTTTGCATTTCTCTAGTTGTCTTAAAGGAATAGTTTAGACAAAAATGAATATTCTGTCATCAATTACTCACTATCATGTTCAAAACTTGATGACTAACTTCTGTGGAACACAAAAGTAGATTTTTGGCAGAATGACTGTCTTTGTCACCATTGTATGGAAAACAAATGGAATGAAAGTGAATGGTCGTGACTCCCTTAAATTCTGCCATTTTTCTTCCATAAAAGAAAGTCATGAGGACTTGGAACAACATGTATTTACTTGTCTACTATGGCTCTTTGGATGAAATGATGGTTACTCTGATTTTTTTAAAAAAAAAAGCCACATCAGAGCAAATAAAAAATAACAAGATATATTTTCAATATGGTCAAAAGGCAGAAAAATATTGAAATATAGGTTTTTAACAATATTGCTAAGGTTTACCTACAACTGACCAGAGACACAAGCTTTGGACACACACAGAAGGGCAGACAAAAAGACACAAAAGCCTCTCTGCTTTTGATTTGGCGAATCAAATCATATTGGCAAATCATAACTGTACAAAGTGTCAAGAGCTTGCATCACCCAAGGACCGCACAGGAAGGAGGAGGAGGATGATCCGAGGTTGTTTGATGTTTAATTAGTAAAGCGCTGACAGAGTGTAACATACAATACTGAGTTTTTTTTCGTCTCCTCTCACCCTCTAATAAGTGCAGTCTTAATGGAGCTTAACGTGAGCAGACATGCATTTCAGAAATGGAAGGCTGTGGAAGGAGATGAGTGGAAGGGAAAGATCAAGAAGAGACCATCACATGCCTTGGGGAGGGGCTAAAGCTACAGAAACTCCCTCAACCTTTGATTATCTTAATCGAGACATCTTCCATGACTTAGGCAGCCATGGTACATGATACTATGATGAACATGATACCAGCATATGTTGCATTTTGAATGCTGAAGCCCAACCAGTAATAATGGTGTTGGTAAACACACTAGACTTCTTGAGCAAGCAAGACTTTGAGCTAGTAGTCAAGAAGCTTCTACAGAAAGACTATGTTGTTCAGTGGTGTTACAGTGGACACATTCAACAGAGCAGTGTTAGGGGTACTGCAAGACCAGGGGCCTCATGTATAAACATTTTGTACAAACAAAAATGCTGCGTACCGTTAAACACAGTAGTGTCACATGTCTGGATGGCAATATGCATATAGTAATTATATGTAGATGAGGTAATGCATAGTAAAAAGAAGGCGTTGTACGATCTATATATGGTTATTTTGGGGAGGAGACGGGGAGGGGAATAAAGCACGTGCATGTACGCACAATCTTCCGCTGACTGGAATTTATAAAGAGAAGTTTGCGCAGGTTCTGCCGTTTGTACAGTTGTATATATCTGAAAATGTTTGTGCGTATGCACTTTTCCCCATTTAGGCGGATATCACATTATAGAATAAAACCAAGTTTTTATACATGAAGCCCCAGGACTGGAAAACACCGTAGTAAACAATACCATAGAAGACCATAGTTGGCCCAAGACAATGTTTCTGTTGGTAACCCCCTGATGATGTTCTAGCTGGTCTTTCCTCAGCCAGGAATACTAAGAGGTACAAGAGCATCAGACACTCACCGTGACTGAGGAGGGAACAGGTAAAGGGACCAGGTGGCCCTCTGCCGACTCCACTGAGGCTGCTTATGATCCAACCAGCGATAGAGACGAGCCTTGCGACTCTGCAAGAAGAATGACCATATGAAATTATATAAACAGTAACTTACTTTTTTGGTATTAAAAGATACAAAAGTACTATTACTCTAGACACTTGTGATAAATCTATTGAAGAGCAGTAATACATCAAGTTTTGATTCCTTTCTCACCAGGTTTCCTTCATCATCTGTATTATCATCCTCACTGTGATGCTCGTCTAGAGAGAGTTGCGCGCTGGCTGCAGAACAGGAACTCTTGCCATTGCTAAGGAAGTTGGGTGGCCGGGCACTGTGTATGCTAGCAGAGCGATGCATGTATGGCACCTGCAGAGTGTCTGGAGGCAGATCAAAAGAGCTGCGGGTCTCCAGAGACTCCACGCGCCTGTGCCGAGGCCTCTGGCCCAGTGAGTCCGTCCTGGCAAGGGAGGACTCATCGCCCTCAGACATACCCCCTCCACCCCTGCTCTCTCCAGCAACACCCTCATCCGAACTGGACTGGCCGTTGCCGGAAAGCAAGGACCGCCGTTCACCAGATTGTCTCTTTTGCTTCTTGAGGCTGGGGGCTCGGCCGAGGCTGTTCCAGCTGGAGCGCCTGCTGTTCCAGCTGCTAGCGGAACTCCAGGGGGCATTAGGGGAGCTCCGTGCACTCGACTGCAGGGTGATGGGGGGAGCATGTCACTCTCATATTGTGAGAAATTCTTAAGCTTAAGCTGGTTTGGTGGTCTTAGCTGGTTTGGAGCTGGTCTTTGCTGACCATGCTGGTCTCCCAGCCTGGCTAAGCTGTTGCTTAGCTGGTTTAGCTGGTCGGCCAGCTAGTCTGTCCAGCTGAAAAGTGAAAAAAAAAAAAACTCTGAAACCAGCAAACAGGCCAGCCTGACCCGGTTGGGAGACCAGCTAAGACCAGCAGACCATTCTAGGCTGGTTAAGGCTGGTTTGTTTACACAAATAAAGGGATTTGAATCAGATACATTACACCAAAAAAACTGACTTTTGCTGTTGGTCTGAACAAAGACTATGTGCAAAAGGCGAATACCAAAAATGCAGCAGTATTTGTATCTAATCAACTTTAAGTCATCTTTTACAAGACCTCTCAAGGGAAAGAAAAGAATATAGTCAACAACAACAAGACTGTAGTTTACTTGACTTTCTCTGCAATGACAGAGAGCAGTAGTTACTAACCGGAGACTTATCTTGGCCACTGGGATCCATGGAGACATTGCTGCCTCTACGAGACTCATAGCCAAGTGCTGGGTCTCCTGATATCTTGGGAATGGGCATGGGTGTCGCGGCCGTATGAGTGATGAGAGGAGGTGTCAGACTGGTCTTTAGGTCGACATGACCATTGATGGGCACAGCTGCATGAACGGAAAGGAAGGGACAAGAAAACATGCTCAACATCAAAACTGAACTTACAAAACATGACAAACAGCTTAAAAATGCATTTGGTACCATTTTAAGCATTAATGTTTCAGAGAGCCTTTAATCTTAAATAATGGCCATGGTGCATCATGTAAGAATAACTCTGCTGTTTAAAGGGTAAAAGTGTATCTGGTATTTAAGGGTGAATTTTACAAAGAAATGGGTCATGTTTTATCCCAAATAAATAAAAAAATCATAAAAATAAAAAAAAATCATAAAAAAACTAAGCAAGCTAAGCTATTAACCATCACATTATTTTCATGATTATTTTTTTTTTTTTTTTTTTTCAAATTATCATTACTATAACCCAACAATTCTCGCATATCATTACTTTAATACCATAATTAAAACCATCCTATTCAGACAATATTTTTTTTAAATTGTAATCATCATAAATTATGTGACAATATGCCAATTCTTCTACGGGTCTCACCAGATGAGGCAGATGGGTCCCTTTTATGTCCAGAAACATCCTCTAAGCTTCGTGTATAGAAATCCACTTCAGAGTCTGTCTTTGAGGCATCACCCTTAATCAAATGAGGAAGAAAACTGATGTCAAATGCCAGGCATTGGTGTTGGAATAGGGAAGCATGTTTGAAGGGAAGGTGACAAGCAGGTGGGCATGGGTGTGGTCTCCCCATCCCAGCAGCCCTCGAAAAAGACCACAGGGTGACTGGAATCTACAGGAGAGACATACTCGATGGGGTAATCCACAGAAAACACAGTGCCTGCATGCATTTGACAGTACCAGATTGCTCCACCACTCTGAAAACACAATGATTGTATTAACCGTTTGCCAATTTAGAGCTAAATATTTGTTAAATGTATTTTATTAGTCTTTATTTATGACTCATGGTCAGACCATCTGCTATATTAGTGTAAGACATATCCGCATGCGGGCGAACGCGTGTGTGTGCGTGTGTTTTTTTTTTGTTTTTGTTTTTTTCTCGGCTCACTGGAGAAATGGCACCAGTAGAGCACTTGCAATGATCAGGCTGGAGAAATAAACACTGCTATTTTTATCAGAGGGCTCGTCTCATTGTTTGGCCTATATCATCCTCATCTCTACTATTGGGTCTTTAAAACAGTATCATGTCTAGAGTGTTTCAGTGTGGTCTAGCACAGAACTTCAACTCTGGGTTGTTTGTCAAAACAGACCACTGGATGAGGACTCTGGTCCTTTACTCTCTATGTCTCACTCTCTGTCTCTTCTCTCAATTTGACCATAGGGGTTAAACAGTGATTGCAATTTAAATAAAATCAAAGTGCAGGAGTGTAACAAAGTTCAGTGGAAAGGAGGAGGTGAGAACCGGCTTGACAATATAAATAATCTTTTAATAAAACAAAAAGACACAAACATAAACACATGCAGGGCAGCTGCTCGTAACCCTCTCTCTCTCGAACTGCCACCTCCGGTCACCTTTATCCCTCTCGAGGGCTTGATTTGCCTGATTAGGGGCCGGATGTGGAGCATCACGACCCAGCCCCACCCTCCTCTCTGCCACAAGGAGGATAAAGAGTATTGCCCTTTTTCATCTTGTGTGGACTGGATGAGAAAATGCCATCCTTATGATGACATATACTTATGCCAAAAATATTATTTTGCTATGCATTAGGGCCATAACCATTACAGACATTGAGACAGACAACATTGGGTCAACCCCAATATTCAGAGTAGTCAATCAATATGGGTTTTCAAAGATTGATTTATAGATCGCTACTTTTACTTTTGGTAGCCCTGATTTTAATGTTTGGTTTACATCCTTGGTATTAAGGGTGAAAGAGCAAGAGAGATGAGGCACAGTGGTGACTATTTTGACAAAACTCTGGACCTACAAAAAATTTACCCTACTGGCTTCACTGTTTAGTATCAAGTCCTTAATGAAAGCTTTGTGAATTTCTGTCTCTGAACAAAATAAATAAAAAAAGTAAAAAAATAATAATAAAAGCATTAGTAATGAGTGTTAAGTTGCATTGAAGCCAGTGGGATCACTGAACTACTAAACACAACACAACCGAACTGCAGTTAATTCACATCATAACTACAACAAAAAACAGTGAATAGGACTTGTCAATAGCGAATAACACAATATCATAAAAGTTACTGAGGCAACAAAAACAAAACTTTAAATGGAGTCACTGTAGCCAAGCTCTGTAATTCAAGACAGGAAAAGGACTCCTAGCCCCTCTAAACAGTGAACAGTAAACCATAACACAGCTGTGATAGGTTGAACTTAGCAGGAAGGCACAACAAAGCATTTTCAGGAGCAGGCCACCACCTTCTGTAGTTAGCTGTTAGCTTAGCATCAGCACCCACTGTTACTCACAGCATGCTCAGAACTGAGCACTGATGAATTGGCTGGCTTGGGCTTGGCTATCCTCATTCCCACATGGCTTTTCTGAGCAAAAAAGAGGTAGCAGAACTGTAAGACACTGGCCACTGTACCTACTGGCTGAATGAACTACCATTGCCATTTTGGCAAGCACACTAGTAAAACCTATTAGCTATTTAACACCAACTGAAAAGAAGAGCATTGCTGGTTACCAGCATATGTTGTGTTTGACCAGCATGTAAACTGAAGATGGTCCCTTTCTAGCAGAGACTGTAGGTAAAATCAATTAAAAACTAAGCTTATTAAGCTATGTTTACCAGAACTTCTTTGGTCATGTAGAAGGTGTGAAAGAAAGTCTACAGGGGCTGTACAGTCAATTAAGATGTTAGGTTGTTGTGCAACTGCTTCTTAACAACCACAGGTCTTAATTTGGGAATTCTGCTGGGCTTGAGCAACCTTGCTGATAGAGACATGTCAGGCATGTTTTGACATGAGATGTGCTAATAGCTCCTGAGTAAGGACCGGCAGAGAGGTTTAGGTAAGTTTAATTGAGGTGAAGGTCTAAAAGGTGTAAGTTGCTCAGAGACAGGTTTGAACCAACATAGCCATTGGTGCTTTTCATTTTGTGCCCTTCCACTGCAGATGTCACCTACCACAGCTGCATAAATGAAAACAAATACAGGATGTGATGTCCAGGAACACAAACAGACAGAGTCTCCTCAACAGGGTCAAGTGCTTCCACTCAGCTCTGGCTCTTTGAATGGACATTTTTTTTTTTCAATTGTTGAGCTACCGGTCTAAGCAGATGATTATTTTAATAGAACTTTAAAAGAGCCATGCGGAGAAAAAAAAGCCTAAGCTGGTCTGCTGGTCTCCCATCCTCATCATGCTGATATGTTTTTTGGTTTTGGGCAATTGTTAACTGGCCAGGCTGCCCAACCAGAGCTAGACTAGCTGAAGACCAGTTTGGCAAAGCTGGGGGACCAGCTAGACTAGCTTAAACCAGCAAAGACCTGCCAACTACCTCAGGCCAGTTAAGCAATTTTCTTTCCAGTAAGGTAGTTAAACAAAAAATAAATAAATAATACTGCACTGTAAAAAATCTATGAGATAAACATAACAGCAAATTTAAAATCTATTCAAAAGGACTTCCCAGTTTCCTTTTTTTATTTTGCACAGCAGTCTGTCGAGCTTTGTCTGATTTCACTGAGGCTTTCCATAAGTCCAAACACATACTTTCAGCCAGATAAAATAAAGAACGTGGCTCTACAAGGTTTGTACTCTGCTGCCAGGCATTGAGCAAGTGAACCTGAAGAAAGACTTTGAGTCAAGTCTGCTACTATGAAAAAAACAATCACGAGTGACAATGTCCACAAACGCCGGGGTCCTCCAGGTTAGTCTCACTAGGTTACATCATGCGAAGTGCTACATACCCCTGAGTCTACTGGCAGCTGAATACAGCTCAGCTGGCCATGCAAATCCTCCCTCTTGGTGATTTCCTAAATGGACACGTGTTAGGATTTTACCACACAGAATGCAAAGGTAAGATAAAAAGAAGAATAGCACAAACAAGAATAGGATTTAGAAAAATAAATACAAATCATGAGGATTTAGACTTCATAATTTTACTTCATATCTCTATTGAAGTACACATCATGCAAAAGTTATACATTTTGGGTGGAGTTTAGGCTGTGATCATGGTCTGTACAGTAAGTACAGTACAGTCACTGGCAGTAGTAAGGATCTTGAATCTCAATCTTGTTTGGAGATACCAAACATTTTATTTTTTTATCTAATATCAAATATTAATTTCCATAATATCCATAATAATATAGTCATAAAACCATAAAAAAAGATTGTCCTAATATGTATGTGTAACAGTAAAAGGATGGGCAAGGAGGAGGCGGGAACTGGCTGAACAGTCAACGTAAAGTTTAATATCAAACTCAACATAAACAAACACACACATGCCACGTGTCTCTCTTTCTCTCTCGAACTGGCGTCTCCTGTTCCCCTTTATCTCACTCTCCCGCTGATCAGCTGATCCAGTGCCGGCCTCATGGCCCTTGCCACACCCTCCTCCTTGTCACACTCCTTCCCCGCCCGATTCAGGCCGGGGTGCCACCGGTCTGACTAACTGATCCCGAATTGTGTGCTACATCTTTTCTAACTGATCGGTTTTCCTACAGCGGACGACCACATGTTGGAAACTTTTTGACTTTCATTGACAGAATGTTCAGATGAGCCAAGACTATTTAAACTCCAACTGTCAAAATTCAAATGATCCACCACACTTGTAATCTGCCTTTAGCTGCTCTATCAAATCTCTATTTCTTTCTGTCTCTATCAATCTGTATTTCTTTCAATCTCACCCTCCCTTCTCTCTCTCTCTCTCTCTCTCTCTCTCTCTCTCTCTCTATCTCTCTCTCTCTCTCTCTCTCTCTCTCTCTCACACACACACACACACACTATCTATCTATCTATCTATCTATCTATCTATCTATCTATCTATCTATCTGTCTGTCTGTCTGTCTGTCTGTCTATCACTCCACCACTCGTTATTTTCTAGCTTTCTATCACTATTTCTATTCTATCACTCCATCACTTTCTTTTATATTTATCACTCTATCACTATTTTCAATCTTCCCATCAGTCCATCATGCTTTCTTTCTTATCTATCACTCAATCATTTTTTTTCTATTTTATCTATCACTCCATCACTTTATCTACCACTCTACCACTCTTTCTTTCCTATCTTTCTATCACTCATCACATTTTCTATTCTATCACTCCATCACTTTATTTTCTATCTCTCATTCTTTCTTTTCTATCTTTCTATCAATCACTCCTTTCTATCTCTCACTTTCTTTTCTATCACTCCATCTCTTATCTGTCTGTCTATCTATCTATCTATCTATCTATCTATCTATCTATGTTAAACTTTCAGACCAGGCTTTTTAAGCCAACCTAAAGTTTGTCCACAAACTTTTTAATTTAGTTTTTAACTATTGTCTTTTTTTTTTTATTATTATTTGTCAAGACTTCCAAAATCAATGATTAATGAAGGTCACTGGATATGATGTAGACATAGTATTTCACAGTTATACATCAGCAGTAAATAGTTACTTGCATAATTATTTGTCATGAGAAGGCATGATCTAATTGTTTGAGTGGTGCTTTTGTCCATAAATTCAGAAGCATGAATAGCAAATTTATTAACATGGTGTAAATATATGAAGGGAGTTTTCCCCATGTTGATGATAGAGTTCTAGGCCCTCCATTAATGACAGACTGCAATATGTTTGAGTTTAACAGGCATTTCTCATGGGAGAGTTTCTAGAATTATTGATTGTGCCCATGGGTGCATTAAATAAAGTGGTTGTACTCCGGCAATTTCAACATTACAAACACCATAGTCTTAGCATCAGATGGCACGCCCACGAAACCGCCCACAGTCCGTGCACTAACCGTCTGATGCTTATAGCACACAAAATTGCAAAACGGCTTTCTCGATCAAATCAGCACAAATCTGATTGGCTGGTTCAATGGATCTTCTGCGAGTAGAGGACACAGGACATTGCATCAGTCCACCTGGAAGCCGAGTTGTGTTCACAATGTTCCGTTTTGATAGAATGAGCACTTTTGAGGATGAAATAATCACAGAATTTGCCCAAGTTTGCCATGTTAGTGACATCAAATCTTTTAAAGATATTCAGAGTATCGTTTGAGGCAATAGCAGAAAGTGAAGCGAATATCCACGAGCAGAGCTGCATTTTCTGCTTTGTTTACTTAGTTATGTCAGTAAAATTTTCTATAAAGATTATAGTTCTATAATTATGTGATGTACTTAGACCCTCTACACATTGTCTGCTATTCTCCCATGTGTTTTCTGTGCAATTGCTCGTGGAGATTCACGCACCATTATATAAATACCATTATATAAATACATTTTTACCCCATGTCTGTCTTTTATTATGGTATGATACATATCCGATAACCCCACCACTAAATACCCCGTAATGACAAAACCATCTGTGATTGGTTGCTTTATATACCAGTTAGATGGCTTTTGCTGTCTAAATGGGCAGATTTTGGCCAACTGAAGTGGCTATAGACCATAGACCTATGCCTTTGTCATAGGTCTGGCTACACAAGAATACAAACACCATGTTTGCTAACCAATCAGACTAGTCTTATTTGTGAGTCAACGTCGCAAAAAGCAGTCTCAAAAGTTATCACAAAAGCAAAAGTGCATTTTGCAGAGAACAAAATCAAATTGTGAAACTAAAACTAAATTTACCGCATTAATGCATCGGTTCTGCCTTTATGTGTGGATTACATTGTAAAGATAATATGACGTGTATATGTGCATTTGTATTTGTTTGATAGACAAAACCCATCCAAAGACACATGGTTATATGACACACAGAGTGATAATTCAAATAATAATCAAAATGTGTTTGTCAAGAGTTTGTTAGATATGCTATAAATATAATTTAAAGTTGAGAAAATATGCAAGCACACCTTCAAATGCTTTTATTTTTAGATTTGACGTGCGATCGTTTGCAGTGGAAAGGATATTACATTTTGAAAGGCAGAGTTTACATTGCACAGTAAGGTTTTTGCTCTGTCTCCTTAAAAGTTAAATGATTTTTTGCAAATTTAGTAGTCAAATGCTGAGTGAGACCACTCCATCTTTAGTGTAATTATAGCCACTAATTATAGTGTCTAGTATCAGGTCTGTGTGCAACTCCACAAACCTCCCCCTCTCTTCTGAAAACACTCAAAGTCTTACAGAAAGTATATCAGCGGTAGGCTCATTTAGAATGAACAATTAAAATTATAAAAAAAAAAGAAAAAAAAAAGAAGAATTAGGGAGATCAAAAAAATTATAAGCGATTTATTGCTGTTGCCTGATTAATATGTAATCATGTAATCCAAATGTAATCAAATTACAAGTACTTTGTTTTCATAATCTAATTGCGTAATCCATATGACATGTAATCTGCTACTGCCCAGTACTGCAAATATTATAAAGGCCAATATCTTTTTATCATGAAATGGATAAATATAGAAATGTAATATCATACATTTAAAGCCATCATCATTAACATTAAATAGGCCTAATCTACAAATGATCAGAATTAGTTTTCTTTTGTTTATATTATATTAACAACTACAGACCATTTAAATAAACTTATAAAAAACATCATCCATTATAATAATTGTACTTTAAAGTATAGATTTGTCATTTAGTGTGAAACAACTTCAGATGATGTTTCTGAATGAGTGCTGTTTGCAACTGTGGTTTTTCAGCATTTCTGTGTGTGTTAAAATTAGTGTAATGAGAAATACACACTATTTGCTAAAATGATTTTTTTTTTTTTTTCCACATTCAAGCTTATGAGTTGTAGATTTTCGCTACATTAATTTTCACTCTAAATAAGTAATAAAAGACAACTAAAAAACAAAAACACTTAGCACTGATATTTTTATTTGAGATTCGATCCTCTCAATACAACACCATTATCAGTATAAGAGCAATCCCCAATCAATAGTTAATGCTACAACTGTTAGCACTTTTATTAGCTGAAATTGATGAACTCTCATTTAAAACTCCAGGTCCTTGAAGATAACATATATTGAATTATTCTGGCTGTGAACCTATCAGAGTGAGTCAATGAATTCAACCAGTGGGGAAAAAAGACTGTAGGTGATGACGTAAATTAGATGTTGAGTTCTAAACATGGCTTTGAGTTATTAATAGTTTGTTTTTAGTTTATATATATATATATATATATATATATATATATATATATATATATATATATATATATATATATATATACACGCTGGCGGCCAAACGTTTGGAATAATGTACAGATTATGTTGTTTTGGAAGGAAATTGTTACTTTAATTCACCAAAGTGGCATTCAACTGATCACACAGTATAGTCAGGACATTACTGATGTAAAAAAACAGCACCATCACTATTTGAAAAAAGTCATTTTTTATCAAATCTAGACAGGCCCCATTTCCAGCAGCCATCACTCCAACACCTTATCCTTGAGTAATCAAGCTAAATTGCTAATTTGGTACAAGAAAATCACTTGCCATTATATAAAACACAGTTGAAAGCTATTTGGTTCGTTAAATGAAGCTTAACATTGTCTTTGTGTTTATTTTTGAGTTGCCACAGTATGCAATAGACTGGCATGTCTTAAGGTCAATATTAGGCCAAAAATGGCAAAAAAGCAGCAGCTTTCTCTAGAAACTCATCAGTCAATCATTGTTTTGATGAATGAAGGCTATACAATGCTTGAAATTGCCAAAAAACTGAAGATTTCATACAAAGGTGTACACTACAGTCTTCAAAGACAAAGGACAACTGGCTCTAACAAGGACAGAGAGAGATGTGGAAGGCCAGATGTACAACTTAACAAGAGGATAAGTACATCAGAGTCTCTAGTTTGAGAAATGGATCTTAACCCCATTGAGCTTTTGTGGGATCAGCTAGACTGTAATCTATGGCAAGTGCTACAGGAAGCGTGGGGTGAAATGTCACCTGAGTATCTGGACAAACTGACAGCTAGAATGCCAAGGATCTGCAAAGCTGTCATTGCTGCACATGGAGGATTTTTTGATGAGAACTCTTTGAAGTAGTTTAAGAAGTTCTGAAATGTTTTTTTTTTTTTTTTTTTTTAATTGTAATAGTAATTTTTCATGTTATTAATGTCCTGACTATACATTGTAATCAGTTGAATGCCACTTTGGTGAATAAAAGTACAAATTTCTTTCCATAAGAGCAAAATCTGTACATTATTCCAAACTTTTGGCCACCAGTATATAAACTCAGCAAAAAACGGAACGTCCCTTTTTCAGGACACTGTATTTTAAAGATAATTTTGTAAAAATCCAAATAGCTTTACAGATCTTTATTGTAAAGGCTTTAAACAATGTTTTCCATGCTTTCTAGGGTTAGGGTTAGGGTTAGGGTTAGGTTAGAGTTAGGTCCAATTAATGAACATGCACCTGTGGAACAGTCATTAAGACACTAACAGCTTACAAATGGTAGGCAATTAAGGTCACAGTTATAAAAACTTAGGACACTAAAGAGACCTTTCTACTGACTCTGAAAAACACCAATAGAAAGATGCCCAGGGTCCCTGCTCATCTGCGTGAACGTGCCTTAGGCATGCTGCATGGAGGCATGAGGACTGCAGATGTGGCCAGTGCAATAAATTGCAATGTCCGTACTGTGAGACGCCTACGACAGTGCTACAGGGAGACAGGAAGGACAGCTGATGGTCCTCGCAGTGGCAGACCACATGTAACATCACCTGCACAGGATCGGTACATCCGAATATCACACCTGTGGGACAGGTACAGGATGGCAACAACAACTGCCGAGTTACACCAGGAACTCACAATCCCTCCATCAGTGCTCAGACTGTTCGCAATAGGCTGAGAGAGGCTGGACTGAGGGCTTGTAGGTCTGTTGTAAGGCAGGTCCTTACCAGACATCACCGGCAACAACGTCGCCTATGGGCACAAACCCACCTTCGCTGGACCAGACAGGACTGGCAAAAAGTGCTCTTCACTGACAAGTCGCGGATTTGTTTCACCAGGGGTGATGGTTGGACTCCCGTTTATCATCGAAGGAATGAGCATTACACCGAGGCCTGTACTCTGGAGCGGGATAGATTTGGAGGTGGAGGGTCCGTTATGGTCTGGGGCAGTGTGTCACAGCATCATCGGACTGATCTTGTTGTCATTGCAGGCAATTACAACACTGTGAGTTACAGGGAAGACATCCTCCTCCCTCATGTGGTACGCTTCCTGCAGGCTCATCCTGACATGACCCTCCAGCTTGACAATGCCACCAGCCATACTGCTCATTATGTGCATGATTTCTTGCAAGACATGAATGTCAGTGTTCTGCCATGGCCAGCGAAGAGCCTGGATATCAATCCCATTGAGCACGTCTGGGACCTGTTGGATCAGAGGGAGAGGGCTTGGGCCATTCCCCCCAGAAATGTCCAGGAACATGCAAGTGCCTTGGTGGAAGAGTGGGGTAACATCTCACAGCATGAACTGGTAAACCTGGTGCAGTCCATGAGGAGGAGATGCACTGCAGTACTTAATGCAGCTGGTGGCCACACCAGATTCTGACTGTTACTTTTGATTTTGAGCCCCCCCTTTGTTCAGGGACACATTATTCCATTTCTGTTAGTCACATGTCTGTGAAACTTGTTCAGTTTATATTTTAGTTGTCGATTCTTTTTATGTTCATACAAATATTTACACGTTAAGTTTGCTGAAAATAAAAGCAGTTGAAATTGAGAGGACGTTTCTTTTTTTGCTGAGTTTATATACACACACACTGATGAACCAAAACATTATGACCACTCACAGGTGAAGTGAATAATGTTGATCATCTCCTAACAAGGCCACATGTCAAAGTCTGGGTAGATTAGATGGAAAGTGAACAATCAGTACATGTAGTCAACGTGTTGAATGCAGAAGAAATTGGCAGGAGTAAAGACCTTTGCAACTTTGACAAGGGCCAAATTGCTATGGCCAAACGACTGGATCAGAGTATCTCTGAAACGTCAAGGCTTGTGGGGTGCTCCCGGTCAGCAGTGGTGAGTACCTACTGACAGTGGTCCGAGGAGGGACAAACCATAAACCGGCAACAGGGTGTTGGGCGCCCAAGGCTCATCGATGCGTGAAGGCAACGAAGGCTATCCCGTCTGGTCTGAACCAACAGAAGGTCTACTGTGGCACAAGTCACCAAAAATTTTAATGATGGTTATATGAGGAATGTGTCACAACACACAGTGCATCACACTGCGTATGGGGCTGCGTTGCCGCAGACCGGTCAAAGTGCCCATGATGACTCCTGTCCACCATCAAAAGCACCTACAATGGGCACACAAGTGTCCCCACTGGACATTGGAGCAGTGGAAGAAGGTTGCCTTGTCCGATGAATCCTGTTTTCTTTTACATCACGTGGATGGCCATGCACATGTGTGTCGTTTACCTGGGGAAGTGATGGCACCAGGATGTACTGTGGAAAGACGACAAGCCGTTGGAGGGAGTTTGATGCTCTAGACAATGTTCTGCTGGGATACCCTGTGTCCGGCCATTCATGTAGATGTCAATTTGACACGTGCCACCTACCTAAACATCATTGCAGTCCAGGTACACCTCTTCATGGCAATGGTATTTCCTGATGGCAGTGGCCTCTTTCAGCAGAATAATGTGCCCTGCCACACATTTTTTGTAAATGGTTTGAGGAACATGATGAAGAGTTCAAGGTGTTGCCCTGGCCTCCAAATTCCCCAGATCTTAATCCGATTGAGCATCTATGGAATGTGCTGCACCAACAAGTCCAATCCATGGTGGCTCAACCTCGCAACTTACAGAACTTGAAGGATCTGCTGTTAATGTCTTGGTGCCAGATACCACAGGACACTTTCAAGGGTCTTGTAGAGTCCATGCTTCAGTGGGTCAGCACTGTTTTGGTGGTACACGGAAAACCAACAGCATAATAGGCATGTGGTCATAATGTTTTGGCTCATCAGTGTATAAAGAAAAGAGAACTTTGCTTTGGGACAAAATAAGATTTAAAATGTATTTATTTAATTGGCAGTACAAAAATGGACATAAATCTTAATACCCAAAAAACAAAACAAAACAAAAAAACAGCTTTGAATCAATAATCTACATGGACCAGGTAATATGTTTATAGATTGACATGCAAGTCTGAGCAGGAGAACCTCTTTACAAGATGCTATTTGCTTTAAGAAGTGGAGGGGACATTTTGCTGTTTGAGGAACACTTGTCCCGGCCCTTGATCTCTCTGTTTTACACACGTTATTCAGCTACAGGTTTCCCCAGCAACCCTGGCGCACTGAAAAGTTCGACCAACTAAAAATAAACATGTTTGCAAAAAAGCATATGTAGGGTTAAAATATTAAGCCAACAGTTTTCATCAGATCTAAGAGAGAGCAAGAGAATACCTTGGCATTCTGCTTGGCATTAGATCAACTGGGAAGATATAATAATATCTGATGCTTTTATGAATGTACTTAAAGGAATAGATCACTCAAAAATGAAAATCCATTCATTTTTTTAATTCATACTCATATCATTCTAAGCCTTTATGACTTTCTATCTTCTGTGGAACACAAAAGGTATAGAAGGTAGAGAAGAAAGGGGAAGTAGTCTAGGTTTGGAATGAATGTGACTAAATGATGATATAATTTTCATTTTTGGGAGAACTATTCCTTTAAGTGTACAGTTAGCTAAGGAAAAGGTAAAAGGGTTCAGCTGAGTGCAGGTTACCCTCTTTTATTTAGGAGTGGAGAGTTTTTTTTTTTTTTTCAGGGTTCTGAGTATCTAACATAATTTCCTCTTAGCTGCCATGATGCACTATGAAAGCTATTTTTGTCTGGCAGGCGGGCACATTAGCACACGCTCATCTTTTAGAGAAGAATAAAGGGAAGAAGAATTGAGCTTCATCCAGAAAATAACTCCTCTCAAGTAGACCAAAACTCTCTGGCTTTTCAGCAACACTTATAACTTTTCCATTCACTGTCATTATGCAGATAACTCTAAATGATATTGGATCTTCATTTTTTGCTAATGTTGTTGCTCTAATGAGGTGTCACAAAAATTATTTTTTTTTTTTTTTATTATTTATTTATTTATGTTTTATGATTGTTATTCTAACAAAGAATTCACTTAAATTAACCTTAAACATAGACATGCATTTTTCAATAAATCTTGAAAGCAGTATTGGAGTTTTGAGGTTTGTTCTCCAAGGATGCATTAAATTTATTGAAAATAATTGAAAAATTACAGTAAAGGCAATTTTAATGTTACAATGGACTATTTCTTTTAAAATAAATGATGTGTTCTTCGAACTTTCTGTTCATCCAAGAATCGTCTACTTTCAGCAATGCAAGTGTTCGGCATATACTGTTAATTAAAGCTGCTAGTTAGGGCCTGTGAGGAGTCTTTTTTTTTTTTTTTTGTATTCTTGTTGTTGTGCATCTGGGTTGTCCACTTCTCTCTCTGTCAGATATCTCCAGTTAGATAAAGTTTGTTTTATTTTTTCAAAATAAAATATTTTATTCTTTCAAAAAAGAAGTGCATGGAATAGTCTTAAAAGAACAATAGATTGATGAATCTGAGGAGAAATATGTTTCTTTTTGGCTATTTTTATAACTGAAATTTGAATTGCAAGTGTAAAGTAACTTTTACTAAAAATGCAAGTACACTCAACACCTCAGCTATAAAAAAGACACTATATTGCAATGTCCACACCTCATTAAGTAGCACAACCGTTTTAACCGTTCTAACAAAAATAAATGTTACTTTAGTACTAAGTTAACATATCAAATGATTTCTTAAGGATTATGTGATACATTATTTTCTAAGCAGACTGGAGTAATGGTAGCCTTGCCATCATGGATAAAAATGCAATTTTATAATAAAAATAAATAAATAAATAAAAAAAACACTATGTTTAGAGATTATATCTCTGTAATCTATTACAACATTAGACTTGAGAAAAGAAAATTATTGGTCGAAACTAAACATTCTAGAAAAAATCATTTTTTTTAATTTTTTTTTTCTTAAAAAAAACCCAAAATTGCCAGATATACTGGATATTTCCCTTCATTTTAATGAATGGGCATTTGCTGTCAGCAACGCTAAACCACGCCCCCATCATTGTGTGCGTATGCATGTCAAGACTGCGGAACAGACATTCTTGAAGAAGGATAACAATACAAACGGTTCAGAATTTATTTGTGCATTAAATTACACAAAGGCCAACACTAATGTACTTGTGGATTGTATTGTGAGCAAAGAAAACTGTATATGTGTGCATTCTTCTGGTGAGTGGATTCTTAAATTAAGCACGTATGGATCCATTGCGTGCATGCGTGGATCGGTTGCCCATGGATTCCCGTGTGCACCTCTCGATCTGTTGCGTGAATGTGTTCAGGCCATTCACAGTCAACATTGCGCAACCACAGATGCAGAAGATACCATGCATTTATGTGCGGAACCTGCAAAGCTTTCGTAGGCTATTTAGTGGAGAAAATATAGAAATACTCTATATTCCCATAACAAATGTAGCCAGTTTGAACGGGAACACGAAATTCACTCTGTGAACTCCGTTCCCCCCAATTCCCCCCATTTCCAGCCCTGCCTGTAACCAATTAGCAACTAGCAAAACATGGTTCATCGCTGTGATGTAACTAAAGGCTAGTACTGGCTATGTAAAATAAATAAATAAATAATGGATGAGCCCTTTGATGTGTCACACCCAAACTTTCTGTTTCAAAAGGAACTACATAAACACAAGACTGTGCTCGTCAAGTGATTTCATGGGGTTTTTAGAATCTTCCATATGAACAGAGTTAAAAATAATGGAATTGCACAGTATTCTGTCTTAGATTTACAGTAAAATTTATCGTCAGATAACAAAAACTATTTTACATCCTTTATTAGAAAGCCAAACAAGAGTCAAAAAGCTGTCTTTTCTCATATAAAAACTATTCGATTAAAATAAGTACCTCATCATACCTCATTTCATAGAAAGAGTGGTAAGTGATCAAATCCTAGATGCTTGCGCATTGCTCAGCATACACGCCAACCTGCCTGATTTAGTTTGTCTCCTTCCAAACAGACAGTAAAAAACAACCTCTCCACCCAAAATGATACATAAATATAACATTTATATCTTTCATTTATCTTCAGTCTGGCCATTTTTTTGTGTGCGCCTGTCTTTCTGTCAAAGAAGAATGGTTGCTATGCATTGGGAGATAGGTTGTCTCATAAGATCGTGGAAAAAGAAAAAGCATGAAGGAAAGAGAATGAGAGGGAGTGCTATGCAGTGAGCAGAGCATGAGTGTGGTGTAAGCACATGTCTATTACACTGCTCTCACACAGAACAAGGAACTCATCATAGCTCACTGAATAAATAATAGTATTAGACAGAGGAGAGAAGAGGATAGGAGAGGATAATGAGAGAATGGAAATGAAAGAGATGGTGGGAGATATGGGCTAGTATAGTGATTCCCGTACAGGGGTACACGTTACCCCCGGGGTACTTCAACAGATTCTAGGGGTTGGAATCAGCAAGGACCTTGCGATATGATATTATAGCAATGTCTGGCTCACAATATGCAATAAAATTACAATTATTTACATTTAGTGTGTAAACTTCAGTGCTTTGTGCAAGTATACACTCACCAACCACTTTATTAGGAACACCTGTACACCTACTTATTCATTTGATTATCTAATCAGCCAATCGTGTGGCAGCAGTGCAGTGCATAAAATCATCAGTCAGGAGCTTCAGTTAATGTTCACATCAACCATCAGAATGGGGAAAAAATGTGATCTCGATGATTTTGACCGTGGCATTTTCCAGTGAGCGGCAGTTCTGCGGACGGAAACGCCATGTTCTATTCAATTGTAGTGAGCAGAATAACATCTTAGAATGCACAACATGTCAAACTTTGAGGCGAATGGGCTACAACATCAGAAGACCATGTTGGGTTACACTTCTGTCAGCCAAGAACAGAAAGCTGAGGCTGCAGTGGGCACAGACTCACCAAAACTGGACAGTTAAAGACTGGAAAAACACAGCCTGGTCTGATGAATTTCGATTTCTGCACAGTTGACAGAGGTGACTGACAGAAGTGGAACACGATGCGGTCTTCGTCTCAATGTTTGACATGTTGTGCATTCTGAGATGCTGTTCTGCTCACTACAATTGTACAGATGGATTATCTGAGTTACCGTAGTCTTTCTGTCAGTTCGAACCAGTCTGGCCATTCTCTGTTGACCTCTCTCATCAACAAGGCATTTTCATCTGCAGAACTGTCGCTCACTGGATGTTTTTTTGTTTTTGGCACCATTCTGAGTAAACTCTAGAGATTATTGAACATGAAAATCCCAGGAGATCAGCAGTTACAGAAATACTCAAACCAGCCTGTCTGGCACCAAAAATCATGCAATGGTTTAAATCACTGAGATCAAATTTTGTTACCCATTCTGAACTTAAGCTCCTGACCTGTATTTGCATGATTTTATGCACTGCACTGCTGCCACACAATTGGCTGATTAGATAATTGCATGAATAAGTACGTGTACAGCTGTACCTAATAACATGGTCGATGAGTGTATATAAATATATACAGGTGCATCTCAATAAATTAGAATGTCGTGGAAAAGTTCATTTATTTCAGTAATTCAGCTCAAATTGTGAAACCCCTGTATTAAAGAAATTCAATGCACACAGACTGAAGTAGTTTAAGTCTTTGGTTCTTTTAATTGTGATGATTTTGGCTCACATTTAACAAAAACCCACCAATTCACTATCTCAAAAAATTAGAATATAGTGACATGCCAATCAGCTAATCAACTAAAAACACCTGCAAAGGTTTCCTAAGCCTTCAAAATGGTCTCTCAGTTTGGTTCACTAGGCTACACAGTCATGGGGAAGACTGCTGATCTGACAGTTGTCCAGAAGACAATCATTGACACCCTTCACAAGGAGGGTAAGCCACAAACATTCATTGCCAAAGAAGCTGGCTGTTCACAGAGTGCTGTATCCAAGCATGTTAACAGAAAGTTGAGTGGAAGGAAAAAGTGTGGAAGAAAAAGATGCACAACCAACCGAGAGAACCGCAGCCTTATGATTGTCAAGCAAAATCGATTCAAGAATTTGGGTGAACTTCACAAGGAATGGACTGAGGCTGGGGTCAAGGCATCAAGAGCCACCACACACAGACGTGTCAAGGAATTTGGCTACAGTTGTCGTATTCCTCTTGTTAAGCCACTCCTGAACCACAGACAATGTCAGAGGCGTCTTACCTGGGTTAAGGAGAAGAAGAACTGGACTGTTGCCCAGTGGTCCAAAGTCCTCTTTTCAGATGAGAGCAAGTTTTGTATTTCATTTGGAAACCAAAGTCCTAGAGTCTGGAGGAAGGGTGGAGAAGCTCATAGCCCAAGTTGTTTGAAGTCCAGTGTTAAGTTTCCACAATCTGTGATGATTTGGGGTGCAATGTCATCTGCTTGTGTTGGTCCATTGTGTTTTTTTGAAAACCAAAGTCACTGCACCCGTTTACCAAGAAATTTTGGAGCACTTCATGCTTCCTTCTGCTGACCAGCTTTTTAAAGATGCTGATTTCATTTTCCAGCAGGATTTGGCACCTGTACACACTGCCAAAAGCACCAAAAGTTGGTTAAATGACTATGGTGTTGGTGTGCTTGACTGGCCAGCAAACTCACCAGACCTGAACCCCATAGAGAATCTATGGGGTATTGTCAAGAGGAAAATGAGAAACAAGAGACCAAAAAATGCAGATGAGCTGAAGGCCACTGTCAAAGAAACCTGGGCTTCCATACCACCTCGGCAGTGCCACAAGCTGATCACCTCCATGCCACGCCGAATTGAGGCAGTAATTAAAGCAAAAGGAGCCCCTACTAAGTATTGAGTACATATACAGTAAATGAACATACTTTCCAGAAGGCCAACAATTCACTAAAAATGTTTTTTTTTATTGGTCTTATGATGTATTCTAATTTTTTGAGATAGTGAATTGGTGGGTTTTTGTTAAATGTGAGCCAAAATCATCACAATTTATAGAACCAAAGACTTAAACTACTTCAGTCTGTGTGCACTGAATTTATTTAATACACGAGTTTCACAATTTGAGTTGAATTACTGAAATAAATGAACTTTTCCACGACATTCTAATTTATTGAGATGCACCTGTATTTCTAAGATTTTTTTTTTTTTTTTTTTTTTTTTTTTTTTTGCAGTGCTAATGGGGGTCCTTAAGTTAAAAAAGGTTGGGAAACAATTTACTAGAGGACAGAAAAAAAAAGAAAGAAAGAAAAAAAGAAATAATGATGGATACAAATTGTGAAATGTAGAAAAAAAAGATAATTAAAATGTAGCAGTTAGGTTGGAGGCTGACTTTACCTCTGTCTGGAATCCCTCCACTAAGATAGCCACCAAGAGGTTGAACAGGACATAGTTTCCAAAAGTCATGAGGGCGATGAAGTATAGAGCAGCCACAGGAGAGGTGGAGGCCATCCCATTATACAGTACCTTATTCCAGTCCTCCTGAGTCAAAATCTGATGAACATGAGCAGATCAAACACACACTATCAACAAATACACAACCATAGATGATCGCATCAGTTAGTCTGTGGTCCTGTTTACACCTGGTATCCATCTCTGGTGATATGATCAGTGGTCAGCTGGTGTTAATACCAGGTGTAAAAGGGGCCTGATTGAAACTATATATTGTGCAGCATGGAGAAATCTTGCCTGAAAAACTGTAACAATGGCCCACAATAAAGAGTCAAAGTTCTTGCGGTCAGGAAGTGTGTCTCCATCTCTCTCAGAGCCGAATTTACATCCAAACAGGTGCATGCCTAGAATACTGTAAAAAAAAAAAAGACAATATTATATAAATAAAAGATAAATGGGTTGAATGTGCATTTAAACTACACAAATGAAATCATTTGGCAGCTTGTCTTGCCTGAAAATGAATATGAAGAGCATAAGCAGCATGCAGAAGGTAGCAACATTGTCCATTGTCTTCATCAGGACCACCAGCTGCCTTTGCAGGGCGGGCATGAAGCGGACCAACTTCAACACCCGCATAAGCCTGAAAGTCCTCAGCACTGATAAACCTCCTCCCTGCTGACCAACAATCTCCCAGACACTGGTAACACACACATATAAACACATCTTACTAACTATCTGACAATTATGTGAAACAAGGACAACAAGTTGAGCATTAAAGGAATAATTCACCCAAAAATTACTATTGTATCATTATTTACTCACCCTTATGTTGTTCCAAGCCTGTATGGTGCTTATTATTCTGGACAATGTTTGAAGAATGGTACTGTATGCAGCTATAAGGGGCTCCAAAAAGGTCAAAAACACCATAAAAGCACCTCTAAAAAGTATACGACCCACATATATTTCAAGTTTTCTGAGGCCTTACTATAGCTTTGCGTGAGCAAAATAACAAAATGCAAGTAGATGTCTAGCCCACCTCTACGTCCAGATTAAAAACGGTGTGTTAATGTCACTGACACCAAAACAGCGTTGGTTCTCACATATGTAGGAAGTGAATCAGTGAATCACTTAATAATGATTTCAGAAATTTCAGTCTTTTCCTCATTCAAACATATTATATATGGCTTCTACTTTGATGTTACCCTTATGGTGCTTTTTTATTTTGGTGTTATTTGTACCTTTTGAAGCTTGACAGCAATGCCCACCATGAACTGTTGTTGTATGGCAGCAGCTGCATAAATATTATATCTTTTATAAAATGTCTGTTTTTATGTTCCATGAAAAAAAAAAAAAAACAGCATACGGCTTTGGAATGACATGAGGTGAGTACAAGATGACAGAATGTTAATATCTGAGTGAACTATTCCACTAATAAATGCATAATCCCATCATAATGCCAATATGTCACATATGCCAGTGAGCATTCAAATGTATTTTTCTAATTTACATAAAAGAAAGAAAAAAAAATTGTGAATGGATGTGAAATTTAAGTTCCCTATCTGTCACTCACTCGATGTTGTGTCGATGTAGTGACACTAGGGGTCACTTTTGGGAGCCCCAAACACCTCTGCTTTTTGAAAAAAGGCCAATGGAAATTGGCAAGTGGAATTTGCATGCCACTCCCCCGGACATACGGATATAAAAGGAGCTGGTATGCAACCACTCATTCAGATTTTCTCTTTGGAGCCGATCGGTTCTATTCATTGAGCTGAATTCACCAAGTTCATTCACCTCGTCTGCCGGATTTACGGCGCATTTCAGCGGCTTCTCCCCCTCTGCGCCCGTGGACTGCAGAGAACGCCCCTGGGCACTTCGGCAGAGCAGCAAAAAGAGAGTATATTCTAAAAGAGTATATTTTCAACTCTAAAAGAGCCACACACATGGAACGTCTTTTTAAAGATGCCTTTCCGTTT
The DNA here is from genome assembly GCF_019703515.2 of Myxocyprinus asiaticus. Taxonomy (NCBI): domain Eukaryota; kingdom Metazoa; phylum Chordata; class Actinopteri; order Cypriniformes; family Catostomidae; genus Myxocyprinus; species Myxocyprinus asiaticus. The sequence continues at coordinate 28,017,764 of NC_059375.1, read as the reverse complement.
GTGTGTTATTCCTGGTTGCGGTCGTTAGGCAGGCGATATCCACCCTGGTGGTCCAGGAACACCACCTTTGGCTCAAACTGGTTGACATGAGAGAGGCTGACAAGGCACAGTTCCTGACGCCCCCATCTTCCAAGTTGGCCTGTTCGGCGACACCATTGAGGACTTTGCCCAGCAGTTCTCTGCGGTGAAGCAGCAGACAGAGGTCATTCAACACATCCTACCCCGGCGCGGCTCAAGACCCCGCACCCTGTCTGCTCATCACCAAGGGCGTCCTCCTGCAGCAACAGCACCGGCTCCACTGCAGACCGCCCCTGTGGCCCGGCCCCGGCGTGGAGCCTACCGCAGGAAGCAGACACCACCCGTCTCATGGATGGCTGCCAAGAACCCTAGGAAGGCTTCGAAGCACCCCTGAGATGGGCGACCCGGGGGCGAGGAGACCCGCTTCCATGGAGCTGGTAGACAGACCACTCCATCCCCCGGTGGAGGGCCGGGTGGAGAATCTTTTGTTTCATTTTTCACCGCATGCCCAAGAGGCTGCGGTACCCATAACTTCAACAAAAGAGTGGTTTCCTTGTTCTCTGGGTCACATGTCAGGTGTGCACGGCCGTCATCACGACCACCATCCACCGTCCCATTTTGGCAGGTTCGGCGCTCCAGCGGCGGACCCCCCACCCCTGCGCGCCCAGCTGTGGCACAAACATGCCCACATCGGGTTGGTTCCGATGGACTGCGGAGACGATATTCCTCCTCCCCCCTCCTTGGCCAATCTTATGGTGGGAATAAGGAGCCAGGTAAGTGCTTTGATGTCCCTGGACTCAGCACGGCCACGGGGCTCAAGCCCCCTTGATGTGGCACCTCAGGCTCCGCCCCACTGTGAGGCCCCACCTGCTGGTACGTCCGACGTGATTATCCCCTTGATCCCCCTCGCCCGGAGTTTGGACGCGTGGCTCACGCTTTCCAACCTATCGCGATTGCTGACCCGGACCGTCCGACTCGGCTACGCAATTCAGTTCGTCAGGCGCCCGCTCAGGTTCAGCGGCGTCCGTTTCACCTTGGTGAAGGGCGAGAACACCGCTACCTAGCGTGCGGAGATCGCTACCCTTCTACGGAAGGGTGCGATAGAGCCTGTCCCTCCAGCCGAGGTGAAGAAAGGGTTTTACAGCCCCTACTTCATTGTACCAAAGAAATGTGGTGGGTTATGGCCAATCTTGGACCTGCGAGTACTGAACCGGGCCTTGCACAGACTCCCGTTCAAGATGCTGATGCAAAAACGCATTTTAGCGAGCATCCGGCATCAAGATTGGTTTGCGGTGGTAGACCTGAAGGATGCGTACTTCCACATCTTGGTTTTACTTTGACACAGACCCTTCCTGCGGTTTGCTTCGAGGGCCAGGCGTACCAGTACAAGGTCCTCCCCCCCCTCGAGTCTTCACAAAGGTCACAGAGGCAGCCCTTGCCCTGCTAAGGGAAGTGAGCATCTGCATACTCAACTACCTCGACGACTGGCTGATCCTAGCTCACTCTCGAGAGTTACTGTGCGCACACAGGGACCTGGTGCTCAGGCACCTCAGCCGTCTAGGGCTTCGGGTCTCTCGCCAGTTCAGAGCATCTCTTTTCTCGGCTTGGAGTTGGACTGCGCGCCTCATGAACGAGCACACACAGTCAGTGCTGAACTGTCTGAAGGCATTCAGACAGAAGACAGTGGTTCCACTGAAACTTTTTCAGAGGCTCCTGGGGCATATGCATCCTCAGCGGTTGCCACACCGCTCGGGTTGATGCATATGAGACCACTTCAGCACTGGCTTCAGAATCGAGTCCCGAGATGGGCATGGCGCTGTGGGAAACATCGCATGGTCATTACACCGATCTGTCTCCGCCTCTTCAGCCCTTGGACCGACCTTGCATTTCTATGGGCAGGGGTTCCCCTAGAGCAGGTCTGCAGGTGCGTTGTGGTTACAACGGACGCCTCCAAGACAGGCTGGGGCACCATATGCAACGGGCACACAGCCACCAGCTCTTGGACTGGCTCGCGGCTGCGTTGGCACATCAGCTGCCTCGAGTTGTTGGCAGTACTGCTCGCCCTGCGGAGGTTCCGGCTGTTGATCTAGGGTAAGCACGTGTTGGTCTGAACAACATGGCGATGGTAGCGTACATCAACCGCCAATATGGTCTGCGCTCCCGTTGTATGTCACAACTCGCCCGCCGTCTCCTCCTCTAGTGTCACCAGCGCCTCAAGTCGCTACGAGCCACTCACATCCTGGGCAACCTCAATACCGCAGTGGACGTGCTGTCACGACAGATTACGCTCAGGGGAGTGTGGAGACTCCACCTCCAGGTGGTCCAGCTGATTTGGAGTTGATTCGGTCGAGCACGGGTAGACCTGTTTGCTTCCCGGGATTCCTCACATAGCCCGCTTTGGTACGCCCTGACCGATATATACTCGGTATAGACGCGCTGGCACACAGCTGGCCCCCTGGACTATGCAAATATGCATTTACCCCATTGAGCCTACACCCACTGTCAGCGAATCATGCCTGGAGTTTGGTCCGGGTTACTCTCACGTGATCCTGAGACCCCGACCGGGCTATGTGCCCAAGGTTCCCACGACACCATTTAGGGATCAGGTGGTGAACCTGTAAGTGTTGCCCCAGGAGGAGGCAGACCCAGCTTTGGTGTTGCTGTGTCCGGTGCGTGCTTTACACATCTATTTGGATCGCACGCAGAGCTTTAGAAGCTCCGAGCAGCTCTTTGTCTGCTTTGGTGGACAGCAGAAAGAAGCGCTGTCTCCAAACAGAGGATCACCCATTGGGTCGTTGACGCCATCGTGATGGCATATCACGCCCAGGACGTGCCGCCCCCCATGGGACTATGAGCCCACTCTACGAGGAGTGTAGCGGCCTCCTGGGCCCTGACCAGTGGTGCCTCTTTAGCAGACATCTGCAGATCAGCAGGCTGGGCAACACCCAACACATTTGCGAGGTTCTATAATCTCCGGGTTGAGCCGGTTTCGTCCCCTGTGTTCTCAGGTCCGAACAGGTAAGTTCCAGGACAGCTGGCTGGGTGTACTGCTTGCGCATAGCGCCCTTCCCCTCCCATGAGGTAAAGACGTGTGCTTTTGACTCCCAGTTGTGTTCACAAGTTGTGATCCCTGGATGACTTTCCTCCTTAGCCCTGTGGCAGACGAGTTTGTGGAGAAACTCGCTGCCAGCCCAGTATGTGTGTTAACTAGTCCCTGTACTGAGGTAGGTGTTCCCCGTAGGTGATCCCATGTGATATCTTCCACTAAATCGTTTCCCTATCGGTAAACTGCATCTTCCTTGGGCAGAGGCCCATCTCTGGGTGGGGTGTGGTCTTCATGGTGTCTTCTACTTCGGAGTGACACCCCCCTGACGTAGACATTTATGGCCCCAGTCGGTTAACAAATTCCACTCTTATTGGGGAGAAAAAAGAGGAAAAGAGGCCACGGCTGGGCTAGCCTGTCCCTATTTTTTGGGCAGTCGACTTGTTCCCGAAGGACCGTTTGACGCTCATAAGAGTGTTGGGGGAGGTTATGTGACGGCCTGGTGCGCTGGCTACGAGGCACACAGCGGTCTGCCCATCTCGCACCGCCAGTCCACATAACACAGTTCAGCTAGTTGTGGTGTTTTGTATAGGGACCCCTAGTGTCACTACATCGATACAACGTCGAGTGAGTGACAGACAGGGAACGTCCTGCTTACTTTCATAACCTCCGTTCCCTGATGGAGGGAACGAGACATTGTGTCCCTCTTGCCACAACGCTGAACTACCCGCTGAAATGCCGGGACCTTGTCTTGGCTCCTCAGCACAAAACCGGAATGAGTGGTTGCATTCCAGCTCCTTTTATACCCGTATGTCCGGGGGAGTGGCATGCAAATTCCACTCGCCAATTTCCATTGGCCTTTTTTCAAAAAGCAGAGGTATTTGGGGCTCCCAAGAGTGTCACTACATCGACACAACATCTCGTTCCCTCCATTAGGGAACGGAGGTTACGAAAGTAACCAGGACGCACTCATCATGACAGCTGACAGTCATCAGACTGAACAGATAACAGATGTCCCAACACAGAGAAATAGCTGCATTTTGTCTGGCTGTCACTGTTGTGATTTTCAGAAAAAAAAAAAAAAAGATGAACATCAATAAACAGTGATGCAATCAATGTTATTAACCCTTACACGCATACCTCAGGTCTTAACAGACCCAGGACATCATTTCACCCCCTGTACCTCTGTACCATTTTTTGGAGTTGTGCCCACACCTCTTTAGTATTCCTCAATATATCTCTTATAAATAGTGTAAAAAAAAAAATAAAAAAAATACATTTATAATGGTATACATACAAGTTTACTACAACAGGATATCTATTTTTTTTGTTTATTACAAGAGAAATTAGTACTATATTCATACAAATAAACACTATATCACGTTGATTTTCTGTGCAACAATGGTGAATTATCAGTATCCCAAATACGTGTAAACACAATATTTGATACAGTATATATGCTATTTCTTACTCAAGTTGGTGCTGTTGTTTCAGTGATTGACTTGATTTACATTTGATATTGTTATTTGATGAAGAAACAATTATATAACTTTCGTCATTTGGGTGTACAATTACAATTATGCAAGTTGTGTATCAATTAAGACTCAATAAGTGCCTTTGATATATAAAAAATAAAACATTAAAATGTATCAATATATATTTAATTTGATTATTTTCTAATTGTCTTGAAAATATATGGGCATTTTGTAGATCCATTTTTGATAGATATTTGTGCCGGGTCTCTCAAGACCCAATTATGGAAGAGTATTTGGTGAAATTCCCATGCATTTTTGGGTTAACACACATTTAAAAGTTATGAAGAGGGATACAGAGGAGCATGTTTACCTGATTACTACAATAATACCATCAAAGATATTGTAGGGGTTCTTGATGTAGCCAAAAGGACCATAGACCAGCAGTTTCAGAAGCATTTCCAGAGCAAACAGACTGGTGAAGACGATATTACTGATCTCCAGAGCATTTGTTAACTCATCAGGCTGAAAAACAAAAAGAGGAGATATGAATAAGAAGACAAAACTCATTCTGTCACAACTAGACATGCTCTTGAGCCATATCAGTACAGTTGGGAAAGATCACAGGATTATACAAATACGAAAGTGTGCTATTTTCTGAATATTCAGTAGTCAATGCTAAAAGGCGTGGCAACCCTAGATAGTACCTTATTGCTTTTACAGTATTAAATAGGTGAACAGGTGTTTTGCATAATAGCTGTTACTATATTGTGTATTATAGCATGGCAGGAATGCTGTATTGACCAATAAGCAAAATGAGCATCCAGTACTGGAAATATGTGCATAAACCATATCCCCTAAGAACAGTATGATAAAAACGAGAAATAACATGTAGAACTTAAACTGTTTGGCTGCAACAATCTGATAAACATACACATACATACATTACATATACATACTGTACATATACAGTATGTATATAGACCACACAAATCAGCCAAAATAACAACAGAACTGTTTACATTTCATACACTGGACAAAGCAGTGCTCTCTCTGAAGTCTAGCTCACTTTAGCCAGGTTGATTATTTGATACACAAACTAACAAAACATGGAGATGTGTCAAACGTCTTAAGATGTTGCACAAAAGTTGAGAAGTTATATAAGTGATAGATCTAAAAATCTAAGAAACTCCTAAATGCCTGAGTCATATTTTGTTATCATTTAATAACAAATATTACCATTGCTTATGGTGCAAACTGTGCTAGATAAACTTACTTTTCAACATTACAATGTTTCTCATTGTTCTTTAATATTATCAGAGCCCTAATCCTAACCCTGTTTGAATGAATGCCTGCTGAACTTAAAGCTTTCAGTTAAAGGTGAAGTACAAAGAAAGAACAGCAGATTCCCCAGAGTAATTGATGTTGTTGATAGTTCGGTATGCAGCAGGAGAGAGTCTATTTTATGAGGCACGGGTGAATTGAAGGAGAGACATATGGGCCGGTTCATATTTCGCTTTGGTTTTCGATTGTTAAAATGAGACTGGGCAAGAGACCCAGCACGCACAACACATTCTTGAAACATCACGGCTAGCTACGTTTAATGGATAGAGTCTTAAACGCCTGAAAACAAAACACAACATCCCCAGGCACGCAACTATTTGCCTAAGAAATCTAACAATGGTTTTAACAGATATTTAGACAGGTTGCTCAAACTTCAGAGCTTTAAATTATGACAAAATCCTGCAACTACAAAACACTAATTGTTTTACTGTGATGATTGTTTCCGCCAAGTAATGAGGAAAAAATCAAATTACGTACTGTGCAAGAAATGAAAAATTACATCTATATAGCTAATATAATTTAATCGAATCAGATTAGACCATGGAGCAAGGTGATGAAGTGTGGGGCTATTTGTGGCTGTTGAGGTGTTTCACAAAGGTGAGGAAGGAAGCCAGCAAATTTTTGCGGGGATCTGAGAAGGGGTTGGGCACTGTCTACTCGGCAGGAGTTTGCACTTGGCTTCTTCAAAGGGTGAGGCCCTTTAGTTCAAATCAGGACCACTTGTGGGATGAGTACACCACACACAAATCTCTGCAGGAGTGATTTTTCCAGGAACAGGAGGGCTTAGGAATAACACTGAGCTGAACTCTGCATGCAGGCTTTGAAAATACTTCGAAAAGAGGTTTTGTATCACAAAACATTGAAATTTGAAAATTAGAAGTTCACTTTTCTAGTTAGAGATACTGTAAACAGTAGGCTATGTCTTCAGTGAAACTTAAACATTAACTCTTGCGGACTGGCCATTGGGAGAACCGGGACTTTTCCTGATGTGCCGGCCTCGAAACGGGGCCGAATGGGCCACGATAAGCTGAAATGGGCCGCCGTGTTATGCAGAACAGGCCACAAAACGGCGCCGCGATCTGCGGAAGGGGGCAGCGATATGCAGAAAAGGACAACTTTTGGGCCAGTTTCTATGTAAAATCCCGGGCCGATTTCTCTTCCCAGTCCGCCCCTGACTCTTACTGCTGCATAGAAACATACAAAGTGATATTTTCTTTGATATTTTGAGATAAATGTGATCGATGTACTACGAAAACATATAGTAGTACATTTAAGAACTCCTCAAACTTCCTCCCCAGCCCTTAAAGTAAAACTAAACTGCAAAAATGAAATGTTCTGAACTTTCTGACATCAGACAGATCATAGAAGATATCAGCACATCACTATCCATGCTTATATATCAGTGATGCCAGTTGGGTGATCAAAAACTTGGCCCACCCCATCATGGTGAAATAATAATGAGGAAACAGGAAAAATACTATTATACCTAAACAAATTAAGAACTAATCATACAAACCAATGGATTAATTTCAGATTATTTTACTCTGAATAGGGGCACTCGGCAGGGCTGCCCTCTTTCCCCATATTGTTCTGTCTTGCCCTGGAACCATTAGCAGCCGTGATAAGAAAGGAGGATGATTTTCCAGGGGCGGAAGGCGTGGCGCATAAGCTTTTACTTTATGCAGATTATATTTTATTATTCGTCTCCGACCCCACTAGATCTGTGCCTTGCCTCCACAGAATTATTCATTCCTTTTCTACATTTTCGGGATACAGAGTTAATTGGTCTAAATCCGAAGCTTTAGCTCTGACTGCGTACTGCTCAGTAAGGGCTTTTCAACCGGGTGCCTTTCAATGGCCCAAACAGGGCATTAAGTATTTGGGCATTTTATTCCCAGCAAAATTATGTGATTTAGTCAGAGTTGACCCTTTACTAAAAAGGTTTTTGAGTGATGTGAGTAGGTGGGCTTCATTACATTTATCGATGATTGGGAAGGTTAATGTTATTAAAATGAATTGTATTTCAAAATTCAACTACCTACTACAATCTCTCCCTGTAGATGTCCCCCTCTCTTATTTCAAGCAATTTGATAGCATAGCGAAGTCCTTCATTTGGAATGGAAAGTGTCCCAGATTTTAATTTATATAACTGATTCCGAATTTTATGTTGTGTTTATTGGTTTTTGTGTTTGGAATCAATAAAAATGTTAAGAAAAAAATTTAAAAAACTAATCATAAGGGTTAAAGTTCAAACCATATGTTGTTCCTGGCTGTGAGAAGGATCTACCACTGCATATCCTTCCAAATGATCCCAACATTAAGAAAGATTGGCTGACATTTATTTTTAACAAGATCCCTGATCATTTCAGTCTGATCCTAATAGTTTGAGAGGCACATTTCGGCATCGAGTTTTTTTCTGACCCTGTCAAAATGCAACACAGTCTCTGAAAATAAGATGATATTGAAGGACAGCCTGATCTCACATAAAAATCGGCAAGTATGTGCCGATTTTTCTTTAGCAGAATTCGGTATAAGTTGATCTAATTTTAAAACACTGCCCCCAGAGCTAAAGAGGTAAGTGTTTTACAGCATATAAACAAGTGTGTCATCCATTTATATCCATGAAAGGTCACCAGAAGCAAGTTGTAAAAATAAATGTTTTCAGCTGTACAGGTTATAAAACAGTGAAGAGAAATGCTTATTTTATTTAATCTACCCCCCAACCAAAACCCAAATATAACCCTAACCATTAGTAGAGAGGGATAAAAATACAACCTCCTTATCACGCTCAAGATTGTTCATACAAACATGATTACCTCCTCATTTGAATGGGGATCAAACTGGGGTCTCCCGTACAACTGACGCAAAGCACTACCAGTCACGGCACAAGGGAAAGTTGAGGAGCCGTTGCAAATATGTCCAGTGGGAGATAGGACATGTCAGTGAGTCGGCATACTGTTGCCGATCCTAGGGTACTGGAAACAGCATGCCTACTTGCCGTGTGATCATGTTGTGAAGGAAAGGGGTGTTAAAAACAATATTGGACATGACAGCAAAAACCCACAGCCCTCATTTCACATGCGAAGAGGCCCTTTACAAGTCTTATAGGCATAGCAAAAAATAAATAAAAAAATAAAACTGATCATCATAAATATATATATATATATATATATATATACACTACAGGTCAAAAGTTTTGAAACACTTATTCTTTATTATAATTTCTTTTCTTCACATTTTGATACATTTACATAATAGTAAAGTCATCAAAACTATGGAATAACATAAATGGAACTATAGGAATTATGTTGTGACTAAACAAAATCCAAAATAAATCAAAACTGTGTTATATTTTAGCATCTTCAATGTAGTCACCCTTTGCCTAGAATTTGCAGACATGTATTCTTGACATTTTCTCAACCAACTTCTTGAGGTATCACCCTGGGATGCTTTTTAAACAGTATTGATGGAGTTCCCATCTATGTGCTGGGCACTTATTGGCTGCTTTTCTTTATTATTTGGTCCAAGTCATCAATTTAAAAAACTTTTTTTATTTTTTATTATTACATTTATTTTTATAATGAAATAAATTAATATGGTGGCACAATTATATTTTTGTCTACAAAACTAATTTCAAACATTTAAGCATACGCCTTCAGATCAAACGATTTTTAAGATCATGAGAAACATTTCAGTCAAGTGTTTCAAAACTTTTGACCGGTAGTGTATGTGTGTATATATATATATATATATATATATATATATATATATATATATATATATATATATATATATATATATATATGACTGATGTGAGCAAAAAAATTAAGAAATACTAGCATTATGTGTACACAAATTATATAATAATAACAAAATGCATGATATGACCCCATTAAAGGGTTCAAAAATACTATATAAGACCCTGAGTTGTGTGAGAGACACCCAGACTTGGGGAGTAACATAATACTTGTAACAGCATTACATAATCAGGATACAAAAACTGTGTAACTGTAGTCGGTTACAGTAAAACAAAAAAAAACAACAAAAAAAAACACAAAAAAAAAAAACAATGATTACAAATTAGGAATACTCGCAGGATTAATTTTTTTTTATTTACAGTATAACAAAAGAAACACAAGATCCTCCTGACATAAAATGATATAGACCGCTGCTTGCTTTAGAGTGGTACAGATGCTCAGATGCGTGCTTAACATTTCTTCTTGTTTTCTCTTGTGACTCACATGAGTCAGGAATGCCACTAGCTCACATTTCTCACATCTCTATTGTGCTCTCAACGCAAACAAGGTGAAACCATTAAAAGGGACGTTTCATAGTTATGGTCAATGGAGAAAATGCATTATTTTGGTGGAAATTTCAACATTATTGTCTCTTCAAAAGGAAAAAAATGGTAACAACATTACAGTTTAAGTACAATTTATACCATCCAGCTTTGAAGATTCTGTCATCTTACAAGGACCCGACATATAATTTAAAGAAGCATTATATTATTATACAGTATATTTTTCTTATATACTGTATAATAATAGCTACATTATTCATATCATAACTTAAACATTTTGTTTGCATCCAGAAGTTTAAATTCTTTGAGATCATTTTGCTTTTCTCTTGACTTTATTCACAGATGACCTTGAGGTAATCCAAAAGTAACTGAAAGTAATCTGATTGCATTGCTTTCTTATTGTGGTAACTGGATTAGTTTACTGATTACATTTCTAATATGTAATCAGTATTGTAATGGATTACATTTAAAAGTAACCCTCCAAACCCTAGGCACACCAGAAGCTTTGAAGTGTCCAGACAGAGAGCTCTCAAGCCTGAACATCAGACCCCTCTTCTCATGCACTGCTCTTAAAGGCCCATATCTCACCAGCTGCACTCTACTAACAGCTTCTGCTCATTCCAGTGCACAGCAAACACAAGATCAGCATCCCTTTATCTAATTATTCATCTCCTGTAAACAAAGAGTGCACTGTGCCATGTGCTTATATACATATGGATACATACTGGATGAATACAGTGGGGTCCAAAAGTCTGAGGATTGTTTTTTTTTTTTTTATATATATTATTATTGAAACATAGAACTTAAAAGAAAGTTTTAGAATTATGAAAAATGTAAAACAAAGAAAAGATGAAAATTAAAAATGAAAAAGATCATTTAAGATTTTGCACTATGCTATAGTAGTACAAAAGGTCAGATTCCCTTGATTCCATTGAAGCACAAAAGATGTTCTTTGGATTCCAAAATCATGCTGGGATAACATGAATCATCAGGTTTTGCACAAACTTGCATGCACCAGCTTGAGTGCATGCTGTCATTAAAGCAAAACAAGGACCAAACAAACACATTTTAGAATTCTGGTCAATATTTTGAGCCATTCACTCAAATTGTTATGCTGAGTATGTAATTTGTAATCGTAAAATGTATTCATTTAGAAAACAATGCACTATAGAAGCATTTTCACTAGTGTACACACATGAATATATGTATGTATTAATATATATATATATATATATATATATATATATATATATATATATATATATATATATATATATATATATATACACACATTTCTGTATATGCATTTCTGTAACTGCTGATCTCCTGGAATTTCACACACAACAGTCTCTAGAATTGACTCAGAATGGTGCGAAAAACCAAAAACATCTAGTGAGTGGCAGTTCTGCAGAAAGAAACACCTTGTTGATGAGAGAGGTCAACAGAGAATGGCCAGACTGGTTCGAAATGACAAAGTCCACGGTAACTCAGATAACTGCTCTGTACAATTGTGGTGAGAAGAATATCATCTCAGAATGCTATTCTGAGATGGGGGTTGGTACTGTTTTGGTGACACAAGAGGGATCTACACAATATTAGTTGGTTTTAATTTTGTGGCTGATTGGTGTATATATATATATATATAGCTCTGGAAAAAATTAAGAGACCACTGCAAAATTACTAGTTTCTCTGGATTTACTATTTATAGGTATGTGTTTGAGTAAAATGAACATTTTTATTTTATTCTATAAAGTACTGAAAATTTTTCTCCCAAATTCCAAATATAAATATTGTCATTTAGAGCATTTATTTGCAGAAAATGACAACTGGTCAAAATAACAAAAAAGATGCAGTGTTTTCAGACCTCAAATAATGCTAAGAAAACAAGTTCATATTAATTTATAAACAACACAGTACTAATGTTTTAACTTAGGAAGAGTTCAGAAATCAATATTTGGTGGAATAACCCTGATTTTCAATCACAGCTTTCATGCATCATGGCATGCTCTCTACCAGTCTTTCACATTGCTGTTGGCTGACTTTATGCCACTGCTGGCACAAAAAATCAAGGAGCTCCGCTTTGTTTGATGGCTTGTGGCCATCCATCTTCCTCTTGATCACATTCCAGAGGTTTATAATGGGGATCAGGTCTGGAGATTGGGCTGGCCATGACAGCGTATTGATCGGGTGATCCTCCATCCACACCTTGGTTGACCTGGCTGTGTGGCATGGAGCACTGTCCTGCTGAAAAAAAAAAAAAATCCTCAGAGATGGGGAACATTGTCAGAGTAGAAGGAAGCAAGTTTTCTTCCAGGATATCCTTGTACATGGCTTGATTCATGCATCCTTCACAAAGACGAATCTGCCCGATTCCAGCCTTGTAGAAGCACCCCCAGATCATCACCGATCCTCCACCTTGTCATCTAATGGTTAGACGGAGACCTGGAGAGGCCTTCAAGCCACAGTGTCTCGCACTCACTGTAAAATCTGGTGGAGGATCAGTGATGATCTGGGGGTGCTTCAGTGAGGCTGGAATTGGGCAGATTCATCTTTGCTCCATGCCACATAGCCTGGTCAATCAAGGTGTGGATGGAGGACTACCGGATCAAGACCCAGTCATGGCCAGCCCAATCTCCATACCTGAACCCCATTGAAAACCTCTGAAATGTGATCAAGATGAAGATGGATGGCCACAAGCCATCAAACAAAGCAGAGCTGCTTTAATTTTTTGTGCCAGGAGTGGCATAAAGTCACCCAACAGCAATGTGAAAGACTGTTAGAGAGCATGCCAAGGCGCATGAAAGCTGTGATTGAAAATCAGGGTTATTCCACCAAATATTGATTTCTGAACTCTTCCTAAGTTAAAACATTAGTATTGTGTTGTTTAAAAATGAATATGAACTTGTTTTCTTTGCATTATTCGAGGTCTGAAAACACTGCATCTTTTTTGTTATTTTGACCAGTTGTCATTTTCTGCAAATAAATGCTGTAAATGACAATATTTTTATTTGGAATTTGGGAGAAATGTTGTCAGAACAAAAATGTTCATTTTACTCAAACACATACCTATTAACAGTAAATCAAGAGAAAATGATAATTAAGCCTGCACTGTCATTTACAATTGACAACTCTGTGTAAAATATATCAACAACTCCTTTTAGACCCCTTTCACTCCGTTCGGTGAATGGGATAATGCCAGTGTAGATTACCTGCTGTGTTCCAGCATCTTCTGCTATTCTACATTGGCTTGTGCACTATCTAACACACTGTTATGCACTGTGACAGAACATTGGAGACTGTGCGCAGCAGGGTTTCTGTTAGCTGGATATGCCCTACCTACTTAAAAACTGCTTGTGCAGCTCTGCCACAGAGGACTTTCCCAGACAGTTTGCGAAGTTCAAAAGCAGCCTGCGTTATTCCCGTCTCGCATGCCAGTTTAAAACTCTTCCTTTAGCGTATGTGCTGATTATCAGGTGAGTAGATCCCGAAATTCGTGCACAAACTCAACAGGAGTGTTAATTCATGATAGCATGTAAACAAACAACATTAAAGAACGGCTCGTACCCGTTTGGTGTGATTCAATCAGAAGTGGACAAGCGAGATACATCACCATTATAACTGGTCATATTTTGCTTCTTTTTTGACCACTTGTGTTTGGATTTCGCGGGAAAGACTCTAGTATAATGACACATTAATCATTAGGCCTATGTCAGTGTATTATAGCATGATATAGCACAAAAAGTAAAAGAAGAAAAAGAAAGCACTTAAAATGCGCACCATTTTTCTAAATTATACTTGCATTTAATACTGCAAGAAGAATTCAAAGTAATTTATTTTTATTAACAGAGCTTCAAATGTGCATGCTTAGAGATGAGACGAGATTTTTTCCCTATTTATCCGGCAAATCATTGCCAATAATCTGTGCGCATTTTTGACGCTCGCACGCTAGATATATTGAAGCCATGCGAGGAAACAGGAAGAACCCGCGCGCTCGTTTTACACCCTTGCGCACACAAAATCTGCATGCAGTACAACCTCTCGCGCGCTAGGAAACCTCTGCCGCGCGAGCAAGATCAATCTCTGCCTTTGCTAGTGCGAACATCTTTTTAATTTAGTCAGTCGTGGGACGGGCTCTTAGTGTTTTGTGTGTAACCTCAAATTTCATTGGTTATTCCCTTTACCCTAAATTAGTTGTGATTGGCTCCCTTTTACTATGAAGAACCATAAATTCACCTGTTCTTCGTGGGAGACATGGCTTCATCAAGGGACACTCTACATGTGTCATTACCTTTTTTTTTTTGCTTTTTTTTTTCTTTCTTTTCTTTTTTTCTTCTTCATTTAATAGGGCTGATTTCATACTATATAATGTTTATCTTTGCCAGACACTTTAAAAACAGTGAGTTTACTACCAGTTTACTAGCTAGCTATTGCATTCTTGTGATGTTAGGTAGAACTACATAGAACAATTTATTTTTTATAAATTGTAGTACTCCAGTAATAAGATTCCAGTAACTGGCAAATCGAGAGCAGGATGGCTGATAAACAGGAGAGGTGCGTGCAGAGAACATAGACTGCTGGTTATTCAACATTTTATTTTAACATTATTAGTTATGTGTTGTTATCTGCTTGATCCGGTCATAAAACACTGAGTGGGCCAAATATCTTCCAAAAATATTCAAAAGAGATCTGCAATTACTCAGGTCAAGTGTCTTGGAATAAAGCTCTGGCATTACTTCACCACAGACCTTGGAATAATATATTTTACATGTTATTTTCAACATGTTATTTTAATGGTTGAAACTGTAAGATTAAAAGTAAAAACTTAAAAAAAAATGTGAAATTGAATTTTTTTGGTGCAGTATAGTACAGCTATTACTTTTGTAGTTTATGTACAATTCTGGCCTAAAAGCATAGCTGTGGGTGACATGTAGGTAGGAACCCTTGTACAAGGGATGGAAAGCATATAAAACACAATCAACCATAATGACAAGATAGCAATATCTAGGCTGATAACGAAAAAAAAAGAAGAAAAAAATGCTTTCTCTAAAATTTTTATATTGCATGCTCATTTATATATACAAGTAATTTACTTTATCTAAAGTGACATACATTATGCAAATTAAAGACAGTCCCCTAATAGCAACTTTGAAATCAGTGGTTTAAATTCACCAATGTAGACGCAGACACTTTGGAACATCCTGTTAATAAGGCTATGATTTATTTTCCTGGGCTCACAACTTTTCAATTAATTATAAAGTGTCTTACAAATGCAATGACAAAAGTCAGATTATATATTATATATAAATACATGACAGTTCTATAAGTTCTACTGTATATAGTAACATCACAAGAATGCAACAGCTAGCTAGTAACCTACCTGTTTTTAAAGTGTCTTCCAAAGATACACAGTACATGCATACATTAAATCAGCCCTGTTATTAGCAACAAATAAAGTAAAGATGACTAACATGCAGAGGGTCCCTTGATGAAGCCATGTCTCTCACAAAGTACAGGCGAGTTTATGGTTCTTTGTAGTAACAGGGAGTCAATCATAACTGACTTCCAGAAAAAAAGAAGAAGAAAAAAATAACCAATGATATTTGAGGTTACAAACAAAACAGCAAGAACCTGCCCCACGACTGACAAAATTAAATGGTGTTTGCTCAAGCAAAGGCAGAAGAATGACCTTGCTCGCGCGGTAGGTGTCCTTGCGCACGAATGGTTGTATTGCATGCGCAGGGGATTTCGTGCGCGCGAGGGTTCAAAACGAGAGCTCAGGTTCTTCCCGTTTCCTCGCGTGGCTTTAATCTATCTCGCATGCGAGCGTCAATAATGCGCGCGGATTATTGGCAACTGAATTGCCGTCATAGGCAAACTTTATCGTTCCTGGACACGTTGGCCAGCACTAAAATATTGTGTTCAAATGGCCGCTGCAATAATGTTAAGAGCACTATTTAACTGTGTTTTTTGTGTGCTTACTTCATTCTAAATATTCCACCGCTTTTCTACATTGATAAAATGCTTGGCACAGGTCTCAGCATAATGTCTCCCACCATCTGCTTTCACGACGGCCAGTGCGGTTTATTAAAAGGGTCATAAAAGGACGTGCGTTAACGGCGTTAAAAAAATAGTGGCGTTAAAGGAAAATTGTGTTAACTTCGACAGCCCTAATATATATATATATATATATATATATACACAGTATAGGGATGTGCCCGAAGCCAAATACCTTATTCGGAAAGGCACGGATAATCACTTCAAAACGAATAACGAATTCATCCAAATAATATATATATATATATATATATATATATATATATATATATATATATATATATATATATATATATATATATATATATTTGTTTGACTGATTATCCAAGAAGCACAAGGATAAAGAGACATTTTAAATAAACATATCCAAAATTACCACTAATTTATGTATCTGTGCAGCCAATATTTCTAAAATGTAAACCTTATGAATGAAAATGCGCACGATGTGATTTCAAATCGGATGGGCGCTGTCTCGACTCCATTTGCAGTCTCTGTTAATTGTGATTGTCTGGAGCTTCTCAAGTGTAACATTAACTAAGATACGACATCATGTTGCTACACTTTCCACTTCTTGAAATGTCTGTGTTAATGTATCACACGATTTACACGTGATTATCATCTATTTAGCTAAACCTGAGCGCGATGTTAACTTCCTGACCTGAAGTGATGATTTCTCATCGGAGCTCGTCTATCCGTCTCTTAAATTTGACCACATTTATGTTCACATCAGTGATTAAGGTAATTAACTAGTTAAGACTATTCCGAAAAAAAAAAAAAAAAAAAAAAAAGTTAAAATGCTCCATAAAGGGTTAAATGCTCCATAGAGTATTCATCTATTCGGAACATTCCTCCTTATGTAAAACGAAGAAACTGAAACATGCTTTTCTTCTTCTTCTTCTTCTTCATCTTTCTGTTATTAACAATTTTACTGATTCCAAACATAAAAATACAAACACAACATAAAAAACGGAATCAGTTATTCACATTAACCCCCCTGAATTTCTGATAAAATAATGACTCTTCCTAATTTATCTTTAATCTGTTTGAGACATTTGAATTGCAGATGCTTACTTATCTATGTAATGACTCCCCTGCTCTTACTCGAGCCAGCACTAAAGAAAACATGTCCACCCCATATCTTCCTGAATTTTTCAGCTTCCTGCGAGGAAAGATGCATTTCTTGAAGAAACACTATATCATATTTCTTACATTTAAGAAAAGAAAGAACCTTCCTTCTTTTTATGGGGTGCCCCAACCCATTCACATTCCACGTAGAGAGAGACAATCCACTCATATTAACGTTTGACATTTTGACATGTAAGAAAAAATTGATTGTGTGTCAAAAAGAAAATTATGAAGACCACATTCCAATATTAGTGCAACAATCAAACCCCGAACGTTCCCCAGAACAAAACAACCCTCTAAACTCCATCCCTCTAAACTCAAAAAGTCCACATACACCTATGAGAGCCCCCGCGACAACTTTGCCATCAGATTGCTCAAGTCCGGTGTTTCTATACAAATTCTGTGAGACAGAATTACATAACAGAAAATAATCTATAAAACAAACTCCAGCCAACAGGCAGAGTAAACACAAAGAATGTGTAGATTCATTCACAAAACTGTATCGAAGGTGTGTTCCTCCACAAATCAAACTCCAGCCCCTAGGCGGAACCAGCACACAAATAAGAGAGAAAAAAAAAATCTTTCAGTTTCCTCAGGCAGTCAAACGAATGTTCAGTGAGCCGGCTATTCGTGAGTGCAGCAGATGACCTAATCCTTCCAATGTCCTGCAAAAATACTCCACAAAACAAACTCCAGCCAATAGGAGGCATAAGCGCAAAGAATGAGCAGATTCATCCACAACTGTCCCGAAGGAGTGTTATTCCACAAAACAAACTCTAGCCGCTAGGCGGAACCATCACAAAAAGAAACAAGAAAGGTGCCCAGTTTCCTCGGAGGGTCAAGTGTATGTTCAGCGAGACAAGCTAGCTTGGGGGCAATGTGAGAAACACACCATGACTTCCTCAGTCCATTGATTTTATGAAAGACATCGCTTGCTGTGGGCATGTAAATATTTTGCGGCCATCCTTAGTATCTATTCTCAATTTGACCAGAAACATCAGTGCAAAAGCGATCCTCCGTCAATGCAAGAGTTTCTTGAAGGAGTGTCACTACACAAAACAAACTCCAGCCGCTAGGCGGAACCAACACAGTAATACAGTATATATATATATATATATATATATATATATATATATATATATATATATTTAAGCAATATCACACGAGCAAGAGTGCAATATGGCCCTACATCAGCACTGCTGTGATTTGGCCGCAGGCACGAGGCCGCAGAGAGAGAGATTGAGAGAGAGAGAGATTGAGCGTGTGCCATCACCTGTTGCCACTCCCAAGCAGAGATGCTGTCAGCTTTCTGAAGATCAGCTTTCTCAGTGGAAAAATAGCCGTCCAAGTGGGAGTATTTCTCCCTATTTTGCGGTAGCCGGTGCACAAGAGTCATTCACTATAGAAACCGCAATCTTCTCCACCATTTTAAACAGTATGTCCTCTCCAATGTGGAAAGTCCAGTAAGAGGTAAGCACCTTGAGTTTGTGTAATTAATCAATCTGTTGTGTCTCCCAGCTGTGATGAGCCGTAATGCTGAAGTTGTTTGTTTAAAGCCGTTTAAAGATATTTCCTGGCTTTAGTAGTGTAGTAGTAGCACAAGCGATCTTGTAGTGCTGTTGTATGTAAACACTGACTGACGCTGAATTCACGTCACCGAACTGGCTCATATTACACACAAAAATGATCTTTTGCCACCACCTGCTGGCTAACATATGTAATGTAAAAAAATGACATATAAAGAGACACATATACAGTAGCTCTTAACACATCTGCACTGCTCTTACACTTTAGTTTAGAATGGCACGATCACAAGCGGAGTGATACACACAGTGAAGCGTCCGAGTGATGATGGTGTGAGACCATCAGTACTCATGGAACATCTCTCGTCCAATCAGATTCGAGGACCGGAACTAACTGTTGTATGTATATATATATATATATATATATATATATATATATATATATATATATATATATATATATATATATATATATAATGTACACTAAAAAAGTGTATATGTTTTGTGCTGCAGAAGTGGGAAAGTTTACTGTAATTATTCGTCAGCTGTGGTTCTGTGAAGTTTTACAAGTTTTTGGTGCTAGGGATAGGACGATATGGTTATTTCACGATTCAGATCGATATAAAAACTCTTAAATGCCAAAGTATGACAGAATTATTATTTTTTTACAAATTTCGAAATATTGAGTTGTGCCTCAATATGGTTCGTCATTGTTTTGGTTCATGATACACTATATTGCCAAAAGTATTCACTCACCCATCCAAATAATTGAATTCAGGTGTTCCAATCACTTCCATGGCCACAGGTGTATAAAATGAAGCACCTAGGCATGCAGACTGCTTCTACAAACATTTGTGAAAGAATGGGCCGCTCTCAGGAGCTCAGTGAATTCCAGCGTGGTACTGTGATAGGATGCCACCTGTGAAACAAGTCCAGTCGTGAAATTTCCTCGCTACTAAATATTCCACAGTCAACTGTCAGTGGTATTATAACAAAGTGGAAGTGATTGGGAATGACAGCAACTCAGCCACGAAGTGGTAGGCCACGTAAAATGACAGAGCAGGGTCAGCGGATGCTGAGGCGCATAGTGCGCAGAGGTCGCCAACTTTCTGCAGAGTCAATCGCTACAAACCTCCAAGTTCATGTGGCCTTCAGATTAGCTCAAGAACAGTGCGTAGAGAGCTTCATGGAATGGGTTTCCATGGCCGAGCAGCTGCATCCAAGCCATACATCACCAAGTGCAATGCAAAGCATCAGATGCAGTGGTGTAAAGCACACCGCCACTGGACTCTAGAGCAGTGGAGACACGTTCTCTGGAGTGACGAATCACGCTTCTCCATCTGGCAATCTGATGGACGAGTCTGGGTTTGGCGGTTGCCAGGAGAACGGTACTTGTCTGACTGCATTGTGCCAACTGTGAAGTTTGGTGGAGGGCGGATTATGGTGTGGGGTTGTTTTTCAGGAGCTGGGCTTGGCCTCTTAGTTCCAGTGAAAGGAACTCTGAATGCTTCAGCATACCAAGAGATTTTGGACAATTCCATGCTCCCAACTTTGTGGGAACAGTTTGGGGATGGCCCCTTCCTGTTCCAACATGACTGCGCACCAGTGCACAAAGCAAGGTCCATAAAGACATGGATGAGCGAGTTTGGTGTGGAAGAACTTGACTGGCCTGCACAGAGTCCTGACCTCAACCCGATAGAGCACCTTTGGGATGAATTAGAGTGAAGACTGCGAGCCAGGCCTTCTCATCCAACATCAGTGTCTGACCTCACAAATGCACTTCTGGAAGAATGGTTAAAAATTCCCATAAACACACTCCTAAACTTTGTGGAAAGCCTTCCCAGAAGAGTTGAAGCTGTTATAGCTGCAAAGGGTGGGCCGATGTCATATTAAACCCTATGGATTAAGAATGGGATGTCACTTAAGTTCATATGCGTCTGAAGGCAGATGAGCGAATACTTTTGGCAATATAGTGTATATTGAAATTCGATATATTGTCCCATTCCTAGTTGCTGCACATTTTTGGTTGCCAATGGTAGACAATGAGGAGACTCAGAAGTTAGGTTTTCTTGTATGGAAAAAAGCCTGTGTTTTACAGTGCTCTAAATATGCTCCCTTGGCAAGGAACATGGCTGTCATGGCCAATCTCCAAGCATGAGATATGTGTTCTCTCATTTACAACAATAATGAATGCATGCTTCACGTCCAGCTTTCAAAAACTGTTGGAAATCATTTGAGCCCATGATGAGCACTTGACATTGTTTCATTAAAGCATGAACTAGCCGGTCTCATTTCCTCTCATTATGTAAGTAGTCACAGCTCAAATGATCTTTTTCTAGACAAACTAAGTTCACCATATGTTCTTATAGATTTTCTTTCCTGTGTTAACCTATTTTTTTTTTTATTTTTTATTTTTTATGGAAACAGAAGTTGAGGCAGGGTATACTGAAGGACTTTTTAAACAGCCAATAGGCTTTAGTTTTGCACAAACATAGACAAACCAATGAACCAGGTAGATGCTAGATGCCATAGACCTTATTCACAGTAGTGCCATCTTTGATTTTTGACAGGAATGAAAGTAAGGCTGTAATGGAAAAAAAAATACAGTCTCTTCTATGGCATGCTCTGTATAAAGCTATCAAAAATCTCCTAGATCACGTGTAATTTTCCACAACTCATTTCATCTGGAGTTTTTTGTTTACTAAAATTTATTGGGAAGATATTTTTCAATGTTTTGTCAGCGGAACAATCCAAAAACACTTTAAACAAATCTACCACCCACTGAAGAGACTGTACGTCTATCCCCGACAGCCTCATTGTCATTTCCGTCAAAAATCAAAGATGGTACTGTTGTGAACAAGGTCTATAGTTAGTTGAAGTCATTAAAGGGGAGGAGGCAATATTACTGTAGAGAGACCATGCATTATATATGTTTATATCTCACTCATTTTGTCAACTTTAAGTACACTAGAATATAAAGTAGCTCAAAGCTAACAGATATGAACTAAAAGCCAGAGAACTCCCATTTTGATTTCTTGGGGTCTTCAAGGAGTCACAGAGGTGCAAGGGGGAATGCAGTCATCTCTAATCTGTGAAAATAAGCACCAAACAACCTTGAACTGAAATAATTTCTGAGCTGATGCCCTTGAACACTTTTGCAGTCAAACACCTACATAACCTGATCTGATCCAAGGACAGGAGATCATCAGTGCTTTGTCTGCAGTAATAACTAGGCCTAAATGTCATGTCCAAGATCATGTGAAGCCCCAGGGCCAGACCTGAAGCAAAGCAGGCAACCCTCGGTACTCAACAACTTGCATAGCCACAACAACAACAGCCATAATAGCCCCAATAGCAGATTAGGAAGGGAAAGGAAGCTAAAAATGGGCAGCATAGGAGGGAGAGGTTGAAAGACAGAAACAGAGAATGAAATATTAGATGGACAGCAGAGATGCATCCTGGGACTGGGTTCTTGGTTAATGTAATGAGTGGCCTGGAAGTGTGCATCACATTTTGTCATGCTGGTACATCATTAAAGGAATATTCCGGGTTCAATACAAGTTCATCTCAATCGGCGGCATTTGTGGCATAAAGTTGATTACCACAAAAATGCATTTTGATTTGTCCCTCCTTTCCTTAAAAAAAAAAAAAAAAAGCAAAAATCTGGGTAACAGTGAGGCACTTACAATGAAAGTGAATGGGGCCAATCCGTAAACCGTAAGATACTCACTGTTTCCAAAATATAGTCACAAGACGTATACAAAAGTAGTGTTAACATAATTTTAGTGTGATAAAATCACTTACTAACCTTTTCTGTGTGAAGTTATATCCAATTTTACAACTTTGCTGCCATGACAACAAGGCATAAACCCTAAAATGACCGTAAAAACTATTTAAACAACTTTAAAAGCTCAAATAATACACAAGTTTTAACAGAAGAATTAATGTAAGTGCTTTTATAAAATTATAAGCTTCACATTTCTGCCTTTAAACTCTCAAAAAATTGGCCCCATTCACTTCCATTGTAAATGTCTCACTGTAACTTTTGCTTTTTTTATTTATTTATTTATTTATTTTTTTATGAAATTAATTTTTGTGGTAATCAACATTGTGCCACAAATGCTGTCGATTGAACTTAACGTGTACTGAACCAGGCATATTCCTTTGAAGGCAAAGCACTTTATTAGGGCTTTAACACAGCTTCACAGCGGAAGGGAAGGAGAACACAGGGAAGCAGGTTTTTCCAGGCTCAGGTAGGACTTTTAATCGGCCACTTCAATGCTTTACAACTTCACAAACTCATCAGCTTCACAGGCACATAGTAACTTAAACATATCAGCTTCACAAACATAACAGATTAAACATAACAGCTTCAGGAACACCAGACACTCTCTCTCTCTCTCCTATGCTGGTGGCATGGCTGCTTATATGCCACTCTCCCCATGCTCACTGGAATTAGAAACAGGTGTTAAACATAATCTAGCTCAGGTGCAAGCACCCTTACCACTTTCTCTCTCTCCGGACGGACGCTTGACCACGCCCCCGCTGCTACAAGGGCATACAATAGGACAGTTTTCAGATAAACATGGCACATGACGCATGGTAGAGAAGTTTCTCTCGTCACAGCATGGAGGCTTAAGCATTCAGTTTTGAAAGAGAATGCATTTATTTGAAAGCACTTAATAGAAATTCAAGCAAATTCCACCAAAAGTCCCTATCTGTCACTCAGCCACAACCCGCTCCCCATTCCAATGAAATCACAAAAATAAAGTGCAACCAAACTCACCATCGCTATGATATACGTACATTGCAAATGGCAAAGTTGCATAAAAAAAACAAAAATCAGTCAAGCAAGATTTTAATCCTTGACTTTCCTTTGAACCACAACTTATATCTCATATTCAGATAAAGTTCTGAGCAACCCTGAGGGACTGACCCAAATTCAGTTTCAAATTCAGAGTCCAAAATAATCACATTGTAAAAATAAATAAATAAATAAAAATAAATAAATGATATATATATATATATATATATATATATATATATATATATATATATATATATATATATATACACACACACACACACACACACACACACACACACACACACACACACACACATACAGTTGAAGTCAGAAGTTTACATACATTTAGGTTGAAGTCATTAAAATTCATTTTTTAACCACTCCACAGATTTCATATTAGCAAACTATAGTTTTGGCAAGTCGTTTAGGACATCTACTTTGTGCATGACATGAGTAATTTTTCGAACAATTGTTTATAGACAGATTGTTTAACTTTTAATTGACTATATCACAATTCCAGTGGGTCAGAAATTTACATACACTAAGTTAACTGTGCCTTAAAGCAGCTTTGAAAATGCCAGAAAATGATGTCAAGCCTTTAGGCAATTAGCAAATTAGCTTCTGATTGGCTAATTGGAGTCAATTGGAGGTGTACCTGTGGATGTATTTTAAGGCCTACCTTCAAACATCATGGGAAAATCAAAAGAAATCTACCAAGACCTTGGGGGAAAAAAATGTGGCCCTCCACAAATCTGGTTCATCATTGGGAGCAATTTCCAAACACCTGAAGGTACCACATTCATCTGTACAAACAATAGTACACAAGTATAAACACTATGGGACCACACAGCCATCATACCACTCAGGAAGGACACGTATTCTGTCTCCTAGAGATGAACGTAGTTTGATGCAAAAAGTGCAAATCAGTCCCAGAACAACAGCAAAGGACCTTGTGAAGATGCTGGAGGAAACAGGTAGACAAGTATCTATATCCACAGTAATACTAGTACTATATCAACATTACCTGAAAGGCTGCTCAGCAAGGAAGAAGCCGCTGCTCCAAAACTGCCATAAAAAGCCAGACTACAGTTTGCAAGTGCACATGGGGTCAAAGATCTTACTTTTTGTAGAAATGTCCTCTGGTCTGATGAAACAACATTTTAACTGTTTGGCTATAATAATGACTATTGTTATGTTTGGAGGAAAAAGGGTGAGGGTTGCAAGCCAAAGAACAACACCCTAACTGTGAAGCATGGGGTGGCAGCATCATGTTGTGGGGGTACTTTGCTGCAGGAGGAACTGGTGCACTTCACAAAATAGATGGCATCATGAGGAAGGAAAATTATGTGGATATATTGAAGCAACATCTCAAGACATCAGCCAGGAAGTTAAAGCTTGGTCACAAATGGGTCTTCTAAATGGACAGTCACCCCAAGCATACCTCCAAATTTGTGGAAAAAATGGCTTAAGAATAACAAAGTCAAGGTATTGGAGTGGCCATCACAAAGTCCTGACCTCAATCCCATAGAAAATTTGTGGGCAGAACTGAAAATTGTGTGCAAGCAAGAAGGCCTCCAACATGTCTGGAGGAATAGGCCAAAATTCCAGCAACTTATTGTGAGAAGGCAACCCAAAAATGTTTGACCCAAGTTAAACAATTTAAAGGCAATGCTACCAAATACTAACAAAGTGTATGTAAATTTATGACCCACTGGGAATGTGATGAAAGAAATACAATCTGAAATAAATAATTCTCTCTACTATTATTCTGACGTTTCACATTCTTAAATTAAAGTAGTGATCCTAACTGACCTAAAACAGGGAATGTTTTTTTTTATTTTATTTTTATTTTTTTTATGATTAAATGTCAGGAATTGTGAAAAACTGAGTTTAAATGTATTTGGCTAAGGTGTATGTAAACTTCTTACTTCAACTGTGTGTGTGTGTATGTGTGTGTGTATTAACATTGATATTTCTTTCAATAAACTGTAATCTAATTAATTGTACTTATTAAACTGAAATTGCTCATAATTGCAAACAGCTTGTGCAGATATAATTTGGAAAACTGTGCTATTAATAATAATGTACCATTATGATCATTGTTCCCTTGAGTTGTGAAGGATATGGAAGCCTACAGAGCATCATTTGCACTGGTTGACAGAATTAACAAAACATTTATTCATGAATAATGCATTATATGTCTAGTAGTGTATGTCTGCACAAGCATTAGAGTTATATGGTTGCAATCTTTGTAGTCCATTACATATTTTAGCGAGAGGTCCACCTTGTAGAGCTGCCTAATATGAGTCTATAGAAACCTTGTCACCGATTTGAATGTGCTGTTGTAGAGTGTAACTTTAGGGACAAAATGGAAAGTATACATGCATCGCAAGTTCTCCATATGATTCATAAATCTTTTTTCCTATGTAGTAAACCTAAGTAAAAAGTAAACATAGCACATTTTAACTGGTTCCACCAACAGTTTTTGATTGTGTTAAATTTTGTGTTTAAGATGTGTAATAAAAAAATAAATAAAAAAAGCACACAAGGATTAAGGAAATCTTAAAACAGTGTTTATTAAAGGAATAGACAAAAAGATAATTGTCATAATTTACTCACACTTATGCAGCCTCAAACTCATATGACTTTCTATATAAAAGGACTTTCAATATTTTGATGGAGATAAGAGGTGTTTTTGTTTGTACAATGCAAGTCAATAGGGACCAACACTTTCAATCCACAAAAGACTAAAACAGCATAAAGGTAATCCATACAACTTTAATTCCTTTAAGATATATACAGAAGGATGCACAAGTATTGTTACAAAACACCTGTTAGCTGCTTTACCTGAATCTCAAATTGAGTGAATGCAGCATTTCTGCAGACAAACAGGTAATGGAAGAACAAGAGCTCTTGCTCCACCTTTTATGCCACTCCAACAGGAAATTGGACTATACCATTTCAGTCCAAAAGAATGGGCCCTCATTCACCTGTTAACATATTTGCAATAGTGTCTAAGATACATTTATGTTTGAGTTTAGTTATGCTTATCTTTGTATATTATGTTAATAGTATAAGTATTATTTTGTTATTATGTTTAATAACTGAATGTTGCTGTTTCATACTTCTCTTCCTTTCATAGAACCAGGTCTATGTATAGTTCACCCAGAAAATATAATTTTGTCATTTATTAGCTCATATCATTCCAAACCCTTTCTTCAACTTAACACAAAAAAAGTACAATTTTGAAGACTGGTCACACTTTTTACTATTCATTTAAGTAAGACAAAAGCTATGGAAGCAAAATATATCTTTCTGTTTAAACAGCCAAACTGGAAGGGAAAAAGCAACAAAGCTAAGTTAGGAAAAAACAAATAAACAAACAAATAAACAAGCAAAACAACAATGGGCAGAGGAACTTTAGAACAACTTAGGATGAAGGTAGAATGTGCAAACTGATGGAAAAGATAGATGGAAATGTGCCTGTGTTTATATTTAATCTCTGAAATAAAAAGCACACACTCCTGCTCTGTAAATAGATGCCATGATGTGGTCAGGTTTTGTATGGTTTTCATGCATAGCATCAAGCAATCAACATCTCATATCCAAGAAACACACAGGATAGTCTGGAAGTAGACTGCACAGAACATTGTGCGCAACTCAAAGAACCACACTATCTTCTGCCTGTTCCTCTCAGTCATTAACATATTCCTCCTTTTGGCTATCTCTCAAACTCCAAATGATCTTAAATTTAGCCAGAAATGTGTGATTTTACCATCTGTACTGCACAAAGAAATACCAAAACTGGACAGCACAACCCTACTCGCAACAGCTGATGTCCAGGAACAGTAAACAAAGCTGGTATATTTTTTGGCAGAAATCTGCTTTGCCATACTGGACTTAAAAAAGAGATGTCACTGATTGGAGGCAGTGTATACTACCAAACACCCCTCCCCTCCACCCCAACAAATGTTTCCATATTTTCACAAAAAATAAATCAATAAATAAATATATGTTTTCCTTTTATGTTTGAATTAAAATATCATTCATCACAATATAAGGTCCTGGTTACTTGCGTAACCTCCGTTCCCTGATGGAGGGAACGAGACATTGTGTCAATGTAGTGACACTAGGGGTCACTCTTGGGAGCCAGAAACACCTCTGGTCTTTGATAAAAGGCCAATGAAAATTGGCGAGTGGTATTTGCATACCACTCCCCCGGACATATGGGTATAAAAGGAGCTGGTATGCAACCACTCATTCAGGTTTTATGCTGAGGAGCCGAGACAAGGTCCGGCCATTTCAGCGGGTAGTTCAGCGTTGTGGCAGGAGGGACACAACGTCTCGTTCCCTCCATCAGGGAACAGAGGTTACGCAAGTAACCAGGACATTCCCTATCACTCACTCGATGTTGTGTCGATGTAGTGACACTAGGGGTCCCTATACAATACGCCACAACTGGCTGAACTGTGTTACGTGAACTGGCGGTGTGTGACGGGCAGACGACTGTGTGCCTCGTAGCCAGCGCACCATGCCGACACATAACCTCCCCCAAAATAGTTATGAGTGTCGAATGGCCTTTTGGGGACAAGTCGACTACCCAAAAGATAGAGACAGACTAACCCAGTTGTGGCCTCTTTTCCCCTTCTTTTTTCCACTCCCTAAAAAACAAGGGGGATTATCCGACTGGGCCACCAGGTCTATTCACTGCAGAGACCACACCTCGCCCAAAGAGAGGGGGGGATATTTAAGTGGAAAAAAACATTACATGGTCTTGCTGACCATGTGGAGAGTCTCATGGTAGATCCTACCCAACGGTGGAGGAGTTACAACAAACATGGAGACTGTGGCAGAGGGGGCTCTGCCCAAGGAAGACGCAGTTTGCCAACAGGGAAACAAATTAGCAGAAGATATACATCGCATGGGGTTACCTTACAGGGAACCACCTCATGCGGAGCACCTACCCCAGAACAGGGCTCTTAGTTAGCATGTGTACTGGGCCGGCAGCGAGTCTCTCCGAAAACTCGACTGCCACAGGACTCAGAGGAAGTCAACCAGGGAACATAGTTTGTGAACACTACTGGGAATTAATGGTGCACATCTTCAGCTCAGAGTAGGTGAAAGGCACTATGTGCAAGCGATACACCCGGCTGGCTATCCCGGGCTTATCCGCTTGTATTGCGTGCCACTACCTGGGACGAATCCGGTTACACCCGGAGGTTGTAGAACCTTGCAAAGGTGTTGGGTGTTGCCCAGCCTGCTGCTCTGCAAATGTCTGTTAGAGAGGCACCCCTGGCCAAGGCCCAGGAGGCCGCTACACTCCTGGTAGAATGGGCCCGTAGCCCTACTGGGGGAGGCACGTCCTGGGCGAGATATGCCATAGCTATTGCGTCAATGAGCCAGTGGGTGATCCTCTGCTTGGAGACAGCACTTCCTTTCCGCTGTGCACCAAAGCAGACAAAGAGCTGCTCAGAGATCCTAAAGCTCTACATGCGATCCAAATAGATGCGTAAAGCGCACACCAAACACAGTAATGACAGGGCTGGGTCTGCCTCCTCCTGGGGCATCGCTCGCAGGTTCACCACCTGGTCCCTAAAAGGGGTCATGGGAAGCTTGGGCACATAGTCCGGTCGGGGTCTCAAGATTACGTGAGAGTAGCCTGGACCGAACTCCAGGCATGTTTCACTGACAGAGAACACTTGCAGGTCTCCTACCCTCTTGATGGAAGTGAGCGCAGTCAGGAGGGCAGTCTTCAAGGAGAGTGCCTTAAGCTCAGCTTACTGTAAAGGCTCAAAAGGAGCTCTCTGCAGACCTGAAGAACTACAGAGAGGTCCCATGAAGGAATGAGGCGTGGTCTGGAGGGGTTCAGCCTCCTGGCACCTCTCAGGAACCTGATGATCAGGTCGTGCTACCCTAAGGACTTACCATCCACTGTGTCATGGTATGCTGCTATAGCAGCAATGTACACCTTCAAGGTGGAAGGGAACAGCTGCCCTTCCAACCTCTCCTGCAGGAAGGAAAGCACCAATCTGACTGCGCATCTCTGGGGGTCTTAAGCGCACCACTTAGCGAAAAGACGCCACTTAAAGGCATACAGGCGCCTCATAGAGGGGGCCCTAGCCTGAGTGATCGTGTCTACCACCATGGGTGGTAGACCGCTTAGGTCTTCCACGTCCCGTCCAGGCGCCAGACATGGAGGTTCCAGAGGTCTGGTCGTGGGTGCCAGATAGTGCCCCGTCCCTGAGAAAGAAGGTCCTTCCTTCCTCCTTCTCGCCGGGGGGGGGGGGGGGGTGTCGCAAGGAGCGTGAGGTCCGAGAACCATGTCTGGGCCAGTAGGGTGCTACCAGGATGACCTGCTCCTCGTCCTCCCTGACCTTGCATAGGGTCTGTGCAAGTAGGCTCACTGGGGGAAATGCATATTTGCGTAGGCCAGGAGGCCAGCTGTGTGCCAGCACGTCTATGCTGAGGGGTGCCTCGGTCAGGGCGTAGCAGAGCGGGCAGTGGGAGGATTCTTGGGAGGCGAACAGGTCTACCTGTGCCTGTCCGAATTGACTCCAAATCAGCTGGACCACCTGAGGGTGGAGTCTCCACTCTCCCCTGAGGGTAACCTGCCTTGACAGCGTGTCTGCTGTAGTGTTAAGGTCACCCGGGATGTGAGTGGCTTGCAGCGACTTGAAGTGCTGCTGACTCCAGAGGAGGAGACGGCGGGCGAGTTGTGACATACAACGAGAGCGCAGACTGCCTTGGCGGTTGACATATGTGACCATTGCCAAGTTATCTGTCCAAATTAACACGTGCTTGCCCTGGACTAATGGCCGGAACCTCCGCAGGGTGAGCAGAATTGCCAACAACTCAAGGCAGTTGATGTGCCAATGCAGCCGTGGGCCCGTCCATAAGCTGGCAAACAGCACCCCAGCCCGTTTTGGAGGCATCTGTCATGACCACGACGACTCGAGTCTGAAGCCAGTGCTGAAGTGGTCTCATATGCATCAACCCGAGTGGGGTGGCCACCACTGAGGATGCCATATGCCCCAGGAGCCTCTGAAAGAGTTTCAGTGGAACCGCTGTTTTCTGTTTGAACGCCTTCAAACAGGCCAGCACCAACTGTGCGTGCTCGTTCATGAGGCGCGCTGTCAAAGAGACTGAGTCCAACTCCAAACACAGAAAAGAGATGCTCTGAACTAGGAGGAGCTTGCTCTTTTCCCAGTTGACCCGAAGCCCTAATCGGCTGAGGTGCGAGAACACCAAGTCCCTGTTTGCACACAAAATATCCCGAGAGTGAGCTAGGATTAGCCAGTCGTCGAGATAGTTGAGAATGCGAATGCCCACTTCCCTTAACGGGGCAAGGGCTGCCTCTGCGACCTTCATGAAGACACGAGGGCACAAGGACAGGCCCAACGGGAGGACCTTGTACTGATACGCCTGACCCTCGAATGCAAACCGCAGGAAGGGTCTGTGTTGAGGTAGAATCGAGACGTGAAAGTACGCGTCTTTCAGGTCTACTGCCGCGAACCAATCTTGATGCCGGATGCTCACCAGAATGCGTTTTTGCGTCAGCATCTTGAACGGGAATCTGTGTAAAGCCCGGTTCAGTACTCACAGGTCCAAGATTGGCCGCAACCCACCGCCTTTATTCGGTATAATGAAGTAGGGGCTGTAAAACCCCTTCTTCATCTCGGCCGGAGGTACAGGTTCTATTGCACCCTTCCGTAGGAGGGTAACAATCTCTGCGCAAAAGGTAGCAGTGTTTTTGTCCTTCACCAAGGTGAAGTGGATACAGCTGAACTGAATGGCGTAGTCGAGTCGGATGGTCCGTACCAGCCATCACGACAGATTGGAAAGTGTAAGCCACGTATCCAAGTTCCACGCAAGGGGGAACCAAAGGGACAATGTCGTCGGATGTACCGACAAGTGGAGCCTTGTGGCGGGGTGGAGCTCGAGGTGCCACGCCATGTCGTGGCCATGCTGAGTCTAGGGACATCGAAGCACTTACCTGGCTCCTTGTGACCACCCCCGAACAGCCTGGGATGGGGGAGGAAGAGGCCTGTCCTCGCAACCCGTGGAGACTGTCACATCAGAGGCGGATGTGTGCCTCAGCTGGGCGCGCAGGGGCGGGGAGACTGCCGCTGCAGCGCCAATCCTGCAAGGAGAAGCCCGTAGACAGTGGTCGTGATGATGACCGTGCACACTGGGTATGTGACCCAGGGAAGGAGGAAACCGCTCTTTTGCTGAACTTTTGGGTACCGCAGCCACTTGGGCATGCGGCGAAATCAAATAAAAAGGCAACAAAAGATTCTCCACCCGCCCCTCCACTGGGGGATGGAGTGGTCTTACTACCAGCTCCAATGCAGTGAGTTTCGTCGACCCTGGGTCGCCCATCTCAGGGGCGCTTTGATGACATTTGTGGGTTCTTAGCAGCCAGCCGTGAGGGGCCGGACCGAAGGGGCGGGCTGCGGCGGAGCCGGTGCAGTCACCACAGGGGGACGCCCTTGGCAACGAGCAGACGGGGTGTGGGATCTTGAGCCACGCCGGGGCAGAATATGCCGGATAGCCTCCATCTGCTGCTTCACTGTCGAGAACTACTGGGCAAAGTCCTCGACGGTGTAGCCAAATAGGCCAGCCTGGGAGACGCGGCAGCAAGGAACCGTGTCTTGTCGGCCTCACCCATCTCGATCAGGTTGAGCCAAAGGTGGCACTCCTGGACCACTAATGCGGACATCCTCTGCCCAAGAGACCGTGCCATGACCTTCATCGCTCGGAGAGCGAGGTCGGTCACCGAGCGCAGTTCCTGCATCAGATCTGGGTCAGAACTACCCTTGTGCAGTTCTTTTAGCGCCTTGGCTTGGTGGACCTGCAGGAGAGCCATGGCGTGCAGGGCAGAGGCGGCTTGCCCAGCAGCATAGTGAGGGCAGGGGAACTGAGAAATCGGGACCGGGCAGTAAAAGGTGCCTCCCACGATTTTGTCAGCTCCTCATGCACTTCCGGGAAGAAAGACACTGGAGCGGGGCTTGGCTGCTTTGAGCGGCGCCGCGAGCCCAGGAACCAATCATCGAGTCGTGAGAGTTCAGGGGAGAGCGGAGGGTTCCACTCTAGCCCGATGCTTGCGGCCGCCCGGGAAAGCATGTCCGTCATCTCTGCATCAGCCTGTTACTGGGCAATCGACCCCTGTTACTTCTGCATCCGACTGGACAAGCCCGCTCTCCGATGCTGGGCTCGAGAGCTCATCAGCTCCGCGGGCTCTGAACAAGAGGTTGAACCCGCCGTGAGACGAGCCGGCAGACTCATCCGGAAGCCCGATCGGGGCCGACGAGCGTGCTGGGGAATGGGAGGTCCGCGGGGGGATACCCGGCAGAGGCAATCCCATTGGAGTCCCCAAATCGTCCCCAGTGCTAGCCGTGCTGGCCTCAAACCCATAGGTAGAAGGACCGAGGCGGGGAGCCGCTGGGTTGGCTTGCTTTCTCCATCATTTTATCTCTGACAGGGAAGTCAGAGATTCTTTTATTTATATATATTTATATTTAGTATATTTATTTATATTTATTTAGATAACAACCTCCGCGGCTCTATCATAGGAGAGAGCATAACGGTCAACTAGCGTGTTAAGAGTGTGTTCCGCCCATATAATGTCTATGGGACCACCGCGAAATGCTATGTTATGCTAAGCTTGTAGGCTCTACATAGTAGAAGGGCTCTGGTGCTGTGGTGTGTGCGTCAGTGTAATTACTCCAGGCGGACACATTAAAAAGTTTCCGCCTTTCACACCATTGTTTATGCCTTATTAACGGTAAATGCGTTAATCGCGATTAAGAAAAATGAATGCGTTAAACTTTAAAATGTATCACATGTTAACGTGTTAATTCTGACAGCTATATAAAGTACACATTGTCACTGACAACCAGTAAATAATTAGACTGATTTAAGTTTCACAAACCTTACAAATTTACTCTACTGTTGTAGCCCATTCGCCTCAAGGTTTGACATGTTGTGCATTCTGAGATGCTATTCTGCTAACTACAATTGTACAAGTAGTTATCGGACTTACCGTAGCCTTTCTGTCAGCTCAAACCAGTCTTGCCCTTCTCCATTGACCTCTCTCATCAACAAGGAATTTCTGTCTGCAAAACTGCCACTCACTGAATGGTTTTTGTTTTTGGCACCATTCTGAGTGAACTCTAGAGACTGTTGTGCATGAAAATCCCAGGAGATCAGCAGTTACAGAAATACTCAAACCAGCCCATCTGGCACCAACAATCATGCCACGGTCGAAATCACTGAAATCACATTTTTCCCCATTCTGATGTGAACATTAACTGACTCTCCTGACCCGTATATGAATGATTTTATGCACCGCACTGCTGCCACATGATTGGCTGATTAGATAATCGCATGAATAAGCAGGTGTAAAGGTGTTCCTAATAAAGTGCTCATTGAGTGTATACTGTTGAGTTTATGGAGTTGGGCCCCCCACAAACATTTTGTCCCAGGACCTGTGAATTCAAGTGATGTCGCCAAAATGAAAACACTTGTCTGAGACCCACCAAACTGCAATTAAAAATCAAAACTTCACACTTGTAAAGAGGGGACTTTTTGCAGGAGGGTCCCCTGAATTCAAGTGGCCAAGGACACAAATTCTTATATTTCCCCCTTTACCATGCCCCTGCTTTTGGAAACATACAAACATTAGCAGTAACTCCCATTACATTCATATTTCTTTGAATAAAACAGATATTACCAGAATAAATCATTCTAATCAGAGTGGGAGATGATAAATGTTGTTTTCTAGTATGCGAATCAACTATTTTCTAATAAAAATATAAAACTCCATTATGCATCATACTGTGATTTAGAGCCGAATATTTCATCATCCATCAAAGTTGCAATGTCTCATAAAATGCTGATAATTTTCCTTGTTGTTCACGTCAAAGCACTCAGTTACGACTTCAATCATAAGCAAGGGGCATTGCAGATGGGCATGAACAATGGTGTGTACCCTCCAAGGGATCTGGAAGACTGTGAGGCATGCAAGCACACTGTGTAAACACAGTGCAATGAATTTCAGATGTGTGCCTGTTGCCCTCTCTCATCAGCAGTGTTGGTTAAGCTGCTCTAAAAAAGTTATTAAGTAACTGAACTGGTTAAAGAATTAAAGGGGGCAGCGTTAAATTAGAAAACATATATTTTAACATTAGATGTTAAATTTCAATTTTAAATTCACTATTGTTTTATATTAAACTGTTCTATTGTCTATGCAGTATTTAACACAATTACATAAGAAGTAACTTTAAGAAAAATTAAGAGTAATCCCTTACTTTTTTCAATAAAAAGTAATTTAATTACAGTAATTAATTACTTAGTAATGCATTACACCCAACACTGCTCATCGGTTCAGCACACTCGTGCTCATTTGTTAGTATGGTGAATTACTTCTGCAACAGTAAACAACAAAAACTTGCTTATGGAAAGTTTCACACTTTGTAACCCAGCAGAAAAGGGCACTAGGTGTCATAAGCGCTAAATGATGGTTTATAATGCACAGAAACAATCAGAGCACTGAAACATGGGATGTTAGGCTAAATGGAGAGGGGGTAAAATCTTTCCATGGCAGGGAGAGCTGCCACGGAGACCTGCCACCGTCGCAGGCAGCTCTAACTCAACCTGCCACTGCCAACAGCAGCTCTCACTCGAACTGCCACCACCAACGGCAGCTCTCACTTGGCTATCACTCATCCTTCCACTTCTGCAGACAGCTCTCACTGCCTCCGTCACTGTTTTAAGCATCTTCCTCGTGATCCATCACCGTTACCTGCGCCTCCCTCTCGATCCGTCTGCGTCACAGACAGCTCCAACTCGCACTGTCACCATTACTTGTGCCTCTCTTGCGATCCACCACCATGTACACACATGCGCATGTACTGTTTCCATACACTAGGATATTTAAAACATTAATATGCATATTCTGTTGCCTCTAAAATCCTGTCTTTTTCTTTTACACAAGAAAATTTGATCCAACCTCACAATGTACAGCCTATATCACTGCAATATATGCAGATGTGCAACTTGCACAACAATAATAAGAGATGCAGTTAACTCTTTAGCATAGTTCTAGCTCACTGTGAATTGTAAATTGTCTGTATGTATTGTCTGTATTGTTTTTCTGTGGAGTGTTCTGTTGTTATTTGTACTAATACGTGTTTCTACTGGTCATGTATGTCATATGTTAGGCCTACTTGCGGTTCAGAAGACACTGTGTTTCGTTTCATCCCCTGTCACACAGGAAAGATACGATCATAAAAGGTTGCTGCAGAGTGTGGTAATAAAGTAATGGGGAGACAATAAAGCCTAACTTATTTACAATAAAACCCTACCATCCAGCGAGAATGCTTTGTGTCCACAATGTCTGTGTCAGTGTGCATATCTATTAATTTTTAATTACAAAAGATAGACTACATCATAATTACACAATTGTTGTCTATTTGTGATTGTGGTAGAAAAGTTTTTCATTTTATTCATTGCTTGGCACCTTATTTTAATATTTGTTTACTGTTATTCTGTCCTATTTTATTATTATCGTATTTAATTTCCTGGTCAGTAATTGTTTTATGAAGTAATGCTTTGGAAATATTGTATGTAAACACAATGATGCCAATAAAGTACTTTTATCGAAACTGAATTGAACTGAGAGTGTAAATAAGCAGCACTGACATGTAGCATAATTTAAGTTAGTTCAATCAAATAAGACATCTAATACGATATGGTCTTATTTGAAATTATCATAATGTGTGTAAACAAAAAGCTTGACACTACATAAATATGTGTTATACAAATCCTAAATATTTATACATAATAATGTATTCAATGTTGTTAACTGCTTTTAGCAAAATAACCATAACCTTACAGGAGGACAAATATAACTTTTGTAATGTAATGTATGCTACTGTTCATGTGTTGCATTATTGTAACTTTACAATCAAGTGTCAATCAAGGCAATCACTGCAAACAACAGTGCTACCTACAATACTAAATAGGACTCAGACTCTGCACTCAAAAAGGTATATTATACACATTACATTTTAATATTAAAATGTACATCAGCATAAATTCATAATCTTAAAAACATTAATGAACAAAATAAGGTGTATTTAAATATTTAAGTTGCCTATATTAAGTTCCCTATCTGTCACTCACTCAAAGTTGTGTCGATGTAGTGACACTAAGGGTCACTCTTGGGAGCCCCAAACACCTCTGATGTTTTAAGAAAAGGCCAATGAAAACTGGCAAGTGGAATTTGCATGCCACTCCCCTGGACATACAGTTATAAAAGGAGCTGGTGTGCAACCACTCATTCAGATTTTTAATTCGGAGCCGAGCGGTGTTGATCTATTCCACTGCCAATCCATTTGCCTCTGTAGAAAGCAAGCGATCTCCCCCTCTCGCACAGATAAGTGGGGAGAACTTCCCTGGGCGCTTCAACAGCGCGTATTGAGCAATAAAAGAGTATATTTCTCCCTAAAAGAATATATATTCCCTAAAAGAGTGGGCACTGATGGGAAGCATCTTTTTAAAGATGCCTTTTCGGTTATGTGCAGTTCCTAGTTGCGGCCGTTATTTCTCCGCTTCTGACGGTCATGATCGCTGCCTTATTTGTCTGGGCTCCAGACACGCTGAGACAGCGTTCCTGGATGGTTCATGTCCACACTACGAGAGCATGACCATGGCCACGTTGCGATCGCGGCTTTCCTTCCTCAGACCACGCACATGACCACGACGGTTAGTGCTGGATGTGATTTGGGGACTTCAATGGGAGTAACTCTGCTGGGTGAATCCCCACGGACCTCCCATTCCCCAGCATGCTTGTGCGCCCCGGTTGAGTGTTGGGATGAGTCATGCGGCCCGCCTCAGAGCAGTTTCGACCTCTCATTCGGCACACAGGAGGAGGATGAGATCTCGATAGCAGCATCGGAGAGCAGGCTGCTTCAGTCCGGTGCGGAGGACTCAGCTGGGCTTCTGCCTTCGGGTGTGGTCGCCCAGTCTGAGGCTGACACCGAGCTGATGTCGGTTGAACCTTCATGGCTTGATGATTGGTTCCTGGGGTCGGAGCGCCGCTCTTCCCGGAGGGGCATAAAGAACTTGTGAAGTCGTGGCGGGCACCTTTCACTGCCCGGACCGGGCTTTTAAGTTCTGCTGCTCTCACCACCCTCAACGGTAGGGCAGCCAGGGGCTACACGGACGTTCCCCGGGTAGAGCAGGCGATTGCGGTGCACGTGTGCCCGCAGAGCGCCGCCACCTGGCAGAAACATCCTAGGCTCCCATTCAAGGCCTGTAAGACTAAGTCGTCTCTGATGGCGAAGTCTTACAGTGCTGCGGGGCAGGCCGCCTCCGCTCTGCATGCCATGGCCCTACTGCAGGTCCACCAGGCCAAGACATTGGACCCGGGAGTAATGCAGGAGCTGCGCTCAGCAACCGACCTCGCCCTACGGGTGACGAAGGTCACAATGCGGGCTCTCGGGCAGGCGATGTCCACGTTGGTGGTCCAGGAGCGCCACCTTTGGCTCAACATGGTTGAGATGAGGGATGCCGACACCGTCGAAGACTTTGTGCAGCAGTTTCGATTGTAAATCAGCAGACCGAGACCATTAAGCACATCTTGCCCCGGCATGGTTCAAGATCGTGCACCCTGTCTGCCCGTCGCTATGGCGACCTTCCTGCTGTGGCAACATTGGCTTCACCGCAGCCTGAGCCAACGGCATAGAGCTCCCCGCAGGAAGTTGACACCCCGTCTCACAGTCCACAAACAAGAACCCTTGGAAGGCTTCTAGCGCCCCAGATACAGGCGACCCGGAGGTGAGTAGATTCGTGCCACATTTGGATGTGGTAGACAGACCACTCCATCCCCTCGGTGGAGGGCCGGAGGGAGAATCCTTGGTTTCCTTTTTTGTTTAGTGCACCGCACGCCCAAGGGGCTGCGGTACCTACATTTTCCAAAAAAGAGCGCTTTCCTCACTCTCTGGGTCATACACTCGAGTGCCAGTGCATTGCAGGTGTGGGTTTCCCACCTCCACGCACCTGGCTGTGACACACACACACACCCACGCACAGGCAGTTGTGGCTGGCTACGAGGACGCTCAGCTTCCTCCCCCGTCGCTGACCAGTCCTACGTTGGGTACAAGGAGCAAGGTAAGTGCCTTAACGTCTCTCCCTATACAGCGAGATTGGGACATGAGGCCCCCCGACATATTACTTCGAGACACATTCTGCAGCTACGTCAACAGCAGTCGTCTCCTTGGTGCCCCTCGCGTACTTTCATGTCTCGATCCTGCCTCGTCACAGACCATTCCTTTAGTTTGCCTTCGAGGGTCAGGTATCCAGTACAAGGTCCTCCCCTTCGGTCTGTCCCTGTCGCCTCGCATCACGAAGGTCACAGAGGCAGCCCTTTCCCCGCTAAGGAAAGTGGGCATCTGCATCCTCAACTCGATGACTGGCTGATCCTAGCTCACTCTCGAGATCTGTTGTGTGCACACAGGGACCTGGTGCTCAGCCACATCAATCGATTGGGGCTTCGGGTCAACTGGGAAAAGAGCAAGCTCGACCCAATGCAGAGCATCTCTTTTCTCGGGATGGAGTTGGACTCGGTCGCTATGACCGTGCATCTCATGAACGAGCATGCTCAGTCAGTGCTGAATTGCCTGAAGGCATTCTGGGAGAACAGCAGTCCCACTGAAAAAATTTCAGAGGCTCCTGGGGCATATGGCATCCTTGGAGGCGGTCATGCCCCTCGGGTTGATGCATATGAGACCGCTTCAGCACTGATTTCAGACTCGAGTACAGAGATGGGCATGGCGCCGTGGCACATATCGCGTGGCTATCACGCCAATCTGCCGCCACTTGTTCAGCCCTAGGATGGACCTGGCATTTCTACGGGCAGGGGTTCCCTTAGAGCAGGTCTCCAGGTGAGTCATCGTCACAACAGACGCCTCCAAGTCGGGCTGGGGCACCGTTTGCAATGGGCATGCAGCCGCAGGTTCCTGGACAGGCCCTCGTCTGCATTGGCACATCAACTGCCTCGAGTTGCTTGCGGTACTGCTCGCCCTTTGGAGGCTTCAGCCGTTGATCCAGGGCAAGCATGTGTTGGTCCGGATGGACAACACGGCAATGGTAGCATACAGAAACCACCAAGGCAGTTTGCGCTCGCCCCGCATGTCGCAACTCACCCGCCATCTCCTCCTCCTCTGGAGCCAGCGGCGGCTCAAGTCACTGCGGCCACTCATATCCCCGGCGAACTCAATCGCACAGCGGACGCGCTGTCACGGCAGATGACGCTCAGGGGAGAGTGGAGGCTCCACCTCCAGGTGGTCTGGCTGATTTGGAGTCGATTCGGCGAGGCACAAGTAGACCTGTTTACCTCCCGTGAATCCTCCCACTGCCCACTGTGGTATTCCCTGTCCGAGGCCCCCTTTGGCATGGACGCACTGGTGCACAGCTGGCCCTGGGGTCTGTGCAAGTATGTTTTTCCCCCAGTGAGCCTATTTGCACAGACGTTGTGCAAGGTCAGGGAGGATGGGGAACAGGTCTTGTTGGTAGCACCCTACTGGCCCACCCAGACTTGGTTCTCGGAACTCACGCTCCTCGCGACAGCCCCTCCCTGGCAAATTTCCTTGAGGAAGGACCTTCTTTCTCAGGGACGAGGCATGATCTGGCACCCACGGCCAGACCTCTGGAACCTCCACGTCTGGCCCTTGGACAGGATATGGAAGATCTGAGTGGTCTACCACCCACGGTGGTACTATAACTCAGGCCAGGGCCCCTTCTACCAGGCGACTGTACGCATTGAAGTGGCGCCAATTCGCGAATTGGTGTTCTTCCCGAGGTGAAGACCCACACAGTTGTGCAGTCGAGTCGGT
This sequence comes from Myxocyprinus asiaticus, assembly GCF_019703515.2. Lineage (NCBI taxonomy): Eukaryota > Metazoa > Chordata > Actinopteri > Cypriniformes > Catostomidae > Myxocyprinus > Myxocyprinus asiaticus. Next base: position 27,977,180 of record NC_059375.1, on the reverse strand, counting down.
GCTTTCCTTCCTGCAGGAGAGGTTGGAGGGGCAGCTGTCCCCCTCCACCTTGAAGGTGTATGTAACCTCTATAGCGGCACACCACGATGCAGTGGACAGTAAGTATTTGGGGACACACGACCTGATCATCAGGTTCCTTAGAGGCACCAGGAGGTTGAATCCTCCTAGGCCGCACATCGTTCCCTCATGAGACCTCTCTGTGGTCCTGCTGGCCCTACAGAGAGCCCCTTTTGAGCCCTTAGAGTCAGTTGATCTGAAAGCCCTCTCCTTGAAGATGGCCCTCCTGACTGCACTCACCTCCATCAAGAGGGTTGGGGACCTGCAAGCATTCTCTGTCAGTGATACATGCCTAGAGTTCAGTCCGGCATACTCTCACGTGATCCTGAGACGGTTCCCACTACCCCCTTTAAAGATCAGATGGTGAACCTGCAAGTGCTGCCCTGGGAGGAGGCAGACCCAGCCTTGTCGTTGCTGTGTCCAGTACGCACTTTGCGTATCTATTTGGACCACACGGAGAGCTTTAGATGCTCCGAGCAGCTCTTTGTCTGTTTCGGGGGACTGCAGAAGGGGAACGCTGTCTCCAAACGAGGATTTCCCACTGGATTGTGGATGCCATCACATTGGCATACCAGGCCCAGGGTGCGCCATCCCCTTTGGGACTACGAGGACACTCTACCAGGAGCGTGGCCTCCTCCTGGGCCTTGGCCAACGGTACCTCTCTAACAGACATCTGTAGAGCAGCGGGCTGGGTAACACCCAATACCATTGCGAGATTTTATAATCTCCGGGTTGAGCCAGTTTCGTCCCGTGAGTTGGTAGGTACAAACAGGTAAGGATGCAGGCAGCTGGCCAGGTGTACCGCTGGCATACAAGCGCCTTTCCCCTTCCAAGGGGAAGACGTGTGCTCTTTCATCAATGTGAGTTCCCGGGATCGGTGAACCCTGGATTCCTCCCCCAGCACCTGCGGCAAGCAAATTTGGTGGAGGAATTCAACGCTAGGCCCAGTACTTGTGTCAGTATGCCCTGTTCAAGTCAGCCCCTGTACTGGGATAGGTGCTCAATATGCGTTGGTTCCCTGTCGGTAACCCCATATGATGTAATATTCCATGGTACGGTCTCCTTGTCGGTAGACCCGTGTCTCCCCTTGGGCAGAGTCCTCTCTGCCACCAGTTGCCGTGTTTGTAGAGCTCCCTCCTCTCCAGGTAGGACCTACAACGGGGACTTCCTCAACATACGATACTGTAGGTAAAGAATCAGTAAGCCCATGTGACGTATTTCCACACAATTACCTCCTCTTCAGGCAGGGTGTTGTCTCCATGGTGTCCTTTTCCATGGGCACCTACCCTGAAGCGAATATATTTTGGCCCCAGCTGGAATCAAGCGAGTTCTTTCTCTGGGAGAAGAAAGAAGAGAAAAGGCCGAACCAGCTGGTGCGTTTCATATAGGGACCCCTAGTGTCACTACATCGACACAACGTCGAGTGAGTGACAAATAGGGAATGTCTGGGTTACTGTTGTAAGGGAACGAGACGTTGTGTCCCTCCTGCCACAACACTGAACTGCAGTGCATCCGGAAAATATTCACAGCGCTTCACTTTTTCCACATTTTGTTATGTTACAGCCTTATTCCAAAATGGATTCAGTTCATTATTTTCCTCAAAATTCTACAAACAAAAGCCCATAATGACAACGTGAAAGAAGTTTGTTTGAAATTTTTGCAAATTTATTAAAAATAAAAAACGAAAAAAATTACATAAGTATTCACAGCCTTTGCCATGACACTCAAAATTTAGCTCAGGTGCATCCTGTTTCCACTGATCATCCTTGAGATGTCTCTACAACTTGATTGGAGCCCACCTGTGGTAAATTCAGTTGATTGGACATGATTTGGAAAGGCACACACCTGTCTATATAAGATCCCACAGTTAACAGTGCATGTCAGAGCACAAACCAAGCCATGAAGTTCAAGGAATTGTCTGTAGACCTCCAAGACAGGATTGTATCGCAGCACAGATCTGGGGAAGGGTACAGAAAAATTTCTGCAGCACTGAAGGTCCCAGTGAGCACAGTGGCCTCCATCATCTGTAAATGGAAGAAGTTTGGAACCACCAGGACTCTTCCTAGAGTTGGCTGCCCGGCCAAGCTGAGCGATCAGGGGAGAAGGGCCTTAGTCAGGGAGGTGACCAAGAACCCGATGGTCACTCTGACAGAGCTCCAGCATTTCTCTGTGGAGAGAGGAGAACCTTCCAGAAGAACAACCATCTCTGCAGCACTCCACCAATCAGGCCTGTATGGTAGAATGGCCAGATGGAAGTCACTCCTTAGTAAAAGGCACATGACAGCCCACCTGGAGTTTGACAAAAGGCACCTAAAGGACTCTCAGACCATGAGAAACAAAGATTGAACTCTTTGGCCTGAATGGCAAGTGTCATGTCTGGAGGAAACCAGGCACCGCTCATCACCTGGCCAATACCATCCCTACAGCGAAGCATGGTGGTGGCAGCAACATGCTGTGGGGATGTTTTTCAGTGGCAGGAATTGGGAGACTAGTCAGGATCGAGGGAAAGATGAATGCAGCAATGTACAGAGACATCCTTGATGAAAACCTGCTCCAGAGCGCTCTGGACCTCAGACTGGGGCAAAGGTTAATCTACCAACAGGACAACGACCCTAAACACACAGCCAAGATAACAAAGGTGTGGCTCCGAGACAACTCTGTGAATGTCCTTGAGTGGCCCAGCCAGAGCCCAGACTTGAACTTGATTGAACATCTCTGGAGAGATCTAAAAATGGCTGCGCCCATCCAACCCGATGGAGCTTGAGAGATCCTGCAAAGAAGAATGGGAGAAACTGCCCAAAAATAGGTGTGCCAAGCTTGTAGCATCATACTCAAAAAGACTTGAGGCTGTAATTGGTGCCAAAGGTGCTTCAACAAAGTATTGAGCAAAGGCTGTGAATACTTATGTACATGTGATTTTTTTTTCTTTTCTTTTTTCGTGTTTTATTTTTAATAAATTTGCAAATATTTAAAACAAACTTCTTTCAAGTTGTCATTATGGGGTATTGTTTGTAGAATTTTGAGGAAAATAATGAATTGAATCCATTTTGGAATAAGGCTGTAACATAACAAAATGTGGAAAAAGTGAAGCGCTGTGAATACTTTCCGGATGCACTGTATCCGCTGTGATCGCCGGGTATTGGCTCCTCAGCATAAACCTGAATGAGTGGTTGCACACCAGCTCCTTTTATACCCGTATGTCCGGGGTAGTGTCATGAAAATTCCACTTGCCTATTTTCATTGGCCTTTTCATAAAACATCATGTTTGGGGCTCCCAAGAGTGACCCCTAGTGTCACTACATTGACACAACGTCTCGTTCCCTCCATCAGGGAACGTGGGTTACAATAGTAACCCAGACGTTTTTTTCCCTAATTTGGGTCATTGTCCCTCAAAATGTTTGTTCTGTCAGAGATTATTTAGCAGAGATGGGCCACTTCTATTTAAATGAATGGGAGGAAATGGAACACTCCACTAAGGAGCTCTAAGCATTCAACAGTCAACGGGTGTACAAAGATAGTCCAGCCTTACAGTTAAAAGAGCCTGTCGATCAACTCTAGAACGTGCATGCACATTAGCAATACAAGCCGGGGAACTTGCATTTGCATTCCGTCAATGCAAAACGCAGCTCTCACCTAGATCTGTCAACATCACAGGCAGCTCTCACATGATCCATCAACGTAAAACACAGCTCTCACCTAGATCCATCAATGCCACAGGCAGCTCTCACACGTGATCCATCAATGCAAAACGCAGCTCTCACCTAGATCCGTTAATGTCATAGGAAGCTCTCACACGCGATACATCAACGCAAAACACAGCTCTCACCTTGATCCATCAATGCCACAGGCAGCTCTCACACGTGATCCGTCAATGCAAAAAGCAGCTCTCACCTAGATCCGTCAATGCCACAGGCAGCTCTCACACGCGACCTGCCAATGCAAAACGCATCTCACACCTACATCCGTCATCTCAAACTGCAGCTCTCACCTAGATCTGTCAATGCAACAGGCAGCTCTCACACACGATCCGTCAACGCAAAACACAGCTCTCACCTAGATCCGTCAATGCCGCAGGCAACTCTCACACGCGATCTGTCAACACAAAACACAGCTCTCACCTAGATCCATCAATGCCACAGGCAGCTCTCACACACGACCCGCCAACACAAAATGCAGCTCTCACCTAGATCCATCATCTCAAAGCGCAGCTCTCACCTAGATCTGTCATGCAACAGGCAGCTCTCACATGCGATCCGTCAACGCAAAACGCAGCTCTCACCCAGATCCATCAACGCCACAGGCAGCTCTCACACGTGATCCATCAATGCAAAACGCAGCTCTCACCTAGATCCGTCAATGCCACAGGCAGCTCTCACACACGATCCATCAATGCAAAACAGAGCTCTCACCTAGATCCATCAATGCCACAGGCAGCTCTCACACACGACCCGTCAACGCAAAATGCAGCTCTCACCTAGATCCGTCATCTCAAAGCACAGCTCTCACCTAGATCTGTCATGCAACAGGCAGCTCTCACATGCGATCTGTCAACGCAAAATGCAGCTCTCACCTAGATCCATCAATGCCACAGGCAGCTCTCACACGTGATCCGTCAATGCAAAACGCAGCTCTCACCTAGATCCGTCAATGCCACAGGCAGCTCTCACACGTGTTCTGTCAACGCAAAATGCAGATCTCACCTAGATCCGTCATCTCAAAGAGCGGCTCTCACCTAGATCTGTCTTGCAACAGGCAGCTCTCACATGCGATCCGTCAACGCAAAATGCAGCTCTCACCTAGATCCGTCAACGCCACAGGCAGCTCTCACACGTGATCCGTCAATGCAAAACGCAGCTCTCACCTAGATCCGTCAACGCCACAAGCAGCTCTCACACGTGTTCTGTCAACGCAAAACGCAGCTCTCACCTAGTTCCGTCAACACCACAGGCAGCTCTCACACACGACCCGTCAATGCAAAATGCAGCTCTCACCTAGATCCGTCATCTCAAAGCGCAGCTCTCATCTAGATCTGTCAACACAACAGGCAGCTCTCACACACGATACGTCAACACAAAACACAGCTCTCACCTAGATCCATCAACGCCATAGGCAGCTCTCATATGCGATCCGTCAACGCAAAAGGCAGCTCTCACCTAGATCCGTCAATGCCACGGGCAACTCTAGAACACGTTCCATCAAAGCAAAACACAACTCTCACCTAGATCCGTCAATGCCACAGGCAGCTCTCACACGCGATCCAATTCATCAATGCAAAACGCAGCTCTCACCTAGATCTGTCAACGCCACAGGCAGCTCTCACATGCGATCCATCAACGCAAAACGTAGCTCTCACCAAGATCCGTTAATGCCACAGGCAGCTCTCACATGCAATCTGTCAACACAAAACGCAGCTCTCACCTAGATCTGATGCAAAATCAGGAGCTTACGTCTTGCGCATTCTTAACAAAGTGTGTGCATGACACAGAGGCAGCTGAACTTTGAGAAGTGGTTTCAGTGGAAGATTGAATCACACTTAATATGCACCGGACAGGACATTTTCAAAACGATATTAACTCCCAATGAAATCCCCCCCACACACAAACACACGCAAATATATTACAAATATGATAAATACATCACATACCGTATCCTCCATATTTTTTGGTCTTTTTGTGTTTGGAGATTTGAATTGGCACAAAGCCTGAAGAACAGTTTATACATTCTGTGTTAATAACTAAATAAAAAGTTATATTCTACATAATGCAAGTTTCATTCTATATACTGAATATAATATACCAGTAAATCATGCACTGGAGCATTTTAAAATGAATTTTGATTGCTCTTCCTACTTATTTTTTCACTTAATTTTTCACATTCAAAAACATTTTGGATTGATATAACTAGGCTTACAGAAATGCAAATAACAGAGACGGAGTGGTGAAAGCTGCATGTGAGGGTGAGAGGTTAAGTATCAGAATTCAGTCTTGTGTGACGGTGGCAGGTCAAGTGAGAGCTGCTTGCAGCGGTGGCAGAAAGATTTTACATCTACTGGCTAAATGTTAGCCTCAATCACCATTCACTTCCATTGCATTGTTTTCCAAATAATGGAAGTGAATGGTGACTGAGACTAACCTTCTGCCTAACATCTTTTGTGTTTCATGGAAGAAAGAAAGTTATAAAGGTTCTGAAGAACATTAGGGTACTCCTTTTAGTATCTCTGTAGTTCATAGTAGCGATATAGTTAAATATTTGCTCAGGAAAGATAGGAAGCAACCTGTACTGTTGTTTAGACCAAAAACTCAATTAAAGTGCCTGACCACAATAATTTAATCTTATCAGTGTGGGTGTCCAAATATCAAATCAGAGAGAACAGCAGAGAGACGTGCACTAACCTGCTCATGGTACTCAATGCCCATGCTGAGTGTGTTAATAAGAATGGCGATCATTATTCCTCGTCCAAAGTACTTGCTGTCCACAATCTTGTGGAAAGTGTCACACACCAGCCTCCAGAAATGCACCACCTTTGCTGCCCGATCTCCTAATGCAAACTTCTTCTTCCTGTTGAGATCTCTGCCATCCCGATAATGGGCATCCTGAGTAAACTCATACACGCCCTCACTGTCAGAGTCTGCCGTCTCATTCCCATCTATTCCCTCTGAGTCATTGCCCATTGATTTAGCACAATATGGACAAGTCTCAGGGTCAAAGGTCAAAGTTGTGTCCAAGTTTGTGGGGGCATCCTTGCAGATGATCTTGCCTGCAATTTATAAGAAACATATCAAAGAAACTGACCGATTGGAATAATAGCCAAACTTTGTCTTTTTGCTGCATTGCCGGCTTCACACCCATATTAAGATGTTGTATAAATGTACCAAATAGATATTGGTATGCAGGTATGTGTAAGGGTTTAAAAGTTAAATTAAAAGTTACATTTTAAAGTAAAATTATTTGAATTATCTACTTTATTTGTATTTTATTTAACTGTTTTATACAGTGGTCCAAATCTGGGATTCAAAATCTAATTTAAACCTGTAAATAAACTGAAATGTTTAGGATTTTGAAAACAGTAAAACAAAAACAAATGATGTAAAATGAATAACAAAAATGTAAGATTCTCATCTATCTCTAGGTCACATATTAATTTTGTGACATTGAGCATGTTTACTCCTTTGTACGAAAGGTCAGGGCCCGTAACTCACCCACAGTGATTGGTAGACAGGGAACCGCTATTTGTCAACAAAGACAGACATAGATAGATAGATAGATAGATAGATAGATAGATAGATAGACAGATAGATTGATTTTATGTTTTTTTGGTTGACGAGCACTTCTTTATCCTGTGTTGTTGCACTGAAACACAAGTGTGTGTCCCCTCTCCTATATCAACTACACCGGGTAGCCCTGCGATGGCCGTGAATGCCCCCTTTTTTCTCTTTAGTGAGTGTACATCCACAGGAAAAAACACACTATGAATTGTAGGACGATATGCGGTCTGGAGAGGGCAAATATAGTTTGATAGATGATTCTGCTGATGGATGACAGAAATTCGCGATTCATCAGCGTGACACATTTCATTTTGATGTGGCCAGGGAGCGCAGTGTTGTCAAAACCTTTATCTCCGGTGTAATTGGGTTGTTTCAGTTTGTGGGAGAGGTAACTGCATCTCTAACTAAGTTTACAATAATAAAAACATCCTCGCGATTCAGGCGATACCTTTTTTAAAGGTTAATGTCAAAATTATTATATTTATAATACTATATTATTAAAATACAATGAATCAATTGTGAAATATTATTTTAAAAATGGTTTTACTGCTACAATTTTAACAGTATTATTTTGATAGACTTGGTTGTCTTTTATTGTTGTTGTCATGTCTAAAATCAATAAAAATATTGTTAAAAAAATTATATTTGTAATTTATCCATTCTAAACTCATTTGTGTAACATTCAGCTTAAGAAACTGTAAAAGTCCATTTACCTGGAGGACGTTGTGTCTCCACCAGGCACTGTGAGGTGCTGATATGAGTTGGGGGGATGTTTAGGTTGGTAAGGATACTAGGTGTGCAGCTGCCTCCTCCTGGCTCAAGGATTGTCTGTCTGAGCTGCTCTAATGCCAGAGATGACTGTAACGTGGGATAGTTCTTATTGACTGGAACTGCAAATGGCACCGAGTTCCTCTTGTATGCCTGCAGCACCAATGGAGAAGGTGATGGGCTACAGCAGCCTGCAGTGTTAGAGACACTGTGCACAGATTCGGCACTGCCGAGGCCCAGCAACACAGGTGATGGAGAGCAGGGGTCTTGCTGAGGGACAATAACAGGTAGCATTAGACGGCCAGTATGGGAGCCGGTGTCCACCTCAGTTCGGACACTCCCATTGCCAAAATGGTAGTGTGGGTGGAGGTGATGGTGATGATGGTGCAAGACATTGCGAATGGACCCCTGCTGCTGCTTCTGCCGACCTCTTTTAGTGGGTGGTGGTTCCAACCGTGGAGAGGCACAGACCCTGAGGCCCGCCCGGCGACCGGCAGCCCGGATAAGGTGCCCGATCTGCCTGCTTGCCTTGCGAATGATGTGGACCAGGTACTTGAGCAGCTCGTCATAGCAGCTTCCTGGTTCAGAGAAGCTATTGAGGGTGCTGGCATTGGACCTGAAGCGTACTCTCTGCTCCTTCATAAGCTGACTCTCCCTTTGCTTGGTCTCAGAGAACTGTGTCGCTATGACAACTAAACAAAGGTTGATCATGAAGAATGAGCCCACCTGAAAAACAGCGGAGAGAGTAAAGAAGACTATGAACCGTAGTGCTTCTCTACTCATTAACAACACTGTTACTGTAACAACAAGAAAAGATGGCATGGTAAAAAATAGAAGCCATAAAATCGATTCTTATTTTCTGTACTGAGACTGTACCAGTTAATATGAATTGAAATTGATAGATTGCACAATTAGAGCAAATGCACATTTAAAAGAGATAACTAATTAAAAGCTCAAAAATTCAATGAATAAGTCGCAAGCCAATGAAAAGCTATGTTTAATGCTCCTATTTGTACACTAATTGGCCAAAAGTATGTGGAAACCCCCTCTTCATGATTCGCTATTTCAGCTACATCCATTAGTAACAGCTGCATAAAAAACAAACTGTCGTGCAATCTCCTTAGACAAACATTTAAAGAATGGCCTTCCCAGAAGAGTGAAAGCTTTCAAAACAGCAAAGGGAGGACCAATTCCCTATTAATGCCCACTGTTTTGAAATTAAATGTTAACAAACACATACAGGTGTGGTGTTCAGGTGTCCCCATACTTTTGGCCATGTTGTTTATGTACCTTGTTGATACCACTAATCAGTCTCAGTCAGAAAAGACAGAATTATTATGTCAAGTGACATGGAGCACATGCCGTTCATTCCATTGTATCATAGCAAACCATTTGCCAAGGCTAAACAAAACATGATTTATTTCATGTTCTGGACATATGACTTTTTCTTCAAAAAGTTATTGTTGACTATTAGAAAACATATTCTTTGGAGATGATCGTCTTGTTCTTGTTCAGCAAACTGACTAAGCCAGTTTGAGCCAGAGTTATAAAAAGTCTCATCAATGAGAGTGATAGTCTGGAAAAGCTCTCTCATAAGCTCTACTGCTACAAGTGTCCTGGCCAGCTGAGCTCAGCCACTCACTATGATAAGGAGGATGAAGTAGATGAAATTGTAGAAGGAGTGAGCATCCATAACAAAGTACATGATGTCCACCCAGCCTTCCAGAGTAATAACCTACAGGAAAGAACAATAGAGAAGAGGGATTCAAAGCAACTTAGATGCAGTTTGTTCATTAAAAATGCTTTTTTTATAGAAAATCCTGCTTTGTAATTAATGATAGACCGTTATACAGTATATAGGCCAGGCTGGGGATTTGGATGATGTTTGGCTACTTTGAGATATCAGTATCAGCTAAGTAACATAAGCCAGTTCAAAATTTACCAATAGCCTTATATGGTTCCCTGGAATAATTGATTCCTATAGGTCAATTACAGCATTCTGTGGCTAAATATTTTTATATTTTATATATTTTTATATTGTATAGTCAGGGAATTAATAACGTGAAAAATTACTATTACAATTTAAAAAAAAATTTTTTTCATAAGTTCTTAAACTACTTCAAAGAGTTCTCATCAAAAAATCCTCCACGTGCAGCAATGACAGCTTTGCAAATCCTTGGCATTCTAGCTGTCAGTTTGTCCAGATACTCAGGTTACATTTCACCCCACGCTTCCTGTAGCACTTGCCATAGATATGGCTGTCTTGTCAGGCACTTCTCACGCACCTTACAGTCTAGCTGATCCCACAAATGTTCAATGGGTTTAAGATCCATAACACTCTTTTCTAATTATCTGTTGTCCAATGTCTGTGTTTCTTTGCCCACTCTAACATTTTCTGTTTGTTTTTCTGTTTCAAAAGTGTCTTTTTCTTTGCAATTCTTCCCATAAGGCCTGCACCCCTGAGTCTTCTCTTTACTGTTGTACATGAAACTGCTGTTGAGTGGGTAGAATTCAATGAAGCTGTCAGCTGAAAACATGTGAGGCATTTATTTCTCAAACTAGAGACTCTGATGTACTTATCCTCTTGTTTAGTTGTACATCTGGCCTTTCACATCTCTCTCTGTCCTTGTTAGAGCCAGTTGTCCTTTGTCTTTGAAGACTGTAGTGTACACCTTCGTATGAAATCTTCATTTTTTTTGACAATTTCAAGCATTGTGTAGCCTTCATTCATCAAAACAATGATTGACTGATGAGTTTCTAGAGAAAGCTGTTTCTTTTTTGCCATTTTTGGCCTAATATTGGCCTTAAGACATGCCAGTCTATTGCATACTGTGGCAACTCAAAAACAAACACAAAGACAATGTTAAGCTACATTTAACGAACCAAATAGCTTTCAACTTCGTTTGATATAATGGCAAGTGATTTTCTTGTACCAAATTAGTAATTTAGCATGATTACTCAAGGATAAGGTGATGGAGTGATGGCTGCTGGAAATGGGGCCTGTCTAGATTTGATCAAAAATGACTTTTTTCAAATAGTGATGGTGCTGTTTTTTACATCAGTAATGTCTTGACTATACTTTGTGATCTGTTGAATTCCACTTTGGTGAATTAAAGTACCAATTTCCTTGTACATTAAATCTGTACATTATTCAAAATTTTTGGCCGCCAGTGTATATGTACGGCTAATCCAAAGACAATGAAAAGGTAAAAGGAGGTAAAAAGTATATTTCTCAGTTGTTTCCAAGTCTTCACTGAATTATTGTTAAATATGATGCATTAATACAGATTTGATGCTGCCAGGTTTTGACTGAGAAGCAGATCTGTAATAAAAATTATACTGTACTGTTAATTAACTGTATGCTGTTATGATTTCTGTGTTGATAAATCCACCACACAGTAAAAAATTTGATCTGGCAACACTGCAATTGTTTTTTCACCCACCCCTTATCGCCAAGTACTGTCATTTTAAAAAGAACGTTATTAACCGTGCTTTTATTTTGTTCTAACCAGTAACCATTTGGAAAGGAGGCTGCGGAATGTCTCAACCAGAACAAAAAATTACTGTTTTTGCTCAGAACAAAATAACATTTCGGTTTTAGTACCTGCTTAAAACTTTCACTGAAAATCATTAACTGTAATCTGATTACAAGAATTTAAAATGTAAAGCATTACACTACTTTTTGTGCCTAAAGATAATTAGATTACAGTAACTAATTACTTTGTAATACAATTAATCCAACACTGATGATATGTCAAATACAGTGTCTTGGGAACAGAGAGCTGTGGAAATACATTTGCAGAGGCATAAATCTATGATTACATGCACCTGTGATCAGGTTTTGATTCTGATTTCGAGCATGTATGATGATTCAGAAAGGACAAATATCTCTGAGCTGGATTTTAAAAAAACTGCTATGCTCAAGGGGGGACACCCTACCCAGCCTGCATTCCTTGCTCCCTTTGATTAATCTGTCACAGATTAGGGAAAAACAGGGGAATGCAAAACCGGAAAGGAAAGGCACTTTGCTTGCTATTTACAGGGCAATTGGGGAAAGCTAGCAGGATGAGGAGCTGTCAGACAGCTAATTCATTTTTAGATGCTGAAAATTAAGCACCTAGCTCCAGAACTGGCTGCTTGCAAAAGGAAGATTAAGTCATCAAGCTCTTCAGGAGTTCAGTACATTACAGTCTCCTAAATATTTAATAGATTTTTATTTTTTTATTTGTTATAAACATGTGAAAAGTCGCCCTATTGAGGGTGAGGAGGCTGTTATCTGAGATTACAATCAGTGGGCACATACTGTAGGATTCAGAAGAATTAAAACCTTATCAGCATTTTGTGAAAAGAGAACACAAAATTAATAGAGACAACTAGTCCCTGCCACTATATTTATGTCAGACTCAGAAAGAGCTAATCCAAAATCCCAGTGCAAATACTCAGCTTTTGATATTTGAATACATGGTCAAGTTTTGACTGAGATATAAAGAGTCAGCAAGTGAAATTGAGGTTTTGTAAGCATATAAAAGATTTAAGATCGGTCTCAGTTTGGGTAAATTTTGAGATGCAATTAAATATGTCAACATTAGGTCAAATCTTAAACTGCAAAAAATAAATAAATAAAATAATTATATTTTCTTAATCAGTATTTTTGTCTTGTTTTTCAGTCAATATATCTAAACATCCTTGGGCAAAACTGCATTAAAGGAATATTCTGGGTTCAATACAAGTAAAGCTCAATCGACAGCATTTGTGGCATAATATTGATCACCACAAAAAATTATTTAGATAGCAAAAATCTGGGATACAGTTACAATGGGATACAACTTGTATACAAACACAACTTACAACGGAAGCGAATGGGGCCAATCTGTAAACATTAAAATTCAAAAGTATAGCCAAAAGACTTAAACAATATGTGTGTTAACATGATTTAAGTGTGATAAAATTGGTTCCTAACCTTTTCTGTGTAAAGTTATAGCCAGGTTTACAACTTCATTGCCATGATAGCGTAATGTCAACAAACTCTTAAACCCAAAAACGACTGTATAAATGATGATTTAAACAACTTTACAGCTCAAATAATACATGCGTTTTAACAGAATTAAAATGCTTTTATAAAATTATAAGCTCAACATTTCTGAGTTTAAACCCTCAAAAGATTTACCCCATTCACTTCCATTTTGTTTTTGAATTGCTTTTTTTTTTTTTTTTACCCAATTATTAAATAGCTTTTTTCATTATTATTATTTTAAGCATATACCTCACTCAATTTTGTTAGATTTATGATTAAAACAAGAAAATATTTTTGCTAATGGGGTAAAAAAAAAATAAAAAAAAAATAAACGCAATTCAAGATACTGTATATTATTATTTTTTTAAGTCATAATATATTATGCAATTTTGCTTCTCAAGTAAATTGTTTCAAGAATGTTTAGATTTCTATTCCTGGAATAAAAGACAAATGATTATCTTTGTGTTTAAAGACTTTGATAGCTGTGTAAAGCTATATTTTTTATAAGCAAATTGCCACTCTACTAAAGCATTCTAAAACTGTTTTGCCTATAGGTCTTTACCAATACCTCCACAACAAACGCTAACCTGAAAGATGGCGATCCAGGCATAACCAATGTTGTCAAAGTTTATTGCCCCCTTGAAGGGATTGGCCTCTCCGGCAGAGCAGTTGGTGTAATACTGGTTCCAGTTGACACAGGTGGTGTTGTCTGTGCTATTGTAAGCTGCCATGTCCAGCTGGCACTGCATGCCCTCCTCGTGGAGCGTAGGGATGGAGTTGCACAGACGCATGCCGTTCTCCCGTGGTTGAGAACAGATGAACGGGTTTTCATCATCGTTCTCTGTGTGGTAGTAGTTGTGCAGGTCTAGACTGGTAGGCCTGGAAAAAAGATAACATTACTCACTTACTTAAAGGGCTAGTTCACCCCAAAATGAAAAAATCGATCCTCATTTTCTTCCAAACCTGTTTGAATTTCTTTATTTTGCAGAACACAAAATGAGATGTTAAGCAAAATGTTAGCCTCAGTCACCATTTACTTTCATTGTGTCATTTTACATACGATGGAAGTAAATGGTGACTGAGGCTAACATTTTGCCTTACATCTCCTTTTGTGTTTCATGGAAGAAAGAAAGTTATATGGGTTTGTAACAAAATAAGGGTGAGTAAATGATGCTAGAAATTTCAACTATCTCTTTAATTTTTTTTGCAGACAAAAATAATCGATAATGCATTAAGTAGGATTTTAAGGTGCGATTGAACACCTAGATTGTCAATTGTTTTTTTGTTTGTTTTTCAAAATAGATTTTTTGGTGATATGAATATTGATCAAAAATGTATTTTAAACTTGTTTTAGTCCCTTTTTTTAGATGTACTGCATAGATCAGGGATTGGCAACCTTTTTGACATGGAGTGCAATTTTTTAGTTTCCTGGTCAATGGCCATGCCAAAACATGCGCATGTATGTGATTTTTCGAAGTTTGAGTCCATTTTTCTGATTTTAATCGTTTATTTTTCATTACAAATGATGTCATCAGTGCAAAATTTGTGCAAAACCTGATGATTATGATATAATCATGGTCCTGCATATGAATTTTCACAAAACATCTTTTGGAAGTGCTATAATGAAAGAAAACCTGTTCTTTTGTACAAAATGAGTAACAGTTAATGTCACAAATTTGCTTATTTGATTACTGATCACAAAAAGTGTGGAATCTTAAATATTTCTTATATTACGTCATACATTTTTCAAAATCACGCAGAGCTGGGTAATGGAAATCTCAAGGATTAATAGTGGTGTTTTCCTTATTACATGACGTGTTGTTCTGAAAGCAAAAAAAAACAAATGAAACACGGAATGTAGGCTGTCATCAGCTCAGCCTGACCGAAGCAAAGCAGGCACATTTACTCGCGCAATTAACCGAAAGTGAAGCGCTGACAGCTCGTGATGTGCGACTGGCTTGCATGTGCAGTGCGAGTCTCATCACACTTTAATAGTGTTTAGCCTCCCATTCAGCTGATGAAAACACGCTGCATAATCATAAGGAAGGATTACATCAAGATGTAGATTGGAATGCAGTTGCGAAATTTATATAAATAAAATAGTCTACTTATCTCTCACCATTGCTGGCGTGCCAGTGATTACCCCTCCGCGTGCCAATGCTGGCACGTGTGCCATAGGATGCCAACCCCTGGTATATACAGATATATACAGTAGATGCACAATTGACACAACTCATGCAAATGAGTGTGGATTAATATACTTTATACTTTAGTTAAGGTAGACACCAATATTTAGTTGTAAATGAAAATGAGGCTGTGAAGGATAGGTGTGTAATCTGTTTAACCCTTTAAGCTCTGAATGTGTTTCTAAAGAAAGGCTGCGGGAAGATCAGCATTAACTATCTCCAGAGGAGAAGTGATTGAGCAAGGCATAGCATTAATGGCATTTGGCTCTGACAGTGGATAACTGGGCCATCTGTCAACACAAATTCACCACAGAGAAAAAGTGACATGGCGAATTAGCTGCACAAGTACCTTCAGTTACCACAGGGACAAATCCTAGCCACCAAAAGAACAATGCCCCTTGAAATATTTATTTCTTAAGAGTAATTTAACAGTTTTAGACCATCTTAAAGGTGCTATATTTAAGATTGACAACAAGCATTTGAAATGGGTACTGCAGTCCAAATTCAAAATACTGGTGTTGGGCCTCATGTATTCAGACAGAAGACAAAGGCAGGCCTAACAGTCGTAAAAGCCTGACTGAGGCCTCCGTCATAAATCTTACTGATAAAAACTGCACCAAAATCAAACAAAGGGAGTCCAAAACAGACTACAAATCCCATGAAGCCTTGCTCACTAAAGGATCGAACTCTCAACTCCTACCATGATGTCATCAGGAGTAGAAATACTTCTGAGATGCTTCCGGGATTTGCTTCCAGCAACTTTGCTCGCCTGTAGACGCAGCTCATCGCTGCTCACAGGTGTAGCCTCGTGGCACAAGGAAGTAACGTACGACTTGAAACTGTGGCCATACAATCTCCATCTCACTGGATGAGTTGAGATTACTCTGTGTTCCACCGAACACAATAACGGATCCAAAGGAGATCGGCGAGCAATCCGCATCTTCATCCATTTGCCTGCAGAAGTGAAGAGAAAAGATTTCTCTTCCTTCTTCAATCAAGTTGACATTGCTGATTTCTCTGCCAGCCCGCTGAGAATCAGCAGCCGTACCGCCCGCCGACAGAGCGAGGAAACGGCCTCCCATCATCACCCGAGCCTCGAGGAACCGAGTCAGAGTTAAAGGACGGATGAACACACATTTGTCTGCGTCCTCATATGATTCAAGTAAGAGGTTTACGTCTGGGCAGAGATAGAATATTATAGTGTGTTATTCTTGTGTATCAAGGTTATTGCTTGTACAGTTTACGGACCGCAGAGTCCGCTCATTGCTGCTAATAATACTCAAGGTATTACTGTAATGTACTGTTATCAGGAATGAGATCTGCTTTGTTGTAGTCCAGCCGCATTGGACTGTTGTGTATTTCCGCAATCGCGGGTGAGACCGGCACACTGAGTTTATCCATTAAAGAATCAAAGACCGCGGGACAGTATACGAGCCGTCCACCGTGTCTCTGAATGATAAACTAACAGCTGCTTTCTCTCCCACGATCACAAAACCGGCTTTGGTGCCATCACTTTATTCTCTCTCTCTCTCGTACTAACCACACACACACACACACGCGCGCGCGCGCGCCCGACCTCTCACAAACATTCTCGCACACACTTTTGGCTAGTAGATAACTTCGTGATAAAGCTCAGCTTTGTCCCTAAGTTATCGTACAAGCGGAGACACGTGGTAAACGGGCAGACGCCACTGACCGGTTTCTCTCCGCCCACATTCGCAGCCATATTCTCTGGCCGGAAATCTCGCTTGATGTACTCTCCACGAGAGTCACGTCCGCCATTTTGTGCGTGTCCCTCCTTACACACACACACACACACCCATTCTCTCTCTCACACACACACCTTCCTCTCATGAGTTATAGGATTATTTTGGTTACCATATCTAATCATATCACTGTTTAGTTTGTAGTTGGAAGTTGGAAATTTATTGACTGCATTGTATTGATTATTAATTGATATTACTGCATAAATAAACTTTGTTATATTTCAAAGAGAAGTGTTTTGGATTATTTTGCATACACCTGTGTCAAATGCTGATTGGATGTCAGTGCTCGAATTCAAGACTTCATTGATTTTTTTCGAAAATCGATATTCTTCGGATGTCAATTTTCCAAAGAGAACAATCTAATATTAGTACTGTTATACTATCAGGTTATTAGTCCCTGATTCCAGGGTGGTGCCCCAGCGATATTAATCCTTATTAATATTCTATTGATTTTTGATAATTGATAATTATCTTTGATGATTGTTGAATTTAAAGGATCAATAAGCTAGTGTTAATTTTAATCAATGTTTCATCAATGTTAATAATTAATGATTATCTTTGATAATTGTTGATTTAAAGGATTAGAGAAAGCTAACATTGATTCTCATCAATGTTCTATTGATTTTAATAATTAATAATAATCTTTGATAATTATTAATTATTGCTAATAACCAAACCCGCTCCTGAACATAGCGCACTACATTTACTGGAGCCCCGTATGAGGTTTTAATGAGTTAGATTCTATTATTTCATTTGAATATTAATTAATAACTAAATAAATAATTATTAATTATTTCTGATAGTAACACTGATCTAAACAACCAGTAAAGCCCTACATTGGAGAGTTGTCTGCCCCACCCCAAACTCAAAGCTCATGTGGGTTGCCAGAATGTTGACACGCAAATTAGCCAACTCAGCATCCGTTTTAAAGGATTTCTGGGCTTTAAGCTGTCTCCATCTTCCAAAGGCATCTCCAATATTTATCCTTGTATTGCTACGCCTCTTGTCATGGTGGTTTTAGACGGATGGTGAGGATTTTTAGGTTGGGTGGAATCTGTTATCTCTGATGCAGTTTGTTTTTCAGGCTTCCATGGCTGCAGCACGCAGTGTTGTTTGCCTGCAAACTTGTTCAAATCTGGCAACCTGGCGGTGTCGAAATACTATTGGTGAGTGGGCAGGATCATACAGGCCAAAACATAAACAGAAATTCCAGCCCGGAATGGAAACTTCAAAGTAGAATATACTGGCTGTAGCATTGTTATCGGAGAAGCCAGTATTTCAACTTAGCATGTTTCCTAATTCTCTAATGACACATTATGGTCATTTTATGATTTAGTACAATAAAAAATATTACATATAGCACCTTGATGTTACATAATCATAGCTACTAGCCAGTCTCCATGAGGCAGGGAATTCCTTCAGCACATTGTGTTAGCCAGGCCATGAATCCATCTAGGATCTAATTCCTGCTTACACAGCAATGATTGCTGTGAGGTTTTTTTGAACTAAAAAGTAAAATATAGTGCCCACAACAGGTTTAAATTGCTCTTACATTGTAAATCTGGTGGAGGGGTTGTGGTTGACACCACAATAACAAACCAGTGTGTAGCAAAGCTTAACAGAAAATAAAGGTGTTTCCGTCTCTGTAAAAATGTCGCAAAAACAACACGAAAGAAATAAGAGCCTTCTTTAGCTGACCTCAAACAACATTTCTGAATATATTTTGTGCCCTGAATTTTGGCAAGGAGATGTTCTCCACTGCTAACTTTTTCATGCAAAGTACTTATTTGTTTTTAGTTCTCCTTTCTATTGGCCCATAAAATGGTGTTTAAATAGACCTTGTGTCATCACTTGGCCTCCCTTAATTACAAAAATGTTTTATATCATAAACCTCCCATTGAGGCCAAGGCAATCACACTCACAGAGAGAAGTTTTCAGGGAGAAAGCAGCGGTTGCGGAGAAGTCCAGCCCATAACTGAACCCCTACAATCCCAAAGATGAAGAATACAAAGAAGCAAAGCAGCAGCACATTTCCCAGCATCGGAAGTGTGTCCAGCAGGAGTGTCACCAAGATTCTCATACCTGAAACACAATAAAAGAGAAACGATAACATTATTTCATCCCTCACACATACAAATATACACACAAACACTGATGTTGTAATAAAAAGATTCTGCCACAAGCATATTGCTCTCATAAAACATATGAAATTATAGCTCTGTAATGCACTGAACACACTGTTCCCTTCACGTTTATAAGGGCTCATTGTAGACCTACACTAAAATGTTTATATGGGTCAGTAATAATCTCTGTTAAGCAGGATGTCCACTGAGTTCTGTGCACTGTTCCAGTTTTTCAGACACTGTTGCCTGGCTTTTCCAATATATCTGCCCTGTGTCATCCCACATTGCCAGCTGACTGGAGCATAAATTATGAAAATAATTTCCTATTCAGGGTTTGGCGGGTAATTGGTGGAGCAGGGTAGTCCAACTGGTGCTCCCTGGCAGCCGCCAGTCTGTGGATGATAACTGTGGCTGACTGTAATTTCCACATTTGGAGGAAGACTGGTTGACGATAAGCAGTGAAGCATTAATGCCAGCCAAAAGGAATGAATGACAATGGACGATCCGTGACATAACTTAAAATGGCTCTGTGCTGTGTGGGTTTAGAGAGCTCACCATTGGGCAGATGCTGCATTTCTTAAAGCTATCGACTACGAGACGGGTTTTAGCCCCTTAAATGTATTCTTCTCCAATGAGCTACCCTGATGGAAACATGTTGTTTCAATATTTAATGGAAGGGAAATCATGAGACACAGTCAAGTTTTGTAAGTGTTTACCAGTGTGTATCTGTTTACTTTTAATTAGGAAGCAACAAGTTCTGAATGACAATCAAGGTCTCTGTAATTCTGAGCTTTTCTTCCAATTATGATGTGTTTCTCGTGGATAATCCACTGCACTGAGATTTCTGCACAGAAAATCACTTCCTAACTTTGGTCATTAGTGACTCCAAATGACTGCAGAGTTCACCCTAGCACAGTAATTCAGCTAAGCTTGCCAAGTCAGGGCTTAACAAGCACTGAACCAGTGACAGTGGCACAGATCTGTGTCCTTTATAAATTGAGAGGTAACTTCTCACAGAGAGGTGTGTTTACTGGAGAAAAATCATCTTCACGAATCTTGTTCCTTTAAGAAGCATCATAAATGGAATACCAGGGCATCTGAGTTTCCTATTAAAGGTATATTCAGGGTTCAAAGTTAAGCTCAGTCAATGGCTTTTGTGGCGTAATGTTGATTACCAAAAAAAAAAAAAAAAACATTTCCCTCATCTAAATATATTTTAAAATCGCAGCTAGTGTAAAGCACTTACAATGGAAATGAATGGGGCAAGTCCATAAATGCTAAAACACATTTGTTTCAAAAGTATAGCCACAAAAAGACAATAACATTATACATGTTGACATGATTTCAGTGTAACAAAATTGCTTCCTAACATCTATCTGTGTATAGTTAGATTATAGTTAAGTGCCTTACTGTAACTGCAATGTATATTTTTATCAAATAAACAAGGGGCGAGCCAAAATTATTTCTGTGAAAACCAACATCAAGCCACAATTTCTGTTGATTGAGCTTAACTTGTATTGTACCCGGAACATTCCTTTAACGGCAATACAAATATGGACTGTCTAAGTAGGAGGTGTTGACTACAGTATAATTTTCTTATTGAGTATTACCATTATCATTTGTTTTTTAAAACAAACAAACAAAACAAAAAAAAAATCTGCTGACTATAGAAACAGGAGCACTCTGAATCTGTTCCCTAGATTGAAATGCATGATCTTCTAAAATGTCAGCACATCGTATAAAGCCAACAGCTAATAGAACCAAAACAAACCTTCTTTTTGATCTTATTTTTTGCCTTATTAATTTTTCATATACATTTATACCACAATTTTGATGTTCAGTCATTCAAATCAGCTGACATCAGCTTTATAAAGTGATAAAGTGTGTAATTTCTCTACTACTAGGGGCACCAAATTGAATGGCAAAAATAATACTATATTTCCATATAATTTCAACAATTCCAAAGGTTTCCCAATGACTGCTCCAGTCCCTTCTGACACACCCATCAGCTTTTAATTTTTGGACAAACAGGCAGTCCCGCTTGAACTCACACCATAGACCTTTTTCACACTCCGGGATTTTGGAAAGCGGAAGTAAACGATTGCAGGGTAAACTTTGACAGCGATGAATGGGAGTGAATGGGAGACCACAGCAAATATTCTTTTCACTTACCCATTTGCTCCAAGAGCAAAAGAAAAAATCCACTTTTACATTTGAATTGCTTTCCAGAAGAAGAAAAAAATAGAGGGCAGTGGATTAAGATGGGAGAAGATGCCAAATTTACTGTCACTCCTTCAGCAGCTGTAATCAAAACCCCCTCACAGCTGTGCTAATTATATATTTTTTAAACTAATTCCAGGGTAATATAACGCAAAGAATAATGTTATAAACTTACAATCAATATTTAAAAAAATTGTCATATAAAAAAGTTAGCTAGATTTACACTGCTAAATAAGGTGGAAACGCGTCATCGCAGTCTGTGAAAAAGGTATTTTGGTGAAGACAGATTGTGATGAGGAGGAGGGCGTGGCCGGGCCGTGTGGCTGCATGGCCGGCACTGAATCAGCTTATCAGTGGGAGAGCGAGATAAAGGGGAGCCGGAGAAGCCAGTTCAAGAGAGACACATGTGGCTGCGCTGCATGTGTGTCTGTGTTTGTTTATGTTTTATGTTGTTTTAAGTTTATTTTTATCATTAAACCTTTATGTTGACTGTTCAGCTGGTTCCTGCCTCCTCAAGGACGGGCAAGGAGGCCTCACGGCCCGGCCACGCCCTCCTCCTCATCACACAGATGTTCACCTATTTGACCGCTCAAACAAACAGCAATGTTCTGAAAGCCCCACAGAGCCAGTGTTAAGGCCCTAGCACAGTCAAGGAGAAGTGCTTCCTTTTTCTTTGCTCACAGCCAGAAATGGACATTTAAAAGTATTTGAATAGATTTTTTTAATTTATTTTTTTATTATCCCCTTTTCTCCCAATTTGGAATGCCCAATTCCCACTACTTAGTAGATCCTCATGGTGGTGCGGTTACTCACCTCAATCAGGGTGGTGGAGGACAAGTCTCAGTTGCCTCCACTTCTGAGACAGTCAATCCGCGCATCTTATCATGTGGCTTGTTGTGCATGACACCGTGGAGACTCCACATGTGGAGGCTCATGCTACTCTCCACAATCCATGCACAACTTACCACGTGCCCCATTGAGCCACTAATTGTGACCACAAGGAGGTTACCCCATGTGACTCTACCCTCCCTAGCAA
This sequence comes from Myxocyprinus asiaticus, assembly GCF_019703515.2. Lineage (NCBI taxonomy): Eukaryota > Metazoa > Chordata > Actinopteri > Cypriniformes > Catostomidae > Myxocyprinus > Myxocyprinus asiaticus. The sequence continues at coordinate 27,954,745 of NC_059375.1, read as the reverse complement.
CCGGGCCAATTTGGTTGCTTAGGAGACCTGGCTGGAGTCACTCAGCACACCCTGGATTCGAACTCATGACTCCAGGTGTGGTAGTCAGCATCAATACCCGCTGAGCTACCCAGGCCTTATTTGATTCCTATTGTAGACTAATTAAACAAACTATTAAACACTAATTAAACATGTTGACTGATCGTGAATGGGAATAGGCTGCTGGCCTCAAGGTAGGTGGAGCTCCAGGTCACACCTACTGATGACATGGACAAATGGCAGTAAGAAGGTGTTTAGCAGCCGGTAAGAAGTTTTCCTATAAGTTACGAACCACTAAAAATAACTCAAAAACATCTACTTTTTGGCCAAATTTTGTTCTAAATGACATCACACCCATTCGTTCTTCGATTTACCTGGAAAGTATGCAGAGGCCTTTACACGCTAAGTCAACTTACGAATGACTTAGAATTGTCTTTGCAAATTAAACTCAGAAAGGAGAAAGTATTTTAACATAAAAAAATTATTCAAAAATATTCACACTTCCCCTATAAATTTGTATTTCACCATGTCAAATGCTTTTCTATAAATATCACAGATGTAGTAATTGCAAACACAGTAATGCCAGTCCAATTTTTCCTTATCACCACCCTGACACCTAGCTAATTTTCCAGGAAATGTCTTGTCGTTTCCCTGTGGCCTTATCTGACCCTGCTATGTCAGTCATTTTGCATTTCACTAATGCAAAGATTTTGCTCTCTATAGGTGGCTAAACTCATTTATAAACTCCTTCTGAAAAGATTATTTTGGGGATAGAGCATTCCCCTAGTGGTAACTTTATACACCCTGCCAGAGCTGTTCTATTCTCCTGAAAAGAGAGCCTCCAATGTGCCCTGGCCATTGTGTTATGAAGAAGACCCCTGGGATAGCCTGCCCTTTGGAGTCCTCCACATGCACAATACAAGCTCAATAACAAAGCATGGGGGGAAAGGGCTCATAAACAGGCCTTCCATTTATTTCTCATAAGCTTCCACAAATAATAAAAAGCAGCTTTTCTATAGGTTTAATTAAATTGCTTACATGGACATGAAAACCACAAACACAAAGGCTTATTCAACTATTCTATATCTCAATCAATCCAAACACACAAGTGTGTTGATTTTTGGCAGGAGACTAAACTACAGAGATGAGAACCTCATATAGTAATGCTATAAGTTATGTCAAGTGACAAATCTCAACTCTCTGATTTCATTCATGCATCAATCAAAAGCTTATTGAACAGTGCATTTGTAATGGATGACATGCTGATAAATAGATAACTAACAATAATGTCATCGCATATTGATTAATCTATGAAAATTGCCAGGTTTCTATCATTCATTCTTTCCACAGGTTATTGATTCTTCTTTGTGCCATAGATCAATTATATAAAATTTCATTCAGCTTGCTCCACCTTGCTCTGATTGTAGCTGGTCTTTTAATATACTTGCTTGTAATTCACACCCCATACACAAAGGAGTGAACTCACTAAACAGATGTTCCACTTTTGTGAGCTGTATTTAAGTACAAAAACCTGTGTCTTATTTACTAACTACCCAGAAAAAAAAAGAAGAAAAAAAACACTGCCAGTTTGAACAGGCATGATCTACACTGATAAAGTGGTGCACTGTGAGTATTTAAAGGGAAAGTTCACCAAAAATGAAATTATGTCATCACTTACTGTAGTCACCCACGGTCATCTTTCTTCCATGGAACACAAAAGGAGATGTTAGGTAGAATGTTATCCGCAGTCACAATTCACGTATTTTTTTTAATTGTATTCCATTTTTTTCTTATTTTAGCACTGACCCTTTACATATCTTTGTTTACAAAAAATTTTTTTTCTTGTGTTATCAAAGTTGATATTAAGAATCATCAAATTGCTTTCATGTGTATGTAAAATAGACATTATACCCAATGCAGAAGTATAGAAATATACCCAAATTAATCAGAATCAAACTGAATTGAAACTGGAATCAAACTGAATCTGAAAATCTGGATCGATACCCAGGTCTAATGGTGACTGAGGCTAACATTCTGCCTAACGTCTCCATTTTCTTTCCACGGAAGAACGAAAGTCATTTGGATTTGGAACATCATGAGAGTAAGTAAATGATAACAAAATTTAATTTTTTTTGGTGAAATATCTCTTTAAAGTCATTGTCATTCTTTTCAGCACAAACATGGCTCTTTTCTATGTAAATTCAGTGCTATTTGCAAACAAAATTAAACTTGCTCTATTACTGGCTGTGGAAAGCAGGTGGTAAACAGAATGTTGTGTAAAATAGACGTTTGCCTACATTTTCTAGTGATCATGGCAGTAGTAATCATCAAATGATTATCAGATAATGGAGAAGAGCATCATAACCAGACAGAAATTGTGTTCAGCACTGATTTTTTTGGCCGTGTTTGCACTGCTACCTGATTTGCATAATCCTTTTAGCAAAGGAATGCTACAGGATGCTTAAACAATGCAGACAGCTTGTGCAAGTAAACAACGCTGTCAGAAGGCCCAATTCATTCTTAGCGATTTCCCCCAAAGTAATGTCTTTCAGTCCATTTCGATGTCCACTCCCTCTTTCTTGCAATGCCTCACTCTCATCTCCATAAGTAGCCATCTCAATTTTGAGCAGTGTCAGTTATCAATTCATCTCTCTCTCTCTCTCTCTCTCTCTCTCTCTCTCTCTCTCTCTCTCTCTCTCTCTCTCTCTCTCTCTCTCTCTCTCTCTCTCTCTCTCTCTCTCTCTCCAGTCTGCATGTCCAACACTCCAATTACTGCTGGCCTTCTGAAAATGTATGACCATACCATAACCCCTGGCAGGCACTCAACATGATGCTGTTCCTCACCCTAAATAATAATAGAATGCAGAATTGAGCAGGTGGATTTACAATTAACCTCCAAATGGCCTCAAGTGTGGAATCAAGATGAATTCTAATCCAGAAGATGAAGTGCAAAAGAGCTCCAGACATTCTGACAGACAAATTCACTTTCTAGGGAGAATGAAAGGGCAAATACTGTAAAGTGCTTTGTCTACATATCACAAACCTTTTCAAGGAATAGTTCTAAAATTGAGAACTCTGTCATAATTTAGTCACTGTCATGTAGTTCCAAACTCATATGACTTTCTGTATTCTGTTGAACAAAAAAGGAGAATTTCTGAAGACTCATATGCTATTCACTGAAACCTTACATAACCTTAATTAGAGAGAAAATAACAACAAGAAGTCTTCAGAATCCCTTCTTTTATGTTTTGCGGAAGAAAGAAAGTCATACAGGTTTGGAACAACATGATGACAGAATTTTTGGGTGAACTAGTCCTTTCACACCTGCACAGTACAGTAAATACAAGAGTGAGCCAGCCGTACACAACAGTGGTATTGAGTACTTTGATTTGTGAGGGAACATGTTTGTCATCATTTGACAGTTTTGTCACATTTTCTCATCAATCAAGCCATGGGCGTGGAGAACAATGGGGTGTGTTGTTGATTAAGACTGCTCTTCAAAGAAAGGGACAGCAAAAAGATAGAGGGCACAGAGGTATAGAGGATGTAGAAGAAGTTGATGTGATACAGAGTAGGACTGCCATGACTCTTGGAAATTCCTGTGATCACAAACTCTTATCAATATTTAGCCCCCCATGAAAAAACAGTCACTAAAGACCATTTATTGGTTATTTATTCTAATACTTTGCTTCAAAAGAATTACAAAATCTGTAGTTTTCAGCTTGACAGCCTAAAGCCTGGTTTATGCTCGACGCAGCCGCTTGTTCACGAAAAACAAAAATGACATCATTGTGGCATTGGCGACACAAGCCCTCATTTTGCGCAGTCGTGCACACTCCTATGTTGGCCGTCATGTATTCAGATAGAAGACAAAGGCAGGCCTAACACAAGTCGTAAAACCTAACTCAGCCCCCACACATTCCATGTCGTAAATTTTACTGATAAAAATCGCGCCAAAATCAAACAAAGGGAGTCCAAAACAGACTACAAATCCATGAAGCCTTGCTCACTAAAGGATCAAACTCTCAACTCCTATTGGATGAGGCACACAACGGAACGTCCCTCAAACATGACATCATCAGGAGTTGAAATACCTCTGAAATGTTTCGTGAGTTACTTCCAGTGACTTTGTTCACCAAATATAGACGTAGTTTTTTTGCTGCTCTCCGGTGCAACCTCGTGGCACAAGGAAGTAATGTCCGACTTGAAACTGTAGCCATACAATCGAGTTGAGAATACTCTGTCTTCAACCAAACACTCTAACGGATCCGAAGAAGACCGCCGGGCAATTCGCATCTTCATCCGTTTGCCTACAGAAGTGACGAGATTAAGATTTCTCTTCCATCTTCAATCAAGTCGACATTTCTGAGTTCTCCGCCAGCCCGCCGAGAATCAACAGTCGTACCGCCCGCTGACAATCAACAGCTGTACCGCCCGCCGACAGAGTGAGGAAACGGCCTCCCGTCATCACACGAGCCTCAAGGAACCGGGTCAAAGTTAAAGGACGGAGGAAGACACATTCTACCCGTGTCCTCATGCGATACAAGTAAGAGGTTTACGTCTGGGCAGAGATAGAATATTATAGCGTGTTATTCTTGTGTTTCAAGGTTTTTGCTTGTACAGCTTACGGACTGCCATGTCTGCTCATTATTAATACTTAGGGTATTAATTATCACAAATTTGTTTTGCTGTATTGTGGTCCAACCAAATTGGATTGTGCAATTTCGCCACCGCGGGTGAGACAGCAACTGAGTTCATCCATTAAAGAGTTAAATAACGCGGGACTGTTTACGAGCCGTCCACCGCGTCTCTGAGCGATGCTGCTTTCTCTCCCACGATCGCGAAATCAGCTTTAGGGCTGTCACTTAATCATCTCTCTCTCTCTCTCTTACTAATCACACACACACACACACACACACACACACACACACACACACACACACTGTCACACACACACACCTTATGTGTTATAGGATTATTTTGATTTCCATATCTAATCATATCACTGTTTAGTTTGTAGTTGTAAGTCGGAAGTTTATTGACTGCATTGTATTAATTATTAATTGATATTACTGCATAAATAAACTTTGTTTATATTACAAAGAGAAGTGTTTTGGTTTGATTTGCATACACCTGTGTCATGCTGACGGGATGTCAGTGCTCGGATTCAAACCTTCATTCATTGTTTTTTTCCCGAAAATCGATATTCTTCGGATGTCGATTTTCCTAAGAAAACAATCTAATATTGAGACTGTTTTACTATTCGGTTATTAGTCCCTGATTTCAGGGTGGTGCCCCGTCAATGTTAATCCTTATTAATATTCTATTGATTTTTGATAATTGATAATTATCTTTGATGATTGAATTTGAATGATCAATAAGCTAGTATTAATTTTAATTAATGTTTCATCGATGTTAACAATCAACGATTATCTTTGATAACTGTTGATTTAAAGGATTTTAAAAAAGCTAACATTGATTCTCATCAATGTTCTATTGTTTTTAATAATTAATAACTATCTTTGATAATTATTAATTATTGCTAATAACCAAACTTGCTCCTAAACGTAGCACACTACATTTATTGGAGTCCCATATGAGGTTTTAATGAGTTAGATTCAATTGATTAATTTAAATATTAATTAATAACTACAGAAATAATTATTAATTATTTCTGATAGTAACACTAATCTAAACAACCAGTATAGCCCTACATAATAATTGGTGCCCCGTGTGAGGCATCCTACGTGCCAGTTCTGTCACAGTGTATGCATAAGAATCCAAAGTAATGACTTGATTCATTACTTCAAAGTTTGGTTCTGTTTGACAATTAACTTCTCAAAACTTTCCAAACATAAGCCAGTGTGGTGTGAAAGTGCTCTTAAGAGTGAATTAGGGGTTAGTAAATTTACTATAGTCTGCTTAAAACCTGCTGTTGTTGTTATTTAACTCCTAACGCTTTCATTTAAATGTTACAGAGAGGTGCCAAGTCACTTCACTGATGTCCACCAAAGAGAGAACGCAATGAAATTTGCACATTACATAACAAGTAGACCGTAAGCCACAGGTCGAAGCCTCTCAACTGTGCTTTCGTGTTAGCAGTATATCAACTGTAAAACAACAAGCTGTCAGAGCCACTATCACAAGAATTTTTACTGTCCCAGTAAAATGAGTCACCAATCGCCCTGCGTGACTGGAGCTGAAGCTCCACAGAGGTTAGTCAACCCAGCACTGCAAGATGTAGTTGCTGCTGTCCTTCGTCTCTCCATAGAGGAGAGAGATAACCTTAACGGCTACAATATTAGTCGTTGTGATGAAGCATTGCAGGAACTAGTTGATTATGTCAACAACCCGGTCGGGAAGCCAGTGAGCACAATCCTGGACCTAGTGGGCCAAATGTTCCTTCTTCATCACCGCAAAACCCAACTGCAAACCGCCGAGCACCAGGCCCAGCTCGCCCAGCTGCAGAGCAGCTACCAAGCGGTGCAGAAGGAAAATCTCAGCCTGCACCAAGAAATTAGGTGCACCCAAGCTGAGAAAGTCCAGGCACAGAAAGATAATGCCCGGATGCAGGAGGAAAACGAAGCCCTGCGCAGGCAGCTTCAAGCTGCCCAGCTAAGAGTAGAGTCAGATCAGGTAAGTGCAGCTGAAATGCACAGCACAACATCTGACATAGAAGAGGGCCCCCTCTTTAGCGATACACGTAGGAATGTGCCCCTGAGAAACCCAGGGACACACGCTAGGAGCCGAGCTGCCCCTAGTGGTACAGTCTCTGACTTTGTCCTCCAAGACACCTTCCAAAATCCTCCAGCGGCCTGCTGGTTGGATGCAGGTGCCCCTCCTTACAGTTGCCCCCCCCCCAGTCAGTTTTCAGTCATGCCACCTTGCGTTTCAAACTGACTGATTCCACACCATGGAGGGGGGACAATTATTTTCAAGCCCAGAGTGGTGTAAGCGGCTCAAAGATCCCATTAGCCAGGGAGCTGTACGCAACCCACGCGTCGACTGGACTCCTTCCCCACCATGAAGGGAAGGAAGTCATCCTCATCGCTATAGCGATCCGAGTGACTATGACGTTTCGGATGACTCGGACGACCCATGGTCATACCGACACCAACGCTTGCGAATCCGACAACTCCAGTCCCTCGCAGGGGACATAGAACGCTTTGACCCAAATAATCGAGATTCAAACATCGACAATTATCTTAGGGAAATTGAGCACTGCCTGATTGACTTGCCTTACACTTCGTCGCATGAAAAACTCAAGCTTATATGGAAGACCACAGTAAGGAGTGTCCATGCGTTCATGGAAATGCTGCCGACTGGTACACGAAACTGCTACTCAGCTCTGTGTAAAGCCCTACGCGAGGAGTATTCGCTGTATATTGACGAAGCCTCCGCTACCATAGATGCTTTCGCCATCACCCAGAAGAGACACGAGCCTCCGCGTGAGTATTATAGATGCCTGAGAACCACATACTTCCAAGGAAGTAATGAACCAGGCCTGGAGGAGGAACGAGCTTTCAAGTCTTTTTTCCTTCATAACCTCCACGAGTGCGTGCAATATGATGTCACGATGCACTGCAGAATGGGCAACCCCACCATGCAGGAAATCAGAAGATACGCGCAACTGGCATGGGAGACATGCATGCGCCCTGCCCGAAGGCACGAAGGTGACAAGAGAGCCCTGGGGATCCAAGCCTCAATTTGCAGACCTAGCGCTTGAAGGTGATGAAATGACTCGCGTTAAGGTGAATGCTAGAACAGGACCCCAGAGGCGCCGATCACCCCGCCAGCAGGGTAGACAACAGAACCAGGGGGGTGGTGACCAGACACACCCCCAGGGTCATGGCAGGCCTAAACAACAAAACGTTCGCCGGCCGAAAAGAAATGCGCGTTTCAAACGAAAACCCAAACAAGAAGGTGAGCGGGTAGGCAAGGTTTTAAATCCCCTCAGAGAACGAGATTTGAGAGAGGAAATGGAGGATATAAGGAGACACATGACTGAGTTAGTAACTAACCTTGACATGCTCCATTGTTCACCAGGTCTGTCGACCTCCACAAAGGAACACGGCGCTGAAACCTCGTCAGTATGACTAGACTATGTACCCCCTCCCGTTAACGCCAAAGTTTACTTTGTAGGTCGGGAAAAGGGGAACAGTGTCCAAGTTGCTCCCCAAAACAGTCACTCCTAACATACCACACCCTCCTTTTCTGACCTTCTGGGGCGATCTGTACCGTAAGGGCAACGCCTGACACATGGGTCATTCAACTCCCACACACTACTCGACACCGGTTCCGAAATAGTCTAATGGGTCCCAACACCTTCGCAGAGGTGGCTAGAGCAAAGCTCTCCCTTGGCAAACCGTTATAGACCGAGACCTGCAATGTAAGCATCACAAGCTACACGCAAGATAGGTCGTCTATCACAAAACGGGTCTGAATTGACACCTGTCAAGGGATTATGCTAACCACTGTTAGTTGGCCATGACCTACTGAACCGATTGGCTCCGCTCATTGACTGCCGTCGTGGACACATGTGGGCTCAGGTTGACATACCGAGACCACTTGGTCCAGAAAACAGTTCGCCAGCTTCAGATGCACACGTCGCCATCGTCCAAAAATCCAGCAGAGATGACGACTCCAATAAGAACAATTACAGGGCCTGGGTAAAACCCTTCAGGGTACTATAGTCACTGTAAATTTGCAATCCGTTCTTATCAATAACACTTTGCACACTTTAGGGATTTTGTCAGAGAAAACAACTTATGCGTGTATCGTTAGAGATCTAATGCAGGACCTCAGGGAAATTAGCTCCTCAGTCAACAGTCTGAGAGGTGGAAGGATTCCAGCTTACCTGGTCTCCCTAGACCTTGTCAAACAAATCCTTAGATCTGCTACTATCTCCGTTGTGCAACCTTCACAGATACACTTGGCATATAGTTTTGGCATTGAAATTCCAACCCATGTAAATCCTCAGAACCTCAAAATAGGATTTATCCTGAATCTACCATCATAGGCAGAATATATATAGACTAAAATCTGTATTTAATGTTGGTTTTCAGAGAGGTAATGCACACATTCACCTCAAAACACCACCAACACTCACCGACCAAGATGAGGACCCCTCGCTCTACCTTATCTCTAACTTAAACATGTGTTCCAAGACAAAGAACATTCATTGGGTTTGTCCAAACGCAACCCCTTTGTTAGAGAGGTGACTAACTACCTCCCTGAACAAGTGTCATGGTAGCATGTCCATCAAAGATGAAGGAACAGAGACAAGGGTAGAGCAAGCAGGCAATCGCTGGCTCGTTAACACCAGCCACTGAAGTCATACGACTGCCATGATACAGCCACTAAACTAAGGCTAGCAAACCAAACGGTGTTCTTAATGGTTCCCCAAGGAGCCACCGTGCACATTGACGATATTGTCCTCCATTATCTCAACGTCAACAAACATGACGCAGAAATTGAATTCATGGACGCATTTAGAGGTCACAGCCTCACCGTTGATGACACCCTTCAACAGCAGCTTCAGGCTGAAGGGATGGAATTAGTGAAGTTCAGTCTCAAACCGACTGGCTTGACCACTATATTTCATAGTCACATAAGCAGATCGTCATCTTACCGAGAACACCCTATCAGTTTGGTTGCCCTCTGGCTCCTCCTTAGTGGTTGGATCATCATCGCAATTATTGCACACGCCATGTACAGGTACATTCAACACCTACAGGCCAGACTGGACTCACTTCTCATACAGCTGCGTTTTACACACCAGTCTGAGCCCATCCCACAGGTTAGCCCCATCATTTCCAAGGATAAGCCTTTTAACCTTTAACCCTCCTTTCCTCTAACATTTTGTTCCTAGTAACCAATGTCAGGTTCTACTTTGATTTTGTGTTATGACCAAAGAACAACAAAGGATTGTGTTATGGTTAATGCTGTGCCTTCCAATAACTTGAAATGTTTGTGTGATGAATGTAGTTTTAGAATTAGCTAGAAGTTCTATGCCCAGATGTGCCTCAATCTCTGTCCAAACGATAAAGCCTCTGTGAACTCTAATGAACTGTATGGACTGTGCAACCATTTCTCTTTCCTATCAGGAATACATGGATGGTGTAACCCACAGGTTACTGTGAACTGACAAGAACTGTTCGGCCCTTCAGTTTCTCTAAAGATGCTGGACAACAACCAACTCTTCAGAACAAAGGGGGGAATGTTGGGCCTCATTTATTCAGATAGAAGACAAAGGCAGGCCTAACACAAGTTGTAAAACCTAACTCAGCCCCCCACACATTCCATGTCGTAAATTTTACTGATAAAAATCGCACCAAAATCAAACAAAGGGAGTCCAAAACAGACTACAAATCCATGAAGCCTTGCTCACTAAAGGATCGAACTCTCAACTCCTATTGGATGAGGCACACAACAGAACGTCCCTGAAACATGACATCATCAGGAGTTGAAATACCTCTGAAATGTTTCGTGAGTTACTTCCAGCGACTTTGTTCACCGAATATAGACGTAGTTTTTTGCTGCTCTCCGGTGCAACCTTGTGGCACAAGGAAGTAATGTCCGACTTGAAACTGTAGCCATACAATCTCCATCTCGCTGGACGAGTTGAGATTACTCTGTGTTCAACCAAACACTCTAACGGAGCCGAAGGAGACCGCCGAGAAATTCTCATCTTCATCCGTTTGCCTACAGAAGTGAAGAGATTAAAGATTTCTCTTCCATCTTCAATCAAGTTGACATTTCTGAGTTTTCCGCCAGCCTGCCGAGAATCAACAGTCGTACCGCCCGCTGACAATCAACAGCTGTACCGCCCGCCGACAGAGTGAGGAAACGGCCTGCCGTCATCACATGAGCCTCAAGGAACCAGGTCAAAGTTAAAGGACGGAGGAAGACACATTCTACCCGTGTCCTCATGCGATACAAGTAAGAGGTTTACGTCTGGGCAGAGATAGAATATTATAGCGTGTTATTCTTGTGTTTCAAGGTTTTTGCTTGTACAGTTTACGGACCACCATGTCTGCTCATTATTAATACTTAGGGTATTAATTATCACAAATTGGTTTTGCTGTATTGTGGTCCAACCAAATTGGATTGTGCAATTTCGCCACTGTGGGTGAGACAGCAACTGAGTTCATCCATTAAAGAGTTAAATAATGCGGGACTGTTTACGAGCCGTCCACCGCGTCTCTGAGTGATGCTGCTTTCTCTCCCACGATCGCGAAATCAGCTTTAGGGCTGTCACTTAATCATCTCTCTCTCTCTCTCTTACTAATCACACACACACACACACACACACACACACACACACTGTCACACACACACACACCTTATGTGTTATAGGATTATTTTGATTTCCATATCTAATCATATCACTGTTTAGTTTGTAGTTGTAAGTCGGAAGTTTATTGACTGCATTGTATTAATTATTAATTGATATTACTGCATAAATAAACTTTGTTTATATTACAAAGAGAAGTGTTTTGGTTTATTTTGCATACACCTGTGTCATGCTGACAGGATGTCAGTGCTCGGATTCAAACCTTCATTCATTGTTTTTTCCCGAAAATCGATATTCTTCGGATGTCGATTTTCCTAAGAAAACAATCTAATATTGAGACTGTTTTAATATTCGGTTATTAGTCCCTGATTTCAGGGTGGTGCCCCGTCAATGTTAATCCTTATTAATATTTTATTGATTTTTGATAATTGATAATTATCTTTGATGATTGAATTTGAATGATCAATAAGCTAGTATTAATTTTAATTAATGTTTCATCGATGTTAACAATTAACGATTATCTTTGACAACTGTTGATTTAAAGGATTTTAAAAAAAAGCTAACACTGATTCTCATCAATGTTCTATTGATTTTAATAATTAATAACTATCTTTGATCATTATTAATTATTGCTAATAACCAAACTTGCTCCTAAACGTAGCACACTACATTTACTGGAGTCCCATATGAGGTTTTAATGAGTTAGATTCAATTGATTAATTTAAATATTAATTAATAACTACAGAAATAATTATTAATTATTTCTGATAGTAACACTGATCTAAACAACCAGTAAAGCCCTACACCAATATTTGTGACTTGGGTGAACTGAAAATAAACTACTTCGAGGCAACATTGGCTGAACAGATATGTCTGCAAAGGCACATATATCCATGTGGATAAAAGTATGTAGTAGGACTGGTCAGTATGGGAAGGAGGAAGTGAGGTTTAAGTAAGTTAAACTCTTTATTCACACACAATAATGACTCCTAGGTAGCTTTCTTCAAACACACTAACATGCCGCACTGCTGTGCATCAATCTCTCTCTCCCTGGGCTCTGGCGTGGGCTCCTCTTATTGCTCTTCCTTGATTACTGCAACAAGAAACAACTGTTAGACCTAAATGTCACCCAGCGATGAATCCTTACTGCTTCCACTCTCCCTGGACAGACACTCAAACATGCCCTCGCCACACACTCCCACCACCCGACTCAGGCCAGGGAGCCATCCGGCCTGCCCACCACTACCCACCCCCACCCCCTTTTCTGGAGAGGAAATCTGCGACAGACATCTGCACCCCCCGCCTGTGGACCACCTTGAACTTAACGGCAGATACCAACGGATGATCCAGGCGTTAGTATCCTTCATGCGGTGGAGCCACTGTAGCGGGGCATGATCTGAACAGAGGGTGAAGGCCTGCCCCAACAGGTAGTAACAGAGAGTGAGGACGGCCCACTTGATAGCCAAGCATTCCTTCTCCACGGTACTGTACTTAGTCTCTCTCAAAGAGAGCTTCCGCCTAATGTACAGCACTGGCCATTCCTCCGCCTCCATCACATGTGAGAGCACTGCCCACAACCCCCTGTCTGAAGCGTCCGTCTGTAAAATGAAATGGAGCGAGAAGTCAGGTATATGTAAAAGCGGCCCGCCACAAAGTACAGCTTTCACCTGCATAAATGCCTGTTGACACTGCTCTGTCCACTGGACCGGATCTGATGCTGCCTTTTTAATAAGATCAGTCAGCAAGCTGGTGGCAGCCGAATAATTAGGTACAAACCTACGATAGTAGCAAGTCAGCCCCAGGAACTGTCTCACCTCCTTTTTGGTCTTAGGTCTTAGGGAGGCTGCAATCACTGCGGTTTATTCAATTTGGGGCCGCACCTGCTATAGCCCAAGTGAAAGCCCAAATACCATACCTCCACCCGCCCATTTGCGCACTTCTTCGGGTTTTCCATGAGCCCCACTCGCCTCAATGACCCCAGGACAACCCTCAGATGTTGCAGGTGCCACTGCCAATCATTACTGGAAATAATGATATCGTCTAAATAGGCAGCAGCGTAAGCAGCATGCGGTCTGAGGACTCAGTCCATGAGCACTGGAACGTAGCGTCCTGCATCACTCAATACAACCTATCTTTAATAATTGAAAAATACGGATGTGTGAGTGCAACATCTGGCCGGAGACACTGACCATCAATCACTTTCACTTGATCAAAGGCGTGCCTAAAGGTCCTGTCTCACGACTGCTCCAGAGGGAAATCCCCAGCAGGGAATCCTCTAAGGTCTGGGGACGCCGAGACTTCCCCCTCCCTTACTTCATCCTGATGTGAAGCTGACACAGATGGCCCTGGATCCACGTCCCCAGCCAACGAGTCACACACCACACACTGATATGCTTTGTCGCAGGACCCATCCACACACATTCCCCTCAATAAAGAAGTAAATGCCGGCCAATTCATTCCCAATTTAGTGGATGGGTGAGGTGGGAATTAACCGCAGCCTCAACACTATGATTTTGTCCCCGAAATTGAATAGTGACTGTCACTATAGGGTAACTTTGAATATCCCTTTGCACACACCTCACCTTCACCTTCTGCTCCATGCCTAAAGCCTCATCTTGAACCAAACGTAGGTGGATAGGATAGTGGTTTGATTACAACCAGTATCCACTAAGGCTTGATATGTATTTCCCCTGATACTCACAGGTATGCGGTACATTCCAGCTCGATCGGGGGTGGCCGGTGGGGTGTCGGGGACCCAGACCAATACTCCCAGTTCCATCACAGGGCATTGGTCCTGGAAGTGCCCCGGCTCCCCACAACTCCAACAAGCCAGTCTAGACGTTATGCCTGCACCCGCAGCAGCGGATTCACCAACCTGGGGGGAAGAGCGAGAAGAGACAGGGAGAATCTCCAGCTGGACAAACCCCCATGACCGCGAAGCCGGTTTTGGAATAAACTTTGGGGCAGGGACCAGAGACGGGGGGCGGGGTAGACAGGGAGTGAGAGAGAGAGGGAGGTGGTGCTGGACCCAATCTGCTGTTCCGGTCGGCAGACAAAGGACGAACTGCTCCAGCATCACCAGATCGATGACTTCCTCTGCGTCACGCTCCTCCGCCAGCAGCTACTTCCGACAGGCATCATGGAGCTGTTGGGCAAACGCAAACGCAGCTCAGCGTCAGCGAGCAGAAGTGTTGTCATTGCTTGTGGCTTTCGTTATGTCCTCATACACCAGGAGGTTCATGGCAGGCAGGTGTTGGGCCACGAGCTGGGCTTCCCCGGACAACAACGGAAGGAGGTAGGCTGCCCACTGATACTTCAGCCATTTCCATACCTCCGCCGTCTGCTCAAACAGTTCGAGGATTGTCTTCGGTTCATCCTGCAGGCCCATTTTCATAAGGTTGACCAGAGGCATGGAGATTGCTGGCTCCGTGGTCACGGTTGGGACTTCCCCCTAAAGTAGCACGCTCCGGAACGCCAGCCTGTCCTCGGAGAGCTCGGAGAATCACCTGGAAACATTGATCTTGCTCTTGACGTAGCTCAAGGAGGGCCTGGTGCATGCTGGCGAGGGATTGGATTACTTCGGCCAATGGCGAGGACTCCATGAAGCGTGGTTCAGGTAAGTTCAACTCTTTATTCACACACAATAATGACTCACAGTTAGCTTTCTTCAAACACACTAATGCGCCGCACTGCTGTGCATCACTCTCTCTCTCTCTCTCCCTGGGCTCTGGCGTGGGCTCCTCTTACCGCTCTTACCGGATTACTGCAAAAAGAAACAGCTGTTAGACCTAATTGTCACCCAGGGATGAATCCTTACCACTTCCCCTCTCCCTGGACGGACACTAAACCACGCCCTCGCCACAAAGTAATACAAGTATTTTATAATACAAGTACACATAATAATAAAATAAATAAAAATAGGGGTTTCAAAATCTTTTTTATTTATTATTTTTGCATAGCTTTACCATCTTATGATAATATGGCAGTTCTCTCAAAAATACATTAAAATTAGGTTTATTTTCAGACTATTTCATCTTTTGGATAAAGAATCTTACATAAATAGAAATAGAGGTTTGTTGCTTTTTATTAAAAAGGTTCTTAAGACTTTTGCATTGGCAAAAAACAAAAAAAACAAACAAAAACAAAAAAACATTAACTAACACAGGTTAATGAAAATTAAGTAATAATATTGCCTTATTCAGGAAACACGATCAGAACAAATTTGTGTGCAAATCGTTAATAAAACAATTATTGTGGAAATTGTCCCATTCATTTCAATGGGACAATTTACAAGCATGTATTTACACACAAATTTGTTTTGCTCATGTTTCATGAATAAGGCCCAATGAGTTTGCTCAGTCACTACACTGTATGTTAGCATTTCTGTAAGAGTTTATATGAATGCAAGCATTTCAATGTAAATTTTATAATCATAAAATATAGGAACAGTGCCTTCAATGCCTTGAGCATTGCTCTTTAGATTTAATTTATTTTGTATAGTTTGTTTGGAAAACTTTAGAAGAATATATGGTCAAGAAATATTCTATAAGGATTTATAAGTGTTTTGAGGCATAAATACAAGTATTTGTATATTGCCTTTTATTGAATACTGAATAAAAACTAGATAGAAGTTTGAAAAACTATCAATGAAAATTTATTCAATTTTCCTCATTTATGACACATGATCAGAACACACTTTTTAGTGTAAATTGTTAGTAAAACTATTCTTGCTTAAAAACAGAATGCATTTACACACAAGGTTCAGTGAGTTGTCTCAGTCATTACACTGCATGTTTTAGTTTGCATATATATGAGTATATATGGGTGCAAGCATTTCAATGCATATTTTATAAGCATAAAATATAATAGCGGTGCCTTCTATGCCTTGAATGTCGCAGAGACTGTAGCCTTGCTCATTAGTTTTAAATAATTTTGTATAGTTTGTGTGAAAAATGTTTAATACTGTATCATAT
The DNA here is from genome assembly GCF_019703515.2 of Myxocyprinus asiaticus. Lineage (NCBI taxonomy): Eukaryota > Metazoa > Chordata > Actinopteri > Cypriniformes > Catostomidae > Myxocyprinus > Myxocyprinus asiaticus. Next base: position 27,938,458 of record NC_059375.1, on the reverse strand, counting down.
CTACAGTATATGCTTGTATACATTTGAGTATAAGGTTAATAAATACTATTAGCATTTTTAAGGCATGATACAAGTATTTTTTTGGTTCCTTAATATCGAATAAAAACAAAACCAGATGAAAGTTTGGCAAAGTTTGACGCTTTTATTACAAAGATTTTTGTTAAGGTTTTTAAGTTGTTGTGTTCTGATGTTGTTCTAGCAAACTACTTCTCACTACTATTTTCTGCAGGTTCAGATACAACGGCGGGCCAGTCAAGTATAAATGCCTTTAGAATTTGGGGAGGTGTGCACTCAATCTGCGGCTTGAGTTTGACTCCTATTATGATTTTCTTATTTGTTTTGATTAGGGCCAAAAAAGAAGAAAAAAAAAAGACAAATGAAATCAACAAAATCACCAATTCTCCCAGTGATGGTCCGCAATAGGCGAGCCACAGATAAAATAATTTTCTAATTAATGCAAGTCTTAGGACCATTCATTAGCCTGGGTGTCTCTTGAATAATAAATTAGTCTGTCTACTACTAATTCACCCCCTGTCTCTGATTGGCACAGGTATTAATTATGCAATAAGGATCATATGAATGGATGTACTCTTGTCTCCTAAACGAACTACAAGGCACACACCCGAATGCCATTTCTGACCCCCTGGGCCTACCATGATGATGACTGCACAGCCGAGAATAACAAGGGCTGCTCCAGTGATATGGAATGGGTGCAGTTTGTCTGCTAGCTCAGTGGTTTTCAACCATCAGATATTTACTTGGAGAGTGGAGGGCCTTGGAGTCAAAAAGGTTGAGAGGCACTATCGAAGCTGATCAAAGAGAGTATTTACAATTGTCACCGTATGTGTTTTTACTGATTGGATAATTTTCCAATCATGAATAGACACTATTTAATTAACCTTCAAGACAGGAAGTGGTTTGAGACGCATACAAGATGTGCCTCGTGCCAATTGTAAATGCATCTGGTTGTTCAGGCCACATATGTAAATTTTACTCCTCCCAAATGGAACTATGTCAGCATCCGGAAGTTTGGAAGCCCAGAGTTAACAAAGAAAATGCATTATATAACAGCATGTTGCTTTTTGTAACGCAATCATCAAAGCAGTTTAGCTACCTCCTGTTTTTAAGTTCAGCAAAATTTCGCTGCCTGGCACTAGCGCCATCACAGAAGTGAATTTGTAAGTAGTGTGGGAATAGTACAACAGATTTATATGCATTTTGCAGAGACACATTTATGTTGCCAAGTGTAAATGGAATGTGCAATCCCCATCTGAAAGCAATCCGATTGATCAAGGCACATCAAATGAATAAGTGTCAACAGGCTGAAGGCTGACAGAAATACTGAACTGGATCTAGAGGGCCATTGTGAAGGGTGAGAACTGAACAGGACCCCACACAAATTACCCTCACGAAACCTCAGCTGGGTAAGTCAAAACATTCCAGCTAAATGCTACCATTGTTAAATATACATTTAATTGGCCTCCACAAATAGGGACTTCAAACGCAATCGGCCAGACACTGTTCCTCATGAAATAAGAGCCATGGGGGAACCGCGGGCATCTCCTTGGCACAGAGGGTGATTAAAAAATCACCTTATATAAAGACGTGCCCAATGAAATATTGTCACCCTGCTTTAGAAAGTGTGTGTGTGAGGCAGTCTCTGGTTTTACAAGAAGTATGCAAGTGGTGGTATTGTACTCACTGGGCACTCGGTTGATAGCCCGAAGAGGTCGAAGGACTCTGACTGTGCGGACTGCGGAGAAACTAACATTCTGTAGGTTGAGAGAATATTCCAGCATCCTGTAAACACATACAAAGAGACACAACTTTTAATGAAGTAATACATTTGATCAAAAAAGTATTTGGAAATTTTAGCCATTCTTAAAATGTATGACTCAATGAATGTCTTGAATAAGTGGCATTTATTGTAAAGAAATACAATAATCTTTTTTGTATTTTATTTGTATTTTTTTTATTTTTTTATTTTTTTGTAGGTGTCAAATTATAAAACAGTTGATAAAGGAAGTTGCTCCAAATTAAAAATAAGTACTGTAATTGGACACTTTCTGGTTGGCAAACATGTCTAAAGTTAATGTGGTTACTCTGCAAGAGCACCTGATTTGAGGAGAACTGGCTTCTTACATCCACTAAACATGACCTTGGGACCAGTTAGTTAAAAGTTACTTTAAAAATGGCTCAGAAAAGTTAAGTGAGTTCTGAGAAAAGGTTTAGCATCAGGTTTGATGTTTTGTATCTAATGCATTCAGAAATGTTCAAGTGTGACTTGAGTGTCCAAAAGTTTTCAAATACTTTTTGGGGCCACTGTATATAACATTTACAAATTCACTAATGAAGGTACATTGTCCCCTGCTTGCAGTGCATCTATTAATTAATCCATCATTGTAATTTTGTATTTATTTATTTTATATCACCTGAAGGCAAAAATGTATTTGATTGTTAAGTTGATGAATATCTTCCATATCCTTTACCCCACTATGGCAGTATAGAGTAAAACTGAAGCAATATTTTCAAATAAAGACTGACAGTCTAGACACATTAGTAGCATGTGTTGGGTCGATTGTCATCACCATAGATCAATCGAAAGTTATCAGGATTCATCAAACAATTACACTGAATTGTTTTCAATTAGGTCAAAGGGAGGTGGAATGAAGGTTAATGTAGAGCTTTCGCAAACAAACACATCCACAGCTGCTGTGCACATGTGAACTTTGGAGCGAAGCACATGAAAGAATTGCATGTTTTCTTAGAAAATAAAGTGTGTGTCTCTATGTGCCTGTGTGCTTGCAACCGTGTAATTACAGCCCAATAACGGTTTCTGGCCATACAACAACTTAAGATGAAACACACACACACACACACACACACACACACACACACACACAAATGCATTATTTTAATATTAACATATCTTAAACAAGGATACACGGCTGAAGTTTATAAGCATATGTGCATGTTAATGATGGTTCTACTGGTCATGTGACCCGTTCTGAATTATGCTGCGTGCTCTAGGGTGTTTCTCCATCTTCTCAAATATGGATTGAGTCAAGTCGGTGACGTGCAAATAGTGCGAGCCCCATTAGCCAAGCAGGGCAGCGAGGAAATGTGTTCTGACTTTGTTGCTCCTGAAATGTGCAGAAAAACTTTGAAGACTCTGATTGGGCTTGATGGAAACCAGCTGGTGACTGGACTACAAAAATAATAATGTGTGACTAAGATGTAGGAATGAACAAAACATGAAAATATCAAAAGATAGGGGAACACAGGAAGTTGAGATGTTAGAAGTGGATAGGAAGAAAGCCCTGCTGAAAAAAAAAAAAAAAGGCATTCAGAAATGTTCAAGTGTTACTTGAGTGTCCAAAAGTTTTCAAATACTTTTTGGGGCCACTGTATATAACATTTACAAATTCACTAATGAAGGTACATTGTCCCAGGGTGGGAGGGAGGTAGAGAAAGAGAAAGACATCAAATCTAAGGACAAAATGCCTGTAAAGAATGGGAGAGACAGTGTAACGTTGGTATCTAGGAGTGGAAAAGGAAGGGAGGGGATGCAGGAGTAGAATCTTTAAATCCTTTATAAACGCTGGAGTGAAACAAACGCTTGGCAATCAGCTAAGACCAGCAAACCATCTTAGGCTGGTTTAAGCTGTTTTTTTTTTTTGTTTGTTTGTTTGTTTTAAGCAAGGCAGGTGTCCTAGCCTGGCCAAGCTGATATCCACTTTAAAATACCTTTAAAACCATCCAAACAGACAAGACTAATCGGACTGGCCAGGCTGAGAGACTAGCTAACCACCTTAGTCTGGTTTAAGCTGATTTGTTTTTGTTTTTTTTTTGCAGAGAGGATGAATGAGATAGATGGAGAAACAGAGAGGAATAAAGATAGAGATTTAGGGTGGGAGGGAGGTAGAGAGAGAGAAAGACATCAAATCTAAGATCAAAATGCCTGTAAAGAATGGGAGAGACAGTGTAACGTTGGTATCTAGGAGTGGAAAAGGAAGGGAGGAGACGCAGGAGTAGAATCTTTAAATCCTTTATAAATGCTGGAGTGAAACAAACGCTGTAGTGGAACAACCGATAGAGCTAACTTCACAAAATAATAAAACAAGGAAACACTTTATCAATATAGCAATACACTTCATAAACTCAATGCAACACTTCAAGGACTGACAAATTACTGAACAAAACTAGAGGGTATTTATACACAAAACTAATGAGGGAATGGAAGGCAGGTGAGGCTGACAATGAACAGATGGAAATGATTAGGGCAGTGAATTCTGGGAAATGTAGTGCAGGGGAAAACTTCAAAATAAAAGTCCTTGAAGAACACGGAGACAGACTGTGACAGACAGGACATGCATGAGGACACTGAAAAAGTATCCTGGGTCAGTCTAAGCTGAATATGTGTAAATGTGATATCATCAACAGCCTCTTACATCTATCGAATACATGTACAAATCACTAATATGCACACAAACACACATAAACAGATATGGAAGTGTCTGGTTAGGGCTTTTGTCCATTCGGCACCTAGACATCATCTCTGTTATCTTTTTGTGCTTTGCACAGCTGTGGTAAAGGATGACACGCTGTCCCATAATCACTCTGCTTCTTGACAATAAAAGTCACACAATGAACAATGGCTGCATGCTGCATACATAATGCCAATTGGGAGGTCACTAATAATAGGAAAAGTATGAGCAAACCAAGTCATTCAGATTCAAAACAAGTCTGGCTTTTCACATCCATAAGAAATCAGCTCAATTTGATCTCCATGTGCACCCCAGAGAGCTAGCGTACAGCTATCAGCTGTTTGAACTGTTCCACTACAGCCCTTTAAGGACATGTACAATTGTATACATTATCAGCTGGTGTTTCAATGCATGGTCAATGCAAATTTAGCTAGCTTGTAAAAAAAAAAAAAGATGCAACTGAGTATCTGCAATATTTCAGTGTTATGCTTTTTCCTCTCTCTCTCTTTTTCTCTTTCTCCATCTCTTTCCTCTCTGTGTCCCTTGTGGTCTTCAAAGCAGCAATCCTGGCTACAGTTCAATCAGAGCTTTGTGTCTTTCGCCACCTGGCAGGTTAATGAGGCGAGTTTTAGTGGAGGTTCACTGCTATACAACTAGCTCTCCATTAAGACAGAGAAGGAAGATATCACCTAACAACACACACACACTTTGTCCAGAGACAGTGTAAAAGGAGGAGATGGACCACTAATAAAAAAATTGAAATAATAAAAATGAGTGAGAGAAAGCACAATGCTCAATATGGTGGCTGTAGGAATCAATGTCCCACCAATTGTGTTTTGTTGATAAAGGCATCACTTTTTCACTCTAAATTAAACAACAGCTGGACTAGCCTAAAAAAAAAAAGACTTCTTAACATGATTTGAGCTAAAGAAGCAAAATTCATTGCTTTCAGATTTAATAGCCAATTTGGGGTGGGATCCCTTAAAAAAAAATAGCCCTTAGCTTAAGTTATAGAACCATCAGTTGCTAATTGCTATTGCTAATCAGGAGTAGGTTGAGGAGTGGACATACTCATTCTAGAGAGTAGTTATTGGATACAATTTTGTATACAACTCTAACTAAGGACATGCAAGGCTGTTCATTTTGAATGTGCATATCAGCTAAAAGTTTTAGTCAGCGTTTAGGAGTGCACAACATATAGTTAGCTTCAAAGTTAGCAGACATGGACTGCAAGCCTCAAAACTTCAATTTTTATTTAAATATGTTGTCTGAGCTCACAAACAGAGACAGACAGAGAGGTGCTAATATCCCTAGTCCTCCTTGATCTTAGTGGTGCTTTCGACACCATAGATCATGGAATTCTGCTGGAGTGTTTAAGACGGTGCGCAGGGATTCAAGGAACTGCCCTTGAATGGTGTTCCTCCTATCTTAAAAAGAGATCTTTATCTGTCGAATTGGGAAATGTTTCCTCCTCCTTTGCACCCATTACCTGTGGGGTTCCTCAAGGCTTTATTCTGGGCCCAGTTTTATTTTCTTTACATATGCTTACTTTCGACCATATTTGTCAAAAACACAACATATCCTACTACTGTTATGCTGATGATATTCAGCTTTATCTCCCTCTAAAGCCAGGGGATAATTCTGCTTTACATTCACTTTTTCACTGTTTTAATGATATTAAAAATTGGATGGCAAGTAACTAAATGTCAAAAAACGAAGTGGTAGTGTTTGGCCCCCCTGACTCAACTAAATATATAATTAATCATCTAGGATCCCTTGCCTCTAATTTACACAAACAAGCAAGAAATCTTGGTGTGAATTTCTATTCTGATTTAAAGTTTGATAAGCATTTAATTCTGTGGTAAGAGGTGGCTTCTACCAACTAAGTGCCATTGCGAAATTGAAACCTTTTCTGTCTTTTAAGGATTTGGTGGTTGTTATACATGCTTTTATTTCTTCCAGACTGGATTACATTAACTCATTGTATTGTGGTATTTCTCATGCCTCATTGTCACATCTGCAGTTAGTTCAAAATGCTTCTGCTAGGCTTCTGACTGGAACTAGGAAGCATGCTAATATATCACCACTGTTGGCTTCTCTCCACTGGCTTCCAGTTAAATTCAGAATTCAATATAATTCAAATGTATTATTTGTTTTTAAGGGCTTGGCACCTCCTTACATTGCGGAACTCCTTCAGCAATATACTACTTCAAGACTTCTAAGGTCATCACAGAGTCTTCTTTTAATCATTCCTTAGGAGATCGTGCCTTCTCTCCCATTGTTGGGATAGTTTGCCTCCCCATATCAGATCCTGTACCACAGTTGATGTTTTTAAATCTCATTTGAAGACTTATCTCTTCTCTCTTGCTTTTGACTATGTCTAGTGTGTGTAACTACATTTATTTGCGTTGGATTAGTATTTATGTTCTCTGAATGAGCATGATTTATTTATGTTTCCTTTATGTAAAGCACTTTGGTCAACATGTGTTGCTTTTAAATGTGCAATAGAAATAAATGTGATTGATTGATTGATAATGACAAGTTAATTTCTCATTCTCAGACAAGTGTTTTTTAAAACAATATGTCAACGCCTAAGCAAAGGAGAGCCATCTCCTTTGACAAAGACAAATAATGTCATCCAAAGACAAATAATGTCTGAGAAAGAAAAGAGAGCAGCACCATGTTTCTCACCACTTTAATTAGCCATTAGGTCAGGTATTTATTCTTTCCTTCTTTTTATCGATCTGTCTTGCCCCTAGATCTTATATGTGGGTCATTCTACAAAACCAGAACTAACTTCTCCTTACTCTGTCAGTCTCAGCAATGTTGATGAAAACAAAATATCTGGGGGAAAAATGCTAGCATTCTCTCTCTCTCTCTCTCTCTCTCTCTCTCTCTCTCTACATATATATTAGTTGACATAATGCATTGTTAAATGTTAGAGCTGTCAGAATTAATGTGTTAACGGAGTCATTACACTGATGCACATGCCACAGCGCCAGAGCCCTACTACCAAGCTGAACCTACAAGTTAAGCATAAAATAGCATAACGCGGGAGGAACTGTCTAAACACACTAGTTGACCATTGACATCCTCTATCCTAAGATGATTGTTGGAGGTTCTTATCTCGAGAAATAAAAGAATCTCTGACAGCGCTTCCCTGTCAGTGATAAAATGATGAAGGAGCTCTTAACACTATTTGATGTACAAAACAAGCACAGATGGGACTTGTGATAGAAATCAAGTATTTTTCAGCCTTTGTAAGGCATGTTTTAATTACCACATAAGCACACCAAATCTTAACTATCACCAGAATGCAGAATGAGACGTTTTTCTTTTGCAAGCGCTTTTCATGGTGAGTTTCAGATCAGGAATCACTATGCATTTTGAATCACAGATTAGGGGTTCTGGCTTGCCATTTGAGTTTGGATCAAGCATGCAGAATCAGCATAATTTTTTTTTTTTTTAAAAATGCACAAAATAATGCAAATCACATTAAATATCTCTTAGTTTTCAACATCTTTGCTTCACAAACAGCATTTTTTCACACTATTTTAACAATATTGGTGCAATACTGATGCAACATTTTGATATTTCATATAGGGGTGTGCAGCAAAGTCATTATCTGTATTTGTATCTGTTCATATGACAAATTATCTGTATCTGTCTCTGTATTCTGATAGAACCAGGTGTGGGTGGGGATTAAATCAGAAGTGTGTCAAAACTAAATGAAATGCCCATTTATAAGTATTACTCTTACATTTATAGTTTCTATTAATATAATACACCTTGTATATGCCTTTTCATAATAATAGATTAATAATAATAATAATAATAATAATATAATTGTAATTACTATTATATTACTATTATTATTATAATTATTATTATACAATTATTATTTAATATATATATATATATATATATATATATATATATATATATATATATATTATCTTATACTTTGTTTCTTACAAGATGAAGATGAATGTGTAGGCTACATTAACTGTGGAATATGTTGTGGATTCTCCTGGTATTTCAGATATTAATATCTGGAATTTTCATATATATAATAACTGAATTTTCATTTGTCTGTGCATGTATAACAACATTATACTGGAGGCAAGAGGTGACAAGCAAAATGTGAAATGTCAATCACACATTTTGCAGTGAATAATAAATACAAATTCAAACATTAAAATAAATTAAAATAAAATCAATATAGTCTACGAAAGTCTACTGAGAATTTTTACGATAGGACACCTTTATTTTGTTTAATAATAATAATGCTAAATTTATATAGCAGTGTTCAAGAACACTTACCATTTTCAAATTTAGCACAGTTTAAAGAAGAAGAAGAAGAAGAAGAAAAAGGCGGAACATGTTTCAGTTTCTTCATTTTGCATGAGGAATATTCCTAATAGATGAATACTCTATGGAGCATTTAAACCTTTATGGAGCATTTTAACTTTTTTTGGAATAAAGTCTTAACCAGTTAATAACCTTAATCACTGATGTGGATATAAATGTGGTCAACTTTAAGAAACGGAAAGACGAGCTTCGACATTAAATCAATTCAGGTCAGGAATTTAACATCGTGCTCAGGTTTAGGCTATAAATAAATACATGAGAATCACATGTGAATCGTGTGATACATTAATATAGATATTTCAAGAAAAGTGGAAAGTGTATATGATGTCGTATCTTAGCTAATATTACACTTGATAAGCTCCAGACGTGCACAATTAACAGAGACCGCAATTGTTAAGAGTTAAGACTGTGGCCATCCTATCTGAAATCACACCATGCACATTTTCATTCATAAGGATTACACCTTAGAAATATTGGCTGTTTTTTATATTATTCGGATTAATCCGTTATTAGTTTTAAAGTCATTATTCGTGCCTTCCCAAATAAGGTATTTGGATTCAGGCACATCCCTAATTTCATTTCAAACTGCATGAAGTGTTCATTTGTGCACATGATAGCCCAGCACATTAACATTTATGAACATAAGCATGCTCAATAAACACATAAATCAAGTAAATTTGATTGTATGACACTGGTTTTCCATCCAAAACACACATATTTTAAACACAAAACCCTTTTTTTTTACACCCATAACTGCATGGATGATGCAATTAATTAAACAAAAGAACAGATAAATTAAACTCTGTGTCTCAGTTTGACCAACTTGACATACAAAAAGATCTTTTATAAGGCATCAAATATAACTCTGACTTGTTTGTTTTTTTTAACCCTCCTTAAACAACATATAAAAAGTTATTTAATCGTTACATAGACAAGAAAACGTTTCCTGTTACTCATGTAACCTCGGTTCCCTGAGATGAAGGGAACGAGACATTGCAATGAATGCTATGGGGAAATTCCTCTTCCACGACCTAGTTGAAGCCCTTGTATCATAACGGCAATCTTTTGATTGGCAATGATGTTTGAGCCTTTTAGGCGTGCATTTGCCCTATATAAGCGGGAACTCAAACATAATTTCTTCTGAGGGTCCAGAACGCATCCATTCCTCGATAGACTACTTCCTCGAAGTAGTAGTGCGGCCAAGTTTTTCAATGTCTTGTTCCCTTCATCTCAGGGAACCGAGGTTACATGAGTAACTGGAGAAGTTCCCTATCAATTCAGTTCACTTGGCATTGCAATGAACGCTATGGGGAACCATCACACCCCAATACGTAGCATCATACCTTAAGATGTACCAGGGTAGAAACTCTTAGAAGAATATGTATATGAGGTCACGGGCCCTTCGGGCGGGGACTTATATGTCTTCAAGGGTGTATGAAAATGAATAACCCCACATGATGAAAACCAGATGGAAAGTTAATCTTAATCTGAGGATCTATATGAGTCATATAATACACACAGAATAAATTAACCCCTTCATAACCAGAGGTAGGAAGGGAGGTTTTATTCTATTGGAAGTGCTTGTGACTTCTAGTGGGAGTAAATTGGATAGCGGCCTACACAGGTGGCTTTATTAAAATTATAACAGGCAGCCCGCCATTATAAGTAGCTCGGGCTCACCCGCTGGGTGATAGAAAAGTAAGCTCTCTAGACAGAGAGGACTCGCGAAGTGATGGACGCCACGTCTAGGTTATAAAACCTTGTGAACGTGTTCTCCGAAGACCATCCTGCTGCAAAGCATATATCCTGTATATGTATAGGGATATACCGTTTGTCCATGCCCATGAGGAAACCATGCCTCAAGTTGATTGCGCTTTTATGCCAATAGGGCATCTAAAGCCCTGTGACTCATAAGCTCGGGTGATTGCATCAACGATCCAGTGAGAGAGCCTCTGTTTTGAGATGGACATGCCTTTTGTGCATCCTCCATAACAAACAAAGAGCTGATCTGACAGTCTAAACTGGCAAGTGCGCTCCACATACATGTGCAATGCTCGCACGGGGCATAATAAATGCGCTAACTGCTCCTCATCCGAATTAGACAGTGGAGAAAAGTAAGCTTGTAGGCACACTGTCTGAGGCGTGGAAAGCACCTTAGGCACATAGCCTTTTTTGGATTTGATTGTGGCTTCTGAAAGCCCCAGACTGAATTCCTGACATGAACTGTCAACCGACAGCACCTGTATATCACCAACCAGAGGCCAGAGCCAACAGCAGTGCAGTCTTTAAAGAGAGTACACGCAACTCAACGGATACCAATGTTTCGAACGGGGGGCTCATGATGCCCTCAGCACCAGTCCCACGTTATAACTGCAGCAGGGCGAGGGGGGTTCAAGCGCTAACTTTATGATCAGATCATAGACGCCGCTCTAGCTTGCAAAATGGTGTTCATTACAGACTGAGCCAATTCCAGCTCATTAGTTGTGCTCCGTTCAGGGGCCATATGTGTAGGTTCCACAGCTCCGGCTGGGGATGCCAAATCGTGCCCAGCGCTTGAGAGAGCAGATCCCTCCTCAGCGGTATTTCCCATGGAGGGCTGCCTAATACCTCCTTCATTTCCCGAAACCATGGCTGGTTGGGCCATTTTGGCGCAACCAACAGAACCATTTCCTTGTCCTCTTGGACTTTGCTGATGACCAAGTGAAGGAGACGCACTGGGGGAAACATGTATTTGCCTTTCACTGGCCACATGTGGGCCAAGGCGTCCACTCCCAGCGGGGCTTGGGACATGGAGTGCCAAAGAGGGCAGTGGGCTGTTGACTTCCACTTTGTCAAACATTTCCCAAATCCTCAGAACCATCTGAGGATGAAGTCTCCAGTCCCCCACCATATGTCCCTGGAGTGACAGCATGTCCACTCCGCAGTTCAGATGGCCCAGAACATATGTCACATGCAGAGAGAGGAGTTGGCGTGCGCTCCACATGAGGAGGCATTGCGCCAGGCTCATCACTGGTAGCAATCGAGTGCCACACTGGTGATTTATGCACGCTACCACTGACATATTGTCTGACCGAATCAGAACATGATGATTCACTATGTCTGAAAGGGAAAGCTTTCATCGGTAAAAAGACGGCTAGCATTTCCAAGCAGTTAATGTGCCACGCCCGTTTCGCACTCTTGCAAGTGCGAAAGATGGGCGTCCATCGCACAGCGCACCCCAACCTGTGTTGGACGCATCCATGGTCACCACTTTTCACCTGAAAGCCTGACCCAGCATCACACCTTGCTGATAAAGATTTGGAGCTGTCTATGGTGCTAGAGCAGCCAGGCAGCGGTAAGCACGGTGGCACGCATGCACCCCGATGGTACATGGTGTTTGAGCCAGCACTGGAGATGTCTCATGTGTAAAAGGCCTAACGGTATGACGGCGGATGCTGCCACCATAAAACCCAGCATTTTCTGAAAAGACTTCAGTGGAAATGCTTTCCCCAGTTTGAACTGAGACAGACACTGGTGAATGGTCTGGATGTGCTCGCTCGTGAGGTGTGCACGCATGCTCATGGAGTCGAGTTGAACCCACAAAAAGGAGATTTGTTGGCTGGGAGAAAGTGTGCTCTTCGCCCAGTTGACAATGAGACCCAGGCTGTTCAAATGGCAAAGTATCAAGTCCCTGTGCTTGCAAAGCAAAGCTTCTGATTGGGCCAGTAATAGCCAATCATCAAAGTAATTCAGAATGTGCACACCGTTCATTTGTCATCCCCTCAAATGCGAATCTCAAGAAAAGCCTGTGGCGGTACAATTCGGATATGAAAGTACGCGTCCTTTAGATCTATTGACGCAAACCAGTCCTGTGGGCAGATGTGTGATAAGATCTGTTTCTGAGTTAACATATTTTACCAACGCACGATTCAAGCGTCTCAGATCTAGGATCGGCCGAAGCCCGCCATCTTTTTTCAGAATGAGAAAATTTCAGCTGTAAAACCCTTTGTGAGTTTGACAGTCTGAAACAATCTCTATCGCGTATTTCACGAGAAGACTGTGAATCTCTGACTGTAACAGTGGCGCGTCTCGTGATGGAACCATGGACGGTATAATGCAGTTGAATCGAGGCAGCCGGTGCGCAAATTGGAGCATATAGCCTTGCTCGATTGTTTTTTGCACCCAGTCTGACACACCACGAGAGCTCGCCACGCGTCTGCGTGGTGAGATAGCGGGTGCATCAGTTCACTCTTTATAAAAGACAGAGCGCCGCTCGCCATAGGGAAGTGGTTGAGCATAGTGTGTTGGGTGTGAGAAACGTGAAGAGAAATTGAGCCCTCTTTTTGAGAATGTGCGAGTGTCTCGTGCGATCGCAACAACCGCTTTTCTTTTTTCATTTATAATACATTCTTTATTTGTAAACAACACACATGAACAACATTTTGTATAATATTCCAGTCCCGGTGAACTTTAAAGCAGAACAGCATGTGAACTTTAAAGTGGAACAGCATGTGTGTCGAGTCGGGCTTTCTTTGAATCTGGGCCAAGAAGAACTGCGGGCTCCAGACTCCTCTTCACGGAGTTCCGCCGGTCAGGAACGTGCCTGCTGCCGGGGCAGAATTTTCAATTCGGCATGGGGATCGCGCTGAGGTGGGCGAGGCTTCCGTTTGTGCCACGGTTAACATGGTCTCACCGATGGCTCAGTGACGGCTCTTGGTGGCACTGAGGAGGCGGGATTGGGGTTTTTTTACTGGCCGCTGGCTCAAAGCAGAGCATGAGCGGGGTGGATGAGAGGGAACACTTTTCTTAGGCTTGCAACTGCTTTTGCGTCGCAATGAATCGTTCAGAAATGACTTCCACTTTGTTTCCGAAAAGGTCATCGGGGAAGACAGGTGTGTCAAGCAGGGCAGCTTTCTCAGCATCATGCATCTCTGTGAGCATTAAGCAGACATGCCGGTCCAAAACCACCAAATTCACAGAGGACCGGAGGTCATCACGTGCATAATGTACTGATGAAGACACTGCGTGGGAAGACCGAGGGGCTCGTGGGGCTTGTGCCGGCACGAGATCCTCCTCGAGTTCTTCCATCTCTACCTTGCAGCCCCACTGTGCTTCCTCATGTGGTCCATAGAGACTGAACACAGAGGAAGCAGTCGGGAGGGCACAGGAGGCAGAATCATCCCTCAGAATAAGGGTGACCCTAGAGTGGAGCGTTTTGAGACTCATATCCTTACAGTGAGGGCATTCTGTCCCCATGAGAGTTGCTTCGGTGTGGGTGTGGCCCAGGCAATGAACGCAGCTCTCATGTGTCGCTCACAGGAACATTTGCGATACGACATCTTTAAAAAGACGCGCTCACACAAGCGGCTCTTTTATGTGTTTTACATTACTTGGATGAAATTACATTATATTTATATTAAAAGGATACAGCTCCTGCCTGGATGCTGCAGGAAGCGGGTAGATGTATCGCTGAGCGAAGAACCCAATCCGGCGGCAAGGCTGAGAGACTTCTTCGCCAGAACACTAGAGGGGGCGGGTGAATCTTCGCTGCAGGCGCTGGACTCAGGCAAAGAACATCCTGATTCATCTGCAGGGAATCCCATCCACTGAAGGGTGTCCGTCGATGGTGAAGAGAGGGCTGATCCAGATGCATAGTCAAGACTAGACGATGTCGGTCTTTAAGGAAGAAGATTCTGAAGAAATTATGTTTGAGTGCCCGCTTATATTTAGGGCAAATGCACGCCTAAAGGGGCAGAGCTCAAACATCATTGCCAATCATAAGATTGCCGTTATGATACAAGGGCTTCAACTAAGTCATGGAAAAGGAATTTCCCCATAGCGTTCATTGCAATGTCAAGTGAACTGAATCGATAGGGAACTCACCAGAGCTCTTGTAAAATCAGTAATCAACTGATTTTTCTTCAGTGAAGAGATGGATTGATAAACTCAACAACCCACTAATACCCTTGATGTGAGAATTTGTACACTTAATTAAAGAAAACGTTACAAAACCAGCATTTTTTTCTGGAACTTAACTCTGAACTCTTAACTCAATAGGTTTCTCCGTCTGAAATGATGCAATCAATTTGCTCTGTATACCCCGGAGCGCCCTCTATAGAATAAATGTGGTACTACGTGAAATACTAACTTGTATATGTTATGTGCAATTCAAGGGGGTTACACTAAGATGGAAATAAATGAATTTTGACAAGTATATATAGTACCAAATTTCATCAATTTCTAAATCTGTGATTAATCATGATTAACTAAAAAAAAATTATGTGATTAAATTAAAAAATGTAATCGAATGACAACACTATTAAAAATACAAGAAGCTGTGTTCCCAGGTTAAGTGTGAACCCTATTACCATTATATTTCTCCACCTTTGATGTAAATTACTATTCCATAAAAACTGTGATAATGACCGAACAGCTCAAGGACAAATTTGCTTGTCCAGACTCCATTTGTATCACTTTATCTATATTTTTGTTTTGTTTGTCAGTAGGGTACACATTTAAAATGGCAACCCTACAACCAAAATATAGTAAACATATAATAATTTAAAAGGGGATATTTGTAGAAATATCAACATGCTCTTTCTAAAAAGCACCATAGTTCCATAACCATGAGGCTTGTTAGGTCAAATTTAACCTTTAAAACGGTCAGTCCTGTTACCTTTTTGAAGGCCTAATTACTGTATATCCAAAGATACTTTATAGTAATTTATAATTAAATTGCATTTAATATTAAAACTTATAAATGTACTGTAGCTTGGAACAGTACGGTTCATTAACACTTTAACTCATTATTTGTATTACACAGTATAATGTTTAAAATCTTTAAGGAAATTACTTTTAAAATATCTGGAAACTATAGAACGAATCTGCTTCATAACATGATTCATGTAAAGAATAATACTGTATGTCAACACTGACCCTTTCTGCAGTAGCATTGTCTCTTTACAGAATAATAATCATAATGGAAGCTAATGCAGACATATAACTTGAGTGGATGAAGAGGAAACCAGATTTGCTCCGTGAGCCTTAGCCAAAGAGCAGTCCTTAGATGAGTCGGGAAAAAAAAGAGAAAAAGAATGAGGGGAACCTTTAACTGGCTTTTTCATTGAGAAAATGTTTGAAATTCAGAGCCCTAGTCTCATCCCATTGAAAGGGTTTTTGGTCTGTACTGTGCATAACTTGTTTTAGCAGCAGTTCTGGACACAGTCTAAAAAACATCAATAGATCATAAGCAGAAGGCATTTGGGTCTGAATTTGGATTCAGTTTATGACTACAGTAAACGAGGACAGGATTTTGCTTAAAAAATGGTAACAGCAGGTGATATTTCAAAGGTTCCAGAAGTGTGATAAGTGATTTTTAAAAGTACAAACATTCCCTGTAGTCTCTCATTTAATATGTTCATAAAAAAAAATTATAAAATAATTAGCAAAATGCTGTTCAAAACCATTTTAGATGGAGTGTATGTCACACCGCAAGACGTCAATGTCTCAAAAGTATTTAATGTCAAGTACTTCATGCTTTTGTCCAAACAGAATTTATCATGCACAGGGAGTGCCGAAAGCCATCACATGAAGATTGAATTTTTCATACAAATTAAAAAAATTAAATGAGGATTTAAAGCTATTATTTCACCGAATCTGTTAACGCAATAGCCAATAAAAGCAAATAATTTTCATGTTTTTCTCTCTTTCTCTCACTGCAAGTGAATGGTTTTCATATGTGTGGAAGCTCCCAGCCATCTGCTAGTATCTGTGTATGGCTGTGTTAGCAATTCAAAACATCTCCATATACAAATATGAGATGAAAAACTTCTAAGATGAAAGCACTGGCTGCTGTCCAGTGTCATCAACAGCCTCCAGGCCAAATGGCATTCCTGAAGTCTTCTATACCTAAGCACGGAATCCTCATTCAAGCCCAGGGAGACTCCATTAGCACTGCCGATGTGGCAATAGTTGGGTCATGACCTGATCAGTAAGTTTCACTGCGGGTTAATTTAGATCAGAAATTAACAGAGGCTCAGGGCAAAAATACCACCAAAAGTGATTTAAAAAGCCCCAGATATCTAATCTATCTGACGATTGATATTTTATATTATATTAGGCTTAGGGTTTAGTGCCTCCCTGCTTCATTCATCAGATGTGCATTTGCAATGCAAATGTTTTCGCAAATTCTGTGAGTAGACATGCAATTGCTTTAATGGTCAGTGAAGACATATGTTAATGGCTTGCGATTAGCCACTGAGTCCCTGTGAATGATCCTGCCAATGAGCAAGCATATATTGCATATAACAAAGTTTACCGTGTTGTCAGCAGAGTGTTGGAGGCTGCACTTTAGGAACATTCACCAATCAAACGGAGTTCTGCTCTTTGCTCCCCAAAGTGAAAACGGAATTGTTGCAACTGTATTCAATTTTATTAAGTGTAATTTCTTTAATTGTCCTGCAGGTGTCTGCGTAAGTCTGTGTCCTACAGTAAGTCTGTAGCGATTTTTCAAGTACTTCAGTTATGACGCTTTTAAGGAAAAGCCTGTAATTCTAAGATGATTCATAAAATCTACTTAGGCTTAAGATGCTTTTGGTAAACGTGGCCCTGATCAAGAAAATGTGCCCCAAAGAAGGTTAAAATCCCCCTGAAAATTAAATCAAATGTTGTCCCTTATTAAAAATTGTTCAGGTTGTGAAGACTTCTAAAGAGGTTAGACTGAGCATGTTCTGGTGGCAGTTTCTTAGACACTGTAATTGTCAGCTTTTTGACATGAGTGATGGCAGTTATGTTGAAGGGCTTAGCTACTCTCAGAACTGTTGCCTTGACCACAGGAAACTGACAGCTGTCTACATGAAAAAGCATAAATGCCAGTTAAAACAACCCACAGGGAAAGTAAATTATCAAAAAAAAAATTTTTTTTTCCACCAGGGCGTCATCCGATTGCCAAAAGCCATTATGGGGTAGAAAGATCATTCTTATTCTAAAAGTGAAGTGAATCTTTAAAACCCACTGATGTATAATTTCTTTATTAATTTATTACATTTACATTCATTCATTTGGCAGACGCTTTTATCCAAAGTGACTTACAAAAGAGGAAAACATAAGCGAATCATCTTATTATTATTGTTATTATTATTGTTATTATTATTATTATTAGTAGTAGTAGTAGTAGTAGTAGTAGTAGTAGTAGTAGCAACAGTATAATTTTGATAGTTGAGTAATACATTAGTCAATCTTGGCTCTCAATTTTGCTTGAAGGGTTAACCTAAAAGTGAGTGGAGTTTGTGTGCTAGAAAAGAGGGTGAGTTGAGGGGTCTTTTAAGTAAAAGAACTGCAATGCTTTCAGTAAGCCTGCCAGAGCTTTCAGTCCCTTTCATCAGCCTGCAAATGTGAGACACTCAACTTCCAAAAAAAAGCCAATCGTAGAGAGAAGAGAAGAGAAGAGAAGAGAAGAGAAGAGAAGAGAAGAGAAGAGAAGAAAGCTGAGAAAACATCCCTTATCATTGAACAGATTTTATATCAAGCACTGAGCACCAGAACAGCCAGGCACAGGAACAGTTTTTTCCCTCAGGCCATCCACCTCATGAACAGTTAAAACTGCCCCCAAATACTTTCCTTTGGTCAATACAACCATGTGCAATATGTTTCCTACTTATATCCATATTTCATTTATATTCTTTAACATATCCTACCTCTTCTTCAATACATTATATCACATGCACAAAAATCTATATCTGTATATAAAATATTCTAACAACATTATTGCACTATTGTACATTTCTCTTTTTTTAATATGATATATCTTATTTTTTTATTTTATTTTTTTATTTTTTTATGTCACTATATGTATATATGTTTAAACATATATGTTTGTATGTATATACGTTGCATTCTCTTACACTGGAAGCTTCGGTCACCATGACAAATTCCTTGTGTGTGTAAGCATACTTGGCAATAAAGCTCATTCTGATTCTGATTAGTTGTACTTGTTTATGTATACCCCCTGTGTGTTAATGTTTATGTTCTGTAATATGTTATCAATGAAACAATAAAAAAAAGAAGTGGAAGAGGAAGTGGAAGAGAAAGAAGAAGTGGAAGAAATGAGAAGAAATGAAAAAGCAGAAGAGATGAGAAGTAGATGAAGAGGAAGAGAAAGAGGAAGGAAAAGAGGAAGAGAAGAGAAGAAGAGGAGGTGGAAGAGGACAAAGAAGCAGAAGAGAAAGAGGAAGAGATAAGGAAGTGGAAGAGGAAGTGGAAGGGGAAAATAAGAACTGAGAAGATGAGGAAGAGGAAGTGGAAGGGGAAGATAAGATCTGAGAAGATGAGGAAGAGGAAGTGGAAGAGAAATAGGAATAACTAGAGGAAGTGGATAAGGAAGAGGAAGAGGAAGAGAAGAGAAGAGAAGAGAAGAGAAGAGAAGAGAAGAGAAGAGAAGGGAAGGGAAGGGAAGTCAAAGAGGATGTGGAAGAGGGCAGAGAGAAAATGATTAAGACACCTAGGCCTGGCTTTGATTGTGAATCTACCAGTCTCAACATGAGGTATTTAACATTCAGCTTTTCATTAGAGGGGTTGATAAAAAATAAAAGTGTGAAAATACCCCATTATCCATTTTTCCAATGGATTAGAAACATTTAATAAAAAATAAAAGACACAATTTGTCTTGTCTCTATTTTCTGTCTAGGAAAAAGTTGGCACGTGAAGGACATAATCTTTTTGTGCAGCCCTTTAGTAATAGGAAACTGCATGCAGAGTAATGCCTGAAATAATAGCATATGGGTTTCTTGTCAAAGTATGCAACATTTGGTAGAGCCGTTATGGAAAAATTCATAAAACTCACTTCCATCAAGGTTATGGCAAAGTATGCTAGATGAAATTCTAAAAATGCATTCATACGCAACATCTTGTCAAACTTTTCTTGTCAACATCTTGAGAAACTTTGTTTTTTAACTAAAAGAAACCTGTGAAAGACACTGTCACACTCCTTGTAGAAGCTCTGTGGGTACCAGTTGTATGTGTTTAACTGGGTGTGTATAAAGACTCACTAAATGGGAAATAGGCCAGACTTATTTAAAAGACAGAGGAAGTTGCTAAAACACTGCAGGTGTCTGAAACTGCTCCCTTGTCTTGCTGAGGTGTATCGAGGGTCTGCATTCTCTAAAGGTTTTCTTTTAAAGACTGAGAAGAAAGCAGACTAGACTCAATGTCTCTGCAGCTGAGACACACAAAGACATACAATCCTGAGCACAGCAGCCAAGATCTTTAGACATCTATAAGCTCCTGGCTCATCTAGGAGAGCAGGCTTTCACCTCAGATAGATGAGACGAGAAGATTGAGCAAAACAATGTCTGTGTGAAGGGGGGTTTTGGAAATAGAACCATCCAGTTAAACCACCATTACCAATTTATTCACTTGGTGAGCAGGCTAAAGTGAGCTTTAGGTGTGTGATTTATCACATAGAAATGCAAGAAGGAAAAACACAATAAATGTTAAACTTTCAACTGAAACAAATGAGCTCTCTGGTTTCTAATGAATTATACTTTTTCTGTTACTTTGGTCGCCACTTTTTGGCAAAGCCAAAAAAAATAATTATTAAAGGGTTAGTTCACCCACAAATGAAAGTACAACATAATTTCTAGTAAGTTCTTCACACAGTGGCTATTGTAATGATACAAAAGACTTAGAATTGACCCTTTCCAAGACTTCCAAGTATTTTTATCTTAATTTAGCTGGGAAAATCTATGATTTTTTTTATTTTTATTTATTATTATTTTTTTTTTTTATTATTGTAGATTTATATCACTATACTTTTTGCATTGTATAATCCTAGCATTATTAATATATATATATATATATATATATATATATATATATATATATATATATATATATATATATATATATATATATATATATAAATAAAAAATAAATAAATAGTCAACACTGCCATGATGTTTCAAATACAGCTGCTGAGGGAGTAATTTTTGCAAACATCTCGTTCTAAAGATTGTAGTAATCCATTCCCTTTGCGGAAAGTTGTAGAAATGTAAGTGTTTTGTGCTTGTTTGTTTGTTTGTTTGTTTGTTTGTTTTGCTCTTTGAGCAAGTGTCAATGCAAAAATAATGTTTAATGTGGTCTTACCCTTCTAAAGTTTACTGTCTGCATTGCAAACCCAGAAATGTGATATAGTGCATGAGTTGTATGGACCAATTTTATACTTTTTATGATGCTTTTTTTGTTCAATTTGGATCCTGACAGCCCCAGTCCACATTCACTTTCATTTTATGGAAGAGAGTGGCCCGGACATTCTTTAAAACTTCAGCTTTTGCGTTCCACAAAAGAAAGAAAGTCATATGTGTTTTAACGGCATGAAGGTAAGTATACTGTGTAATAATAGATTATTTTGGAAGAACTATTCCTTTAAGCTAATTAATAACTAAACACTTTCTAGACTATTCAAATGATGCCACTACTGATCCCAGTACTGAGGATGTGCAGACTGTCATGAATCACTAAAGCTTTTTTGATGTTAAGCTTGTCATCTGGAAAATAATCAAAATACCCCGAGGGAACGTGGTTTAAGCCAACATGCTTGTGGAACAAGCCAGCAGTATGTCACTCTTTTATGGTTATCTTGTGTACACACTTTGGCTGATGTCTCCTGGATGTACTTCCATATGCTCCATATGCTGGGCTAATTTCCACCTCAACAAATAATCCTATGCAAGACACATGAGGTTAGGTCAGTGGTCGTAAATCTTGCGGCAACGACTGTGCTGTCACTGGGTCGGAATTGACAAGCTTCATGGAACGAAAATGGGTGGATGTCCTTGTGTTGCTTATGAAGCATACATCATGCCAAGTTAACTCTGAGCCCAATTTATGTGTGTGTGGATATGCATGTGTCTGCTTGACTGAGTCTATGAATGTGTGTAGGAGTTGGATTGCAGATAGCCTTATGGTTATCAAACTACAAATCTTCCATCCACTGAGTCGCATGTCTTTCTACTCAGCAGAAAGTACTATCCATTTCTTAAGGTAAAACCTTTTTAATGAGGTAAAGATTACTTAAAGAGTGCATCTTTAAGTCTTGATAAACATTAGATTATTTACAAAATTTCCTGTGGTACACATTAACACAGCTAACAGTGTATATTCAACCCAAGTCCTTTTTGTTTTATGAAGTGTTTACAAATCAGAGTGGCGTTAAACTGATCAATTGTTCACACAAAAGTGCCCCTCACAGCAGTGTGCCCAATTTAGAAGCTTTGCAATGTGATAAAATTAAAACACACAAAAATAAACACAAACGCATGGCCTGACAGTAATCAAGATTATTCTGACAAATAAACACACACAGAAGATGTATATGTAGCTAACCATGTGTGAAATGTGAATGATTCAGAAGCACAGGGTGAAAAGAACTAGCTGAATCCCAATCCTACCTTATTCCCTTGACAATATTCTTGCTGGAGTGAAGAGTGTGAGAAGAAACAGGCTTGTCTGAAGTAATTAATAGGTTAAAATAACTGATATAATTAATGTTTGAATTGATTAAAATGTCATATTATCTCAATTCAATTGTATTTATTTCTGTAGTGTTTTTCACAATACATCTTGTTCCACGAAGCTTTACAAAAAAGAAAAAAAAAAAACTTTGTGTGTTAAATCCCCAGTGAGCAAGCCAAAGGTGACAGTGGCAAAGGCAAACTCCCTAAGATGTTTAAGTAGTTGAGAAGTAAACTTGAGAGAACCATGACTCAGCTGGAGAAGCCCACCTCCTTCGCATGTTTAAACAAGTAATTAAATAAATAAATCAAATGCGTTTAATAATATGTGCCCTTATTCTGTCATGTACAGTAAAATTTTGGTATTCCATGTTTTTAAAGGTTACTCATCTCTTTTAATGCATCAAAAGCCTTTTCTTCCTGATCTAACATTATGTGAACATGGACACATTTTTGCAAAACAAAATTATGTGCTTCATTACACTTTTTGCTGCAGTTTCCCAGTGAAATCTCCAACAGGGGGCACCAAAAGCAAGTGAAATGGTGTTGTAATCAGACAAGGTGAATCTTTGATGGAGGTTTTAAAGAGTAAAACATCCCTCCCTAACCTAAGTCTTTAACCTAAACCTAACCGATAGTGTTATAAACACAAATGAGAGGTAAACAAAATAGACATCCTTTCCCTAAACCAACACCATAATCTAACCGATAGAATCAAATGCGACCTGAAAAGCACATTTTCTGAAGCAACCACGTCATTTTGTGTTGCTTTTATGACATTTTCATCTCACATGTCAGCCTGTGTGCTTGGCTGTGTTTGAACCATGATTTTCCAAATCCAAAGTCCACATTTCTATCAGGTGAGCTACCGCACAAGCTAATCACATTGGAATAAGTGTGTAAATAAGGGTGAGTATGTAATATAAGCGTTAAAATGTGTTGTTTTTCAAATGATCAGAGTTGGGTAGAGTAGCCAAAAACTGTACTCAAGTAAAAGTACAATTACTTTAAAAAATAATTACTCAAGTAGAAGTAAAAGTATTAACATAAATAATTACTTGAGTAAGAGTAAGAAAGTATCTGATTAAAAGAATACTCAAGTAATGAGTAATTTGTTATTTTCACAAATGACATGATGGACATTAACTCCCCTATATTCCATTACATAATACACATTTAAAATGTATTACAGAATTATTATTATTATTAATGGAATTTTGTCATCACTCACCATCATGTTGTTCCAAACCCATTTGACTTTCTTTCTTCCATGCAACACAATAAGGAGATATTAGACAGAATGTTTGCTCACTATTTACTTTCAGTGAATGTGTTTTTTCTTTTATATATATATATATATATATATATATATATATATATATATATATATATATATATATATATTGAAAGTGAATGGTGACCGAGACTGTCAGTCTGTAACATCCTGTCTAAGAATACAGGAGGTCACACGGGTTTGGAATAACATGAGGGTTGGGAAATGACTGCAGAATATTACATTAAGGCTGAGCTATCACTTTAAAGGTATAGTTCACCCAAAAATGAAAAGTCTCTCATCATTTACTCACCCTCATGCCATCCCATATATGTATGACTTTCTTTCTTCTGCAGAACACAAATTAAGATTTTTAGAAGAATATTTCAGCTCTGTAGTTCAGTACAATGCAAGTGAATAGGTGCCAAAATGTTGATGCTCCAAAAAGCACATAAAGGCAGCATTAAAGTAATCCATAAGACTCCAGTGGTTAAATACATATCTTTAGAAGTGATATGATAGGTGTGGGTGAGAAACAGATCAATATTTGTCATTTTTTGCTAGACATTCTTCTCCCTGCGAATCTCCAAAAACACAAGAAGTATATGAAAGTGATCTGTTTATCACATTGCCTCTGATGATATTGATTTAACCACTGGTGTCTTATGGATTACTTATATGCTGACTTATGTGATTTTTTTTAGCTTTAAAATGTTGTCACCCATTCACTTGCATTGTATGAACCAAAAGATAGCTTTTAAAGTCCTGTGTGGATTATTATTTCAGTGTAGTTGCAGTTTTCAGTGTCGAAAGAATTTAGATCATTAGTTCTGTACAGCAATACCGCCGCTCTCTAAACGCAGAGTACGTATCCAGCGTAGGGCACCATCCCCGGTCACGGAACACTCGCTGTGTCTGAAACCGCCCCCTATCCAATATATATAGTGCGCTATTTTGGGTGTCCGCCAAAAAAATACGTTTTTATAAAGTCATAATCAGCCATTGTAATTGTAATTTGTGTGAAAGTGAATAAAATGCACAGTTAGGGATGCCAACAGTCCTGTATTTGAGGGAACAAAATTGCGTTCTGTATGAAATCCATAATTTTTTTTAGTGATATATACTATTTTTAACAAACAAGTAATTTACTGTCTATAAACTGATGAACCCAGTTTTACACACCAGTTCATTGAACTTTAAAATGTTAAAATTATAAGCTTAATTATGGGAAAGAAAACGCTTAACAGAAAAATATTGTCTGTCTCTAATAATTGCAGCTTTGTTCTTTTAGCAAAAGAAGTGTGTATTAAAATTGAAGATTGACAGAAATGTATATGTAAACAAGATCTAGGTGGACCTCTTTAATTGTTGCTCAACGTCTCATGCCGGATCCCTGCAAAAAAAAAAAAAAAAAAAAAAAATTCCTATATTTAAAGATAGAATGTCCTGTATTTGGCTGGTTTAAAGTTGGCAACCCTACGCACACTTGTAACGCCTCTAATGTTAATTCCACCAGGAAACTGCAACAAAACATAGAACACTTGTTTTTGCGCTTGTTAAGGTCAGTTTGCAAAAATGTAGTTTTAGTAACGTTTACTCTATGAGACTAGGTTGAGCCCTTTTCTCAAAATGAAAACTTGGGTGAAAAAAACTATGCAGATTATAGTTACCTGCTATTCAGAAGTCTTTATAAATCACTAAGTTCAAGCTTACAACTGAAAATAGAGAAGAGTGAGAAAACTTGCAGGCTAAATGTCAAATGTTAAGAAAAGCCATTAAACTCAACTCAAGTTTCATTTAAGTCAGTTTAAGATGACTTACCCAGCCAACACAATGAAGAAGTCTAGTCGATTCCAGGTGTCTCCAAGGTAACACTTTTTCCCAAAGATGCCCAGTGCAACCATCTTGATTACCATCTCAATTGCAAAAAAAGCAAAGATGAAGTCATCAAAGTCCTGAGAAGAAGAAAGAAATATCCGAAGTGTTAGCAAAAACTCTGAACGCTACATTGCCCAATACAGAGTCTGCAAAAGTGTTCTTTTGATCCAACTTAAGGACACACAACTTCTTAACCCACACTTAATTTAAAATTACTTATAAATAAATAAATAAACCCTCCACAAGCATATGTGGATGAATATTAAATTTTTCACTTTGATATCACATCATTATCTGTGTGTGTGTGTGTGTGTGTGTGGGCAGGTTTGGGTGGTATATGAGGAAATTTTTAGGTTACAAACTGGAAATTACAAGGGTTTTATGCTATAAATGTGGTTTATGAGGACATTTCTAGTGTCCCCATAATTCAAATCGTTTTTTTTTTTTTTTTTTGTAAAAATGCAGAACGTTTTTTTGTGAGGATTAGGTTCAGGGGTAGGGTTAGGGGATAGAATCTATAGTTTGTACAGTATAAAAATCATTAAGTCTATGGAGAGTCCTCATAAAGATAGCCACATCAACATGTGTGTGTGTGTGTGTGTGTGTGTGTGTGTGTGTGAGTTTTGGGGCTATAAGCCTTGACTTTTCCTTAGAGTGAGCTTAATGAGTCTGTCCGAGTGGGCAAAAGAGAAGACTCAAGCTTTTACCCACAAATCCTCTTCTAGTCAAAATGTGCTTTGTCTTAAATAACCTGATTAAATATGCATCAGATATACGTATACAAATATACAGAGATGAATATGATAAATACAATGCATTAAGACAGAAAAGAGTCAATGACACCTGCATAATAACTTTGAATCACTGTTCTCTGCTTGTGTACTTTTCCTTAATGGAGACAAATTATTTTTCAGTGTCTTTAGTTTGTGCTAATGGCTATGAAGGATGAAGTCTGAAGGACAACTTTGCCAGACTCTGGAAGAAATTACACACAAAACAATCATTTGTAGTGATCTGAGAAAAATAACTGCCCAACAATAACTACAAAATCTAAATTGGCAATTTTCAAAAGAAACTCTTTTCTTTTTTGTCTTTGAAGCATTCTAACTGTAAATAATAAAGGTTATTGGAAATTGGCAACAATAGTGTTGCACCAGTAATGCATCCAGTATTTCAGTTAGGAATAAACAACTGGATAAAATAATCAGTTTAAAACACATTTCCTTTCAATATGTTATGATGCAATTCTAAAAAAAAAACAAAAAACAAAATAAAAAATACTTCAATTTACAGCATATTCAGTTTATTGTTGTTCAAAAATGGTTTATTGTTGAATGGTTGTTGTGGTAGACCATAGCACTAGCAATGTAAAGGTCATGGGTTTGATTCACTTACGACTAACAAAAAGAAAACACTGAATGCAGTGTATGTAACTTTGAATAAAAGTGTCTACCAAATTCATTAATGTAAATGATTAGAGCTAAATGCATGAAAGACATTTGTTAGACCTCTTTTAATATGTTTTCAAAGAGATTTTTAGACTTTACAAAACCATATGAAAGGCTCCTTTTTTCACTTCTTGAGTTAAGACCATAAGAGGGGTCCTTGAGATATCAGGAGACTCAGAGACTGTCATTCCCTCAAGGTCAGCTGTCACTGAAAAACACCTGAATATTCTCAGCCAGCAAGGACATTAGTCAAAGCTCTTAAGTGAGGGGTTCCCTCCAGCCAAAGCACTTGCACTCTGACAATTCATGGAATGTTAATTTAGAGCATTTACCTTTGGGGTGTATATCATTTGTAGCCTGGCTCTAATGTATTAATGTATTGTGTTATTTCATATAGTAGACATTTGGGCTATAGTGGAATAAAGCTCTTGCCAACTGAAAGTTAATGGTAACAGACAACATATCCATAAACTTTATTGTCAGGATGAGGACAAAGGGAGAATCTACATCATATCATTTTATATTAATTGTTTGTGGGTTGGGGGATGGAGGGGCTGCTATTCAGGCAGAGACAGATCTCAGAAGACCATGCTTTAATGTTAAATATTTATCTGGTTTAATGTGAACATATGGTGAACACAGACTCAAAATAATAATCATTTAACTATAAAAAAACATTAAAATATTCATACTAAAATCCTTGCTTTGCAAAAAGGTCCAGAACTTTACCTTAGGCTCAACAGTAAGGTATCGTTTTATGGATTTAGAGTTTACAGCGTTACGTTGTCATTGCAAATTGTAAATTGTATATAACTTTAAACAGATAAGGTTAGCAAGAAATTTTATCACACTAAAATCATGTTAACACACATATTGTTTATGTATAGTGGCTATGCTTTTGAAACAGTCTTTTAATGTTTACGCATTGGCCCCATTCACATTCACTTTCATTGTAAATGCCTCACTGTAACCCTTTTTTAAAGAAAAGGAAGGACAAGGCTGAAGTAATTTTTGTGATAATCAACATTAAGCAACAAATGCTGTCGATTGAGCTTTGCTTGTATTGAACCCAGAAAATTCCTTTAATGCATGAGGTATAATTAACTAACAAATAAACAATGAGTGTTCATGTTAGTTCATAGTGCATTAATTAATGTAGAAATTAATATTAACCAAGATTAATAAATGCTGCAAAAGTATAGTTCATTTGTTAGTTCATTTTAACTATTGTGTTAACTAATGTTAATGAATACAACCTTAGGCAAGAAACATACTTTAAGCAAGTTCGCATACACAGATGCGTGCGTTTGACCAATGCCTTACCAACACACATCCCAGTTGATTGTGCATTCTTGTGTTACTAATCAAGAGGGCGATAGAGTTACCTACGAAACACTGTGCCGATAAGTTACTATAAATATATTGACCTCACTTACTTGCTCTGCAACATTCTATTCAAACTACTGCTCCGCCATTACAGTAGTTGAAAAGATTTAAAAAAAGAAAAACTCACTGTAAAACAGATAGTTCACACTAATGTTTGCTATAGTGCCCTTTATGGCAACGTTGAGAATGCAGTACGTACTTGCATTGTGTTATGCAGACTGACACCGTCTTTCGGAAGAGACGTTAAACCGAGGTCCTGACTCTCTGTGGTCATTAAAAATTCCAGGGCACTTCTCGTAAAGAGTAGGGGTATAACCCCGGTGTCCTGGCCAAATTCACTCTCATCTCCTCTCCACCAATAGCTAGTGTGTGGTGGGAGTTCTGGCGCACTATAGCTGCCGTCTCATCATCCAGGTGGATGCTGCACACTGGTGGTTGTTGAGGAGATTCCCCCTATGCTATGTAAAGCGCTTTGAGTGCCTAGAAAAGCGCTATCTAAATGTAAGGAATTATTATGGAATGCAACTACGCACTAAATTGAGCTTGTGTAACTTGAAGCACCTGCATTCATGTTCTTGCGTAGAGTATGTCTTGGCCTTTATTATAAAGTGTTACCATTTTATTTAGTGAAAATGCAGCACTGGCCTGATAGGTCAAGTGACAGTTCCATCAACTGGCCCTAAACTCTCCCACATTGGTCCTGGGCCATAAGGCCATCCTTACTGTAGCCCTTCAATACTGACTAATCTTGACCTCAATACTTCAAAAGAGAAGGATGCATCTCATATAGTACCATACTGAATAATTATGAAAAAACAGTAACTGTCAAATTACTCTTCTTTTATATATATGGTTCCTCAGCAGTCCAGGTAGAGCTCTTGGCTTGCACAGCTGTATGAGCGTGTGTGTATAAATCTCTGCGGGCCCCTTCTATGGTTAAACAGCTCCCTTCAAAGATAAATGGCGCAGATCAGGGGAACCCCTTGACACAACAGTTTCAGCCAGCCAGCATAGTTCAGGGCTTAAAAATTCTCCACAGCTCGCCTTTTTTCTCTCTCTCTCTAACATACACACACCCACCCTACACACTATATGAAAATCTTCCCCTTTATACATCCCTGTCTCTCATCTCCTTTGTTTCAGAGAGCCTCTTCTCATATCCCCCCACCCCTCCTTTTTTTCACCAATTTCTATTTAATACATGTCATCCTTCTCTTTGATATTTCTGGAGAAGCGTTCAAAAATAGCTTGCAGTCGGTCTCATGTGTGCGTATGGAAGAAAGGGTGTTTGCGCGCATGCGGTGATCTTTTGGCACTGAATAAATCTTCTCATGGTGTCCTCTTTGTTGTACAAATAGCTGAGTGCTTTATTGTCTGAGCTGTGAGTAGGTTATTCCAGTGCAGCTCATGCCCTTTCCTATGAAAAACAATACTTTAAATACAGAAGAAAAAAAAACTTTTCCACACAAACCATCCATCCACCCCAACAAACACACACACACACACACACACACACACACACACACACACACACACATACAAAGAGAGGAGAAAGCTGACACACAAATTCACTAAGGGTAAACAAAAATATCTACTGTGTTCCTTCTATGTTCATACTAATTCATCTTATTCATGTGAGCAGAGAGCTGTTGCTATGTTGATGACATCATTGAATCTAAAAGGAAAGTAAAGAGATGTGTACAATGCAGCAGATAAACACCAGCCATCACACTATCAGAATCAACAAAATCATGCAGATATTAGTTTGCCCTGCATTGGCATCTTTTAATATAGAGGAAACGGGGGCTAGTTGTCACACTTTTTACAACCCTAAATATTTCTATTTTTTTTTTTTTTTTTAAGTAGGCCAATAGTATGTTTACATACAGTACATAATTTTGTGTATAGGCACATACCTTATAGTTTTGTCTATGAAAAAAAAAACCTATTGAGCATTTCTACTGTTTTATATATATATATATATATTTATTGAACACTTATTGACCTTTTCAGTGAATAGCGGGGGTGTAAAAACGAATTTTACAGAAAATAACTCTACATTTTTACAGTAGTTTTCCGTTTTTTAATTTGTATTCAAAACTCTGTAAAATTACAGACATTATCTGTAAATTAACAACCCAACTGGCATTTGAAGTTTTATGACAATAATGACAAATTATATGTATTTCTCATATTTTATAGAAAAATTACTTATTATTTATACCGTATTTTTTCTGCTTTCTAAAATTACAGACAAATTTATGTAAAATGACAATGTTTTTTTGTAATTAAATATGTAGCTAATTATATAAAGGTTTATGTCCATAATAACAATTTAATGTTTTTCTTTGTAATTTTAAGGTATTTCTTTTACATTAAAACTCTGTAATTCTGGATACAAATTTAGCAAACTTTTTTCATTACATCAAACATAATCCATTGCCTTTTTGAAAGAGTACAAAGCTGCACTGCTCTTGAGGTTGAAACTTTCAGTCATATTACACCTCTGGCCACACCAAACCAGTGATGTCACAGTGAGTAAAAGCACATACATGCCAATGAATCTGACAAAAGTAAAATGAGTAAAGGCAAAGTCAGGAAAACAATGCATTGCAATAGTCCAGGCAGGAAGGAGTAGAAGCAAGATTGATATGCTTTAAGTCCTTTAGAGCAGCAACATGCTTGAAAGTTTTAACCCCAAGAGAGCAGCATAAACTTTTTCCCATCTGTGATTTAGTGTGTACTTTCTATTGAATGTGTTCACAATAGCCACAATGTCCAAAATGTCCTCACTAACCTGTAGAAAACCAACTAGTGAGACATTTTAGGTGGTCCTCACTAGTAAAAAAAAGGCTCATAAATCGGCCAAATCATGTTTAGCTTTAAGTCTACTAGGATGCACATGTTTCTGTGAGGGTTAGGGGATATAAAATATCTTTAGCCTTCTATGAAATCAATGGAAGTCTATGAGATGTCCTCACTATTACAGTGAAACAAGTGTGTATGTGCACACGTGCATGTGTGTGTGTACACTGTAAAAAGTGATTCATGTGTCAAGTAAATCTGATTA
Source organism: Myxocyprinus asiaticus (assembly GCF_019703515.2). Classification (NCBI taxonomy): domain Eukaryota; kingdom Metazoa; phylum Chordata; class Actinopteri; order Cypriniformes; family Catostomidae; genus Myxocyprinus; species Myxocyprinus asiaticus. The sequence continues at coordinate 27,907,058 of NC_059375.1, read as the reverse complement.
AAACAAATTAACATGAAATTTATAAATATTATTTTGGGGAAATTTGTGCAATTTTGTGGTTTAATTCATGGACACCAATTCAACTAATAAAATTAAGAAAGCATACTATCTAATTATTTTGGGAAAATTTGTGCAATTTTGTGGTTTAATATATGGACACCAATTCATTTGAAAGTGAACAACTGATTTTATGACATTTTGGCAGACTGGATGACATGTGTACACGCTAAAAGGTAAGCCTTAATAATTTGTAATTTCCTTTTATTTCTTAATTGTCTTGTTAAATGTTGACCTGGTGTGTACAATCCAGTTCTTGAGCAAAACTAACATCGCATATTTTGGATGGCTCCCTTATTTTATATTCCCAGTTTATGCCGAAGCCTGTCCTGATGAGCTAGTTGAATCAGGTGTGTAAAATAAGAGAGACATCAAAATGTGCAGTGTTCTGTGGAGAAAATGTGGACGATGGTCTGATAAAAAAAAGGCGATGATCGTTTATAATACCTCCTTTCTTCACCCATTCGTGCGGAGACGGCACATAAACGGAGGATGGTTATGCCATGTTAATTGTAACCCGAAAAAAAAAAAAAAAAAAAAAAAAAAAAAAAACTATTCAAGATGTGCTTCAGAAACTGTTTAAAAACCAACGTGATCAGACTAAACAAATTGTCACTGTTTGCTTTATCTCAGTTTTTGTACATTGAGAACTTTGTTCAAATTACGCTAGGGTGACCAGACGTCCCGATAAAACCGGGCCAGTCCAGATTTTACGGGCAGCATCCGTCCCGATGGAGTTACAGAATTTCATTTGCTGTGTTTTTTTTATTATGAGCAACTTGCAACAAATAATGAGAGAAACATTAATTCCTGCAGTCTCATAATCAGTGGTGCTGATCTTTCCCCCTCAATGCTGCTGTCTGTCAGTCCAGTATTTTTCCCAAACTTTTTAAAAGATTAGAGTCTTATTTTCTATAATATGCCCTGAGGGAAAAAACAGGTAAAGGTAGTCTGTAAACCTTAAACCAGTATTTTTCAAACATGTACTTGGGGACACACAACTCTGCACATTTGTACCCCTTATTTAACACACCTGATTGAAATCATCAGCTCATTATTAAAGGCTCCATGACCTGATCTGGGTGTGTCAGATAAGCTGTGGGTCTCCAGGAGCAGGATTGAAAACCCCTGGTCTATAGTGGTTGTTTAAGACTATAAAATGAAAAGGCTGCTGATTAAGCTTTATGGAAGAGAAAAACTGCCTAAATTAAAAATGAATAAATACATTTCCAAATAAATGTAAATAAATTACAAAATGTGTACATATAAATAAATGTATTTTCAGGACCCAGGCAGAAGCATTGACCAGACCAGACAGGTTATAATCTGTTGCTTGGTAAATTACTTTGGAGAGGAGAATGATCTCTTCCAAAAGTAAGATGTAAGTACCTGAAACTATTATGAAAATGTATGATGTTTTCCACACATACACACAAAATGCATTAGTACTTTTGTCTATTTAAAAAAATAAAATAAATACTCAGCTTCATGTCTTTCTAAACCAGGACGAGTTTCTCTCTGTGAAACACAAAAGGATGTGATAGGTACAATACACTTGTAATAGTTTTGACTAGTGTTCATTGTTACAGCCTGGTAACTTTTAACAAAACTTTATCTGATGAGTTTTGTGCACCCCCTCATAAGAGTTGCATTGCAGACAGCCAGTCAGAAGGGATTTTATGAATGTAGTCGAAGAGTCACAATGTTTACACTTTTCAGAGAAATCAGACAACATATGGTTTACTAATAGTTGTCACAGAATATTAAAATGAGATACAAGTATTTTAACAGAAAAAAATACATGCTACACTTTTTAAAATGCTGACATGCTAGAAATACTTGCAACATGAGAAGTATCAAATGCTTGTGTGTTTGTGTTCTATAGTGCTCTAATACAGATGTTCAGCAAGATCTCATGCAGCACTTAATGAAAATTACTGTCAGCACAAGGGGTGAGCAGGAGGACTTCAGCATCATTTTGGAGGGTGTCCAAGTCATGACTGGTTTGGAAAATATGGCTAAAGCCTGTGAGATTCTTCTGGGACTCACATATGCCCTAAACCTCAGCTATCCCAAACAACCAAGGTATACATGTGAGGCCTTTCAGAAGATCTTATTAGAACTGGATGTATGCAAGTTATCCACCAAACTGCAAGCACTTAAAAACAAACTTATTTTATAGAGTTTTGGAAGCAAAGCCTTTTCTTTGTTTTTCTGGACCAGCTTTTGGTCCAGAATGCACTGAATAGAGGGATTTGTCCTTAAAGTTCAACATTAATACAAGCTTATAGCAAGCATAACTGTCATTGGTTTTGCAAGACAAGTTGTTTACCAAGTTTTATTCCAGAATAGTTTTTTATTTATTTATTTTTTTTTTTCACAAAAAACAACTCTGTTTAGAGACATGTTCTTGGAGAATTTTATTTTAATAGCAAGTGTGGGTATAGTCCAGTCCAGTTAGCCAAGTGTCATGTATGGCATTTTCAACACACTCTCACGGCAAAATTGTCAGGATTCATGGAACTTTTCTAAATTTGGCTAATTCGTATGATATTGTGCGACTGCACTCATTTGAATTCCTACGACTTTCACTACAGCCAATGACGTCGCTGGACATCATTTCCATCTAATACACTTGCTTCTGTCACACAACAGCTTCCTATCATGTTTACACTCTCTACTGATTGGTTAAGTTTAGATAAGGGGTTTGTGTAAGGGCATAATATTAATAAGTATGTCCTTAACGCCTCATGTGTGGAACTAGCGCTTACTTCCGCATTAGACATCCGGGAATTTGCACGTGATGAAGTCGTACGAGTTTATGCAAACAACATCGTTCGAGACCATAGGAAATAGCCAACTCGTAAATTATGTATGAATATTCATGAGATCGGGTTGACATTTTTGTTTTTGGGAAAACATTTAAAGCTTTGAGATTTTACCTTGTCTTTAATGTCTAGCAACTTTATATCATGGATGTATTCTTTTTGAAAAATTATTTTAGGATATGTTTTATAGCCTAAAGGAATAGTTCCCCCAGAAATGAAAATTATCTCATAATTTACTCACACGTGTGCCTTCCCAGATGTGTATGACTTTCTTTCTTCTGCAGAACACATACAAATCACAGATCTCACCTCTGTAGGTCCATACAATGCAAGTAAATCATGCAAGGCTCAAAGCACAAAAACATCATAAAGGTAATCCATAAGACTCTGGTGGTTTAATCCATTAAAACATTTGAAAATTACACTAGTATTTTAATACCTTTTAAATATGATAAATTCATAAAAATACTTCTGAAGCTATCTAATCGGTTTTGGGTAAGAACAGACTAAAATAAAACTCCTTGCTCATGATCGCCAAGGAGACTGCTGATGTAATAATTTATATAAAGAGTTATATTTTGGTATTTTCTCACCCCAGACTCATTGGATTACTTAAGACATGAATTAAACTACTAGAGTTATATGGATTCATTTTAGGCTATCTTTGTGCTTTTAAAATCCTCAAAATTTTAGTCTATCTAAAATTTAATCTATTAAAATTTAGCCTATCACTTGGATTGTAAGGACCTACAGAGCTAAGATTTTCTTAAAATCTTTTTTTGTGTTCTAAGTCAGTCATACACATCTGATTTCATAAGGGTAAGTCAATGGTGAGAGATTTTTCATTTTTTGGCCGATTATTCCGTTTAGAGGAGGCTTGTCATAATAAACTTTGACTACAGCACAAATTTGACAGTAAGTTGACCTTTGTAAACTTTACCTTATTTTATTTTTTTTTATGAAATGGTGCATGTATTTGTGTATTTTAATTAAATTATGTATTTCTTTTCCTTTTTTCTATCAAACAGTTTTAGAGTAATGTACACTGCTTACTGTTTGATAGAATAAATTCAGCACTTAACTGTAAAGTTGTGTGTGTGTTTGGGTTTTATATCTTGTTGGGTGTTTGTACAAGTTATTGATCTGCCTATATATATATAAATTCATATATAAATACTTTGAGTGGGAATAATATTTAAAATATAAATGGATTAAGCGTAAAAAAAAATAAAAATAAAAAAATGCATAATGTACAAATTGTTTAAAGTGTTTTAAGGTGGTAAAATGGCACTTTTATAATTTGTAAGCTTATAAAAATGACTAAATTAGAAGAATAAGAAGAATATCATTAGAAGAATAAAGCATGTTAGATTTAATGTGATTTCATAAAAAAAAAAAAAAAAAAAAAAAAAAAAACAAGGCTTAATTACTAACTAATTTGGATGATTTCACATAATTTAAGGAAATTTTATTTAAAAAAAAAAAATTTAAATATTAACTAATTTGGGTGACTTCACATGATTTCATTAAGGAGATTTCATTTTAAAAAACTAGGACTGAAAAGTTCTTAAATATTACGTGTAATATTGTTCCCATGCTTTTTTTTAGTTATCACATAATACTTTTTACAATGTAAGCATATATGTATTAATAACTTTACCATATATTATTACATTTTTATTCATACACTTCAAAGAAAACACAATTTGAGAAATAAATTAAATACAACAACCTACAAATAAATGTAATTACATTTATTTTCTTTTAAAACAAGTCGTCTTTCCCTATAGTTGATTTGTTAGCATGCTGAAACAATTGCTATTGGCTGTCTCGTCGTGTTGCTTTGAGAATGATTGGTTAATCTGACTGTCATTCAGGAAACTAGCCAATGAGAACTGTTCGCACCTCTCACCGGTCTTGTTTGAAAATACATCTGTTTGAGTGGGTGTGTGCTGCTGCTGCCATCTGCAGTGCTACTCACCACGGTCAACTAGTAATGGCTGTTACCTGGATTATTTTACATCTTCCTGCTAAATTCTTATTTTGAGCGAATTTGAGTTGTTGGATGTCAACCGAGAACAAAAAAATGGAATATGGTCACAGAGGAAGACGTAGATGGGAGCTGTTTGTTCACGTAAATTAAGTGAGCTTATATCTTGCAAAAATATGGCGATATCAAGAAAACATTTTCCCTGTTATTTTCTGTAACAACCTAACGTAACGTTATGTTTTGTTTTCATATCCTTAATTTATTAAAAAAAAAATATGTATATCAAAGGTGTGGTGTGCAGTTACTGATCTCTCAACAGAATGGAAGTTATCAATTAATGTCCAATATTCCAAGGTAAAAGCTCTGAGATATAATTGACAATATTCTTCACTGTGTCCAACTGTAATTCACACAGCAAATGACCACAGCAGTGCATCACCTGTGAGATCATGACAAGGCTGAAGAACCAGGAGTGACAAGATATCACTGGATAGTGGGGTACAGAATTAAACACAGGGACAGGTAAGCAAACAGAGGCAAGACATACATAGATTGGATTTGTTCTTACTAATTTGTTTCATGAAACCAAGTTCCAATTCAATTCATTTTCATTTGTATAGCACCATCTCATACAAAAGTAGTTCAAAGTGCTTTACACAAAAACAAAGTAAAACAGCAAACAATTTAATTATAAACAGAAACATTCATGCATACATACACATAAACACACATACAGTGCATTCAGAAAGTATTCAGACCCCTTCATTTTTTCCACATTTTGTTATATTGCAGCCTTATGCTAAACATTTTTACATTATTATTTTTTTCACATCAGTCTACACTTCATACCCAATAATGACTAACAAAAAACAGATTTGTAGTAACTTTTAAAAAGAAAAAACTGAAATATCACACTGAGATAAGTATTCAGGCCCTTTGCTATAACTCTTGAAATTTAGCTCAGGTGCATCCCATTTCTATGGATCATCTTTGAGATGTTTCTACACTTTGATTTGAGTCCACCTGTGGCAAATTTAATTAATTGGACATCATTTGAAAAGGCACACACCTGTCTATATAAGGCCTAACAGCTGAAAATGCATATCAGTGCAAAAACCAAGCCATGAGGTCAAAGGAACTGCCTGCAGAGCTCAGAGACAGGATTGTGTCATGGCACAGATCTGGGGAAGGCTACAAAAATTCTGCTGCTTTGAAGGTTCCCAAGAGCACAGTGGCCTCCATAATTCTTTTTTTTATTTTATTTTTTATTTTATTTTATTTTTCTCCTCAATTTGGAATGCCCAGTTCCCAATGCGCTCTAAGTCCTCGTGGTGACATAGTGACTCACCTCAATCCGGGTGGCGGAGGATGAATCTCAGTTGCCTACACGTCTGAGACCGTCAATCCACACATCTTATCATGTGGCTTGTGGAGAAATCACGTGGAGACATAGCATGTGTGGAGGCTTCACGCTGTTCTCCGCGGCATCCACACACAACTCACCACGCGCCCCACCGAGAGCGAGAACCACATTATAGCGACCACGAGGAGGTTACCCCATGTGACTCTACCCTCCCTAGCAACCGGGCCAATTTGGTTGCTTAGGAGCTCACTCAGCACGCCCTGGATTCGAACTCGCGACTCCTGTGGTGGTAGTCAGGGTCTATACTCGCTGAGCTACCTAGGCCCCTGCCTCTATAATTCTTAAATGGAAGACGTTTGGAACAACCAGGACTCTTCCTAGAACTGTCTGCCTGGCCAAACTGAGCAGTCAGGGAGAAGCGGTAAGAGAGGTGACCAAGAACCTGATGGTTACTCTGGTTGAGCTCCAGAGATCATGTGTGGAGATGGGAGAAACTCGCAGAAGAACAACCATCGCTGCAACACTCTACCAATCTGGGCTTTATAGCAGAGTGGCTAGACGAAAGCCTCTCCTCACACATGAAAGCCCGCTTGGAATTTGCAAAAAACAGAAACAAGATTCTCTGGTCTGATAAAATGAAGATTGAACTGTTTGGCCTCAATTCCAGAAGTATTCTACACAATTCCAATAATCCCAACGGTGAAACATGGTGGTGGTAGCATTATGCTGTGGGGGTGTTTTTCAGCGGCAGGGACTGGGGGACTGGTCAGGATAGAAGGAAAGCTGAACACAGCATAATACAGAGATATCCTTAATGAAAACCTGGCCCAGAGTGCTCAGGACCTCAGACTGGGCTGAAGGTTCACCTTCCAACAGGACAATGACCCTAAGCACAAAGCCAAGACAACGCAGGAGTGGCTTAGGGACAACTCTGTGAATGTCCTTGAGTGGTCCAGTCAGAGTCCGGACTTGAACCCAATCAAACATCTCTGGAGAGACCTAAAAATGGCTGTCCAGAACTTGAGAGGATCTGCAGTGAAGAATGGCAGAAAATCCCCAAATCCAGGTGTGCAAAGCTTTTCACATCATACCCAAATAAGTCTTGAGGCCTCAATCACTGCCAAAGGTACTAAGTACTGAGTTAAGGGTCTGAATACTTACGTCAATGTGATATTTCAGTTTTTTTTATCCCCTTTTCTCCCCAATTTGGAATTCCCAATTCCCACTACTTAGTAGGTCCTCGTGGTGGCGTGGTTACTCACCTCAATCTCAGTTTGAGTCTCAGTTGCCTCCGCTTCTGAGACAGTCAATCCGAGCATCTTATCATGTGGCTCCTTGTGCATGACACCGCAGAGACTCCCAGCATGTGGAGGCTCATGCTACTCTCTGTGATCCACACACAACTTTCCACGCACCCCATTGAGAGCGAGAACCTCTAATCGCGACCACGAGGAGGTTACCCCGTGTGACTCTACCCTCCCTAGCAACCAGGCCAATTTGGTTGCTTAGGAGACCTGGCTGGAGTCACTCAGCACACCCTGGATTCGAATTCAAGACTCTAGGGGGTGGTAGTCAGCGTCAATACTCGCTGAGGTACCCAGGCCCCTTTTTTTTCTTTTTAATACATTTGCAAAGTTACAAATCTGGTTTTTGCTTTGTCATTATGGGGTATGGAGGCTGGTCATTCCCACAGAATTATCAAGGAAGTAGCTCTGCAATCCGATGGCCACTGTAATATGCATTCTGGGTAAAAACCTTTAACTTGGACTCTTTTTAATTTCAAAATATGCACATTTGATAGCTGAATTAAAATAGACTTGATAAAACATTTGACATATCGTGGCACCAATGGATGATAAAACTATCAGACAGGTAGCCATCTGAGTAAATTATGATCTGGACAAGTAATTGCCATGTCCATCAATGCAAATTAGCAGGTTATAAAAAAAAAAAAATTGTTTGTTTTACACATTTTTCCTTTAACTACACAGAAATATATGCTATGGCTTGTACTTGTCTTGGAGAGATGTTATATTTGGCCCAAATCTGTTATGTACACTACCGGTCAAAAGTTTTGAAACCCTTACTCATTCTTATATATATATATATATATATAATTCCCATAGTTCCATTTATGTTATTCCATAGTTTTGATGACTTTGCTATTATTCTAAAATGTGAAAAAAAAAATAATAATAATAAAAAAAAATTCTATATATTCTGTATATATGTAGTGTGTGTGTGTATATATATATATATATATATATATATACTACATATATACAGAATATATAGATTTTTTTTTTTTTTTTTCACATTTTAGAATAATAGTAATGTCATCAAAACTATGGAATAACATAAATGGAACTATGGGAATTATGTTGTGACTAAACAAAATCCAAAATAAATCAAAATTGTGTTATATTTTAGCATCTTCAAAGTAGTCACCATTCGCCTAGAATTTGCAGACATGTATTCTTGACATTTTCTCAACCAACTTCTTGAGGTATCACCCTGGGATGCTTTTTAAACAGTATTGAAGGAGTTCCCATCTATGTTGGGCACTTATTGGCTGCTTTTCTTTATTATTTGGTCCAAGTCATCAATTTAAAAAAATAAAAAACAAATTGTTTTTTATTATTTTAGTTTTATAATGAAATAAATTAATATGGTGGCACAATTATATTTTTGTCTACAAAACATATTTAAATAATTTAAACATACACCTTCAGATCAAAATATTATTTTTTTGGGTTTCCCCCTTTTTCTCCCAATTTGGAATGCCCAATTCCCAATGCACTCTAAGTCCTCGTGGTCGCATAGTGATTTGCCTCAGTCCAGGTGGCGGAGGATGAATCCCAGTTGCTTCCATGTCTGAGACAGTCAACCTGCGCATCTTATCACGTGACTTGCTGAGTGCGTTGCCACGGAGACATAGTGCATGTGGAGGCTTCATGCCATCCACTGTGGCAACCATGCTCAATTCACCATGCACCCCACCGAGAACAAACCACATTATAGCAACCACGAGGAGATTACCCCATGTGACTCTACCCTCCCTAGCAACCGGGCCAATTTGGTTGCTTAGGAGACCTGGCTGGAGTCACTCAGCACGCCCTGGGATTCGAACTAGCAAACTCCAGGTGTGGTAGCCAGTGTATTTTACCACTGAGCTACCCAGGCCCCAGATCAAAAGATTTATAAGATCATGAGAAACATTTCAGTCAAGCGTTTCAAAACTTTTGACCAGTGGTGTATGTGTAGCTGCCTGTTTCTTTGAGCAGTTTTTACATTCCCATTTCCAACACTGATAACTGCTAATGATAAGAAACTTGCTTACATTTTTTTAGATCAAGCACTGGAACAATGTTTACGGGGGAGAACAGACACCCAACAGAGAGACAAGTCCATCACTAGTAAGTATCAAATGCAGTACTATATAAGATAAGATATTAGTCATCATCATCATTAATCCTTTATTAATTTGCAGGAGAACATTAAGGGAAAGACCCTCATGACCCTGAGACATGTTATAACAGGGTAAACGCAGCTGCAGTTAATACATTTATTAGATGGTTGGTTTGATTTTGGTATACCAATTGGCAATATTTTTTTTAGTTACAACTGTGTTTACCTCGCTATGATACATATGTGAAAAGTATCCATTGTTGTGAATCCACGTCTTCCTTCTTTTGGTGGTTCACATTTTTCTGAAGGAGGTGCAAAGACATGCATTAGGTGCATGGTTAAATTGGTAAACATTTAATAACTATCACTCTCAAAGCTGACTCTGTATTCACATTGCCAGATTGTCTCATAATGGCAAATGTTGGTACAAACAATTTAAATAAAGTTCGTTTAAACTTGTTTAAAGGAATGGTAAATGAAATCCTACTTTTTAAGTACGTTTCAGTGAATCTGAGTCTGAATACATAAAAAAAAAAGGGTTTTAGAATCAATAGTGGTGTGTACTTTAAGTTTCCAACCCCACTTTAATTGTAGATGCATTGGTTTATTTTGTATTTCTACAGTATGATTTCAGTTGTGGATATTTTACAGTAATCTTAAAGCTTATATTTTAATTATATTTATTTATCACACATTATACATTTGCACATATACAGTGAAATTCTTTTTTTCATATATCCCAGCTAAGCTGGGGTCACAGTGCAGGGTCAGCCATGATACAGTGCCCCTGGAGCAGAGAGGGTCAAAGGCCTTGCTCAAGGGCCCAACAGTGGTAACTTGACAGTGCTGGAGCTTGAACCCCTGACCTTCTGATCAGTAACCCAGAGCCTTAGCCGCTGAGCCACCACTGCCCCTTATAAGAACAGGCTCGTTCGGGATCCTGTTTTATGAGAATTTGAAGAAACCTTTCTACTGTTAATCAGTACAGTAAATTAAATATTAAATGTTGTATTTCATGTAAGGTTTGTACTGTAACTCTATAAAAACTGAATCATTAAATATTGTATTTAGATTGTACTTTTACAGGTTTTTACCATTACATATTTAAACACTAAATCTAAACACAATCACTGCCAGTCAAGTTTGAGATGATTTTAATCTGTTTTATAGAGTATTTTTAGAGACTTTTTATTTTGTCTTCCAAAATAAAACTGGTATTTTACAATCTTTAGCATGTGTTAACTCTTAATTGAAGGTGTTTGATTGTAATAATTCAGGAAATTCCTGTAACATAACAGTGTTTCTCTGTAGAACTTTTAGTGCCATCACTTAACTGAAGGTGTTTGATCATAATAAATCAGGAAATACCTGTAAAATAACAGTGTTTCTCTGTAGGACTTTTAGTGCCATCACATAATTGAAGGTGTTTGATCATAATAATTCAGGAAATACCTGTAAAATAACGTTTCTCCGTAGAACTTTTAGTGCCATCACTTAATTGAAGGTGTTTGATCATCATAATTCAGGAAATACTTGTAGTTTAACAGTGTTTCCATGCAAAACCTTTAATGAAAATTTCTGTAAATTTATTGTTTTAGCACTTTATTTGAATAAGGATCTTTTACTTTAATTTTACGGTTTTTGTTTGGCAGCCGCTGCTGCCAGTCATTTGACCATTTTTTTATTTTTTTATTTTACAGTGTATGGGGTATGTTGTGACAATAGGAACCTGCCATTAAGACAGTTATGAAAAACACAACAATTCATTAAAAAAGTTACATACATGGGACACATATAGAAATATCAAATAATTGCTTTGGCCAACAGAAATTAATACACTGTATAAAATTACAACATATCTGACATTTATGAAATATACCCTTGCTCTGAAATCACAAAATCTAACCTTCATAATACAGGTAACCAGTGTGTATTCCAATGTGGTTTTATTGTGTTGACTTGTTTACTTAGCAGCTATTGAAAAATTAGGATTCTGGATTTCTAAATTGGAGGACAAAAATTAATCTAATCTATAACAGTTTTAAAAGTGTTTGAAATCAACATACTTTTGATTTTTATTTTATAGCCTAGTTGTTACAAAGATTTGTGACAACTTCCACATGATGCAACTTGCCCCAATCTCCCCTATGCAGCTTTTACTAAATATTTACCTTCTATGATTTATATGCACTTAGTCTATTTGTTATAATTTATGTTTGTCAATAGTAAGCATAGCTACCCAAATGCATGACAAAAACAAAACTACACGGTAATGGTTTTTAAATTTGCACTATCCATCCCAATGAATACCCCATTATGCCACAGGCAAGCAATAAACCACTGTCATAATTTGAATTATTTCCAGTGAACTGACAAAAAAGAACAACATAGGCTTGCTTTACTGTATCTGGAAACAATGACAAGAAAACCAAGCCAGAACAGATCATATTGTACAAGAGATATCCAGAAAATTGTACCTAAGAAAATTATCATACAGACACAGACATACATACAGGGAGCAATAAAAAGAAAAAAGAGTTATAGACAAACAGTGACAGAGAGAGAGAGAGAGAGAGAGAGAGAGAGAGAGAGAGAGAATGAAAGATATGGCTGAAGAATAATAACTAATTCAATATGTAATGTTAATTGACACATGGAGAGCAAGGTGTCTGTCTGATGGTGACAGTGAGCTCTGCTGACAGATGATAGTACTTCATCCATGACTCCATAAATTCTGAATCTGTCTGTTTAGATCACATGTGGTCAGGTGAGACACATCGCTGTTTACACCTGGTCACTTAAATGCGTCTCCTGTGACCACTAATGTTTGGATTTGGAGGGGAGGGTCTCTGTTTCATGATGACATACATCAATCACTATGTCAGTGTGTTACTGCATGATATTAAAATGCAACTGTGGCAGGGTGGTGGGCGGGGCCGGGTCGTGATTCTACACACCCGGCCCCTAATTTCAACGGCTGGTAGGGGTCTCCTCCGCCCCTGGCAGCAGCCCTGACCGCTCCAGGCGGTCGGATAGGAGCCCCTCCTCCCCTCGCGGTCTACACACCTGGCCCCTAATCAGGCTGATTAGCCCGAGAGGGATAAAGGCCGACTGGAGACGGCAGTGCAACAGAGAGAGAGTTACGGACAGCTGTCCGACACCTGTGTGTGTTTGTGCTTTTGTTTTAGTTAATCATTAAATATTATTTATATTATCAAGCCGGTTCTCGCCTCCTCCTTTCCACTGAACTGTGTTACAGCAACAAAATCAGAAAAAACAAAGAAAGCGCAGAAAAACGGCATGCTGTTTCTCCCAGATGCGGCTGAAATTTAGTCTAAGCACAAATGCAAAGGGTCAAGCAGAATTATCTGTAATTTTAGTGGATTACCTGTAGATAAGGAGCTTCAGGTGTTTGTGCTTGTCATTTGTGTTGATATCAGACACATTAAAGAAGATCCATGAAGCTTTCGTGATTGTGTATTATAACAGGGGACAAGGATGGGCAAGGAGGCGGCGGGAACCAGACGAAGCATCAAAGTAATATTTTAATAGAAACTTAAACAAAAGACACAAAACACAAATGCACAAACGGCAGCTGCGTGTGGCTCTCTCTCGAACTGCCGCATCCGGCTCGGCCTTATCCATCTCCTCAGCTGATTAGCCTGATTGGGGGCCAGCCGTGCGGACTCATGGCCCGGCCCCGCCTTCCTCCTCGTCACATGTATGTATCTGCTTTTTAAACATTTCCAATCTGACGGTTATTTTCTTTTTAAAGCTGCTTGTAAACGGCAAAGTTTCAACTCATGTTTTGGTGCAGCGGTTGATTGACAGGTGAGAGGTGGCGCTTCACTGCTGCCAGAATGCAGACAGGACGGATTAGCATTTACACCTCAAATACGATGTGGTCACATGCATTTTTGACCACATTTGAATGTGTTTTTTGAGATCCGATCACAAAATGTTTTAGACCCCGTTTAGACCTGTATTTAGGGCTGACCACATGTGATCGGATCACCTGAAACGCATCTTAATACCAGGTGGAAACATGGTCTTTGGTTTCCAACGAAGAAATAAAGTCATACAGGTCTGGAACATTATGAGGGTGAGTAAATAGTGGAAAAAATTTCAATTTTGGGCTTACTACCCTTATAAAGGCCACATGTGGCATTAAACGTATTTGCAATCTGTTTGAGCAGTGACAACATTGGCTCAATCAATGGCGGCGAATGTTTAAAATATGCTGTTTAGTTTGGTGCCACTAGTGGTACCAAAATTACACACTTCACCACTACCCAAATTTGATTTTGAAGATTTATGTTGTCGTTTTTTTTTTTTTTTTTTTTTTTTTTAAACACCATAAAAAGTAATTGCAAAAACGTGCATATGAATACTAACATATTTAAGGGGAATCAGAGAGTAATAGTTTCCTTATTTAATTAATGAAACTTTTATGAGATCGTATCAACTGATCACCTAAACTCCTTGATATAAGGGCAGCATAAGCCCTTTGTTGAGAGGTTTTGTTTCATAAGAATAACAGTGCTTGCAGACAGAAAAGAGAAGAACAGGGAAGAAATAAATGATAATGTTTTGAGTGGGCAGATGAGAAGGGGCACAGAGAGAAAGAATGAGATGTGAGGCATGCTCCCTGGCTTTATTGTATTTCCCTGAATTCCATTAATCCAGCAAATGCAGTCTTTTAGACCTGCTGCTGAGGGCTAACCTGAGTCACATCAGCTATGGAGCCCAGGCGTGTTTCCCTGACAGTGAAGGGAGTTGATTTTATGTCTTTGTAAATTTCCTGATGACCAGGTTTACAATCTTATTTCCGGCAAAGCACACTAATTTCCATATGGCAAGAGGGAGAGTGATTTGAGAGTGCAGTTGGAGAAGATAATCACTGTAAATGATCACAGCCCAGGGCTAAAATATCCCAGGTTGTTTATTTTACATGTAAACCAGGGAGGGACACACTCTAACTCAGTAACTGCAGTTGAGCTGGGTTACGGGTTTAATTTATTGTCATTCAGTAAATGTACAAGTTTAAAGATAAAACAAATAAGTTATCTATTTCCATTAAATCATAACAAAAACTTGCATTATGTGAAAAGGAAGCAATCTCACCCAGGGATGGTGCAGAGTGAAAGACGACGGTTTCAAGAAACTCACAGAAATAAAAGCCTTTTAAATCCAATTTAAGTTCCCATGTCAACTGTCTATCCCTAAATATACCCCTAAAACAGCTTTAATACTGTATACTACACTGGACACTTTTGTAACACACTATACTATACTGTACTTCATACCTTACTATACAGTAGGTTAGTTTATTTACTGTACAGTATATAGCACATTTCATACACAATGGAATGTCAAAGTACTTAACATAATAAAAAAGAGAAATAAAGACATAAAAGTAAATGATAAAATCAGCTAAGAACATAAACATTTATAAGGAATTAAAAATATATAAGTTATGTTTTATTTAAAAATAGAACAAAACAAAGAGTATGGAACAAAAAGTTTAAAATATAGCTGCAAGCAGCGATGACGGGCCCAAGCACCATGGGTCCATTTTCACCCGGTGGCTTTCAGAAAACAGTGCATGATGGACACATGCTTTTGGTCAAGTAAACAAGTAAGACACCATGTCTTACCTTCTGCTCAGACATAATGGTTAACAACTATGATGTGTGTGGCAAATGTAATAAATTTGTAATTACGGCAAGTGTGAACCCTTGAACGGTCCAAAAATGAATATTGTTATTTGACTTGTGGCTATGAAAATATGATGTAAGATATCAAGAATCCCTTTACCTTATTAAATTTGGCACTAGTCTGAATACATTTTATGTGACAGGGGTGAATATAAGAGGGGGTGTTTTTTTTTTTTTTTTCAAAATATATTCGAAGTGTCACATCTATTGTTGCCAGCTGGAGGCCCTATGACCGTGACCCACCATAGCCACATTCATGCCATAAGCATGATTAAACATATTATACATATTATTATTATTAAAATACACACTGGCCACAAATCATATATAACAAATCCAGACAGAGTGCAATGCCATGTAACACTAACAGGGCAACATGATTCAAATATAAGACACTTTGATTACTGTGCACCAGTAGTATCTGGACATTATTCTAAAAACTTATTATTCTAAAATACTGTAATTTTGAAAGTTGTCCGGCTTGATGAGACAATATATGTACCAAGTTTGGTGACTATAGGTGAAACTGACCCCACCACTTTAGCCAAAAGCTGGTGCTACAGAGCTGCCCCTCCACACCCATGTGTTAAATTTTGCCCAGGCCTAATGGCTGACAACTCTGATGTGGATTTCAAATGCCATGACATTTTAAGCAAGACATGTACCTCAAAAACACGTGAATATACAAAGAAAATTAAAATAACATTTAATTTGTTGCCATGGCAACACTATTTAAGATATAAAGAATCCCTTCACAGTTTTACATCAGCTGTGTCCTGACATTATTCTAAACAATTCTGAAGCAATTCAGGTAAATATAAGAGGATTATTTTAAAGTCTGTTGTAAGATCCACACTTCCTGCTGCCAGTTGGTGACTCTATGATTGTGACCCACAATAGCCACATCCATGTGATCAGCCCCCAAGACCAAACATACAGCTCAGTTTTGATCTAAATCACACAATGCACACAGAAGATATCAGACACTTTCTGTTTTCCATTTTTTGCCATTCATTTATTGCCTCGCCATGGCAACAACATTAAATATATCAAAAATCTGTTCGCAATTTAGCATCTTCAATGTCTTGGCATAATGTTTCCTAAATTTGCTGACAGTCACATGAATCCCCTAGGAGGAGTATTTAAAAGTGCAGGGCCTACAAGTAAAAAAAAAAAAAAAAAAATCCAAATTCAATCCAAAATGGCCAGCTTCCTGTTGGGTGGAGCTAAAGACTATAACTTTAAAAGTTGTCCTGCTTGATGAGAACAATATATGTACCAAGTTTGGTGACTGCAGCTGAAACTAACCCCACCACTTTAGTCATAAGGTGATGCTACAGAGCCTGCCTTACATGCCCATGTGTGACCTGTTGCCCAGGACTAATGGCCGACAACTCTGATGTGTTTGCAAAATTTCACGAGTTTTTAAGCATGTTAAGTGCCCCAAAAGCACTGAAACCTTGAAAATAAGAATAATAATCCTTAGAAGAACCATAGGGCCTCCAGACTTTCAGTGCTTGGGCCCTAATGAAAATGAATTTAAGTTTCATTTTAAATGTTTAATTAAGAAAAGGATAAAAAAGTATAAAAAGGACATAAATTGGAATGAAAAAATGCAGTGCAATCAATAACATATACTATACTACCATAGCCACCTTATAGACTAAAACTATCCTAGAGAGCTATAGACAAATAGGAAGGAAATATCTCTATATTATACCATACTAGATTACACAATACTATGCCATGCCATACTATACTGTTTAATGCTACACCTGTAATGTTGGTTCAAGGAGAGGAAGAGAGGAGATGCAGGAGTGGAACAAACTATAAAGCTAAACATCACAAAATAACAACACAACGTAACACTTCATAACCAACTAGTAACACTTTAAGGACTGACAATGGGTGAACAAAACTAGAGGGTATTAATACACAAGGAACTAATGAGGGAATGGAAGGCAGGTGCGGATGATGATGAACAGATGGAAGTGATGAGGGCAGTGAACTATGGGAGATGTAGTATGCGGGAAAACTTCAAAATAAGAGTCCTTGAAGAACATGAGGGAGACAGACTGTGACATTACCCCCCCTTTAAAGGGCGCCTCCTGGCACCCAAAGATGAATGAGGAGGGTAGGGTGACACAGAAGGTGAAGAAGGATCCAAGGAGGATGATCAGGTGGCCTGGGGGGCAGCTTCGGGGCTGGGAATGCATCCGGGGGCCTGGGGGGTGGCCACAGGGCAGGGACTGGCTCAGGAGGCCTGGGAGGCGGCCACAGGGCAGGGACGGGGTCAGGAGGCCTGGGAGGCTGCCACAGGGCAGGGACTGGGTCAGGAGGCGGAACCGCTGGAGGAGGAGAGTCTGGGGAAGCAGTTGGAGCCATGGAAGAGTCTGAGGGCCGAACTAGGAAAGGATCAACGAAGGCAGGCAGAGCTGTGGAAGGTGGAGCCATGGAAGGTGGAGCCGTGGAAGGCGGAGCAAGGGAACTTTGTGCCTGGAGAGTAGCCGACAGCTCGAAGGGTCAGGGTGGAGCTGAAGGTTCGGAGGACCGAGGTAGTGCCTAAGGCTCGGTGGACCAAAGCGGATCTGAGGACAGAGGCGGAGTCTGTGGGACTGAGGACTGAGGTGGAGCCATAGGGAAGGAGGTCCCCAGTGAAGCTGGAGGCTCAAAGTGACAAAGTATAGCTGGAGGATCGGAGAGCCAAGGTGGAGCCAGGTGATCGACTGACCAAGGCGGAGCTGGAGGGATGAGGGACCCCGGAGAAGCCAATTGGCTGAAAGGCCACGGTGGAGCCAAAGGGACATAGAGCCGAGGTGGGACAGAGAGAACGAAGGGCCAAGGCGGAGTCCAGGGCTCAGAGGGTCTAGGCGGAGTTGGAGGGTTTGAGGTTCCCCTTGACCATGGTTTTGCAGAGAGCGAAGGTTGAGCCGGTGACGTGGGAGGAGCCGGCTGACCAGGAGGAGGGGGAGGAGGAGCAAATGTCTTGAGTGGAGCCAGCGGAGGAGGAAGGGATAGGGCACTGGACGGAACAAGGGTGTCCATTATGCTGGCTGGAACCAGCGGAGGATGAAGGGTAGTCAGGGTGGGAACCAGGGTGGGGAGCAAGTCAAGGTCTATGAACTTGGTGAGAGCTGGCTCAGGGGTGGTCAAGGCAACAGGCACTGGCACTGGGATGGTCGAGCCTACAGGCGCTGGCTCTGGGACGGTCGAGGCTAAAGGCGTGGACGGTCGAGGCTACGGGCTCATTGACCGTGGCAGGCGTGGGTGCTGGCTCGTTGACAGTGGCAGACATTGGGGAGGAGCTTGGAGGGCATAGAGCAAGGTGCCGTGGAGGGCATAGAGCAAGGAGGTGGCACGGGGTTCCCGCCAAAACCCACAATGTGAGAGGAGAAAGCTGGGAGAGGAGTAACTGTGGTAATGGAAGATAGCGAGGGGTGATGGATGTTCAGTGTGGCAAGGATATAATCCACAAGGGAGAGATTCTCCGCCTCCGGAAGCGCTGTTGTTCGGTGATAGTTTAAACACATACCATGAATGGACTTGAGGTACACATCCGATATAGTGGTTGTTGCAGTGAGTTGGAAGAACTTGGTGGAATATTCCAAGAGGGAAAGATCCTGCCTGAACAGTTCCATGAAAACCCCTGTTAGCTCCATGCTCAATGATGTGCTCTTCAAGATCTGGCTTTCTATGAGAGTGGGATCGCTAGAGTAGAGGAGGACGTTATGAGGAACAGGTAAATAGATAAGTATTCTTTGTCAGGTCAGCCCTTCTGTAACGTTGGTTCAAGGAGAGGAAGAGAGGAGATGCAGGAGTGGATACTTTCAATCTTTTAATAATAGACGCAGGAGTGGAACAAACTATAAAGCTAAACATCACAAAATAACAACACAAGGTAACACTTCATAACCAACTAGTAACACTTTAAGGACTGACAATGGGTGAACAAAACTAGAGGGTATTTATGCACAAGGAATTAATAAGGGAATTGAAGGCAGGTGCAGATGATGTTGAACAGATGGAAGTGATGAGGGCAGTGAACTATGGGAGATGTAGTCTGGGGGAAAACTTAAAAATAAGAGTCCTTGGAGAACATGAGGGAGACAGACTGTGACAACACCATACTGAACAATGCTACCCTAAATTATACCACAACAAATTGTACCATGTTATGCCACACTACACTTTACTATGCAATACTATACAATATATAAACATGACATAAAAATGTCACTTTTGAGAAAATATGTGCTCTAGGCACTTAAGTAATTTTGTCAAGAGTATGTCAATATTGATTTCAAAATCCGGTCAGGCAGCAAGCCACCTCACAGTTGATACATGCTTTATGTGACAGTTTACCTACAGTGCATCCGGAAAGTATTCACAACGCTTCACTTTTTCCACATTTTGTTATGTTACAGCCTTATTCCAAAATGGATTAAATTCATTATTTTCCTCAAAATTCTACAAACAATACCCCATAATGACAATGTGAAAGAAGTTTGTTTGAAATCTTTGCAAATTTATTAAAAATAAAAAACAAAAAAAAACAAAAAACGAAAAAAAAAAAAAAAATCACATGTACATAAGTATTCACAGCCTTTGCTCAATACTTTGTTGAAGCACCTTTGGCACCAATTACAGCCTCAAGTCTTTTTGAGTATGATGCTACAAGCTTGGCACACCTATTTTTGGGCAGTTTCTCCCATTCTTCTTTGCAGGACCTCTCAAGCTTCATCAGGTTGGAATGGGTAGCATCGGTGCACAGCCATTTTCAGACCTCTCCAGAGATGTTCAATTGGGTTCAAGTCTGGACTCTGGCTGGGCCACTCAAGGACATTCACAGAGTTGTCCCGTAGCCACTCCTTTGTTATCTTGGTTGTGTGCTTAGGGTCGTTGTCCTGTTGGAAGATAAACCTTCGCCCCAGTCTGAGGTCCAGTGCACTTTGGGGCAGGTTTTCATCAAGGATGTCTATGTACATTGCTGCATTCATCTTTCCCTCGATCCTGACTAGTCTCCCAGTTCCTGCCACTGAAAAACATCCCACAGCATGATGCTGCCACCACCATGCTTCACTGTAGGGATGGTATTGGCCAGGTGATGAGCGGTGCCTGGTTTCCACCAGACATGACGCTTGCCATTCAGGCCAAAGAGTTCAATCTTTGTTTCATCAGACCAGAGAATTTTGTTTCTCATGGTCTGGGAGTCCTTCAGGTGCCTTTTGGCAAACTCCAAGCGGGCTGTCATGTGCCTTTTACTGAGGAGTGGCTTCCGTCTGGCCACTCTACCATACAGGTCTGATTGGTGGAGTGCTGTAGAGATGGTTGTTCTTCTGGAAGGTTCTCCTCTCTCCAAAGAGAAACGCTGGAGCTCTGTGAGAGTGACCATCGGGTTCTTGGTCACCTCCCTGACTAAGGCCCTTCTCCCCCGATTGCTCAGTTTGGCCAGACGGCCAGCTCTAGGAAGAGTCCTGGTGGTTCCAAACTTCTTCCATTTACGGATGATGGAGGCCACTGTGCTCATTGGGACCTTCAATGCTGCAGAAATTTTTCTGTACCCTTCCCCAGATCTGTGCCTCGATACAATCCTGTCTCAGAGGTCTACAGACAATTCCTTGGACTTCATGGCTTGGTTTGTGCTCTGACATGCATTGTTAACTGTGGGACCTTATATAGACAGGTGTGTGCCTTTCCAAATCATGTCCAATCAACTGAATTTACCACAGGTAGACTCCAATCAAGTTGTAGAAACATCTCAAGGATGATCAGTGGAAACAGGATGCACCTGAGCTCAATTTTGAGTGTCATGGCAAAGGCTGTGAATACTTATGTACAAGTGATTTTTTTATTTTTTTTTTTTTAATAAATTTGCAAAGATTTCAAACAAACTTCTTTCATGTTGTCATTATGGGGATTTGTTTGTAGAATTTTGAGGAAAATAATGAATTGAATCCATTTTGGAATAAGGCTATAACATAACAAAATGTGGAAAAAGTGAAGCGCTGTGAATACTTTCCGGATGCACTGTATGAAAAGAATGTTATCACTTCTCATTGACACTCAGTGTACAGTGAATATGACTTGCTGTCATGATGTAAAGGGCACAGATTAGTTTCATTCATTACACCAACCATTAGTTTAATAACTCAGAAATAAGAGGTGATTCACCTCTTGTCACAATCAGTCACATTGTATTTTAAACCGTTTGATTACAATGCCTGACTGGATGAGTGGCTTTGAGATTGTGTTTTAAGCACTTCAATTAATGTGGTTTAACCTTCCCTGGGGATTCACTATTACAGACTTACATGTATTAGTCATCAAAAAGGATATGACACCCCAGTAGCATAAAAGAGATGAGATAGGAGAGGGAAAGAGAGGAAGAAAGAATGAAAGTGTTTGTGTGTTACGTTCTATATAGTTTGAGGAACAATTTTTCCCCAGAACAGAGATAAATCAAATAAACCTTTCCTTTGGGGTCAGTTGGGAATGTCCTCACTTGGGAAAACGATTCATAAATAAATAAAATAATAAATAAATAAAAATCTACATGGGGTAGGGTTTGCATTGCCAGACCTGGTGCGTATGGCAACTTCTGTCTTCCACTTGGAGAAAGAGCCATCTGGCCGACATGTAAAGAGATCAGTCACAGTTTATTTTGTTTTTAACAAAATGGCCTCATATCCAGCACACCAGGTCGACACGTAACCTCCCCCAACATAGTTATGAGTGTCGAACGGCCCTTTGGGTACAAGTCGACTACCCAAAAGATAGAGACAGGCTAACCCAGTCGTGGCCTCTTTTCCCCTTCTTTTTTTCCACTCCCCATAAAAGAAGGGGGATTATCCGACTGCCCCAGTCTCCCTTCCAACCTCTCCTGCAGGAAGGAAAGCACTGATCCGACTGTGCATCTCTTGGGTCTTCCCATCGGGAAGAACACCACTTAGCGAACAGACACCACTTAAAGGCATACAGGCGCCTCGTAGAGGGGGCCCTAGCCTGAGTGATTGTGTCTACCACCGCAGACCGCTTAGGTCTCCGCGTCCCGTCCAGGGGCCAGACATGGAGATTCCAGAGGTCTGGTCGCGGGTGCCAGATGGTGCCCCATCCCTGAGAAAGAAGATCCTTCCTCAGGGGAATTCGCCGGGGGGGGGGGGGCTATTGTGAGGAGCATTCTGAGCTCGTCCTCCCTGACCTTGCACAGGGTCTGTGCAAGTAGGCTCACTGGGGGAAAACACATATTTGCACATGCCAGGGGGCCAGCTGTGTGCCAGCGCGTTTATGCCGAGGGGGGCCTCGGTCAGGGCGTACCAGAGTGGGCAGTGGGGAGGATTATTGGGAGGTGAACAGGTGCACCTGTGCCTGTCCGAATCGACTCCAAATCTCCAAATTTCCAAATCTGTCAATGAGAACGAGTCCAACTCCAAACCGAGAAAAGAGATGCTCTGAACCGGGAGGAGCTTGCTATTTTCCCGGTTGACCCGAAGCCCTAGTCAGCTGAGGTGTTAGAGCACCAAGTCCCTGTGTGCGCACAACATGTCCCGAGAGTGAGCTTAGATTAGCCAGTCATCGAGATAGTTGAGAATGTGAATGCCCACCTCCCTTAGCGGGGCAAGGGCTGCCTCTGCTACCTTCGTGAAGATGCGAGGAGACAGGGACAGGCCGAAAGGGAGGACTTTGTACTGATATGCCTGACCCTCGAATGCAAACCGCAGGAAGGGTCTGTGTCGAGGAAGGATCGAGACGTGGAAGTACACGTCCTTCAGATCTACCGCCGTGAACCAATCTTGATGCCGGACACTCGCCAGAATGCGTTTTTTCATCAGCATCTTGAACGGGAGTCTGTGTAAAGCCCAGTTCAGTACTCACAGGTCCAAGACTGGCCGCAACCCACCGCCTTTTTTCGGTATGATGAAGTAGGGGCTGTAAAACCCCTTCTTTATCTCGGCTGGAGGGACAGGTTCTATCGCGCCCTTCCGTAGGAGGTTAGCGATCTCCACGCAAGGTAGCAGCGTTTTCGTCCTTCACCAAGGTGAAGTGGACACCGCTGAACCTGGGCGGACGCCCGGCGAATTGAATCGCGTAGCCGAGTCGGACGGTCTGGACCAGCCATCGTGACGGATGGAAAGCGCAAGCCAGGCGTCCAAGTTCCGCGCAAGGGGGACCAAAGGGACAACGTCGTCGGACGTACCAGCAGGTGGGGCCTCACGGCAGGGTGGAGCTCGAGGTGCCACACTATGTCGTGGCCGGGCTGAGTCTAAGGACATCAAAGCACTTACCTGGCTCCTTGTGACCACCCTCAGAACAGCCTGGGATGGGGGAGGAAGAGGCCTGTCCTCGTGACCCGTGGAGACTGTCACATCGGGGGTGGATTTGTGCCACAGCTGTGTGCTCAGGGGCGGGAGACCGCCGCTGGAGTGCCAAACCTGCCAAATAGAGTGGTGGACGGTGGTCGTGATGACGGCCGTGCACACCGGATACGTGACCCAGGGAACAAGGAAACCACTCTTGCTGAACTCTTGAGTACTGCAGCCACTTGGGCATGCAGCGCAATTAAATGCAAAAGGTAACAAAAAGATGGAGAGGTCTGCTTACCAGCTCCAGAGCAGTGGGTTTCGTTGTCCCTGGGTCACCCGTCTCAAGGGCGCTTTGAAGCCTTTCACGGGTTCTGGGCGGCCGCGAGACAGATGGTGTCTGCTTCCTGCGGTGGGTTCCACGCCGGGGCCGGGCCGATGGGGTGCTCGCAGCTGCCCGGGAAAGCATGTCGTTATCTCCATGTCAGCCTGTGACTGGGCAATCATCCCCAAAGGGAGGAGCCCAGCTGAGGCTTCCACATCCGACTGGACGAGCCCGCTCTCCGATGCTGCGCTCGAGAGCTCATCACTTTCGCGGGCTCCGAAAAAGAGGTCGAACTCGCCGTGAGACGAGCCGGCGGACTCATCCGGAAGCCCGATCGGGGCAGACAAGCGTGCTGGGGAATGGGAGGTCCGCGGGGGATACCCGTCGGAGGTGGTCCCATTGGGGTCCCCAAATCGCCCCAGTGCTAGCCGCGCTGGCCTCATACCCGTGGGAAAAAGACCGAGGCAGGGATCCTCTGGGGTGGCTTGCTTTCTTATGAAGGCAAGCTGCGACCGCATCGTTGCCATGGACATGTCCTCTCAATGAGAACATGACCATCCACGATAACTGTCTCCGCGTGAGCAGTGCCCAGACACAAAAGACAGCGATCGTGACCAGGAATAACACACAATAAAAAGACGCGTCTTTAAAAAGACGTTACGTGTGTGCCGCTCTTTTAGAGAAATATACTCTTTTAGAGAAATATACTCTTATTTCTGCCGAAGCGCCCAGGGGCATTCTCTGCATTGCACCAGTGCAGAGGGGGAGAAGCCCCTGAAATGCACCGTTAGATCCAGCAGAGCTGAATGAACAGTCGTGGGAATTCAGCTCAGTGAGCATGACCGTTCGGCTCCGAAGAGAAAATCTGAATGAGTGGTTGCATACCAGCTCCTTTTATACCCGTATGTCCGGGGGAGTGGCATGCAAATACCACTCGCCAATTTTCATTGGCATTTTATCAAAGACCAGACGTGTCTCGGGCTCCCACGAGTGACCCCTAGTGTCACTACATCGACACAACATTGAGTGAGTGACAGATAGGGAACCAGCAAATTCCAAAGGATTAACATACGTTTTCTTACCACTGTATGTTATATCACAAAAATAACTGGCAAGGAAATTTCAATTGAATGTAGTTTAAGTGCATTTTAATAATGGTGTGAACATGTCAGTGAAAGATTGCACAAAAAACACACTGAAAAATAAGAGGAAAATGTGTAAATAGTACAGAAAATAATTATAGACTATTTCACAAACATATATGTCTTAGATCTAGTTTACTTGCTCTTAGGTGACTCAAAAAGTGCTGAATATCTTTGAAAAATATTATATAATAACCTGGCAAACTTTGGCAAATGCAGCGGTTATTTCAACCTTAAAAGTGCTAGTTATATGAACCGGGTACCTTGCAAACAAGACTTTGTTTCCAAACCAACTGATTATAAAACTTGTGTGCCCTTAATCTCAAAGTTACACAAAAAAATGTGTAGAGTTATCCCTCCACCTGCCCAGCACCACTTGTCTAGATCTGCTTTACGGGGGCTTTATCTTGATGTTGGTACAATAGCAGCACCATGTCTCTTCTGTATCAGCAGCATCATGTTTTCGTGCCATTAGCAGCAGCATACTGACTCATGTCAAGCTTAATTCACTGTCACTATCATCAATAAAAATCTTTAATCTATCTCTGAGAGTTGTCCTAACTGAATTTCTGTAAGAGTCTGTCTATTTCAAAATTGGTTTAGTCATTTGTTTGCTCTGAAACAAGATGGCGCCGAGGATGGCAGCCGTGTTGTGAGCTCCAACACAACTTAGCAGTTTCTTGTTTTTAATGTTCTTAGTTCATGTTATTTTTGTGTTAAATTCTGGACATTGGATTTTCATGAACATATCGGAAACCAAGCTTTGAGTCCCACAATGCCGGTGACGCTCTCTTTACAACACAGCAGTGGAGCACTTTGTTTGGAATGTGCGGCCGTAACCACAAAAGCGCAGCCGAAAAAGGAGGAGAGCCAGCGTCCTCATCAGGGTCAGACGCTGCGCCAACTGACCTCCACTACCCAGCATTCTTCTGGCGAATGTCCAGTCTGTAGACAACAAGCTCTGCGAACTTAGGGCATGAATCACCTACCAACGAGAGACGAGAGACTGCTGCATTATTTGCCTTACAGAAACATGGATGTCTACTGAGGTCCCATATTCAGCAATTGAGCCTATGGGGTTCTCCGTGCATCGTGTGGATAGAACTAAAGATCTCACAGGGAAAAGCAGAGGATGGGGCGTATGTTTTATGATCAACGATTCATGGTGTGATCGAAGGAACGTACACTCTATCAAGTCTTTTTGCTCCCCTGATCTGGAATACCTCACGTTACTGTGTCGACCATTCTGGCTACCGAGGGAATTCATAGCGGTCATCATCACAGCCACGTACATCCTCCCACAAGCCAACACAGAGCAAGCGCTAAGGGAACTGAATGGGAGTATAAGTGAGCAGGAAACCACGCACCCTGAGGCCGTGTTCATTGTTACAGGTGACTTTAACAAAGCCAATCTCAGGACAATCTCACCTAAATACTACCATCACCTCAGATGCAACACACGAGGGGACCGGGTTTTAGATCACTGCTACTCTCCCTTCCAGGATGTTTACAAATCCCTCCTCTGCCCACCTTTCGGCAAATCGGACCACTCTTCCATTCTGCTTCTGCCCACTTACAGGAAGAAACCAAAACAGGAAGCTCCTGCCCTCAGAACGATCCAGTGCTGGTCGGACCAATCAGATTCTATGCTATAAGACTGTTTTGATCATGTGGACTGGGAGATGTTCCGGTCCGGCTGTGATGGCGGCATTGAGGTCTACGCTGATACTGTAACGTGTTTCATCAGGAAGTCCATAGATGATGTTGTGCCAACCAAAACAATACGGATCTTCCTGAACCAGAAACCATGGATTAATAGTGATGTTCATGCGGCACTTAATGCGCGGACCTCTGCTTTTAATTCCGGGAACACTGAGGAGTATAAACATGCCAGTTATACTCTCTACAAAACAATCAAAGCAGCCAAACAACAATACAAAAACAAAGTGGAAGCACAATTCAACACCACCGACGTGAGAAGCATGTGGCAGATGATTAACATAATCACAGACTTCAAAGCAACTAATCACTCTGCAGTGAACACCACTGCCTCTCTTCCGGACGAGCTAAACACATTTTACATTAGTTTTGAGGAAAACAACATCTCCTCCATGGAGAGAACTCCCGTGCCCAACACAGCAGACGTTAGTACACTTACTGTCTCTGTTGCGGATGTAACCCGATCTCTCAAACGGGTGAATATTTGCAAAGCTTCGGGTCCAAAAGGCATTCCGGGCCGTGCTCTCAGAGCATGCGCAGATCAACTAGTGGCTGTTTTAACGGACATTTTCAATCCCTCCCTCTCCCTGTCTGTGGTTCCTACATGCTTTAAGACATCCACCATTGTGCCCATACCAAAACAGTCAAAGATATCTTGTCTAAATGACTAGCATCCTGTTGCCCTAACTACCATCATCAGCAAGTGCTTTGAAAAGCTTATCAGAGACCACATCTGCTCTGTACTGCCTGCCTCACTGGACCCACTACAGTTTGCTTACAGAAGCAACCACCCCACTGATGATGCAATTGCAGTCACAATACACACTTCTCTTACCCACTTGGAAAAAAGGAAACATATGTGAGAATGCTGTTTGTAGACTACAGCTCAGCATTCAACACCATAGTGCCCTAAAAAGCTTGACGTGAAACTCCAGGCTCTGGGCTTAAAAGCTCACTGTGCAGCTGGATCCTGGACTTCCTGTCAGGCAGATGCCAGGTGGTCAGAATGGGCAGTAACATCTCCTCACCACTGACCCTCAACACCGGAGCCCCACAGGGCTGTGTTCTCAGCCCACCCCTGTATTCCTTGTACACACATGACTGTGTGGCAACACATAGCTCCAATGCCATCATCAAGTTCGCTGATGATACGATGGTGGTAGGTCTGATCACTGACAATGATAAAACAGCCTACAGAGAGGAGGTGCACACTCTGAATGCTGGTGCCAGGAGCACAACCTCTTCCTCAATGTCAGTAAGACAATGAGCTTGTGGTGGACTTCAGGAGAAAAGACAGAGAACACAGCCCCATCACCATCAATGGAGCACCAGTGGAGAGAGTCAGCAGCTTCAAGTTCCTCGGTGTCCACATCACTGAAGATCTCACAAGGTCTGTCCACACTGAAGCCGTTGTGAAGAAGGCTCACCAGCACCTCTTCCTCCTGAGACGGCTGAGGAAGTTTGGAATGAACCACCCATCGTCACACGGTTCTACACCAGCACTGTAGAGAGCATCCTGACTGGCTGCATCACTACCTGGTATGGCAACAGCACCACCCTCAATCGCAAAGCCCTGCGATGGGTGGTGCGAACTGCCAGACACTTCATCGGAGGTGAGCTTCCCTGCCTCCAGGACATCTATACCAGGCAGTGTGTGAAAAATCTCGGAGGATCATCAGAGACTCCAGCCACCTGAGCCATAGGCTGCTCTCACTGCTACCATAAGGCAGGCGGTATCGCAGCATCAGGACCCACACCAGCCGACTTCATGACAACTTCTTCCCCCAAGCAATCAGACTATTGAACACTTGATCACTCATGATCAACATATATCAGCACTACACTTTATTAATCTCACACTGGACTGTCATAATTATATTTCTCTTAACAACACACTGGCAACTGACTATCAACCGACAGCCTGAATGTCAATACATATATATTTATATATATATATATATATATATATATATATATTAATTTGATTGTATATTGTGTGTATTGTATAATGTACATTGTATATTATTATTTGTATATTTTGTTGAGTAATTATGTGTATATAAGTTTTGTAAATTGTGTTGTGTAAATCTGATGTTTATTGTAGATTGGTATATCTCTCATCACTGTCATGACTGCTATGTTGCTTGGAACTGCACCTAAGACTTTCACCCACTGTTGCACTTGTGTATATGTATATGTTTGATTTTTGATAAAAAGTGAATAAATGAATGGATACAAAAAATACAGCATATTGCACATTTTTGTGTGGGTCCCAGGTAAACACAAAATGTTACATTCTGGTCCTGGTTTAAGAAGGTTTAAGAACCCTTGTCTATAATATTCAAAATCATCTTGATATAAAAACAATAGAAGTCTATGTTATGTCCCCATTTTTATAGCTAAATAAACTCGAGTTTGTGTGTGTAAATGTGAAAGAGACATGCATGGCAGATCCAAAGCAGAAAAGCGAAGATAGCGCTCTAATTTCCTTAAAGCAATACACTCATCTGTTAAACAAAGCAAAAGGAATTCAGCAAATTGAAATCAAAGCCCCTGAGCCATGTCCCCAAGTCAATGATAAACCAGTGCAGTGTCTTTTTTGTGTTAATCTGCTTTGAATTACAGGCAAGGATCTCTTTGTTGCCCATCATCACATGTGGTTTTGGAACAGTCAACACAACATGCTCCAGGATATCTAGAGAAACCCAGCTTTCCACGCAGATGAGAGTTCTAAGAAAACAAAGCCCTCAAAATGATTTCCCACTGTAGAGTTCTAAAAGTTGTTTCACACTTTCATTTGTCAAAAATAATTTCAACTCTGGGTCCAATTACATTTTCGCATGTTGTCCATCTGTTCCTTTTTTGATCCATTTAAAATACATTGGGTTACGAGAGGTGAAGTATGCTTGGTATGATACTTACCTCCAGGATCCTGCATCGCTTTGAGTCACAGTGGCTGTCCTCACAAGGCTGAAACATCCCCAGAGTAACACAGTTCAGCAGAATCACCAACATACTGGCCCTCTCGAACCATGTGGAGAGCAGGAGTTAAGGAATAGTACACAGAAACAACACAATACACATACAGTACAATCTCAGAGACAACAAAAGTTCTGTTTGCTGGGTTCCCACCCTGCTCTAAAAACAAACAAACAAAAAACACTTTAAATCAGCATAAGCTGGTTTTGCAGGTCTCCCAGCCTGTCCAAGCTGGTCTGTTTGATGGTATCAGAGGGGTTTTGGGCACCTGTTAGCAAGTCATTCTAATAAACCACCTGGCCACCCAGCTAGACCAGCTTGGCCAGGCTAGGAGACTAGCTAGACTATCTTAAACCAGCTAAGACCAGCAAACCAGTTTATGCTAATTTATACTGTTGTTGTTGTTGTTGTTGTTGTTGGGAAAAAATTGGTCATCTTTTGACCAATAATTTTCCATTACATTTCCAGTCATTTGTGATGACAAGATTAGGATTGAATTTTTTTTAAATATATATATATAGAGAGAGAGAGAGAGAGAGACTGCACTCAGACTTCTATAGTAGCTGATGAAATATTTCATTTATATATTTATATGATGCATAACTTTCATAAATTTAATTCATTTCCCAGACTATTCAAAGCTTGGAAATCACAATTATGATATTTCCAGGTTTTTCATGACTGTTGGAACCCTGTGTTTGGCATATATATGAATGGCGTAATTATCGGCTATATACCACATCCAAGCTATCAGCAGACATATTTTCAGGAATGCCTCATGTTGCTAGGATGAGCAAATCAGAGTTCAAAGCAGAAGTACTGCAAATTTATTGACATACCTCTGCCGTGTAAATACTTTCACACTGTTATAATCTGTTTTGGAAAGAAATTGAGGAAAAATTGTTATAAATTGTTGCATTACTGTAAGCAATCATTGTGACACACATAATTCAGTTATTATAGCTACAGCACACAACATCTTGAAGGCTAAAATCACTTTCTCTAACATAAAACAAGGTCAGTACAGCTAAACATGTTACAGGTCAAGTGGTCATTATATTTGTCATTAGTTTTCTTAATTTACTTATGGGGAATGTACGACTCTAAGTTCCTTCATTCTTTTAGCTTACCGCTTGTAATTGATCATGGAGTGAATATGTTTGGCTGGACCCACAGATGCCAAAAGCCCATCCAGGGGTCAAGCCCCTGCATTTACATCTAAATAAAATACAAGAATGCTAATGCCTATACAGGGTGCTGTCTGGAAAAAGTGGCACCAGGCAGAAACCAGCTCATTTTTCACAATTACTGCCAAAAGAAGCTCCAAATGTACACAATTAGAACCCCCAAAACTAAATGAAAGGATGTGCCATCATCAGTTACTTGCCAAGAAACACTGATCATGGCTGCATCCAAATTCCTGTAATTCCTTTAATGCCAGAGTATGTACTGATTTTGATGAAGAATTAACTTCTCAACCATTGAGCGCATTTACATGCATGTTCTTACACCGATTACGCTTAATAAGCCGACAACGCGTGTGGTCATGTACACAATAAACGGCGTTCCTTTATCGGTATAAGGTCAAAAGTAGAGAATAACTTGATTATTTCAAATGTCTGATTTCTTGCCTTGTCAGATTTTTAAAAAAAGCTGATTTTGATTCAGCATATTGGTGTGCATGTAAACGAGCTCAATGATGGAATTCTGTAAGTGTGCAGGTGTGTATTATAAATACATTCCCTGACATATTTTACTACTTCTGTCATGTCAGCATTGTCCTTTTGAACAATACTGTATATTCTTATGATGTACTAACAACAACCACAAAAACAATTTTAAGTAAATACAACGTGGAACAACTTTCTTGGCACCTATGGCACTTACACTTGAAAAGAACCACACGGCTGTGTTGCTGGGAAGTATGCATATTTGGACACAGGGCATCTCATAGGTTAACAATAAACCATAGGCTATATAGGTATATTGTTTTATGACATCATTACTGAATAGGGAAATTATGATACGCATTAGATGTCACAAGAAAAGGCTAAGTGGAGATTTACAGTGGGATAAAGGCCTCCTATTGGACCCCATTTCTTTCGGGATCAATGGCATCGAGAAATAATCTACTACTGGCCTTACCGTTGTGTACATAATTTGGGTTCAGTAATGTATCTGCTGTGCTGTGACATGTTCTTGTTCACTCAAATGATTTTCTGGGATAAAGCCTCTGCATTGGCATAACAGCATTTTACAGTTCTTGACCAAAATTAATCTCTCCAGTTGCATAAAAGGACTCAGGCTGTAATGTATTCTACATAAATAATGTAAATAGACAGAACGTGTCTCCTTCCTGCAGAAAGGCAGAAGACTAATTACAAGCTGCTAACTTCTCTCAGGTATCATTGATCTACAGTATATACACTGAACCCAAGGTACAGAGCCATTAGCTATTTGGTGAAAATAGATGCAATAGAGGCTCAAAAAAAAAGGTTAAAGATTAAAGATAAACATGTACATTGAGCTGAATTACATTGTGCAAGTATCCTTAAATCAAAGGCACTACAGCTGTAAATGGTGCCAATAGACCTTTTTCACAGACTGTGATGACGCATTTCCGCCTTATTTAGCAGTGTAAATCTCAAAATTTTGTATATTATATTTTTTTTAAATATTGAGTGTAATTTATAACATTATGCTTATTGTTATATTACCCTGGAATTAGTTTAAAAAAACAAATTACCACAGCTGCGAGGGGGGTTCAATTACAGCTGCTGAGAGAGTGACAGTAAATTTGGCATCTTCTCCCATCTGAATTGCTTAATCCGCCGCCCTCTATTTTTTTTTTTCCTCTTCAGGAAAGTCATTCAAACATAATAGCAGATTGTTTATTTTGGTCTTGGAGCAAATGGGTAAGTGGTAATAATTTTTGCTGTGATCTCCCATTCACTCCCATTAGCCACTGTTGAAATTTACCCTCCAAATGTTTACTTCCGCGTTCCAAAACCCGGAGTGTGAGAAAGGTCTATTGGGTTCAAATTGTATTTGGTCTATAATCTTGTATAATGTCACTGTATTGCACACACAGTAATATTAACTTGCATTGTTAAAACCTTATACTGTATATCCCTAACCCTTTCAACATAATGAGCTAGTTCACCCAAAAAGGAAAATTCTGTCTTCATCTACTCATTCTCATGTTGTTTTTAAACCAGTTTGAATTTATGTTATCCATGGAACTGGATGTCCAAGCTGTTCTGTCCAGGGTCATAATTTACAGTACTTGCATTGTCATTATTTTCCATGCTATGAATGTGAACGGTGACCAGGTAGGGACTATGCGGCTTGGACATTCTGCTTAATAAATCATTTTGTGTTCTATGCATGAAAGAATGTATAAGACAGATTTTTCATTTTTGGTTAAACTATCCCTTAAACCCATTAATGCCCAGATTTTTTAATTGCACAATATTTCATATAAACAAACACAGTTTTTGTTTTTATTGTAAGTGTACTTTTCATATAAAGTTGATGTAAAAATGCCAACTTTGCACATATCTCTATATACATAAACTCTTGTGCAAACCTATAAGCGAAGACTGAAATAATAAGGGATTTGATCATCAGTCATTAAAGTTGCCAAGTGCATTTCTGAATAAACATCCAGAAATGGCAACATGAATTAAACACCACCACATAACACGTTATCGAGTAAGTTGTCAAAAGCTCTTCCTAAGGTTTCCTATTTGTATATCAGTTGTTTTATATCAGATGTACAAAGAGTGCAAGAGCCTTTGGCAACTTTAGTTGTTGCAGGCTTGAATGGGTTAATAAACATTGCAAGTCACTGACAGTGTTGATGTTTCTTTGCCAGGATGTGGCAATAAAGGAAGAAACTGAGAGATTCCCGTGGACAGCAATATCCAGGGAGCCTCCATAAACCATAAATGAAAACACTGGAATGCATAATGTTGTTCTTATAAATTATTTCATAAAGTGTGGATTTCATTTGATAAAACAAAGCACTGAATTCAATACACAATAGGCAGAATTGTGAGAATGAGAGAAACTTATATATGCTGTGTGATCCTTAAAGGGTAACTCTGTCCTTTTGAAATGTGCTCAGCGGGCCGTGGCACAAATACAGATGCATAGAGAACATCCCTCCCTTACACCAAGCGCTGTGAGCATAGCAGACACACATTTTCGAACACGTGGACCCCCTTCTCTGCTCCTCCATCACTGGTGGAGTGTAGGTGGATTTCACTCACAAGCAACGGTGGGATCAAAACCTCATCAGCTCTTTATGTTGTGTTTATGTGGAGCCCAATTCCCTAATGTGGGTCCCTTCATGCTCCAAAGCCACACTTTCACTCTTCTAACAGGCTGAAAAAATAACAAAGCATACAAAATATGGTTTGTGTGTGTGTGTGTGTGTGTGTGTGTGTGTGTGTGTGTGTGTGTGTGTGTGTGTGTGTGTGTGTGTGTGTGTGTGTGTGTGATTTTGCAGCTTTTCTGCGCTGATTTTGCAGACTAATGCTAGACTCTGATAGCAAAAACAAGTGAAAGAGTGACAGAGGTGGGCTGAATAAGCAACATGCTGAGATTTGTCAGGCTCTGTGGCCTTGGGTTATAGACTTATCTTATGGTAAGTAATGAATAAATGAGTGGGCGTTCGCAGGATGCAAGACTATTGGTAAATTCTGTTGCAAGGAAATGCAATGAAAATAAAGCCGGCAAATGAATTTCCTTTGTTGACCACGGATATGTTTGTATATTTCAGATGCACATATTGTACTATATGCACAGAGTATCTGTTTTATATCCAGAGTAGGGGAAACTGGTACTACAGTATTTTTTTTTTTCCTTCATAGCATACAGACTACTACAGATATACAGCACCTGCTATTTACCAAATGTAAATGTATTGATTCATAATGAGCATTATATATCTAATTTAATACAAGAAGTCAAACTGTTACAATCACCCCCATTATGAGTGTGCAACAGTGGTTGGGAGGAGTTGTAACACTAATAAATTAAATTAAAAATACATTATTATTATTAACCCGATGATATTAAATCTCAAATAAGAACACATCTCAAAGAAATACTATCATTGCTTTAATACTTTAATATTAATTATTTAATATTACTGAACAGTATTCACCTTTATATAGCACCAGTTCTTTTAGCTGTCATAAAATAAATAATGTGTTATAATACATTAAATACAATATATACATATTTACACTTACCGGCAACTTTATTAGGTACACCTGTACATCTACTTATTCATGCAATTTTCTAATCAGCCAATTGTGTGTCAGCAGTGTAATGTATAAAATCTTGCAGATATGGGTCAGGAGCTTCAGTTAATGTTCACATCAACCATCAGAATTGGGAACAAATGTGATCTCAGTGATTTAGACTGTGGCATGATTGTTGACTGGCTGGTTTGAGTATTTCTGTAACTGCTGGTCTCCTGGGATTTTGACACACAACAGTCTCTAGAGTGTATAGAGAATGGTGCGAAAAACAAAAAACAACCAGTGAACAGCAGTTCTGTGGACGAAAACACCTTCCTGATGAGAGAGGTCATCAGAGAATGGCCAGACTGGTTCGAGCTGACAGAAAGGCTACGGTAACTCAGATAACCGCTCTGTACAATTGTAGTGAACAGAATAGCATCTCAGAATGTACAACATGTCGAAGCTTGAAGCGGATGGGCTACAACAGCAGAGGACCACGATGGATTTCACTTCTGTCAGCTGACAAAAGTAAACTGAGGCTACAGTAGGCCTACCATTTGTGTACCTCAGCAGAAATCCAGATTTGTCAGACCAGGCGATGTTTTTCCAATCATCTACTGTCCAGTTTTGGTGAGCCTGTGCCCACTTCAGCCTCAGTTTCCTGTTCTAAGCTGACAGTAGTGGTACCCGGAGGGGTCTTCTGCTGCTGTAGCCCATCTGCCTCAATGTTTGATGTGTTGTACATTCAGAAATGCTTTTCTGCATAGCACTGTTGTAATGCATGTTTATTTGGGTTACTGTCACCTTCCTTTCAGCATGGACCAGTCTGGCCATTCTCCTCTGATCTTTTCGCCCACAGAACTGCAGCTCATTGGATGTTTTTTGTTTTTCGCACCATTCTCTTTACACTCTAGAGACTGCTGTGCGTGAAAATCCCAGGAGATCAGCAGTTACAGAAATACTCAAACCAGACCATCTGGCACCAACAATCATGCCACGGTCTAAATCACTAAGATCAAATTTTTTCCCTATTCTGGTCATTGATGTGAACATTAACTGAAGCTCCTGACCCATATCTGAAAAAAACAACAACAACAAAAAAAAAAACAATACCAAAAGTCAAGTGTCAATCTTCCACCAAGATGCTTTAAATTAGTTAAATCTCTTATGAAACATATACAGGCTCAAAAGAAAACCCAAACATACATGTTAAGACATACTAGACACTTTTAAATGATTTATAAGGTGTGTTTCGTCTCTCTCTATATCTCCTGATGTCAAATCGGAAATGTTAAAAATGCTAATGTTAGCACTTAGCCTAAAACGTTCTATTATAATAATTAAATTAATTCAAATACTCCAAATAACGTCATAAAAATTTATATTATGAACACTCTGACTTCAATCCTTAATTCAGTACAACAAAACAACCAATAATTTTAGATTAAAAATGTCAGCATTACCATTGGAAATAGTGGCAAGCAACTAACCAACACCTAGAGAGCTCCACTGAAGTGCCCCATCAGAAACAAACT
Source organism: Myxocyprinus asiaticus (assembly GCF_019703515.2). NCBI lineage: Eukaryota > Metazoa > Chordata > Actinopteri > Cypriniformes > Catostomidae > Myxocyprinus > Myxocyprinus asiaticus. The sequence goes on along the minus strand of NC_059375.1, from coordinate 27,870,443 downwards.
CTCCACATACTGTAGTTCTGGGCAGAAATGTAGTGAACTATCTGCACTTGAAATGGAAGAAGTTCACAATAAATGATTGAAAGTTTACATGCACTATGTCCACAGAAATATTATCAAAACAAATTACTATTAATTTGTTAATTACTATTAACAACGATGATGATGATCCAATCATTATAATCATTTTTAATTTTGATTTTGAGTACTGATGAAACTCACAAAGTAACCACAAAAAATACTGAGAAATATACATAATAAAAACAAATATTGATCCAACAACATTAAGACAACCTTTCCTATTTCTATGGTCCAGATGATGAGTGAATTGAGTGTTAGAGTAAGTATGAGGATGGAGGATAATGTTAAATGGGTTCAGATCAAATTATTTTTGATCATTATAATTATTATGTTTTTCTAAGTTTTTTATATCCATTTAAAAAATGCCGGAATTTTACTGCGTCATTCAATGACGTTTGTGGTGATACCACAGACAGCTAAAAATATAAAATATTTTAATTATAACAATATTAAATATGAATGTTTAATTCAAGGTTGAAGTACTTCACATTCTTTCTTATAAAGGCTGTTTGATTTAGTTTATTCCCTGATGTTAATTAATGCATTAACTATCAAACATGTTGTGGACCGGGACGTGGTCATGTGTTTGTCACTGGGGGAGAGAGGAAGTGGTAAGGGCCATCACCTGGTGACTAATGATACGTAACACTTGTGTCTCGTTACAGTGACGACAGAGATGGGCTTGAAAAGGCTGCCAAGAACGCCAGTAAGAGAGAGAGAGTCCCAGTCACACAGACCTGCCAGATTGTGAAGCTAAATGCTGCAAAGCTGTTAACCTTAATTATTTATGTTGAAAAAGTTTATGTTGTCTCTTATGGCTAAAGCTAAAGTAGATACCTTGTTGTTAAGCTGAAGAGTAAATACACTGCTGTGAATCTGAAAAGCCAAAGACTGTTAGACTGGGAAAAAACAATAAAGCTTGATTTAGCTGGACTGCCACCCCGCTTCCCGCTTCGTTATTGTTGAATCTTCTACACATGTACTAACATTTAATTAAGGTGGCTGTTATTAAAGTGTGAATTTATATAAGTCATGTTGTAGTTAATGTTAGCTCTTCATCAATTCCTGATTAGTCCATTCCTTAACTCATCATTAATTTATGTGGAAGTAACTATTAATTCAGGTATTAATTCATGAATTAATTAATTCATAATAACATTATAAACTGTTACTGGTGTACCTAATAAAGTGGCTGGTGAGCGTATATACAGTGTATATTTTAATTATAAATGTTTATCTAATTGTTTTTTTTATTTTTTATAAATAAATCTTAAAAGGTAGAAACTGAGTCAATTTTCTCAGGAAAACATAGAACTTTACTGAGCATGTGCCAAGTGTCATCACTCATTTATTATAAAAGAAATGTAGTGTAGGCCTATTTCAATTGCCTCCCTGGTACAATTGCCCCTGGTTTATCCTGTCTATTTTAATATTGGTCTGAACATTCCAACAATATATATATAATGCACATATATGGGTTCAACATCATTCCAGACCATCCTTTCATTCATTCCATTTCTAACTGTTCACATTTCTATCTTTCTTTCTCTGTGAGTGTGTGCATGGTGCACTTAATGTTTCATTGCTCTTTCTACAGAGATTTAGAAGCCCAGATGGATGAGTGCCTTGCCTGACTAATAGCAGTATTTCATCCGTCCTCTCTTTAATTCAGGACTCTTGGCACTGGCTATGTTTCATCCAATTTGTTCTCACATTTTCCACTTTCACATGTCCTGACATGGTCCTGAGTTGGACCCTCTAAGGATTAAGACTTCTGGTGCTAAAAAAAAAAAAAAAAAAAAAGCCTGGCCATTTGCAAAAGGCCATTTTGCCTCCTACCCCATCCTGAGAATTATTGAGTGGGCTTTGTGAGTAACTGCAAACATGGTGAGTATCAAACTATTGCATTAAAAAAGTAAGGATGCATCAGTTATTTGAATCATGTCATGCCTTCTCAGATATTTGATGACATGCCCATCCATACATGATCAAAAGCCCAACTTAATATTGCAAAACAATTAATTACTAGCAACATAACAAAATAATTTGACATACAGAATCTGCCAAGATCCAGCTAATTGCATTTCCTGATCTACCCTGGCAGAGATGGATCTGACACAAGATGAAACTGACTTCAGTCAATATTTCACAGATATGAAGCTCACATTCTCTGACACATACTCATCCCTCAAACAAGCTCAACTGTCAATCTTCCATGAAGTAAAAGGATAAAGCTGTGAAGAATGTGGCAGGAATGTGGTTTTAAGGATTTGGGAAATAATCTTTGGGGAACAAATGTTTTTTATGCTACGGGTTCCTTTCTGCAGTGCACTTAAAGTTTAACTAAAGTTAGCAGCTGTCCTCTAGGGTGGACTGCAGAGTTTGAGAGAAAAAAAAAAATCAGACTGTTACTCACCCTCATTTTGTTTTTTGAGTTGAAAGCCACTGTTCACAGTCCACTTTTGTTGCACAGAAAAAAGCAGCCTGGACATTTAGTAAAATATCTCCTTTTGTGTTCCACAACCAGTACGATGTCCCATAAATAGGAACCATGTGTCAACTAAATGTCCTGTAACTTGTCACTTTATTTACCTGGTAAGGACATGGTGTCAGGGTGAGTAAATTATGACAAATTTCATTTTGGGGAGAACTATTCCTTTAAAATTATATCTTTCTTTTTACCCTGGACAAACCACTTCACATTAACATAAAATAAAATATTTGTTGTTGAACTAGATTTTCTTAGATTTTCTTTATGTTATAAGAACATAAAGCTAAAACCTTGATATCAAGGCCTGTAAACCAGTTGTTATACATGAGTGCATCAACACTTAGAGACTCAGCCTTCTGGCTGAACCATCTAGTGTACAAAGCCTCCTGTTTTCTTCACTGTTAACAATTAGTCTTGCATGGTCTCTCAGATAAAATGATTTAATTTCAGCATCAGCCAGGTTGTAGGGCATAGAATTATAAAACACACACACACACACACACACACACACACACACAAAATAAAAGGTACAGAAGATTGTGTAATAAAGGTAAGAGCAGATTGTGGTGTGGTTTTCTGTTTAGGATCAAAGCTGAGCCTAACACAGCTCTGGATAAATACATGATGAGCCTCACACCAAGCAACATAAGCATATCAAAGTTTGCATGCAATATGTAAGGCAACTATCATTTAAATTTGTCCAGCTCTGAGACACTTAATGCCACATAAGTTTTACTACTTAAGTAGTTAATCTAGTGAGAAATCGAGATATAAACACTGTGTGTGTTCTTTTATGTATAGATGTTTTAGTGCCTGCAGTCAAAAGCTTTTACGTGGTTCACCCCGTCCATCTGAAGGAATGATAATTACAGATCAGCATTCAAAATTCCCAGTAGCACTTTAAAGGCCAGATGTATAAAAACGATAAGGGGATAGTCCACCCAAAAATTAAAATTCTCTCATCATTTACTCACCCTCATGCCATCCCAGATGTGTATGACTTTCTTTCTTCTGCAGAACATAAACAAAGATTTTTAGAAAAATATCTCAGCTCTGTAGGTCCATACAATGCAAGTGAATGATGGCAAGAACTTTGAAGGTCCAAAAAGCATAAAAAGGCAGAATAAAAGTAATCCATATGACTCTAGTCATTAAATCTAAATTTTCAGAATCTATATTTTATGTTTGGGTGAGAAACAGATCAGTAATTAAGTCCTTTTTTTACTATCAATTCTCCTCTCTGCCCAGTAGGTGGCAATATGCACAAATGTGAATCGCCAAAAACGAAAGTAAAAATGGAGATTTATAGTAAAAAAGGACTTAAATATTGATCTGTTTCTCACCCACACCTATCATATTGCTTTTGCAGATATATATTTAACCACTGGAGACAAATGGATTACTTTTATTCTGCATTTCTATGCTTTTTGGACAGCCACCATTCACTTGCATTGTAAGGACCTACAGAGCTGAGATATTTTTCTAAAAATCTCTGTTTGTGTTCTGCAGAAGATTTAACCACTGGAGTTATATGGATTACTTTTATGCTGCCTTCATATGCTTTTTGGACTGCCACCATTCTTGCCACCATTCACTTACTAAAAATGTCATTTGTGTTCAGCAGAATAAAGACATTCATAAAAATCTTGGATGCATGAGGATAAGTAAATGATGAGAAAATTTTCATTTTTGGGTGAACTATCCCTTTAAGGAAACCTCACCCAGAAATTAACATTGTCATCACTGAATCATTCTCATGTTGTTCCAAACCTGTATAACTTTCTTCCTTGGAACACAAAAGGAGATATTAGGCAGATTGTTGGCCTCAGTCACAACTGACTTTGTATAAAAAAATTAAAAAAAGATTAAATTAAAGTGAATGGTGACTGAGGCCAACATTCTGCTTAATATCTCCTTTTGTGTTCCACAGAAGAAGGGAAGTCATACAGGTTTATAACAACATGAGGCTGAGTAAATGATGACAAAATGTATTTTTTATTTTATTTATTTATGTCATTTATTTATTTTTGGTGAACTATCCCTTTAAGATTTCATCAGCAACTTCTCTTTCTTGTCATCCTATTGCAAGTGGCAGTTTTGTTCAAAGATCAGAACAAGTCTCTGTGGATCAGCGAGGACAGAAACTTGTGATGGAGTTCTGACGAAACCAAGGTCAGCTGAATGCAGAAATTGCTAAAAGAACCACTCTCTGCTCTACACCAGGGAGCTCTTTAAAGCTAGAAAAGTTGGGTACAACAGATGCAATTGTAAAATGCAAAAATCCAAATTCCTCTTAAAATGAAGAGTGAACTTTGGTGATGAGAACAATGTTCGAAATTAGAAACCCACTGTGGGACACAAACACAACACGCTATTCTAACTAACACACATCGATAAACATGCATTGTAGAAAAGGGTGAAACAGTCAAGATCTAAAGATGGTGACTCACACTGTCCGCATTAAAACAATCAACCAGCTCCAATCAGATTTGATGCTTTTGCATCCAATTTGGGCCACATTCATATGTGGTTTTAAATCAGATAAGTGTCCGATATAGTCATATGATCCAAGTCTAGACACTCATATCCAATTCTCCTCTCATTTCACAATTTTTACCATCAACTATTAGGTCGTGTCAGATTTAAATGTGTTGATAACACTAGACTGTGCTGACTGACAGCTTAGTGCATTTTTTTTATTTTATTTTTTACATTGTGACATTACTTTCATTTTTCATAAGCTTTAAACATTACATATCTGTAAAATCAGATTTGTGTCAAAAGATTGGATATGTGCTTTAAGTGTTAAGGCAGCATTTGACCATTAAAGTTTTGTTAACTTGTTGGGTTTGATATCAAAGAGCTAGCTTGTAGCACAGATAATAATAATAATGATAATAATAATAATAATAATAATAATAATAATAATAATAAAAAGCAAGTGCACATGAGGTCAGTTTCAAAATCTTTTTGAAGCATATTGACCGGACTGACATTACCCCCAAATACATTAATTTACTCATCACCATGGAGATGAAGTAAAACTAATAATCAAAAAGCCTTGACAGGACATTTAGAAGGCAATAAGGAATAATTGGAATGTGACAAACATTTCACATTTACAGAGGCTATACAAATTGAGGCCGAAATGTATTGTGCCAAGAGGCAACGATTTTCTGCTGTGGAGCATTAGCTTGTTCATTTGCTCAATTAAGGTCCTGTTCATACCTAGCAGTGTCTTGATGTGTCTCTGTCTTTTCTCCATCTGTCCCAACCTCTTCAAAGAGTCCACTTTGTCCAACAAAGATGAATGAGACATTGGAGCCCCCATTACTAAAACCCCTAGTCAGTTATTTACTCTCTGTTGTTCCCTGCAGATGTTAAAACTAATCTGTACAACAGTCCTTTACAAATGTCCCCAATCAAACATTTCTACGGGCATATTTACCACACTTGTATAGCCAAGCAACAAAATAAGAACTTAGTTTGATACAGTGGTTAAATCCATATCTTCAGAAGTGATATGATAGGTGTGGGTAAGAAAAAGATCAATATTTAAGCTCTTGTTTTACCATAAATCTCTACTTTTACTTTCACATACTTGTTCTTTTGTTTTTGGCAATTCAAATTCTTTGTGAATTCCGCCACCTACTGGGCAGGGAGGAGAATTTATAGTAGAAAAGCACCCATCATATCGCTTCTGAAGATTTGGATTTAACTACTGGAGTTTTATGGATTACTTTTATGCTGCCTTTATATGCTTTCTGGACCTTCAAAGTTCTGGCCACCATTCACTTGCATTGTATGGACATACACAGCTGAGATATTCTTCTAAAAATCTTCATTTGTGTTCAGCAGAAGAAAGAAAGTCATACACATCTGGGATGGCGTAAGGGTGAGTAAATGATAAGAGAATTTTCCTTTTTGGGTGAACAATTCCTTTAATGAACTCATATGAACTGAGAGGCTACATGGAATATTTCTATTTTTTAAAATATTATTTTGTCACATCACCGAAATCTTGATTATAAGATAAAAACTCCATGGATACAATACTGTATGTCAACCACCCACTCAGAAGTCATATAAACTGTGCACATACACACATCGAGCATTCTATTAAACTATTAACAGATCAGCACTACTGCTCAATTGAGAACATTTTCGCTGATGCATGCTGCCCCCTGCGATGACTGTGAGCCACGCTTTGACACCTGACAAGGGAGTTTTAGTTGTGCAAAATAACATGAAAGAGCTTCCAAGGGAGTTGTGCAGAGGGGTGAAGACCTGATTTAGCATTAAGGAAGTAGAGTTTCCATGGCAGGATTAGTTGCTTTGATGTAGCAGTTGATGGAAGACTGACAGACAGTTTGAAGTTGGCCCCTGAGAACTCATCTTCTGAATGTACCACTCTACAAGGGCCATTCACACAGGAGGCGTTCTTGGGTTCAAAACAGCTAGATAAAGCACAATGAAATGGAGCAAAACACAAGGGTTTAAACATGTGGTTTTTTAAAGTTGCACTACTTCACAAGCCATCCTAAACACAAAGTTTATGTCATGAGAAACTGAAAAACTTCAAGGCATTTGATGCATGTGTACATAAACAATTTTTAAAAAGATGATGTGATTATTTCAATATGGAAATCCAAGCAGCAAAACTGTTGCTGCAGTACATTGTGACTGTAATACCAATAGAATGGTTCTCAATTGTTTTTTTGTTTTTTTCTTATAGAAATCACAATGTTTAAATGTCCCTTAATAGCTAAAGATCGATTTCAGTTTTTATTTCTCTGCTTTGCAAAGCACTTTGTGGCATAATACCTATCCACAAACCCCACAATGGTTGTAATGGATTATAATTTAAATGGGCCTACATTTTATGAGACAGAATGATTTGAAGCCAGAATATTTTTGCCAGTGGCAGATATGTAGAAGTGAATAGCAGGCTTTAGACACTATTCTGAAATATATATTTATAATATACTCTATACACTCTATAATACACAGTTTATACGACTGAATGCTTTCATAGTGTTTCAGGAACAATTTGGGTTAAGTTACTCAAAATAAGTAAACCATTACAAATAGCTGATTACTTCTCTAAAAATGTAATCATATTACTGATTACTTATTCTAAGAAGTAATCACATTACTAATTATTTTACTTTAAAGTTACTTTCTAAATCACTTTTCCTAAAAACGATTTTGGTTTTCCATTAAAATTCAAAATGTCTGTATTTCCTCCTCATTCATTGTCGCGCACCTTTCAGCTGTCATAGAAACGCTAACAGATGTACTGTACATATTAATTAATATTTGAAACATATTCTAAATATTACTTTAGCCCAAGTAATGTACTTAAAAGAAATCACATCGAAAGTCAGTAACTGTATTCTGATTACAAGAATTTAAAATGTAATGTATTACACTACGTTACTTAATACTTTGTAGTTGGATATATCCAACACTGTTCAGTAACTAGTTAACTCCAAATAAGAAAGGGTTAAGTTTTAAAGTCTTAAGACCTCAGTGCTCATTCTTGCTATGAACCAATAAATAGTAGCTATACGGTTCTAATGCCTGTCATCAAAACAGTAATTGAGACATTATTCTGCTAAACTATGAGTCTTCATCATTAAAGCCAATGTTGCCTAGCAACAGATATTTCAGAGCACAAAGGAGCAGAGGTGTTTCCTGGCACGAGTCTGCAGTAAGCATGTGAGAGTTTTCCACTGGCACAATGGGAAATGTAATATACATACAGCTGACCACATCCAAGTATGGACCCCAAGACAGAGCTAAAACTGGGAATTAATTAATGTAATTGAACTGATCTAAATTGCAGTTGGCAAGTCACGTGTATAGTCACACAGTCTAATATACCTCTATAATACATGGACTGGAAAATAAATAAGGTGAATTTTGATTTCATGTTGACTTTAATGATGAAGTATGTAGCTCTCACTGATACAACATTACTTTAGTCCAGCATTAACTGAGAAGATACTGCAGCATGTCTGTGTCTTTAATGGTAATGTTAGAAGAGTGACAGGGCAAATGGTTGTGTCAGAGCATGGTGGCATCTGCTCTTGCCAACAGGGCCCCTTAGGCATGGAGGCAATCAGGTCCCCTCACCCTGGATCTTCCCTCACTCCTTCCTTCCAACATATCCGCAATGACCTAGGCAGCCTGTCTCGGGGGCACAGGTGCAAACCAATAAGCCAATCGAGCACACCGGGGCACTAAAATGCAGTTCTGTCTTAAAAAGTGAATTTTTATTTGGAATGAGCACAGGTTATATCCCATCATATAAAATTATTGCACAGAGACTGACACAGATTACAATGTTTTCTATCTTGGTTTTCATGTACCTAGACATGAATGAAGTGGTGCCAAATGAAAAGTCTTGTTTCTGTGATGAATTGTTCTTGGGTATGTCAAAGGAATTGTTCACTCAAAAAAGAAAATTCTGTCATTGTTCACTCACTCCCATGTCATCACAATCTTGTATGACTTTCTGTCATTCGTGGAACACAATTAGGAAATTTTTTGAAGAATATCCTAGCCATCTTTTCCATATAAAGAAAATGAAATTGGACTGGGACTGTCAAGTTCCAAACTGACAAAAAAAGCACCATAAAGTATCATAAAGTCTAGAGATTTATGGACAACTTTTATGATGCTTTATGGCACTTGAATTGTTTTTTTTTTTTTTTTTTTTTTGAGTGATTATTTGCACTAGGTGTAAATTGCACCTACCTCACAGTGTGGCTATTTACACCAAAAAATTGGTGGAAACAGAAATTTACAACAAACTACACCATTAGTGTTGCTGCTGTAGCGTGTAACAGCAATGTGAATGTGTTCGAATACGCCTTGTGTCCCATTTTTCCATCCTGTTTCCTGTCTCCACTCTTAATATTTTCTCTATTACTACTTATAATAATAAATTAAAAATGAACATAAAGGTTGATTTCATCACAGTGATTAAAAGTTTTTATGCAATTAACAATGGTGTTACTACAGTAATATGTTTACAAAGTAACCATGTTTAATTTTGTAGTTACTATGATTTTACTACAAAATACCAAGGTTAGTTTTTGTAAGGTAATGTTAGAGTTAGGTTTAGGAGTAGAGGATAGTGTAGGATGTTTGTGGGACTTCCTTATAATGTGTAGAGTGTCTGTGGGATTCCCCTATTCTGTTTGTTAGTATTTAAATTGAAATTGGGGTACAAATAGTAATTTGCATTTAGTGCAAAGAAGATGGTTTTTGTTGTATCGCTAGTGCAAATAGCCTATGCCTTTTTAGTTTTTTATTTATTTATTCATTTAAATATATATATATATGTATTTAAGCAATATCACATGAGCAAGAATGCGATATGGCCCTACATCAGCACAGCTGTGATTCGGCTGCAGGCACATGGCCGCAGGCTGAGTGCCGTCATATGTAGGTAATTTCTTTATTTTATCACAGATAATGAAACAGATTTATAAAATCCCCCCCTTTTAGGGAGGTCTGTGTATGAATACATTAACAAATTGGCTGACAACACTCATGACTGAATACATGATAATGATTTCAAGCAAAACGGTATAAAAACACAGCTATCCTGGCAAAATTTTCCCAACAGGATTGAGCACCGAGCCATATCAAAGCAGTATTATTTAGCAACCACATCTTTATTAAGCGATCATGACCCCCAGCACCTTTTGTACCCAGAGGTAAATGACAGGTGGCACAAATGTGATTTGTGGATGTTTATTCATTTATGCCAGATCAGGAATAGAATGAAACATTTCCCCCTGTGCTAAAGGATAATGAATAAAACATTTTAAAGCCAAAATACAGACAGTGTTTCATTAGGATCAGAGTGCCGACATAAAGGGGCACAGAGCTATTTTTATACCACAGAGCAAACAACTAAAGGCAAGATCCTGAGACCAAACAGGTCCCTGTTCAATTGGATACTCCCTCTTAAGACAAACTCCAGAATGCATAGCTTCTTCTCTGAGGTGAACACTTACATTAGAATTACAAAAAAAGAGACTGTTCAGAGACAAAACTGTCATGATTTCCTATGTTGATGCATTTCCTATTGAACACGAGGCTGGGGCTCCCACTTTTTTAAATAGCCAGTAACTTTTAGTTTATGTCACAGAACTGAACCATGTTTTGCTACTTACTATTTCTAGAAGCCATTGCATTAGGGGGAGGGGCATTCTCATTCTAGACTTAAGGTGTTTCTCTTCTTGCGCTCATAAAAATGAGTCTTGTCTAACTTTGTTGAAGAGTGAACTCAGAAAACTTGAGGACATAAAACGCATCTATGCGAGTTTTGAGATGTGCTGCAATATGTAGATTCAATAACCTTTTAACAATTTCCTTTTTTTGGAAGTGGGTGATGACGTCAAAAAAGTCCACAAAAATGTAAGGACGCAAAAAGAATGGACATTGAGAAACAGCCTTAGACTTAGATTTTGATTAGACATAAATTAATGATCAATATTTTTTATCAGTTTTTCCTGCAGAGAAAGACTGTAACTTGTAAATTCTTATTTCTGCTTAAAGTTTATTTTTGACTTTTAGGAGTACACTTGCATACAGAGTACCTCAAAGCCAACAGAAATAAATTAAATGTCACAAAACCCCAATTTGTACTTCATGTGGTAATAAAAATCCCCTTGAGAGTTTCAATGTACCTCTCATTAGTCACAATAAAATAAAAAGCCTTGCTTTATGTTAAGAGACAGGAGAGGGCAAATTTTATAAACATCAGTAACTTTCAAGTATCCGAGGACTTTGATAAAAAAAGAAAAGGTCAGATTTTCCCAGACATGAGAGCTTTGATCAAAAGTGCAAATGACAGATGTCTCTAGAATTGGGTCTAATTTGTGTTTTTCATTGTTTTTTGTCTAGTTTGTCTAGTTTGACACATTTACATAAATCTGTTTGTTTCAACTGCTCATGTTAGGTTGGCGTGAGGAGCACGTACAGTATGTTTTAGCAGAAATCATTTTCTCTATCACTGGCTGTCCTCACACTCTACTGGCATAGCACACCAAGCAAAAGGACAGTGATCCATCATTAATCTGAAAGCCATGTTGAGCATAAATCTTTCCGATCTCCCAAAACACAAAGAGAAAAAGCAACAAAAAACCTCTCTGAGGTCACCCTAGTTACCTATTCCAGATCCCCTGTTTCTTTGGGATAAAACGGCATTGTCTTAGGCCAAGTGCACACTACAATACTGAAGCATATTGCCCTGCACACATTTAAAGACTCACATTTGTCCTGTTTTCTGTCATGTTGGTGCACTTTTACATAAGTAATTACAGACTGTGCATCAATTGCAAGTTAATTTTCCAAACCAACTATAGCTACAAGCTTATGCATATAGCAACACAAGAGTTGATTATTCTGACATTCCTTACACGTCATGCACTTATTTGCACAGAATGGAAAAAAGAGCTGAAATATGGATGAAATTAAGCATGGAAAGACATGAGGAGTTTACAAAACTATTTTCTGCAGGATTTGTTTAGGGGGTTAAGTTAACAATGCACACATAATTTGTAGATGGGAAAGTGTCCTTTAAAGAAAAGTGGGGGTAAAAGTGTATCATTGAAATCCACTTGCTTAAAAAATTGAGTGACAGTCTCCTGACTCCCTCCATATATTGTAAGGAGATTCAATAAAAACAATGGAACTTTGAATCTAGGAATTTCATTGGAATCCAATTGTATACCTCATCAATTTATAATATGGGGGGTGGGAGGGGGGGAGAACTATTTGCTCTTGCATTCCTGGCTGACTGCTTGCTCTGTGAATATCTTGTTAGAGAGAGACTAGATCATGTCTCCCCATCGGCCAAATGGCTCAGTCCAGCTGGTTAAAGCAGATCTACTCAGAGCCATCTGTGTGAGAGATTTCTTTCACTCGCTCTCTCTCTCCCAATTAGCTCCTTTCCCACATACAGTCCAGGTACTTTCCCCTTAGGAAATTTCTAGATGAGAACTCTGAAGAGGAACTGCACACCCACGGAGACTTGCATTCGGACACACAAAAGGAACCCCCGTTGTACTATCATCAAGTGTTGACCATTTCACTTCTGATATTGTTTACAAGCACGATTCAATAGCAACAACAAAATCAACAACGCAGATGGGGGACTTTAGGATTGGAGCCACACTTTTGTTAGGGCTGTTTTACACAAACTGTGTCTTCAGGTTACAGTCTTTACACTGGGCGTGAGCCATGTAGTAATGCATCCCTGTAGAGGAGTGATGAGGCACTTAGCATAACCACGCAGCACATGCTGAATGCATTATAAACCTATATATGAACACTATCTTAGGCTATTATGACTCAACATAAAATACTGTACTGAACTACTCACCCATCGACTTCACCAAAAGACATCTTGATGTAAGTTAACCATGCAGTAACAGGCATGCAACACTTTCCTCATATAAATTAGATTTTATGACGATTATGTTAATAAAAAAATTTCAATTACCCACTCTCCATAACATAAACTCAGCAAAAAAAGAAATGTCCCTTTTTCAGGACACTGTATTTTAAAGATAATTTTGTAAAAATCCAAATAACTTTACAGATCTGTATTGTAAAGGGTTTAAACAATGTTTTCCATGCTTGTTCAATGAACCATAAACAATTAATGAACATGCACCTGTGGAACGGTCGTTAAGACACTATCAGCTTACCGACGGTAGGCAATTAAGGTCACAGTTATAAAAACTTAGGTCACTAAAGAGACCTTTCTACTGACTCTGAAAAACACAAAAAGAAAGATGCCCATGGTCCCTGCTCATCTGTGTGAACGTGCCTTAGGCATGCTGCATGGAGGCATGAGGACTGCAGATGTGGCCAGGGCAATAAATTGCAATGTCCGTACTGTGAGACGGCTAAGACAGCACTACAGGGAGACAGGAAGGACAGCTGATCGTGCAACACCTGCACAGGATCGGTACATCCGAACATCACACCTGCAGGACAGGGACAGGATAGCAACAACAACAGCCCGAGTTACACCAGGAATGCACAATCCCTCCATCAGTGCTCAGACTGTCTGCAATAGGCTGAGAGAGGCTGGACTGAGGGCTTGTAGGCCTGTTGTAAGGCAGGTCCTTAGCAGACATCACCGGCAACAACGTCGCCTATGGGCACAAAGTCACCTTCGGGCACAAAGTCACCTTCGCTGGACCAGACAGGACTGGCAAAAAATGCTCTTCACTGACGAGTCGTGGTTTTGTCTCACCAGGGGTGATGACGTTCCCTATCTGTCACTCACTCGACGTTGGTGTCGATGTAGTGACACTACGGGTCCCTATACAAAACGCCACAAGGCTGAACTGTGTTATGTGAACTGGCGGTGTGTGGTGGGCAGACTTGCTGTGTGCCTCATAGCCAGCACACCAGGTCAACACGTAACCTCCCCCAACACAGTTATGAGTGTCGAACGGCCCTTTTTTGGGGACAAGTCGACTACCCAAAGATAGAGACAGGCTTAACCCAGTCGTGGCCTCTTTTCCCCTTCTCTTTTTCCACTTCCTAAAAAAGAAGGGGGATTATCCGACTGGGCCACCAGGTCTAGTCGGGGCGTGTCCCTCCCAAGGGGAGGACACCGCGGAGACCACACCTCGCCCAGGGGGGGGGGTATTTAAGTGGAAAATACATCACATGGTCTTGCCGATCATGTGGAGCATTCTCATAGTAGATCCTACCCAATGGGGGAGGAGTTATTACAAACATGGAGACTGTGGCAGAGGGGGCTCTGCCCAAGGAAGATGCAGTTTGCCAACAAGGAAACGAATTAGCGGAAGATATACATCGCATGGGGTTACCTTACAGGGAACCGCCACATGCAGAGCATCTACCCCAGAACAGGGCTCTTAGTTAGCACGTGTACTGGGCCGGTAGCGAGTCTCTCCGAAAACTCGACTGCCACAGGGCTCGGAGGAAGTCAACCAGGGAACAAATTTTGTGAACACTACTGGGAATTAACAGCGCACATCTTCAGCTCAAAAGGAGGTGGAAGGCGCTATGTGCAAGCGATACACCCGGCCGGCTATCCCGGGCTTATCCACTTGTTGCGTGCCACTACCTGGGATGAAACTGGTTCCACCTGGAGGTTGTAGAACCTTGCAAAGGTGTTGGGTGTTGCCCAGCCCGCTGCTCTGCAAATTCTGCAAATCCAAGGCCCAAGAAGCCACTACACCACGGGTAGAATAGGCTCGTAGCCCTACCGGGGGTGGCATGTTTTGGGCAAGATATGCCATAGTTATGGCATCAATGAGCCAGTGGGCGATCCTCTGCTTGGAGGCAGCGCTTCCTTTCCGCTCTGCACCAAAAGCAGACAAAGAGCTGCTCAGAGATTCTAAAGCTCTGCGTGCGATCCAAATAGTAAAGCACGCACCGGACACAGCGACGACAGGGCCTCCTGGGGCAGCACTTGCAGGTTCACCACCTAGTCCCTAAAGGGGTGGTGGGAACCTTGGGCACATAGCCCGGTCAGGGTCTCAGGATCACGTGAGAGTAACCTAGACCGAACTCCAGGCACATTTCGCTGACAGAGAACGCTTGCAGGTCACCTACCCTCTTGATGGAAGTGAGCGCAGTCAGGAGGGCAGTCTTCAAGGAGAGTGCCTTAAGCTCGGCTGACTGCAAAGGCTCAAAGGGGGCTCTCTGTAGACCCTGAAGAACTACAGAGGTCCGCTGAGGGAACGAGGCATGGCCTGGAGGGATTCGGCCTCCTGGCGCCTCTTAGGAACCTGATGATCAGATCATGCTTCCCTAAGGACTTACCGTCGACTGCGTCGTGGTGTGCTGCTATGGCAGCAATGTACACCTTCAAGGTGGAAGGGGACAGCCTCCCTTCCAACCTCTCTTGCAGGAAGGAAAGCACTGATCTGACTGCGCATCTCTGGGGGTCTTCCCGACGGGAAGAATACCACTTAGTGAACAGACGCCACTAAAAAGGCATACAGGCACCTCGTAGAGGGAGCCCTAGCCTGAGTGATCGTGTCTACTATTGCAGGCGGGAGACAGCTTAGGTCTTCCACGCCCCGTCCAGGGGCCAGACATGGAGATTCCAGAGGTCTGGGCGCGGGTGCCGGATGGTGCCCCTTCCCTGAGAAAGAAGGTCCTTCCTCTGGGGAATTTTGCCAGGGGGGAGCTATCGCGAGGAGCGGGCCACTAGGGTGCTTACCAGGACGACCTTCTCCTCGTCCTCCCTGACCTTGCACAGGGTCTGTGCAAGCAGGCTCACTGGGGGAAAACGCATATTTGCGAATGCCAGGGGACCAGCTGTGTGCCAGCACGTCTATGCCGAGGGAGGCCTCGGTCAGGGCGTACCAGAGCGGGCAGTGGGGTGGATTCTTGGGAGGCGAACAGGTGCACCTGTGCCTGTCGAATCGACTCCAAATCAGCTGCACCACCTGACACTACGTGTCCGCCGTAGTGTTGAGGTTACCCGGGATGTGAGTGGCTTGCAGCGACTTGAGGTGCTGCTGACTCCAGAGGAGGAGACGGCGGGCAAGTTGTGACATACAACGAGAGCGCAAACCACCTTGGTGGTTGACATATGCTACCATTGTCGTGTTGTCTGTCTGAACTAACACGTGCTTGCCCTGGATCAATGGCCGAAACCTCCACAGGGCGAGCAGAATTGCCAACAACTTGAGGCAGTTGATGCGCCAATGCAGCTGTGGACCCGTCCGGAGGCCGGTGGCTGTGTGCCCATTGAAAACGGCGCCCCAGCCCATTTTGGAGACATCTGTCATGACCACGACGTGCCTGGGGACCAGTTCTAGAGGAACACCTGCTCGTAGAAACGAGAGGTCGGTCCAAGGGCTGAAAAGACGGTGACAGACCGACGTAATGGCCACGCGGTGTCCCGTGGCGCCATGCCCGTCTCGGGACTCGAGTCTGGAGCCAGTACTGAAGCGGCCTCATATGCATCAACCGGAGCGGGGTGGCCACCGCCGAGGATGCCATATGCTCCAGGAGCCTCTGAAAAAGTTTCAGTGGAACCGCTGTTTTCTGTTTGAATGCCTTCAAACAGGCCAGCACCGACTGGGCGCGATCGTTCGTAAGGCGCGCCATCAAGGAGACCGAGTCCAACTCCAAACCGAGAAAAGAGATGCTCTGAACCGGGAGGAGCTTGCTCTTTTCCCAGTTGACCCGAATCCCTAGAGGTGTGAGAGCACCAGGTCCCTGTGTGCGCACAACACGTCTCGAGAGTGAGCTAAGATTAGCCAGTTGTCGAGATAGTTGAGAATGCGAATGCCCACCTCCCTTAACGGGGCAAGGGCAGCCTCTGCGATCTTCATAAAGACGCGAGGAGACAGGGACAGGCCGAAAGGGAGGACTTTGTACTGATACGCCTGACCCTCGAACGCAAACTGCAGGAAGGGTCTGTGTCGAGGAAGGATCGAGACGTGAAAGTACGCATCCTTCAGGTCTACCGCCGCAAACCAATCTTGATGCCGGATGCTCGCTAGAATGCGTCTTTGCGTCAGCATCTTGAACGGGAGTCTGTGTAAAGCCCTGTTCAGTACTCGCAGGTCCAAGATTGGCCGCAACCCACCGCATTTTTTCGGTACAATGAAGTAGGGGCTGTAAAACCCTTTCTTCATCTCGGCTGGAGGGACAGGTTCTATCGCGTCCTTCCGTAGGAGGGTAGTGACCTCCGCGCAAGGTAGTAGCGTTTTCGTCTTTCACCAAGGTGAAGTGGACACCGCTGAACCTGGGCGGATGCCCGGCGAAGTGAATCACGCAGCCGAGTCGGACGGTCCGGACCAGCCCTCGTGACGGATTGGAAGGCGCAAGCCATGCGTCCAAGTTCCGCGCAAGGGGGACCAAAGGGACAACATCATCGGATGTACCGGCAGGTGGGGCCTCGCGGCGGGGCAGAGCTCGAGGTGCCACATCACGTCGTGGCCGTGCTGAGTCCGAGGACATCGAAGCACTTACCTGGCTCCTTGTGACCACCCCCGGAACAGCCTGGGACGGGGGAGGAAGAGGCCTGTCCTCGTGACCCATGGAGACTGTCACATCGGGGGCGGATTTGTGCCACAGCTGGACGCTCAGGGCGGGAGACCACCGCTGGAGCGCCAACCTGCCAAATGGAGTGGTGGACGGTGGTCGTGATGCCAGCCGTACACACCGGATACGTGACCCAGGGAACAAGGCAACCACTCTTGCTGAGCTCTTGAGTACTGCATCGTATGTTCGGGGGAGTGGCATGCAAATACCACTCGCCAATTTTCATTGGCCTTTTATCAAGACCAGAGGTGTCTCGGGCTCCCAAGAGTGACCCCTAGTGTCACTACATCGACACCAACGTCGAGTGAGTGACAGATAGGGAACTCAAACCACTCCCATTGAAGTCACACAGCAGATTTGCTCACCATTTGCACACAAATAATATGTGAAACAGGCGATACTCTTTGGATACTTTGTTTGTTTTTATGTTATTTTTGTTAAGGGTATTGGAAAATTAGCACAATCCTCTAAGTAGCAGGCTAGAAGCTACAAGTTTGTTTACTCATGGTGGCTTCTGACTCTTTGCATTTCTCATTGCTTTGTGCATCATACATGTTTGACCACTCAGAGGTTGCAGGACCTCCCACAGTCCGTCTTCTCCAAAAAATACCCTAGAGTAGGAGCTAAATATGTCACTCTAAACGGCTAAGAGGAACTATAATTTCTCATGTGCAAAAAAATGAAAAACAGTAGTTCTACGTAAAAGTACCTAAAAAAGGCTTTAATTCCAGCAGTGGGGAAGGGCCTAAGAAGATGTGTTCCCCAATAATAAATTTATAAGGTGTACAAGTGAATTCCAAAGAAATTCCAAGTTACAAAGTTTTTATTGAATCTCTTTGTAATAGGGAGTCAGGAGACTGTCACTAAATTTTTTAAGCAAGTGGATTTCAATGATACACTTTCCCCATATTTTTCTTCAAATGACACTTTTCCATTTACAAATTATCTGTATACTGTTAACTTAATCCTCTCAACAATTCCTGCAGAGAGTATTGTAATCTCCTCACACTGTGACTTGACGTGGTTACATGGCATGACATGGTAACATGGTATGGCAGGATCCTGACTTGGCCGTGGTAGGCGTGGATGCTGACTCATTGGCCATGGCAGGCGTGAGCGCTGGACCGTGGAGCAGAGGCGGGCCTGGACCGTGGAGCAGAGGCAGGCCTGGACCGTGGAGCAAAGGCTTGCTTGTGACATGGTATGGAGCAGTCTGGGGCTTGGCTGAGACATGGCATGGAGCAGACTGAAGCTTGGCAGTGACATGGCATGGAGCAGGCTGAGGAGTTGCTGTGACATGGCATGGAGCAGACTCTGGCGTGGCTGTGACATGGCATGGAGCAGACTCTGGTGTGGCTGTGACATGGCATGGAGCTGACTCTGGCGTGACTGTGACATGGCATGGAGCTGAATCTGGCATGGCTGTGACATGGCATGGAGCTAACTCTGGCGTGGCTGTGACATGGCATGGAGCTGACTCAGGATCAGGGGAAGAAGGTGGCGCAGGCTCCATGACGTGGGACCCTGGCTTGTCGGCCATGACGTGGGACCCTGGCTCATCGGCCATGACGTGGGACCCTGGCTTGTCGACCATGACGTGGAACTCTGGCTCGGCGGCCATGACGTGGAACTCGTTTCCACCCTTCCCTGGTCTTTTCACCTACCCTAGACTGTTTGTAGTTATGCTACTGATACAAGAGTTAAATATTACATAAAATACATCACTTTACAGTAACAACTTTGGCCAATTAATGTGCTGGAAAAAAAATTCTGACCATCGAAGCGTCAATGTGTGTGTGTGTGTGTGTGTGTGTGTGTGTGTATATAAATAAGTTAGTTCTGGTCCTCGAATCTGATTGGACAAGAGCCGATCCATGAGTACTGATGGTCTCACATCATCATCACTCGGACGATTCACTGTGTGTATCACTCCGTTTGTGTTCGTGCAGTTCTAAACTAAAGTGTAAGAGCAGTGCAATGTGTTTAGAGATATGTCTCTTTACATTTAATTTTGTGACATTACATATTTTAGCCAGCAGGTGGAGGCAAAAGACCATTTTTGTGTGTAATATGAGCCAGTAGGTGACGGGAAGTGAGTCAGCGTCACTCAGTGTTTATATTCAACACCACTTCCGTGATCGCTCGTATTACTTCTACACTATTAAAGCTAGGAAATAGCTTCAAACGGCTTTAAACTAACAACTTCAGCAATAAGGCTCATTACAGCTGAGAGACACAACAGACTGATTAATTACACAAACTCATGGCGCTTACCTCTTAACGGACTTTCCACACGGGAGAGGACAAAATGGCGGAGGACATTGCGGTTTCTATAGTGAAAGACTCTTGTGCACCAGCTACCGTGAAATAGGGAGAAATACCCCCACTATATATGCAATACCCCATATATATATATATATATATATATATATATATATATATATATATATATATATATATATATATATATAATTAAAAAAATCAAACCTATAATAATGTAAGACACTATATAATGGCTATGGTTTTTCACATATCCAGACACATGGCAAGCCAGAACAAATAGATATATTTAATATCTAACAATACTATTAACTCTGGCTCTTGGTTCAGCAATGACGAAAGAGAAATTCCAGCAAACAGACAGAATCGGAACCATCTGGTTGACATGGAGCTTAATTTCTGAGTCTCTCCTCTCACCACAAATATTGATGAGAAGGTGGAGGGGTTGGTATGGAGTGGGTGGTCCGTTATAGTGGAGAGGGGCCTGTCTGCTAGGGAGTCCCTTTAAAACTCAAGGCCCCTTTATATCTTCCTGCCCTTATTGTCTGGAAAGCATCTGGCTGGGATGTTCGTGCTCGTCGCCTCTGCCCCTCCTCTTGCCTGCTAGAATCCAAGACCCCCACCTCCCACAACCCAAACTACTAAATGAGAAACCAAGATCAAAATAGCCCAACCAATCTCCTGGCATGTCATAACCCATTATACTCAGTAAATAAAACAGAATGCTTACTTGCTCACAGAGCACCTTAAATAACCCACTTGAGAAAGAGTTTCCTGAATATATAGTAGCCATTTTTACAAATATAACTTGGCAACCTGTTAGTCCTTTCTCTTTCTTCGGCCCTAAATGACCTGTTGTGTGTTCGGTCACAGAGTATAGGAGTCCTTACGTATAAGACATAGTGTTTAAGTAACAATTATACAACAGTTAGTTGTCTAATTTGATGTTCCAAGATAATATTTAGTATAACAGCACTGTGATGTTTTACTGTTTATATCACTTCGCTTATCTGTTCATGGTGTTCCTGACAGGCTGTCAGTCTTTTCATTGCTTGGCGACACAGAAAGCTTGATACTTTGGATTCTTTTGGAACTATTTTCATTGGCAGAGATAAAATCTATGAAATACCTGGCCAAATTTTGGCTAAAATATAGAAATACATATTCAATCCAAGGGCTGTTGCAGGAGACCTTTATCTCAAAATCACTTCTGAAAGCAAAAAGATTGCCAATGAGGCCAGAAAAGCTTGATCTCTAAGACAAGGAGCTTTGTGTACTTTTGTACCTAAAAATCTAAGGATTGTGTGCCAAGCAGATGTAGTTATCAAACTTTTAGATGTAATTAATATATGTAAGATGAAATGAGAAAAACAGACAAGATCTTTCCTCAAAACCACCCAAAGCAGGAAAATTATATTTAATTGCTCACCTATAGTTTACTAAAGGATTACAAGACCTTCCCGAAAATCAACAGGGAGCTGAATTCTACCAAGCTTTTCCAGTAATTTAATTTTCCCAGGCTATCTTTCACTGGCAATGACTGTTTAAAAATATGAATGCATCAAAAAATTTCTAATTGTCCCCTCGCTTTTCAGCTAACTCGCACACATGCACGGAAACATGCAAAAACCAAATTTTAATGAATGGGAAATGCATGTAAACACACAGCGACTTGCCATGGCAACGCAGTTCAGTTTGACAGTATGTTTACACTCTGGAGAATTTGGTCTCTTTTCATTTTCTGGGTTGTTAGGAGATCCAATTCCTATGGTAACTGTAGCTCTTATATTGAGGCTCCTCCTTTTATGGAGGTGGTCAAATTGTAGTTTTGCAGACATACTGAAATTATTAACCAATGCTTCTTACAGAAGACCAGTCCACTACAGAAAGTACAGTAGTAATTCAAAAATGATTTTTTTCTCTCTCTTTTGACCAGACACTATACTATACTTACTGTATAAAAATCTCTACAGGACACTATTAACATTGTAATATTATATGGCTTAACTGTACTGTACTGTGCTACTGTAAGGATCCTGTAACCTCAGTCAGCCTTGTTTATTGTTTTTGGTGTCAGGATCCTGTAGCCTGTTGCACGAAACTAGTTGAACAAACTCATAGTTTCATAGTAAATTTCAGGTGGGCAAAACCAATCTCAAGAAAGACGCCCACATTAAACATTCTCTGTCAACTCAGAGTTTGATCCTGAGTTCATGCTTAACCCTAAAGCGCGTGCACATGAATGAGTGACGTTTGCTATCAACAGCCAATGTGTGAAGCTTGGAGAGAGTCAGCGTGAGAAATTCAGAGTGATTTATGACTCAGCTGAAGATCAAGAGTTCATTATAAAAGTATGAAGAATATAAACATTTATGCAGCAAAAAGATACACTGCTGCTGCCTGAGGAAGTTCAAGTTAACTGCTGAAAAAATAACTGAATATAATGTGTAATTGAATTTATAGGTTCACAATAAGATCATACAGGCTTATTAATTTTAAAAGCCTAAAAA
This sequence comes from Myxocyprinus asiaticus, assembly GCF_019703515.2. Classification (NCBI taxonomy): domain Eukaryota; kingdom Metazoa; phylum Chordata; class Actinopteri; order Cypriniformes; family Catostomidae; genus Myxocyprinus; species Myxocyprinus asiaticus. The sequence goes on along the minus strand of NC_059375.1, from coordinate 27,848,009 downwards.
TCTATATAGTTATTTAAAATGTAAAAGCTTTTATATTCATTTAAATTAAAAGCCTAATATAATTTAATAAAGTGCACGCCATGTCACTTTGTGTGATGCCTACAATATAATTTTAACAAGTATATTTGTTCAGGTGGAAAAACTCATCACAAAATATATAAATGTGTCTTTAAAGTGTAAGAATCACATTACAAACACATCTACAAACAGTATTTTTTCTGAGGTTCGCAGCATCACACACTGCATACAGGAACAGCATGTAAAGAAATGCAAAGAAACTCAATAATAAATGTTCATGTGCTGCTTAAAAGATACAAGGTTGCCTGATCTCTTAAATAAACCATTTTATAATATCAATATATAGGCCTTATATATAAAATATATCATTTCCCTATGAAGTGTGCTTTAATTTGAACAGCGAGAGATACAGGAGGAATGACCTCATTGTGTCAGAGATGTCACTTTGCTCATAGCTCATTGGTTCAGTATCTATCTGCTCCGGAGCAGGGTAGCCGTGTAGCATATGATGCTATGGCGATGAACACTGGTAAAAACCATCCCGCCTTCTTGAGACCGAAAAACCAGAGTTTGCTCAAACTAAACTCAAACTTACCTGGGTAGCCACTGAAATCAGCTGTGTGCAACAGGCCTCTGACATCCATGTCGTGTCTCTTGTTTTGTGTGAGCACATGGTTCCTGTTTGTGTTCTTTTGCCATGTGCCCTTCTGTCATTGTCTTTGTTTCTTTGTTGCATGTAAGCACATGCTTTCTGTTTGCTGTCTTGCCATGTGCTCTCCTGTCAGTTCTGTCTTGAGTGATAATCCCGCCCCTCTTGTTTGCCTGATTATTAGTTAATTTGTCTCACTTGGTGTTCTTTGTTACCTTTATCATTTGCTCCTTATTTATTCTCCCAGTGTGTTTTTTGTGGTTGTATCCCTATCAAGGTGTCAGTTTGGCATTCTCCCTGTGAGTCTTCGTGTCCAGCTGGATTAGTCTGTTGGATCCTGCCTTTGATGCCTCGCTCATGTGTCTCTGTTGGCTCTCGCTGTTTTGGCCGGTGAGGCTTCCCTCTTCAGTCCAGACTGGTGGATTGGCTTGCTGGTTTTTCTCCCTTTTCTTTCTTCTCCCTGCCATGGTGGCTCTCAGACTCTCAACCATGTCTGTTTGTTGTGGCTTTGCAGCACACTAGGTTACCCACCTGACTCTACCTTGCCTGACTTTTGTATTGTTTTGTTAAACATACTGTGTTAACCAATAATTTTTTTTTAGTTTTTATTTTTATAGTGCATTCTGCTATACTAATACTGTTAACAATATATACTGTACTATACTAAATTACAAGTAAATTTAACGTTGTTAGTGGAGAGACCACTCAGGACACCATGGCAGTTACAGTCAGTTAGTTGTTAACGCTAACTTACCTTGCTTGTTAGCTAATGTTTACAAATGATATAAACTCTATATTCTAGATAACATGATACTTAAGCTTGAGTTTCCCTCTTGCTTGTGAAATGGGTGGGGTGTGTGTCGTTGGCACCAGAGCGGCATATTAAGGGCGGGTTTTAGGGAAATGCTGCTGGACTATTGGCCTGACGGTGGGAAACCAGATCTGTTTTGGTCTGTCGGCTTGAAGTCCGAGGCTATTAGCCCCGGCTGACTAGTTTATACCCCTGGGTCACACTGGCCCGATAGAAGAAAATTGGCTATTGTGTCTGAAGTTGCTTTTTATTGGAAAAAAAAAAAAAAAAAAAATGGTGACTGAGGCTGTCAGTCCCTAAAATTCATAATTGCTCAACATATCCTTTTGTTTTCTACAGAAGAAATGAAAATGTGTTTGGAATGACATGATGTGAGTAAATAATGACAGGGTTTTCATTTCGGGTTGAACAATCCCTTTAAGTATGTATATGCTACGTATGTATAGACCCACTCCAGCCATAGAATAACATGGAAGCTGACAATAGCCTTATTGATGGGCATCATAATATAAAACTACTTTTTACAGGGTACCACTGTAGTGCAGACTGCCAGAGAACCTTAAAGAGGCTAATGTAGAGAAATCCTCAAGAGATGGAGATAGAAGAAAAGATAAACCAGAAAGAAAGGAGAACAGCCAAGGCAATACACTCAAAACATGCAATCTGGCAGAACAATCCTCAGTGGGCGAGGGGCGAGAGAACTCAGCATACACTTCTCTCTGTGATTAGAACATGAAAAGACATGATTCACCCAGGTGTACGGAAAGTAGCTGGGAGATGAATATAGTGATTCAGAGAGATGAGATGGAGAGCCATAAAGCCAGCAGACTTTACCTGAACAAACTAAAAAGCTTTACATTCAGCATAGCATCAGAGCTTAATAGTATCTCTGTACATTCTCAGTCTCTCTATTGAACTTGCTGCTTCCATTGATATAAAAGCACCTGTTTCCTTCAGACAGTTTCCACAGTCTGTGGAGAAGAAAAGTGTTGGGGAGTAACTAACTAAAAGTAGCAATGCTATTAACTTAAAGGGATTGTAATGAACATTCTGAAAATTGTCATCAGTTACTTGCCATTATGTTGTTCCAAACCCATGATTTTTGTTTTTCCAGGAAACACAAAAGGAGATGTTAAGCTGAATGTTCAGTCTCAGTCACCATTCACTTTTATTGTATGTAATAAAGATGCAATAAAAGTGAATGGTGACTGAGGCTAACATTTGCCTAAAATGTACTCTTGTGTTCCACTTGGAAGAAACAAAGGGTAAATTATGACATAATTTCCATTTTTACATGAACCATCATTTTAAGACAGGGAAAGTTAATGTGGAGAGTTACATCCTGCAGAACAGGGGTTTAATTGAGTGGTGGTCCATCCAGGAAGCACAGGTAAGAGTTGATCAGCAAGCAAATCTAAAGAAAATGCTTAATCCCCCTGATGAACTGCTCAACCATGTCTGCAAACTCCAAGTCAGGTCTTCAGGTCTGTTCCATGATTCCTTGCTGTGTTTCAGTTAATTTTTTGGCACTGCTTGAAATTCAAACTGACCCTTTAGACTAAAAAGGTTTAACAAAAATATTTTTTTTAGTTTGAAAATCAGATTCCATGTTATTTATTTATTTTTTTGCTGTTCAGACTGCAAACAACTAAATGGATTCAAGTGGAATACACCAAAAATCAGATTTTTGCTGGCTGTCTGAACAAAGCCTAACACAATTGTTCTCTGTACTGTACTTTTAAGTTAAGCTTCACATGGGTAACTCCAATGCAATACGGGAAATGCAAATGTCAAGGAGATATTGGCAGCACATAAACCGGATATGGAAGTTTGCCACACGATGCATAGATTCTGTGAGGATGCTAAAAATCCCATAGGCTTGCAACACATTTTTATTTATATGTTAGACTGTGTGTGATCAATGCCAACCTTGTTCAAGCATCTTGTATAAATGTCACATAAAACCCCATGGAAGGCCTGTACTGTTTTTGTTAACATAATCATAAGACCTCCAAAGATATACATACACATGTAGTCACACACATAATCACATATGTTGGCGAAACACACAATAGAGGACACACGCTGTTGCGCACACATCACCATAAACCAAGGCATTCAAATACACATCAGATGTAGTTCTATAAACATAGATCCAAGGAAAAAAACATATTCTATTAACATAAACCATTACATAGCCTAATGGTCGAACACAAGATCGCACAAAGCAATTCTTCTCATTAGGCTGCTGAATCAAGTCTCAAGTCTCAGTAGGGATGTTATTTTTCTCTTGTTAACAATCCAATAGCTTAATCCCTCCACCACTTGCTCTCGAAGCATTTCAGATGGATCCCAGCAAACACAAGATGCAGAAGAGTGCAAAACAATATCCTCAAAGACAGAATTACTGTATCTATCCCAGCTCTGGCGTGCCATTTGATTTCACACACTCAAAACAGAGAAAAAGATTGAAGCATTTCCTATTGACTTTTGACGAGTACAGTTGTAAGAGTCCACTAATGTTTTTGTACTTACATCAATCTATTGACTACTTGTCTTTGTTTCATAGTGTGAGAAAATATGGCACTTCTAAGAACCCTGTGGAAAGTGGTTTTCTACAACATTGCTTGGTTGCTGTAAATTAGTTTGATCAAATAACTCACTGCCTCACATAAAATACTATGTCTGTCCCTGTGTACAGTATCTGAACAAGAAAAAAGCTTTGACTAAGACTAAGTGCATCCTTAAAACCTGACACATTCTTGCAGTTTTGCATGTCTGTGTCAACTTCACTCTTTTAAAAACAGATAAAAACACATACCCCCTGGGAGCATAGAACAAAATATTACTGCAAACTGCCCCCAGAGCTCACACGTAATATGGCAAGGTTTTCTGTTGTCAATATTTACAAAAGCCTTGAATTCCAGTCAACATCTTGAGGAACATCTGCTAACAACTGACAAGTAACATGAGAAGGCATTTGATGGGATTGGTTTAATTTGTCATTTTTATTTTTTCAACTTTTCACTATTAGACACCAAAAAAATATATATTTTTTTTATCCTATTATATAATTTTGTTATATGCTATCATTGTCAAGGGACCAGAAACCACCTAGTAATCACTCTAGAAACTGCATAGCCAAGGGTGTAGATTTGGCTTGAATATTGGGGGGGGGGGGGGTTGCAGCGTGAAGCATCTACTTAGGTTGTACTTGCTTGTTTTGATTGTTGGGGGGTTACCTCCCCACCATCCCCCCTGGAAAATACGCCCCTGTGCATAGCAACACCCTAGCAACATGGCGGCAAATTTTAAAAGGGCAAACACCACTCACATTTTCTTTATAAAACGTAAAAATTCTAATTTTCATTGTCAATGCCTTCAGTTAAACTGACATGGAAGACTGTTTTAATTATTTCAGAGGAATTGGCTATTTTGATATAAAGAAAGTTGTTGCAGTATCTGTAACGGTAGATGTTCATTTCAAAACATTCATAAGCCACATTGTGCATTACCTCTTTTTTTTTCATTAATCGTTGTTTGACAGTTACTGTATAATTTTCAGTATCGCTAACAATATAACTATCCTTCAGGAAATGTCTTAACACATTTTTCCTTTGTTAAGAGCATGCAACATTTATAGCTAACTCACTGACTGTCAGCTAATGCATGTTTTCTTTAACAGCCTCATAACACAGACATAATGAAGTCTTGAGAGGATATAAAACATATCAGGACATCATAATTACTTATCAAAGCTACAGAAACAATAACAGAATCTTCATTATTTGGGAGACTATGTGCCCTATAGAAACTTAAAGGTGCTCCAAGCAAAAGTTTTTTGTTTTTTTTTCATGGAAATGTATGCATGCCCTTAGGATGTATCTGCACATAACCAAAGCTCCAACATCCTTATCTGTGATGGCAGAAGTCACAAATCTCACCCCACAGTAGTTATTTCAGTCTCCAGACTTTTAAAACCAAGTGCCATCAATGTCAGTAGATGAGCATGTGATAATTCATGTGTTAGATTTCAGATTTCTTTAGGAACTGTGACAGAACAAGTGATTTCTTCAGTAAAGACCATAGTGAAATGAAAGTTATATTACATAGCCAAATCAGTGGCATTTTTTCCGAGTAGGCAAGGGAGGCAGTGCCTCCTCAAAAATTTGGCTGCGAAAAATATAAGACTGTGCATAAATTAAAGAAATAAAATATTAAGAAATGTGACCTCATAATACGTATAGCAGTCATATTTCAAAAGTAACTGTAAACTGGGTCACCTCCAGCATACCTAAAATTATTTCTGCAGAGGTACGTTCCCATCAGAAGCCTGTGGTCGGCTAATGAGTGGCGCCTTGTTGCACCAACACAAAGAGGCACCAAATCACTTTCCTGGGACTTTTGGTTTCACTGTACCTCGTTGGTGGAATGACCTTTCCAACTCCATCCGTGAAGCAGACTGACTCTCTGTCTTCAAAAAACCACAACCACAAAATACAGGCAAAAGTAATGTGAGGGGAGACAATGCCTTCACTTAGCGCTGATTTGTTCAATACGCTTTCAGTCAATCAATGCGATAGTGCCTGACTCTCATGCTCACACTCACAGTGGGTCTCTGCAGATCACTATGAATGAGACCAGCTAATGGAAGACTATTTACAAAGTAAACAACTAACCAACATGGACAACACCACTTTTGGTCACGTCTAAATTCAAATTAATTTCAGATTACTTAAAATGTCAGTGAGCCACTCTTTGGTGAGCACTCACACTTAAAGGTACAGCTCCAGGGCATCATGACATCAGTGTTTACCGAGAAGTAGATGACTAATAATCCAAAAATAAGGTGACTATAAAAAATAATAGGTGAACAGACAAAATAAAATATGCTTCTTGCTGTATTATTGTAGGTAGGCTAATATTTTTGAAGCAATGTACAAATAATTATAAATGTATAAGAGTTTGTTTCATGTGATTTAATTTAATAAATAGTCTGTTATATGAAAATACAAAAATGTAAGAATTGTATGCTTATTAACAGTGTAACATAAATGGTTTTTCATGTAGGGCTGTCAATTGGGCAGAGAAACTAAATTTGAATTTTTACCTTAAAAATGTTCTACATTTGACTTAAATTTGAATTTTAAAGTCAGCTGACTTTTTAAATTGACGTTATTTCCTTAGTTCACAAGAGGGTGCATTGAATACAAATTCCTGGCTGTTAAAAAAACATTCCATTTTAAACTAAAGTGCAAAAATAAATAAAATAAAAAATAAAAGTCAGTTCATATTCTCAAAAGTCAAAAGTAAAACAAGAGGGGAAACACTTGAATAGGCAGTTCTGTATTAACATGGTGTTACACTTGCACTTGTGCCACAGTATATACTACCACACAGTGGCGGTTCTAGCTTGTATGGCGCCCTGTGCGAAACCCGCTTCAACGTGCCCCAAAAGTTGTTGACGGGGAGGGGGGGTTGTAAGGTGCCATGGGCGAAACCTGCTTCAACACTTCCCCAAAGCTGTTGGGTGGGGGCCTCGCCCTGGGCAACTGTACATGTCGCCCATGCCTAAATCCGCTACTGCTACCACAGACTCAATCTTCATAATAACAGCAATATGCCACAGTGTTTTTCATTAATTACAGCTGTATGTAGGGTAGAATTATTCCCAGATAGTAGTGGTATTCGGCTGAACTCGGTGGTAAAGCGGCTGTTCAAACAGATGGAACACAACAGAAAGGAACAGAACGTGAGGATCTCGAGACACACATTTCCAACTTGAACTCCTTTACAGACAAACCGATTGCTTAATCTAAGAAATGCTGATAAGAGAGCAAGACGCAACGGCCAAAGACCTCCACCTACTGTAAGGGGCTGTTCACACTGAATGCTTTTGCAACCATCCAGTTTACCATTTGTTTTCCTATGTAAACGTGCTAGACGAACGTCTTTGTTTTCGCTTTGTTTTTATTTATTCAGCGTCTCGTGCAGGAGCACTGTTTTTTAGATGCCATGTCAAGTTAAAAAGAACTTTAAAATGCATCTTGAGACACCTGGTTTCTGTTAAACTGTATTTAGTTGCGCTTCATCTAGCCTTTTTTAGTGCAAGAATGTAATTGGTCTGAAGTCATCGTCAAAATTCGAATGCGCAGTTTATTCAGTTAGTTTACTAGAATTAGTCAAACATTTGTCATTTTGATTTGCTGTCATGAACCGCTTACACTCCGTCAAACAAGAACAATGTGAAGATATGTATGATCTACATTACATTTAAGTTGTTTTTGAAGTTGTACATTTATATATTTGAATGCATATATTTATTTAATGCACATACATCGTTGAACCATCTCAGTTTATGTGCCCCATGACTCTGAATGAAATCTAAGTATATTTTTTATCAACTCATATTTTCCTCTCAACTCATACTGAATATTTTTATTTTTTTTTTAATGCTTTTTTAACCCCTCTATGTGAAGAATTCCTGCAACGCTACTTTAGAATTTGGCTAAAAGAATGTATCTTAGGAGAAGATGTAATTTTGCTGCATATATCCACCTTTTTCCTCACTTCTCCAGGGGCAGTGCCATTACGACAAGAAACTTACTCTTGGATGCTCCACAGCTCCGCTTAGTTGTTGCTATCAGCTAGACAACGTTACTGGTGATGGCGAGAAGCCATTTAGGAATTTGTGCTTTAAGATGGTGTTATAACAGCTACAGAAGGCTTAAGTCTACTGGAAAATTAATCTGAAATTAATCTGAATTAATCGTATAATGACTAACCCCCAAAAAATGTCTATGCCCGAAACATTTCAAGATGCACCAGTTGTAATAGGCAGAGGTTGCGTTAACCAAATTCTCCATCATTTGCCAAATTTGTAAAACATTGATGGATAATTAAAACTGGCATCATATTTACAAAAAAAACCAAAACAAACAAACAAAAAAAAAGAACCAAGCACATAATTTTTTATTGTAATCACCTTTATGAGGCTCCAATCTCATTGTGGGCTGTGAGTCTTTGTGAGAGGGAGTGAGAGCACGTTCTCAGCAGTGTCACCGTGAGAAGATGCAGGACTCCAGATTAACATTTGAGAGCAGTGTTCTATAGAAGGTGGCATCAGCAGTGGTAAAGTTCGGGTGTTGGGGATTATAAAATGAAAAATTTGAAGACATAAACTAATAATAAAAGTGATATTATTATTGTATTACAAAAATATGTAAGTGCAATTACCAATAATATTGCATATTTTGTCCCAACCAAATGCATATTCGACAGTAATGCATTGATTTTGAGTTGGGATACAGATGTAAATTTACTAGTATTAACAACAGTAACATCTATAAATGGTTATCTATAACATCTATAAAAGGTACAAATGCACCGTGCGCATGTGTGTGATTGTGTACTTATCAATTCGGGGATTGCCCTCAAAAGCGTATGTCCATCACAGCTTTTAGTGAGAATGGATTTACAGTATGTTCAGTAAACATGGACTGTTTTCAGTGATATTTCAGTGCTTGGTAATGGGAATAAGTTGCGAACCGGAAGTCTGTAGTGTCCGCGTTGGAAGCATGGGCTAAGCATAATGGGTAATTTTGATGTCCAGGAAAATCATGGGATAAACAGCCTTTGCGTTGGAAGCACACCTATGATGCCCTAAAATGCTATTTAGGTTGGTTTTTGGAACAGATATAGAGTTGGGGCGGAATTTTATTTTTAGGAAAGAAAGAGCAAAGCCAAGATAACGTGAAGTCCTAGAGAACTGGGGAAGTCACCTGAATCTCACAGATTTCTTTTCCTAGGGCTCTTTAATGACTTGGGTTTGTCATGCAGGGCGTATTTCACGTGAAATTCTCTTGAAAGTTTTCATGTCTGCAAACTCTAGTAAGGCTGTACTTATCATAATTCCTTTGTCTTCTCCCTGAATTTTGTTCAAAATTTTCAAGGACTTAGCACAAAGCAAAAAGCAATCAGTGGCATACCAAATGCACATTCGGCACACACAATGTTGCTATTAAGCATCTTTTTGTCACTTTGTTCCTGGAAATTCAGGTAATACGACATCTTGCGGTGTGATATCAGCTGAAGAGTTCTGATTACAGAGCATGTTCATTCTTACACAATCCCTGGCACAAATACACAGTGATTTCAAATCTTTTCAAACCAACCAAGAAAAATCAAGGTGTTTCACTTATTGTACCTTTTTCAATAACTCCAAACCAAAGACATGAAAAGAGGTATGGTAACACAGAAGATGCCTCATCTCATCATACAGTAGATGTCAAAAACGGTGCTCTTCACTAAATAGAAAACTGTAATTAGCCAGCACTAGATACTTATCTGAGTGTTGCTCATTAAGGGGGCTTATCGCCACTTCTTTGGCTGGCTTTGAGAGAGGCTGAATGTCAGATTAAACCTCTGGATGCTAACAACATTGCCTTGATTAATATTTCAAGCAACTTAAACATGGTGCGGTTTTGAAGGAATGTAGAAAGATCCTCTCCTCTCAACTGCATTACTCGGTCATCCTGAGGCCCACTCTCACAAAGCGTCATTAATGCAGCACACGCTGGCTTCATCTGGTTTGCATTTCTTTAAATCAACAGGGAAGTACAGGGGTGCTCTATGCTTATTGGTTGAAAGAAAACAGCTCCTCCCTCTGAATGGTATCTCAATAATAGACCCCCCTCAGGCAACACAAATACATTCTGAAACATCGGAGCGACAGCCAAACTTTCAAAAGTTCAACTAATTGGGGGACATTTTCTCCATGTTTCTTTCACTAACAATCTTTACTTCCCCCAACTTGCGATTCTCTGCAATTAACAGCGCTATTATTACCCTCGGGTCCTGGTTGAGAAGTCTTGGCTTTCCACAGCCTAAGGAAGGTAGAATACGCTTTAAGTATGTCAGGGGTTACCATGAGTCACAGTCCCACACACATACTGTACTCGAGCCGCCCCATCCACCCTACTATTCCAGCTGGTTCCCACGTGCAGACAGACTTCTGCTGTTCTTAGGTCAGGTGGAACCCGCCACAGTTACTTAGCTAAAAGGCCCACTGGAAAAGGGCAGTACCCTGTGTTTGTTCTCTATTATTTGCACTTATGAACAGTGCTGGGAGTAACACATTACAAAGTAACAAACTGAAAGACATTTGCAAGGTATTTGGATACATGTTTTGTTAACATGGAGCCTGAACTTAAAAAAGAGTGTTTAGAGTATGTCTACACAACCACAGACATTTGGAATAGTCATAATAAAAGCTTTCTTTGGATGACAGCCCATTGGATTAACCCTGTCATTTTTAGCTGTGAAAAAATGGCCATAGACTGTAAAAAAATTAAGGGAAGGCATACATGATGTGATTGCAAGCAAAATAGAATAGGTGCATTCAGCATTTGGACTGTCAGTCACAGCGAGAGTCACAGACAATGGATCAGAGTTCCTAAAAGCCTTTAGAATGCATAAACCTTCTGAAAATACAGAGTCAGATTCTGATGATGAATCCGATGATGATGATGAAGTCACATTCAAAGATTTTGGTCAGGCTCTTTCCTCCAATTCAGATGGACAGTTTACTGTTCCCCCACACCTGAACTGTGCTACCACATGCTTAACTTGGTGTCACGTACTGATGTAGATAAATGGCTAACAACAAAATGCGAATCCAAAACTGTATTCAAAAGTATCATCGGCAAGTGCCCAGGTCTGTGGATCAAAGCCAGCTGCTCAACAGTGGCCTCAGAGCTAGCTGAGGATGTAAAAAAGTCTCATTCTGTTTTTCACATGAACACAAACACAGGTAAACAAACATACATATATGCCACACACAGCAAAGGTTTTAGACAGCGGAGAGAAACACACATCTGAAGATACTACAGTTTTCAATAGGGTTGCACGATATGGAGTAAAAATTTTATATGCGATGAGTTGTTGGAAAATGAGATATGTGATACAATAATGATATGATGACATCATCAGAGAACATGGAACATCTGAACCCTTCCATTATTTTTATTGGAATAAAAAAGGACCATCTATCCCAGAGATCACCATATAGTTGTCATTTGTTCCAAATTGCATACAGACTGCATAAAATATACAGCTTTTATACCATTAGCTATATAGCGGATATTAAAATTCATGTTCCATTATTTGCATTTTTTTTTTTTTTAAGTATATGAATATAAAGTTAATTTCACCATATTGTGGGATATCCAAAAATAATCTGTGCTGTAAAATATTTTGTTTTATTTTTACACTGTAATTCATGTTCATATTAATTTCATATTTACTGTAGTTCATTCATTGTGGGACTTTTATTTTGAAAGATAATGTCCAGAAGCGCATCCATTCGCTTTCTGCTTTGATTTAACTTACTTGTTATCAGTCTGCGCTGAATTTCAGACTGAGTGGAATGATTTCACGTGACAATCCATTAATTGAAGCCCATCCTTTGATATATCCACTCAGACCACAGCGGTCAATAAACAAGCCAAGTTTAAGTTTGTATACTGCCGTATGGTCCCATTATTATCTGCACACACAGATAATGCAGAGTGAAAGCACAAGACAGGTTACAGCTACAGTACATATACACAAATTGTGACACACTCCATCATTTGAGTCAGCTTCTATGCACACTGTACACACACACCAAATGACAATCGTGCGTCCAGTCTATTCTCTGCTATATGTGTTGCCTTGAACATTACTGTATTAAAATCATTCCATTACTGATAAATTACATATATCGTGCAGCCCTAGATTTCATTGTTAGGCATGTTTGAGATAAGAAAGTCGATATTAAAGTACTGCAAGAACTATCAGTGTCACGTTTGTATTTTTGGCAGGTTTGATGGGTTTTAGAAAGTAACTTGAAAGTAATGTAATAAGTAATCTGATTACTTTCTCATGAAGTAATCAGTAAAGTAATCAGATTGCAATTTTAGATAAGTAATCAGTAATCTGTAGTGAATTACATTTTGAGTTACTTGCTCAACACTGCTCAAGAAGTTGTTTCTTAATAAGCAAAACTTGAGGCTGATCTGATTACCGACATTTTCAGCCCATTCATTTGGCAAGTGACTTTATGATGACTGAATTTTGGATTTACCCCGTTTTTGGCCCCTGTATTACGCAACGCGATACAAAATATGTTTTTCTCATTTTCTCATTCTGAGACAGTGACCGAAGCCAAACAAATATTCCAGAGGTGCTGTCTAGACAGACCCTAAACTATTTCACTGCTTTAAGATGAATTGATAGTGTAATGGTAGTGTGAAGTTTTGCCTAGACTTCAGGAGCTAAATGGTGCTGAGACAGAAACAGAGACAGTCTGGCTGGGCAGAACCAGCTGTTCGATGATATATTCATCTGCATTCAACCACAACATTAATCTGTTGAATTACAGCATATCTGCAATCTTCTGCATATGAAAACGTCCAGTTATTATCTTGAGGGTTCTAAATGATACTGTTTAAGGCAAATGGATAACTGAGAGCCACTTGTTTCATTGAGCACTACACTTCATAGAGTTTTGTAAACCTAAACATCCATTAATACACTAGAAACCTTGCAATGGGATGTAATAAATTATTACCCCAGCTAGGGCTGGGTGGAATGACCTTATGCACCATCACATCCATGCGATGGCAGAAATGTCCTGGTAGACCTTCTGCTATACTCTTAATATCTGTGGTGCAGTTTAAAATATACAACACTACAGGCAGAAAACTATACCTACATACAGGGTTGGGGAGTAACAAAATACAAGTAATGGGAATACGTATTTAAAATACAAAATATAAGTAACTGTATTCCACTACAGTTGCAATTAAAATCATTGGTATTTAGAATACAGTTACATTCAAAAAGTATTTTGATTACTGAAGAGATTACTTTGCATTTTATTGTCATTTGTTTCATTTAATATTTAGTCCTTTCAGATGGAAAACATTTATACATATAAATGATGCGATCCAAAGAGCATTTGAACAGCGGTGAAACACTTTCTTATGAGGTGTTACATTCATATGAGCAGACAGATAAGTAAGTTTGAAGTAAGTTTGGAGCACAAGAAATAGAAATAAACTTTGTGTAAATTGTCAGCTTTACGCTAAGTTAAAATGTGATTTCTAGCCATTTTACAGGCACGTTACCAGCCACGATCATATTTTTTTATGAAGAAAATTCACGTTGGATCATAATTTATTTCTTTTTTAGTAAGACCTTTGATATTAGGGCAAAAATCGTACTCTTGATAATAAATTTTGTATTGTTTTCCTGTAAAAATATCTAAAAATCCTTAAAAACAAGATCAATTTGATTTATCTGGTTTTAGAAAAAACATTGCATAAGATATTTAGGATTTTCAGAGAATGTATTTTTAACATGTGTATTTTGTCTTACTGTACTGGCAGAGTTTTTATAGTCAAAACAAGTGAAAAAATCTACCAGTGCTGAAGAAGTAATCCAAAGTATTTAGAATACGTTACTGACCTTGAGTAATATAACGGAATACGTTACATATTACATTTTACAGCATGTATTCTGTAATCTGTAGTGGAATAAATTTCAGAAGTAACTCTCCCAACCCTGCCGACATAAACTATACTACACAGTCACATATTTGCAACTGTGCATATATCAGCTATTTTACAATGGATTCAAAGTGATTCATCCAATTATATTTAAAATGTGTTACTGTTTTGAGTGTTTTGGTATAACTATTTTGGTATAATATAATAAGTGTTAGAAAATGCTTGATGCTTTTTTTGCACTGATGCCAGACTTATCATTCATTTGTTATACAATGATGAGCCAAAACATTATGACCACCTGCCTAATATGCTGTTGGTCCTCCGTGTGTCGCCAAAACAGTGCCGACCCGCCGAGGCATGGACTCTACAAGACCCCTGAAGGTATCCTGTGATATCTAGCACCAAGACATTGGCAGCAGATCCTTCAAGTCCTCTAAGCTGTTAGGTGGATTTGCTATGGACTGGACTTGTTGGTCCAGCACATCCCACAGATGCTCAATCAGACTGAGATCTAGGGAATTTGGAAGCCAGGGCAACACCTTGAACTCTTCATCATGTTCCTCAAACCATTCCCGAACAATGTGTGCAGTGTGGCAGGGCGCATTATCCTGCTGAAAGAGGCCACTGCCACCAGGGAATACCATTGCCATGAAGGGGTGTACCTGGTCTGCAACGATGTTAAGGTAGCTGGCTCGTGTCAAATTAACATCCACACGAATGGCCAGACCCAGGGTTTCCTAGCAGAACATTGCCCAGAGCATCACACTCCCTCCACTGGTTTATCGTCTTCCTACAGTGCATCCTGGTGATATCACTTCCTCAGGTAAATGGCACACACGTGCATGGCCATCCACGTGATATAAAAGAAAACGGGACTCATCGGACCAGATGACCTTCTTCCAAGGTCTAGTTCTGACGCTCACGTGCCCATTGTAAGTGCTTTCGACAGTGGACAGGAGTCATGGGCACTCTGACCGGTCTGCAGCAGGGTGCAATGCACTGTGTATTGTGACACATTCCTCCCATAACCATCATTAAAATTTTCTGTGACTTGTGCCAGAGTAGACCTTCTGTCTGTTCAGACCAGACGGGATAGGCTACTTTGCACTTGCGCATTGATGAACCTTGGGCACCCAACACCCTGTCGCCGGATTGTGGTTTGTCCCTCCTTGGACCACTGTTGGTAGGTACTCACCACTGCTGACTGGGAGCACCCCACAAGCCTTGCTGTTTCAGAGATGCTCTGATTCAGTCGTCTGGCAATAACAATTTGGCCCTTGTCAACGTCACTCAGGTCTTTACTCCTGCCCATTTCTCCTGCATTCAACACACTGACTACAATAACTGATTGTTTGCTTACCATCTAATCTACCAAGATTTTGACATGTGGCCTTGTTAGAAGATGATCAACGTTAATGTCATTACGAATTAAACAACACACATTTCTACATAGTTATGTAATACAACATTTTGGGGTTGCACTTCCAGTAAAAAATTACTATATTGTTGCATATACTGTTAAAGTGAAATAAAATTACTCATACCATTACTCATTTTGGACATGCCACCCACCCTTAACCACAGCTATATATTCACCACTCTCACAGTTTCAATGTAGTCCAATTAGACAGACATAATGGACTGCTACAATTTTACTACATGGCTTTCCCAATCTGATTCTGAACAGAGGGATTCAGAGTTCCATGACAAATATACATCTCTATACAGGCCAAGTAAATTCCCCATGGTTTATGTATACAAGTACATAAAATCGATTTTGAGGCACACAAAGGCATAAGAACGCCTGTTTACTAGTTCTGATGTAAAAATTGAGACATTAAAGTATATGTCAGTCCACCAAAGAATGAGCAGCGTTTCTGCATTTGTGTTTGTGTACATGTGTGTACTAAATTGTGGGGACCAAAGGATGATAAAACCTGAGATCACCTACCTTTTGGGGCCCAGACAGCAGTCCCCACGAGGGAAATGGCTTATTAAACATACTAAATAATGAAGAAATTATTGTTAGATCTGTATAAAATCCATAAAATGCATGGAAGTCTGTGGAGAGTCCCCACAATGATATAAAAACAAGTTTGTGTGTGTGTTTGTGTGTGTGTGTGTGTGGGGGGGGGGGGGGGTCTTTTTTTAGGTTACAAACTGGTATTATGCTATAAATGTGATTTATGAGGACATTTCTAGTGTCCCCATAATTCAAATCGCTTAAAAAACATACTATACAATGTTTTATTGAAAATGTAAAAATGCAGAAAGTTTTTTGTGAGGGTTAGGTTTAGGGGTAGGGTTAGGAGATATAATCTATAGTTTGTACAGTATAAAATCATCATTATGTCTATGGAGAGTCCTCATGATAGCTGCACCAACATGTGTGTGTGTGTGTGTGCATTGTTTCCCCTATATACATTCAGCAGTGGCGCTGCTGCTGAGATTTCACATGGTTCATTAATATTCTTTACGCAACATAACGCTTGCTAGGCCCAGTCAGCTGCGCTCGTTTTACACTGCACGCTGATGAATGGGGCTGGTATGAAATGAAAAGGACCCCACCACACACACACGCAAATACAAGCACGTAATCACAGTGACGTCACCATATAGCAGTCCAACGTGAGTGTGTCCTGCAACGGAGAAGAAGGATACCCACAGAGTCTGAAAATCAGCATGGGATTGCAGGTGTCGCACACAAATTTAATCATTCCCGCATGTTTCACATTCAGAATGCAGGGAATTACCGCACACCTTTATTCACTTTAACATGTAGCTGTGAATTGGTAAACCAATCCGTACAAATGAACAAATGTTCTTGTGTTTGTATCAAACTGTAGTTTCAGAATCTGCGTGAGTAAATCAGCTCTTCCACATCCCTCTCTCCCTCTCTCGTGCACCTCACTGAACGCTTGTTGAGTTTAGTGTATATATTACTGAAATTAAGATTCGACATGCGAATGCCGTTGTACCGCATCTCTGTAAGCGAACGATGCGATAAAACTATCGCTCCTGTTTATATTCAACAAAGCAAAGCTGTCAACATTGCAAGCACGCAACGTCAGAGCAATCTAGTTTTCCTGCCTTTCATATGACTGCGTTTACATATCGGTCCCTCATATCATATTACAGCACCTTTAACAAGAAAGGCAGATACAGCAACAATGCTTTGTGTAAACTACTACCAGAACTACTCTAGGTGAAGAGAACCTACTGCAGGGAGAAGAGAAACAATTAAACACCTGTTACATCTGTCATCTCCATCTATCTGGAGCTCCATCTGACCTGTACAGGTATTTTCTATGCCCTGTGAATCAGTCAGTTTTAATTAGCATGTAAATATATGCATAAATAATAATAATATAGTAATATAAATACTATAATATTAATAATATACATGATATTAAAATACACCATTTTCTATCTTTAATATAGTGTAAGATGGGGTAAGATGCCCCCCTTAAGAACAATGTTCATTTACTTTTAAATTGTAACATACAGTATATAACTTTTAGCATGTACATGATGCTAATGCATCATCCAACATATTATCAAGATGAAATATCAAGATTAAGAGGAGTGCAGACATTCAATAAAGGTGTTGAGATGAGATTTAATGCTATCTATGGTCAAGAGAAAAAGTTAAGTGTGTGTGTGGGGGGGGGTCTTTCTCCATCTTACCCTACATATAATATAAGCAAGGTTCTCTCACAGGATTTCATCTGTTAACATTTTCAATGCATTTTGAGATTTAGGTAAGATTGTTGTAAACGTTCTGATGTTTTAGTAATTTTTACCCCCAGAGCCATTCAAAAGTCCCCAGTAAACACACACATGACAAGGTGAGCATGAATAATCCATCTATAATGATTCTAAGGTCGTTTTAAGCTATTCCTGCACAGATGTGCATAAATATGGGTCTGGCGTTGCAGGCTCGTGGACGTACGAAAACAGCACCACTGCTGAAAGAAATCTTAGGGGAAACACTGTGTGTATGTGTGTGTGTGTGTGTGTGTGTGTGTTATAGTTATAGTTATTTCTTTGAAGTGTTGGCTGAGGTAGTGCACGGGACTGCCTAGTATTCTCTAATGAGGCTGAAGAAAACGCAAGCTGATGCAAACTAAGCTGACAGCAGTGCTTTGGTAGCGTTTGAGTCACCATAAAGATAAATACGCCTCAGGCCCTTGTAATGAGTCTACAAACGACTAAATACCCAAGCCTCAGCATATATAAACACCTCATACTTAATGCAGACCCCAAACAGCTTTAAACTAGCACAAATGCCTAAAATTAATAACCAAGTATGTAAGAAAGTAAACTAGAAGACATACCAAAACAATCCAACCTAAAACATCTAATATCAGGTAGATATCAGGTTAAAGCAGATCTCAAGTTTCACACAACCCACGCAAGTGTTTGTTAGTTAGTTATTATAGAAAACTATACTAACAAGTTAGTAACTTTTGTATATACTGTATACTTTTGCTACCAAACATAACCATTCATAACCATATATGTATTTAAATATTTACTTGTACATTTTATATAATGAAACATACACATCCAAACCTAAACATCATCCAGACTCAACATTTCCTGCTATGATGGCCACCCAAGGCCCATTATAAGACACATGATTGAGTCTAAAATGGTGCTGAACTACACTGATATAAGAGTAGCCACTTTATATCAACACACACACACACACACACACACACACACACACACACATACACACACAAGCGAATGAGTTAATCAAGGATAGCTAACTGACAGAAATAAGCAGCATAATGATAAGTGATGCGTGATGAACGGCGGCATGCTGGTGGAGTGTGTATTTTTCATTAAATCTTAGGATTGACAGAGGTAACTGCATTAATCATCTCTGTGGCCAGTGAGGAGCTGGTGATGGGAGATTCTGCATCCCTCCTCAAGTGAGCCTCTACTCCATCAGGACCACAAAGTGCACAGCAATTTACCAATCAGCATGGCAGACCTCACAAAACACTCAAGCGTCTATTTTGAACTGTTACATTTTCATGGTCGCACACAAAGAGAATTTCATAATCAATTATTTATTTAATCATTTAAATACTGTACGTTAAGTCACAGAGGATCATTTATATTAATGGTTTAAATAAAATACTTTTTTTCCAGGTCCAAACCACCATAGACCACCATAGTGTTATAGCACCTTTTTACAGCCTTCTTTCCATTCCTTTTTGCTAACTGCCTCTTATATAATCTTTTATTATATATATATATATATATATATATATATATATATATATATATATATATATATATATATACTGTAAATCTTATTCTGTAACAATGTGTATTATTTTCATTCTTATTTATAATAATGATAATAATAATAGATTGCAAAGAAACCTTGAGCTTTTATATATAAATATAAATTTTTATGTATATAAATATTATATAAATATGTTATAATAATAATAATAATAATTTATATGAACAGTAACATATTATTATTATTATTATTATTATTATTATTATTATTATTATCATTATTATTAGTAGTAGTATTATTAGTGTAGACATTAAGAGGGCACATTTCTCCCAATATTCGGTGGGGTTTTCAATGACCAATCCCTAAACCTTTACATTTGGTCCCCCACAACCTTTAACATTTGGTTACATTCTTGTCTTTTAGTGACAAAACCACCCTTTTATATCCTGATCCATGGAAGAAGAAGAGAAGAAGAGAGAGAGGAGGAGGAAAGATATTTAGGCAGAGAAATCAAAATCGTAAATAAGCATTTCCTTTTTCTGTTCTGTGAAAGAGTGTGGAGATGCTATAAATAACAACACCGGCAGCTTGAGTAGCTCTTCCGGGAACACACACACACACACATACACACACACACACACACCCTATGCTGTTTCATTTCAGCTTTAGAAGCCACCAAAAAAAATTCAAAATCCTTTTTGTCTCATGAATTCAAAGGCTCTCTGATATTTTTCTCCTGCAGGTTTCCCTTGGTTACCTCAGTAATTGAGGGTTTGCGACTCTGCTTGTGAAAATACCAGATATTCAACATTGAAGAATTGATTAAAAGATATCCTATTGCATATACAAGCAAAAGCAGAAGGACAGTGTTCCTTTTAACCAAGATTTCCTCACACAAATGCTTCCAGACATACGCAACAGCATAGACATTTACACAACATGCAATCTTATCCATACACGCACATATCAACTCTGTGTATACTAATTCTGTCATACAAGATGTGAGAGATCAGCCGCCAGGGAAAAGGAAAAGCATAAATACTATCCAGTGAAAATATACACAAGTCAAGCAGTCCAGACAACTTCAAATCAGCCAAATTTACATAGCATTAATGCCTCCGTGTGAGAAAATCACCCACAAAAAATGATCCAACATTTAAACACAGAGCTCAGAACATTCTCTGGCATTATATCTACTGAACAACATGGTGCTCTCTTTGTTTCCACAACAACAAAGCCTGTGATGCCTTTAATTGGGGCTCACCAACAGATACATCTGAATTTCACTTGAGTTCACAACAAATCTAACACCACTAACTCCAGAGATATTCCAGCAGACAGATGCCTGTGCAATAGTACAATATGTCCATGGGATACGGCTGGGCAGGCAATATAGGGCAATATTTTTCAGGCTAAATAAAATTAAGCAACATTATGTATATCACAATGATTTTAATGCGCTTTTCATTTACTCATTAAGTTTCCTAAAGACTTTATCATTAGATTAGTTTTGTGATCCTTCCTTGTCTCCCGACATATATATAGATGGATGGATGGATGGATGGATGGATGGATAGATAGATAATCTAAATGTGGTGTAGTCATGTGCGAGGTGCTACTTTGACTGAGGAGGCCCACAGTGCTCATTTATGCCTCACTGGGGCTGTCTACGTTAATAGCAGCATCAGATGTGTTGAGTGTTAAAATCCTTGCACTTCTCTAATAAGCTCCTCTTCTCCCTCTATCATAATTTTGGGGCTGCTCTGACTCGCTCCTCTCTGCCCTACTTTCCGCCTCCGTTCAATTCTTCTTCCCCACCGCCTTGTCTCCTCTTTCTTCTTCCAAGTTTTTGACTTTTGTACAATATTTATGATGCGAGGTCTAGGGACGAAAGGTAGCTCTTTCAATCTGCAATGTGGCTTTCTCTGAATGAAAAACGCTATTTCCAGTGGCTGTAAATGTATCATGAGGTTGTTTTCTGAACTTTTGGTACTGGCCACTTAAGGAGAGAGACAAGCAGAAAAGATCAAGTGAAGAGCAAGCGATTCCGTTTAATAGTTCATAAGATTTTGAAGGTGATACAAATAGCCCCATAACAGCTCAACAAAAGCAAAACCAGTTTCAGATCCACAAAGTAGGTGCAATAAACCTTATCGCAGACAGTTAAACATCAGTCTGATATAAGTAATTACTAGTCAAGTGAGCACAGGCAGGGAGAGGGCACAGATGCCTAAAGAGACAGTTCAACCAAAAATTGTAATTATGTCTTCATTTACTCTTTTGTTGTTCAAATCCCTTATGACTTACTTTCTTATATGCAAAAGACAAAAGGAGATGTTTTAATGAATATTGCGGCTGTCTTTTCACAACCAAACATATAATAAAAGTAGTCCATACCACTTAAGCATAATATTCCAAGTCTTCTGAAGGCCGACAATAGGTTTTGGTGAGTAATAAGCCAAAATGTAAGTCATTTTTCAGTGAAAATATTGATACCCGATGCATGTTCATGAGTGCATGAGAAAAGCTCATTTACAGTATGCATGTTCATGCAAGAATTATTAAACAAGAATATCATTAAAACATCTCCTTTTATGTTCCACATAAGAAAGAAAGTCATAGACAAAGTTAGCATTTTTGGGTGTACCATCCCTTAATGGGACTGCAACAATTCCTCAAAGGTACAGAACAATTTATTTGAGTACACTTATCAGAACAGACAGGAACGTACAGTACAAAAGCAAATGATAACAATTTTTTGAGATTGCAAATATAATTAAGATGATGATGTGCACTGCAAATGAAATCAGAGGTAAGTTCAAGCATATTCAAACAGTCAGCACATGAAGTCTGTGAATCTGAAATTCTACTCTTACAATGTGATTCATCCACTGTAGGCTTGGGTACTGTTTGTTCTTTTGGAATGATATGCAAGCATTTATACCATCAGTCATCCAGTAAACCACCTACTACTTCTATTGTTTCACTATAAATCTCCACTTTCACTTTCACATTCTTTCACATTCTTTCACATTCTTAAAGTGAAAATCAAAGTGAAGATTTATAATGAAAAAAAATACGTTATATTTTTGGTCTGTTCTTCCCAAAACTGATTGGATCATTTCAGAAGACATATATTAAAACACTGGAGTCTAATGGATTAATTTTAAGCTGCCTTTATGTGCTTTTTGGAGTGTCAAAGGTCTAGCCACCATTCACTTGCATTGTATGGAACTTCAGAGCTGAGATATTGTTGAACAAAAATGTGTTATGCAGAAGAAAGTCATACACATCTGGGATGGCATCAGTGTGAGTAAATGATGAGAGAACTTTTATTTTAGGGTGAACTATCCCTTTAACAAGAAGTCAGTGTTCCAGTCAGTTAATAAGTAGTCAGTTAAAGGAATGTTTCATGTTCAATACAAGTTAATCTCGATTGATAGCATTTGCAGCATAATTTTGATTACTAAAGAATAATTATTGATTCATCCCTCGTTTCTTTACAGTGACAGTAAGGTACTTACTGTACAATGGAAGTGAAAGGGACCAGTCCATAGACCTTAAAATACACACTGTTTCAAAAGCATAGTCACAAGATGTAAACATTATTCGTGTGTGATTTTAGTGTGATAAAATCTCTGTCCTGCATGATTTTAGTGTGATAAATCGCTTACAGGGTTTACCTGCATTGCTTCATCATGGCAACAAAATTGTATTATTGGATATAACTTTACACTGACTAGGTTAGTAAGTCATTGCACTAAAATCATGTACTATTGAAAAAGTGTGTATTTTAACATTAATGAGCTGGCCCCATTCACTTCCATTGTGAACGCCTACTGTAACTGCCATTTTTGCTCTTTTTAAAATAAACGAGGGACGAGTCAAAACTATTTTTTTGTGGTAATCAACATTATGCCACATATGCTGTCGAATGAGCTTAACTTTCCTTACAAAAATTGAGAGTTCATGGCAAACTTGCCGCAAGTTTGCCATGAACTCTCGATTTTTGTAAGGGTTGTATCAAACAAGGAACATTCCTTTAACATTAATATGATAGCCTATGCTAAAATAAAATAAAAGACAACTAAAGTAAATGAAGAAATAATTTTATTAACTGGTCTAAAGTTTTGTTCAATAAAAGAGGTATGCATATATATATATATATATATATATATATATATATATATATATATATATATATATATATATATATATATATATATATATTTATTTATTTATTTATTTATTTATTTATTTATTTATTTTATTTATATATTTTTTTTTTAAACTGCACAGACAGCCAACATTATGCAGTGGTTCCTGACCACGCCTCTTCTACATGCTACACTTTCAAAGTCAATTAGAGAAAAATTAAAAAGCCAATCTAAGCTAAAACTTTAACATGTAGCCACACCACCGCTCTTTCTCAGCACTGACCAATACTTGGGGATACACTTTGCCTGCATTTCTGCCAAAAGGTTTGCACTAATAATGTAGATTAGTCTCATAAAGGAGAGAGAAATGTGTTCAAGGTGTGTTTAAGGTCATGCACTTAGATAGAGAGATAATGGGATGTGATAAACAACTCACAGCTCTATTTCTTGTCTGACCAAACCATTTAAAATCATACAAAAACAAATAGTGACATGTTGCTGGTCTAAACACAACGAGAAACACTCCGAGATGTTAGCAAATGTTTTGCTACATCTGTGCAACTTAGGTGGTTAGAGGCAACATTCTTGTGCCAAACCCAGTTTGTCCCTCAAATTAAGAATGCCGCTGGGTGCTGCACTTTTGCAGAATAATTCCCATACACCTTAATATTACTTCTATCATGTTCTGTTACATCTCTCAGTATGAGAAATTGTCATCTCACGATCACAGCAGACTACACAACTGGTTATTTCAGCATTGGTGGGATGTTTATTTCTGCGATGAAGACCGTCAGAGGTCCCAGCTTGGACATTTAGGGTGAATACTGAAAAGAATGAGGTAACTTCGAGAAGAATTCCTTTTTTAGACTTTTTGAGGATTTGTGTTTCACAGAGTGATTTTCCTGCTAAATTCATTCACTCTGCGTGGCTGGATTAACCTTTTTATTCGGTTGGGTTAAAAAAAGAGAAAATTCCTAGCTTCCGATTCCATTCTGAGATATGTAAGGTTGCTAGCTCCTCCATCCTATGATGCAGTGAAAGGTACTAATCGAATCTTCCATGTGTGATTTTAAACACTTCCTCACCCTCGCTATCCTATTTTACTCTTCATTTCTGCTTCCTACACATAGGAGGAGGAGACTCTTCTGTCAAAGTCCTGAAAAACCTCTCAAAAAATACCCCCACCATCCAGCACTGTGGCAGCCTATTCATTAAATATACCATAAGATGAATCATTTAACCCTAAAATCTTAGCTGGTCTGTTTGGTTTTAAAGGGATTTTTGGCACCTGTCAGGCACTAGGCTGAGAGTCCAGACCAGCAAAAGATCAGCTTGGCCAGGCAAGGAGACCAGCTAGACCAGCTTTAGCATGACAGACATTTACATTACTCAAACAAGAGAATGAACATATTACGACAGAGTCTACAAATTTTCTTCGAGCATTTTTATATTAAATAGTAGAGAGAGGTTATTGTGACTGACAGCTGAAAATAATTGTGCAGGTACTGAACGAGTTGGCTGAATTTGTCAGAATGTGTTATATTGGAGGGGGTTTTTTTTCTGCAAGGATGGAGGTTGTAATCATATTGAGAAAATCCAATATCTGTTTTTCTGAGGAAGCCTTCCAGCAAATTAGTACACATCTAACATATGGGAGCCTGTACTACTCAGCACACAGAAGTTGTGCTGTAAAGTAGTTATATTCCATTAGAAACACAAGAGATGTTTCAAATTTAAACTCGAGACTGTAACTCTTGATGACGAAATCTGTTCTCTGATTGAGCATGAGCAATTAAACAACAGCCACATCATAAAGTGCTGAAATTAAAGTTAATTTTAAAAACATCTGCAAGAGTGAGAGGGTTATGAGAGGTCCATATGGCACAGTATGGGGCAACAAAAAGCTCTTAAATTAGATTACAAATTTAAGATCAATCGGTTGAGTCTAGAAACCCCCACAGCTGTTCTTTGATCATCTCACTGAAGAGCCACGGATTATTTTTTAAATAAGTTCCAAGAACAAAGGCAAAGAAAGTGATGGCAAAAAGATGTAGCAAAAATAACAGAGGAAGACTCTCGAACTGGCTGTGTAAAGAAAAACAGAAGCACTATCTTTCTGATTGCAATTTGCAAAAATTTCTAAACAAATGTATATATAATGTGATATTTGGTCACACTTTATATTAGGTGGCCTTAACTATTATGTACTAACATTAAATACGTAGAAGACTATGTATTTGCTGTGTAACTACATGTTGTTCTGCAAAATTCCCACATTTGCTGCTACTAAGGTTGAGGTACAGGTAGGTTTAGTAGTAAGAGTAAGGTTAGGGTTAGGATTAGGGGTTAGAGTTAGGTTTTGGGGTAAGGGTTGGGTTAGGGTTAGGGGTAACATTAACAGTGTAACTACAAATGTAATTAAATGCAAGTACTTTAAATGTAATTAAAATGCAACAACCTGTATGTACATAATAAGTGCATTGTATCAAATGGTTAAGTACATAGTAGTTAAGGCCACCTAATATAAAGTGGGTCCTGATATTTTTATTCTAAGTGACTTCAGAGCTGTTCACAGCAAATGTGTTTTTGTGCCCATCCCCGCCATTTTTCCATAATTTTTCCTACATTGTCTCAAAACAGGAGCGTCACATTTTTTAAGACACCGTGTTAGGTTTAAAAAGTGTGAGACACCTGTGTTATGTTATATTTATTTAGCTGCGTCTAGCTATTTTTAGCAAAATAATGCATTAGGTCTAACCGGCCCCTTACAGCGCATTTAAGGTATACATTTCATTAGTACCCACTGACATGTTTAGCGCCATACTCTACCAATTGAGGTACAGGAACGCTATGTAGCAACTTAGCATACAGTGGTACACCTTTGCAGTGGTGGTTATTTTATCCCTTAACTTTTATTGAGACTAGAGAAATTGTGCCCGGCTGCTATGGCTAACTTCGGCTAAGATGTCCATCTTGTGTATGTTTACATAGAAAAACAAGCACAGACAGAAACAAAAATGCATTTGGTGTAAATGGCCCCTAACAGTATAGTACATAAATATCTGCAGTCACTGCTGCTTCTCAAAATACCCAATGAAATATGTACCATGGTAACCACAGATTTACAGTATTTATAATAAGCCAGTCCGAATACCACAAAACAACTAATCTACCTCAGGTAACCTCACCTAAAGAAAAAGACCAACATAAATATGTTCACATATGCTTTAAAAAACAAAACAAAAACAAACAAAAAAAACAAAAAAACACAAGCATGTGTACGCTACAGCCTCATAATGAGCTACCTGCACCTTGGTTCCTCTGAAGAAGAGAGGAAACCACAGCAACCATTAAATAAAAAAAATAAAAAAAAAATAGGACAGCATGTAACCAAGGACAGGAAGCGTAACAGCCCCAGCAGCTCCCAAACCAGAGACAAATCAAAGACTAAGCACACATTATCACATTGTAATGAGCCACCAGCAAAGCTACAGTCAGGTGCTTATTAGCAATTCACACCACAGCCAAATTAGCCCACACTTGATTTATATACAGTACAGTACATTTTCATTTGTAAGCCTTTCACAAAGGATTAAAGGCCACTCCATACCAATGGACAATCACCACTTAAACCAAATATCAGACCTGCCTTCTAAGATATTCTCCCTCCAAAAAGCCAATCCTGGGTTTAGCAGCTCTGGTTTGCAAGGTTTGCTGAGGCAATTAAGAGGGTCCATGGCTTGCTCTATTTCTCTCTCTTTCTCTCTCTCTCACAAACACACACACACACACGCACACAAGCAAAAAGACACACTTCCATCTCCCTTTTAAAATAATCATGAGTGTTCCAAAAGAGAAGAACAAGCTGAATTTTAAATGTCATTGTTTTTTACTGAGACTCTCATTTTGTCGGACTAAAGCAAATACATTCAGTTGTCAACAAACAATTTTCAGAATGACAAATGGAACCTGAAACAGGCGTGTGATTGATGATAACAGTAAATAACAAGTACCTGTATAGTAGGCTACACTTTACAAAAAGTACTGTGGCAGTACCATGAACAGTAATGGTAATTTCATTGTAAAAGAACTGCTTCTCATACAATAGTAAACAAAACCATATACTGTATACAAGTTTATTAAATCCTTCAGTGATTAAACACAAAACCAACATAATCATCTGAGCCTGGAGTCAGAAGCACTGAGACACTAGGTGACGATGGTTGGTGCCAAAGCAGAGAATGTCTCAGGAAGCAGCCTTTTACTAACCATAACTAATGTTGCTGCGCTTTCCTACCTTCGCCTGTTGTTGTCTCGCTGCCAAACATGACGTGAGAAACCATAAAATGTGGTGTGAGTAAATTACCTCAGGAATTATTAAACAACATCTGGATCAATTATTCACTAAATCCTAAAAATTGGGCAAAGAAATGTGTGATGGAGAGTCTTGCTTCAGAACCAATTTTACCTTACTTTACCCTACTCACCTTCACATGACTACAGTATTTAATATAAAGTTAAAAGGGCTCTAAAGGCAACTTAATTTGTCTATGGCTTTTTTGCTTTTTATCTGTGTAGTGTGTGTGTGTCTATTTGTTTGGCTGATGGGGGCAACATTGAACCCCTCAACAAAAGTATAGTTGCACCCCTGCCAGTAAATGAGGGCATACCATAGATTTACAGTATATTGTTTTCATATAAAGCTAATTATTAATGACACTGACTAACCGTAACCTAAACCCTAAGAAAATGCACTACATTTTTTTATTTTTTTATTTAGCATTTACTTCATGAATCAATTTTACAGTTGAGGATGTCCCCGAATCTTTCAAAAGGGATGGATTTGTCAGATTTAGGGGACACCAGGCTATAGTTAAGTATACACGCACACAAACACATTCAGTGTGACTTAAAGTCAGTGGAGTGATCAGTGCTGTGAATTTATCCTTATCACATACTCTCAGTGGCTGGTCCAGTATCTGAGAGAGAGCAGCACGTGATCTGTACAGTAGCCCTTTTTCACATCCTCTAATATTTGAGGAGTAAAGAACTATTGTGACTCAGGGGAGGCAAACAGAGGAATGGGGAAAGGGGAAGAACAAGGCAAATGAAAAAGAGAGCAGAAAGGATGAGTGCCAATGTGTGATAACTTCTTTGATCTGCAACTGTAAGAATTTAGAGCTCCAATTTTAACCCAAGCAGACCACAGGATTAGAAAAGAAACAGTTAAAATGTTCTCAGCCAGACATATTTCCTAAAAAATCTTCCCCGGGGAGCAATTGTGCATTAACAAAAACACTATGTATTCCTTGCCAGTTATGCTTGTGTTTTAGACTGTGACATAGTAAGGACAAAGAAAACATTTTGTTTCCAAAATTTTTGGCTTCTTTCTAAGTTCATCTTAAAGTACATTTGATACAGACCTGAGGACTGCTACTTTTACAAAAGTTACATCGGGTCTTAATGACATTTACAGCTTCAGCATCTTCAAAATGGCACTAAGCTTTTACCCTACTTGAGGTATAAAATATCCAGACTGATCTCAAAGTGAAATTGAAAACAGTAAGTTGACTGTTTTTTAGGTAAAATGGGTCTGTGCTTCATGAAATGCGAAACACTGCCCCAAGTGTTGTTGGGCGTATGGGAGTGCAAGTTCCATTTTCTGGGTGTAATGTCCACGGAGGGGTGCCAAAAGTGAGTAGTGAAGCGAGTTGTTTTCAGCTGTACAGGCTGTAATACGGTGAAGAAAAATGCATATTTTATAACTTTAACCCCTAACCCAAACCCCAAAACTAAACCTAACCATCAGAGGAGTAAAAATATAATGTTAGAGGGGAAAATGCAACCTCTGAATCGCGCTCGTCACTGATCATGCGAACGCGATTACTTCCTGCTTTCAACGAGGGATCTAAACCTGGCACTGCGTCTGAATATCCATACTTCCCTACTATATAGTATGCCAAAAACAGAATGCCAATGGTGTAGTATGTCCGAATCCTCAGTATTCATGAAGCAGTAAACAAGAACTACCCAGATGACCTACTATTTTCTGTGAGATTCTGAAGTGAGGATCGACTGTACACTCTATGATCCCATAATCTCTCACTAGCTGAGGAGACGTCACGTTCAAAACGCTGGATTTAAAAGAACAGTGGTGAACCATGAGTCAAACAGCTCTATTCAAGTGTAAGTGATATATATATATATATATATATATATATATATATATATATATATATATATATATATATATACACACACACACACACACTAAAAAAGTTGTTTCTGGTGCTTGTTTAACAAAACCAGATAGTTTTTATCCCCGGATGAAGTATGTCCAAAATCTATTCATACTACTCGCATGCATACCTAATGAACCGGCTGAGAAGTGCGTCCTTTGTCAAATGCAGAACATACTGTATTATATTCCTGCTGCTGACACAACGTGCTTCTGGTCGCACCACAGTGGAAGGTAAATATGCTGGAGCAATTGCAAAAATGTCTGATTTCTTTTACATTTGAGATGGCATTTGTCAGTGAGTCAGCATACTGCGGGCAATCCTAGGGTACCAGAACTCTTGGAAATATGCAGACTTCCTGTGTGATCATGTTGAAAATATCACTTAAACTATTTGGAGGTAGACAGCATTACATCACTGACTGTATATCTGGTGAATGCTTACAATTTATAATCCTTTGTAGAACCATAAGTGCTCTATATGAGAATATAAATACAGCATGTGAAGAGTAAATCTGCACAGCTCTCTCATATATACAAACAGATGTCTAGTTTGGAGATGACACATCATCATAATCCCCACCCCACACAGGAGTCTCCTTAAGTACCCCCTAAACTCACCGTGACTATAGAGCTGTGGGGAACTGTTTACATTATCACTGAGTCATTAAGAAAAAGTCTGCCTTCTTTTTCATATGAAGCAGTGTCTGCTTTAAATAAGGTAAGATGAACTTCAGAGCTTAGTAGCCTTTATCTCCAGACAATTGTGCAAGCACAAAAGTTGATGTACCATAGAAAAGGTATAATAAGACATTTTTTATGCTTTTGTTATGAATAGATATACTCAGATTAAACTGCATGTCCATATATGTAGGTGCCTCTCCCCCAATTTTTATAGTTTGTTTTGATATCACGTTTGGTAAAAGGAATCTTTCTTTTTTAAAGGTGAATGTTGTGTACATTCTGTATGACTAGCGTTACCAAATGGAATTGCAAAAACATTTTTAAACAGGTTTCCCAAATATTCCTCCAGTCTGCCAAACAGATAGTCCTACCTCAAACTCATGCCATTGGTTGCTAGGTTTGACTGGACAGGATGCTCAAACAAGCAGAGCAATGTTTTGAAAGCACCACATAGCCACAGTCTTTGCACCTTGCATAAGGGGAATCAGCCTACAAATGGCTTATTTATAGTTGTCTCTGCATATTAAATTGGGATAGGTATTTTAACACCAAAATGTTTTTGTTTTTATTTATATTTATATTTTATTTTTTATTTTTTAATGCACCTTTTAAAGTAAGATAAAATGCTTTGGATAATGGAGATTTCAATGGCATATTTTACTGGATGGTGCTCAATGTAAAGGAGGGATTTAATGCTGTTTCAGTTTCACTCCAGACACAAACAACAGGAGACCACTTGGAATTGAGACTACTAGATTTCCAACTCATTAATTCATTATGGTGGGGTCACCTTAATGCAATCAATGGATCCACCATCCACTCAAAATAGAGAACCAGAGAAATGGGTTTAGCAAGTTGTGATGAAATTTAAGAGGTCATAAACTGGATGAGGACCAAGCTTGCACTCAGAGTATAAGTTATATATAGTACAGATAAGTATTATGGTACAATAAATCTTAGGAGCTATATACAAATACACCGATGAGCCAAAACATTATGACCAACTGCCAAATATGCTGTTGGTCCTCCACGTGTCGCCAAAACAGCGTCAACCTTCTGAGGCATGGACTCTACAACACCCCTGGTGGTGTCCTGTGGTATCTGGCTAGAGAGATTAACCCTCTTGTTGACTTCCGGTCATTTTGACCTGACGAGGATTTTCTTTTGCCTGAAAATGCTAGTTAATTTTATCCTATTGGACTAAAACTTTCTGACTTTGTTCACACAGGGTATCAAAATGTTTTTTGTTTTTTTTTAACATTTGTAATTATTATTATTATTATTATTATTATTATTATTATTATTTTCACTTTGTTACACTTGTGGTCTTCCCGGTCAAAAATGACCGGCCTATTCAGAATTGCTTATAAATCTCTCATTATGCTATATTATTACCAAATATTGGATTAGATCTTTTTGTCAACTTGTTTTCTTTGAATTAGCACAGGTTTTGTATTTCTATTTGGAACTTATTGATCATAGGCCTCCTTTATCTGAGCTTATGCACCTCATTTTTGAGTGAAAAAAAGCATTATTTGTGAATAATTTTGTCAATAATAAATAAAACATTCTGTACAAATCTTCTGTACTATTTATCACACTACTGTGTTTTAATGTTTAACTGAGAAGTTTTTTTTATAAATGCTTTTATTTTGTACAAAATGGCACAAAGCTTTTTATATTTTTTTACAAAATAAAGGTGCTTCAAAACAAACTTCCCTATTAAACGTTAAAGCACACTAGTGTTATATAGTAAAGCGTGTTTTCATATTTTATTTAATATTGCCAAAATGATCCACAAATAATGCTTTTTTTTTTTTTTTACTCAAAAATTAGGTGCATAAGCTCAGGTCAAGGAGACCTATGGTCAATTAGTTCCAAAAAGAAATACAAAACCTGTCCTTATTGATAGTAAACAAGCTGACAAAAAAGATCTAATCCAATATTTGGTGATAATACAGCAGAATGAGAGACGTATAAACAATTTTTAATAGGCTGGTCATTTTGACCGGGAAGACCACAAGTGTGACTTTGTGCAATTATTTACTAAATAAAAGCATTTAAAAACAAACTTCCTAGTTAAACATTAAAGCGCACTAGTGTGATAAATAGTACAGAATATTTTCATATTTTATATAATATTGCCAAAATTATCTACAAATAATGCTTTTTATTTCACTCAAAAATGAGGTGCATAAGCTCATTTCAACGAGGCCTATGATTAGTAAGTTCCAAACAGAAATACAAAACCTGTGCTAATTGAAAGAAAACAAGTTGACAAAAATATCTAATCCAATTTTTTGTGATAATATAGCATAATGAGAGATTTACAAGCAATTTTTAATATGCTGGTCATTTTTGACGGGGAAGACCAAATTAGGTAAACAAAAATTAAAGACAGCATAAGGGTTAAACTCCTTTGCCTGCATACTCTGCTGTTAAGCTTAAACTTCAGATGGCCTTCTAAAACAGAGCATATGTACTGTGTTTGTGGTACTGTATGCTGTCAGACTGCTTCAACCATTTAAAGTCATCCTCTGTGGCACCCATTACCCAATCATCTCTCTTGGTAATGATGCTGTCATACAATATGACAAATCCCAGGACCATATTCTATGCTGTAATCACATTCCACTGACCACCATATCACTAAGAAGAAATTCCTTGAAATTACCATATCATAACCATCTACACCAATGCCAACCCTCCCTTCCCCTTCCTGTTGAGTTCAGTGTTATTAAAATTTTCTGGGCTGTTTGTTTTCTTTTTCCCCAATATGATTTGTTATGTTTTCGAACTGCAGAATTAAAGCTTTAACTACATTATTCAAAGCCCACAGCTACTGCAGGCCAGTTTTTTTCAAGGTTTGCTTGCATCTTGTTTACATCTTACGCCCTGCTGTTTTTCAGCAAAGTCAGAATCATGCAACAAATCATTGTTGCGGTCCAAATCATTCTAATTCATGCAGGTTTTTAGCAGAGCAAGATAATGACTGCTGACTGAAAATAGCAACAGCGGCATTATGGCAAGATTACGTTTTTGATGAAAGCAGACATAATATGCTTGGATAGAAAAATAAGGAAAAAAAGGTCTGTGGTGATGAGATAGTGAGAGTGATGGAGGGTAAAGATTGTTTAATATTGTTTATTTATGACCGATACGATGCAGATAATTTTTGTGTAGATGTATCCAAAAACTGTTATGAAGAATATATTTGTATTTATTGTTGTTTTATTAATGACTAAATGATCATTGGGCTACAACAATAAAAACATAATGCATTACATTTTAATAAAAAATTACTTATATTATTATTCATGCCATTATATTTATGAAAAGTTATTTTGCGATCTAA
Source organism: Myxocyprinus asiaticus (assembly GCF_019703515.2). Lineage (NCBI taxonomy): Eukaryota > Metazoa > Chordata > Actinopteri > Cypriniformes > Catostomidae > Myxocyprinus > Myxocyprinus asiaticus. Next base: position 27,814,283 of record NC_059375.1, on the reverse strand, counting down.
ATGGTAAGAAATGTCATTTCATATTTGTTGAGCAATAACATACTTATTTTAAGCCGTTGGTATTAAAATCCTAAGCATTTTTCACTTGACAATGATTGGCTGTTCCGTAGAAATTTCAGCGGACAAATTTTCAGCTGATGTTTGACTCTAATGAAAGACTTTGTGACGTTCCACACTCCAGCTCAGTAGGTGGCGGTAATGCGCCATAAGCTGTATTGCCAACCGCCAATAAGCATAACAAGAAAAATAAACACTTTCTTGGCTGTGACTGCACTCTGGATCGTGAAAAAACATTGAACTAAATACTACAAAAGTAAACAGCAATGGTGTTACTGTCAGAGTTGCTGCTGTGTTCAGTCGATTACTGTATTGATATTTTCAGTGCTGTCTTGTTCGGTACACAACGATATCATATTAGCCGGATAGCTAGCTATCGGCTACCGAGACTCATTATTGGTTTCCATGACAGCAGGGCTATGTAGCTGCTAGCCTGCTAATACTTCCTCATAGGCTGATTTCAAGACTATGATTCAGTTAGCTAGTTGTGTGTATAACTTTTTAATGTCTAAAGTTTTTAGTGAGACATACCTGATCCAATAGACTAGATGTAGAAAATAGGCTAAATATCGAAAATTAATCAAAAGTTTATCATCCATATTAAATGTTGTTTTAGATAAATATTGATATTGTTTTATCACCCAGTCCTACTGTATACAATACATTAAATAAATGACTTTCCCTTTGAACACCATTATTTCAAGTTGAATGCACATTGGTGCATAGTTCGGTACTATTCTTTAGAGACCAATCATATGGTGTCATTTATTGGAAGACCTGATATTAAAGAACCAATAACCAATTAACAAGAAAAGTGTAAACATCAGTAAAAAAAATATCAGTCAAACTGATTTTCAGTCCCTAATAGATCTCTAATAAAGGGTATTCTGAAGCCTACAGGGGAAATGTTTTTCTCTTGACGAGACACGCACACTGTTTTCAGCTTTTTTCACTTCACTCCGGCAACCTCGTTCATGACCTGTACTCGGTGTGGTGTCCACAGTTCACTGTTGGCTTAGAGGACAGTGCTAAAGGTCAATGGCATTCAGACCATACAGCTCCCCAATTGAACATCACATTTCTCACACCAGGAACCTCATTCTGAGATGCAAGTAACCCTCTGACCCTTTGAGTGCCAAGGAGTCTGAGCCTGTTACTGTGTGAGACCCCAAGCCTGTAAACACGTCAAGAGCTAGACACCGCTGAAGCACTTAGCCCAGGCGGCCGGCTGTCTGACAAAGTGAAATCCAGAGCCAACGAAGGGCTGAGGAAGCAGTGAGGGATTTGACATTAACCCTGCTTAACTCAAACCCTTTCCTCTGATACCCCTTTCATGACATGGTAATCCGACTATGACCGCAGTGCTTGGAAGATGCTGAACACAAAACAAGTTGCTGACATCTCCCTAATTGCAGAGATGCTGTAAGGGTGGCAATTTTTGTGTTTTCAGACATAAAGTAATGAGTTGGATTACTGAAGTGACTCATTATTATTTCTGTATTTCCATGTTCCGTATGTAAAGTATTTCTAAAATTAGGCCTGATACTGACTGAACAATTTTTCAGTCAAAGGTTTGGACAACACACCCATATTCTTTATTATTACAATTTTAAATAGAAACTATGAAATAACACAAATGGAAGTATGGGAATAATGTTGTGACCAAAAAACTCATATATTTTCTTCAATGTATCCACTATTCCCTATCTGTCAATCACTCGAAGTTGTGTCGATGTAGTGACACTAGGGGTCACTCTTGGGAGCCCAAGAGACCTCTGGTCTTTGATAAAAGCCAATGAAAATTGGCGAGTGGTATTTGCATGCCACTCCCCCGGACATACGGGTATAAAAGGAGCTGGTATGCAACCACTCATTCAGATTTTCTCTTCAGAGCCGAACAGTCGTGCTCACTGAGCTAAATTCCCACGACTGTTCATTCACCTCTGCTGGATCTGACAGCGCATTTCAGCGGCTTCTCCCTCCTCTGTACTGGTGCACTGCAGAGAATGCCCCTGGGCACTTCAGCAGAAATTATAAGAGTATATTTCTCTAAAAGAGTATATTTCTCTAAAAGAGCGGCACACACGGATGTCTTTTTAAAGACACGTCTTTTTAAAAATGCCTTTCCTTTGTGTGTTATTCCTGGTTGCGCTCGTTATCACTCGCCTTCTGACGGTCACGATCACTGTCTTTCGTGTCTGGGCACTGCTCACATGGAGACAGCGTTTGTGGATGGGTCATGTACTCATTGCGAGAACATGTCCATGGCAACGATGCAGTTGCAGCTTACCTTCATAAGAAAGCAAGCCACCCCAAAGGCTCCCTACCTTGGTCCTTCTACCCACAGGTAAGAGGACAGTGCGGCTAGCACTGGGGGCGATTTGGGGACCCCAATGGGACTGCCTCCGCCGGGTATCCCTCTGCGGACCTCCCTTTCCCAAACACGCTCGTCTGCCCCGATTGGGCTTCCAGATGAGTCCGCCGGCTCGTCTCACGGTGAGTTCGACCTCTTATTCGGAGCCCACGAAAGTGATGAGCTCTCGAGCGCAACATCGGAGAGCAGGCTCGTCCAGTCGGATGTGGAAGCCTCAGCTGGGCTCCTCCCGTTGGGTGCGGTTACCCAGTCACAGGCTGACGTGGAGATGATGACATGCTTTCCTGGGCAGTGGAACCCTCCGCTCTCCCCTGAACCCTCGCGGCTCGATGATTGGTTCCTGGGCTCGCGGTGCCGCTCAAAGCCACGCCCCGCCCCTGTTCCTTTCTTCCCGGAAGTGCATGAAGAGCTGACAAGGTCGTGGGAGGCACTTTTTACTGCCCGGTCCCGATCTTTCAGCTTCCCCGCCCTCACAACCCTCGATGGTGGGGCGGCCAAGGGCTATTCGGCAATCCCCCCGGTGGATAAAGGGGCTCGCGGTGCACCTATGCCTGCAGAGTGCTGCCACCTGGCACGGGCGCCCAAAGCTCCCGTCCAAGGCCTGAATGTTTACATCGTCTCTGATGGCCAAGGACTACAGTGCTGCTGGACAAGCTGCCTCCACCCTGCACGCCATGGCTGTCCTGCAAGTCCGCCAAGGTGCTAAATGAACTGCACGAGGGTAGTTCCGCCCCGGGATTGATGCAGGAGCTGCGCTCGGCGACCGACCTCGCTCTCTGGGCAACGAAGGTCATGGCGCGGTCTCTCGGGCGGGCGATGTCCACCTTGGTGGTCCAAGAACGCCACCTTTGGCTCAACCTGGTCGAGATGGGAGAGGTCGACAAGGCACGGTTCCTTGCTGGCCCCATTTCCCAAGTTGGCCAGTCCGGCAACACCGAGGACTTTGCCCAGCAGTTCTCAGCAGTGAAGCTGCAGACGGAGGTTATCCAGCACATCCTGCTCCGGCGTGGCTCAAGATCCCACATCCCGTCTGCTCGTCGCCAAGGGCGTCCCCCTATGGTGACTTAACCGGCTCTGCTGCAGCCCGCCCCTGCGGCCCGGCCCTGGCATGGAGCCCACCACAGGAAGCAGACGCCACCCATCTCGCGGCCGCCAAGAACCCGCGAAAGGCTTCGAAGCGCCCCTGAGATGGGTGACCCAGGGACGACGAAATCCGCTGCTCTGGAGCAAATATGCATTTCCCCCAGTGAGCCTACTTGCACAGACTCTGTGCAAGGTCAGGGAGGACGAGGAGCAGGTCGTCCTGGTAGCACCCTACTGGCCCACCCAGACGTGGTTCTCGGACCTCACGCTCCTCGCGACAGCCCCCCCCCCCCGGGAAAATTCCCCTGAGGAAGGACCTTCTTTCTCAGGGACGGGGCACCATCTGGCACCCGCGACCAGACCTCTGGAATCTCCATGTCTGGCCCCTGGACAGGACATGGAAGACCTAAGCAGTCTACCACCCATGGTGGTAGACACGATCACTCAGGCTAGGGCCCCCTCTACGAGGTGCCTGTATGCCTTTAAGTGGCGTCTGTTCGCTAAGTGGAGTTCTTCCTGACGGGAAGACCCCCAGAGATGCGCAGTCAGATTGGTGCTTTCCATCCTGCAGGAGAGTTGGAAGGGCGGCTGTCCCCTTCCACCTTGAAGGTGTACATTGCTGCTATAGCAGCACACCACGACACAGTGGATGGTAAGTCCTTAGGGAAGCACGACCTGATCATCAGGTTCCTGAGAGGCGCCAGGAGGCTGAACCCCTCCAGACCGCACCTCGTTCCCTCATGGGACCTCTCTGTAGTTCTTCAGGGTCTACAGAGAGCCCTTTTGAGCATTTGCAGTCATCTGAGCTTAAGGCACTCTCCTTGAAGACTGATTTCCTGACTGCGCTCACTTCAATCAAGAGGTTAGGAGACCTGCAAGCGTTCTCTGTCAGCGAAACGTGCCTGGAGTTCGGTCCCGTCTACTCTCACGTGATCTTGAGACCCCGACCGGGCTATGTGCCCAAGGTTCCCATGACCCCTTTTAGGGACCAGATGGTAAACTGCAAGCGCTGCCCCAGGAGGAGGCAGACCCAGCCCTGTCGTTGCTGTGTCTGGTGCAAGCTTTACGCATCTATTTGGATCGCACGCAGAGCTTTAGGATCTCTGAGCAGCTCTTTGTCTGCTTTGGTGCACAGCGGAAAGGAAGCGCTGTCTCCAAGCAGAGGATCGCCCACTGGCTCATTGACACCATAGCTATGGCATATCAGGCCCAGGATGTGCCGCCCCTGGTAGGTCTACGAGCCCATTCTACCAGGGGTTTAGCGGCCTCCTGGGCCCTGGCCAGGGGTGCCTCTCTAACAGACATTTGCAGAGCAGCGGGCTGGGCAACACCCAACACCTTGTGAGGTTCTACAGCCTCCGGGTGGAACCGGTTTCGTCCCAGGTAGTGGCACGCAATACAAGCGGATAAGCCCGGGATAGCCAGCCGGGTGTATCGCTTGCACATAGCGCCTTTCACCTCTTCTGAGCTTAAGACGTGCACCATTAATTCCCAGTAGTGTTCACAAACTATGTTCCCTGGTTGACTTCCTCCGAGCCCTGTGGCAGTCGAGTTTTCGGAGAGACTCGCTACCGGCCCAGTACACGTGCTAACTAAGAGCCCTGTTCTGGGGTAGATGCTCTGCATGTGGCGGTTCCCTGTAAGGTAACCCCATGCGATGTATATCTTTTATTTATATAATTCATTTCCTTGTTGGCAAACTGCATCTTCCTTGGGCAGAGCCCCCTCTGCCACAGTCTCCATGTTTGTAATAACTCCTCCCCCATTGGGTAGGATCTACTATGAGAATGCTCCACATGATCGGCAAGACCATGTGATGTATTTTCCACTTAAATACCCCCCCTCTGGGTGAGGTGTGGTCTCCGCGGTGTCCTCCCCTTGGGAGGGACACCCCCCGACTAGTCCTGGTCGGCCCAGTCGGATAATCCCCTTTTTTTTTAGGGAGTGAAAAAAAAGAAGGGGAAAAGAGGCCACGACTGGGCTAGCCTGTCTCTATCTTTTGGGTAGTTGACTTGTCCCCAAAGGGCCGTTCGACACTCATAACTATTTTGGGGAAGGTTACGTGTCGGCCTGGTGTGCTGGCTACAAGGCACACAGTTGTCTGCCCATCACACACTGTCCGTTCACGTAACACAGTTCAGCCAGTTGCGCCGTTTTGTATAGGGACCCCTAGTGTCACTACATCGACACAACGTCGAGTGAGTGATAGATAGGGAACGTCATGTTTACTTGTGGAACCTCCATTCCCTGATGGAGGGAACGAGACGTTGTGTCCCTCCTGCCACAACGCTGAACTACCCGCTGAAATGGCCGAACCTTGTCTCGGCTCCTCAGAATAAAACCTAAATGAGTGGTTGCATACCAGCTCCTTTTATACCCGTATGTCCGGGGGAGTGGCATGCAAATACCACTTGCCAATTTTCATTGGCCTTTTATCAAAGACCAGAGGTGTCTCGGGCTCCCAAAATGTGTATTGTGGTTTACATGTGGTCACTATTGCTGCACATCCTGAAAAAAAAGCATCCACAAAGATCCAAACATAGAGGAGAAGATCAAGTTATAGCTGTTACAGCTGCTCTTACACTCTCTTGAGAAGACCATCATAGTTTGTCACCAGCATATGTTGTGTTTTGTGTGCTGGCCCCGAGTATGGGATGTTGTTGTGTTGATGTTCTCAGCAGGCTTCTAAACTAGGTTAATCAGTAAGATTTCCTTAGTCAACAAGTATCATGTGAAAGACCATACTGGTCGACCAGCTTCACCAGCTAAGTTTTGCAGGTCCACTAGCTAGACAGCACAAGTCTAGCAAACACTGGGCCAGCATTTAAAATTCATGCTGGTTTAAGTTGGTCTTTTCAGCAGGATTGATTTCAAAGAGCATGTTGTGAAGGTGCAGTAAGTGATCACATTGGAGGATCATAGTATCACTCTGCATATTGACATTAGCTCTACTTCACTTATCTACATTTTCTGGTGTCGTTAGCCTACAGTATATGGTCAGCTCATGCAAGCCACTTAGATAAGTTACAGGGCCAAAGATAAACCCATTTGGTATAAACACACACAAAGAGCAAGGAAAGAGAGAAACAGAGAGGGTTGAATGCAGTGCAGGGCAGACTGGGATGAGAGTGGGATTGATTAAGTGATCCTGGGACAGTGAGCCATCTCAACTGTTTGGGTGGTAGCTGGGGGGCTGACCTATATGAAAAAGTCTTGGATATGCTATTAATCCTCTAGAGAGGCATTCAACAGCAACCTCTGACCTTACAAAGATGTTACAGTACCAGACGAAAGAGGTTTAGCAGCAGTGTGACGTAAACTTGTGCAAGACTGTTCTTTTTTCAGCTGAGCGCTGTGGGTAGAGATACGGAGATGAACTTTCAAACACTGTTAGCAGAACATGAACACAACAGAGACAAGGAGAAAGCAACATCCTCAGCAAGTGAGAGAAATATTCTTACAACTCACAAGCAAGAGATCATGTTTGTTTACTTTGACAACGTGCAATAAATGGGCTGTTATCATAAAGCAGTCATAAACTTTGCTGAAATACACTGTGATGCCTCTACTGACCAGTGAAACCAAATTTGAATTAATCATTTCCCCCTTATTACCCCAACCAGGGTTGTCACGATACCAACATTTCAGTAGTCAATACTAATACCACTGAAATTTCCTAATTCCCGCTACCATTTCCTGTACCATGCAAAAACTGATATGCACTGTTGTAACATCTGAGGTTGTTACCCACCCTACCAACCACCAGAGGGAGCCCTCTCCTGAATACTGATCTTCACCCATTTCTTCACTGCTCATTTCCTGTTTACCACATGTATATATAGCCATGCAGTTCCATTGTTCATTGTGAAGTATTGTCAGTTTACCCTGCCTTATCAAGCATTTTTCCATTGCTTCTTGATTCATGTTATGACCATTGCCTGTTTTTCTGGATTTACTGCTTTTTGGATTACCCTTTGTTTTGTTTGCCTGGTTGGACTGTCTGTTTGGTTTATTGGATTTATCTGCCTGTTTTACGACTACATCTCTCTGCCTGCTGTTTTGGATTGTTTGCTTGTGTCTCTTTTAATAAACTTCCTGCACATGGATCCTAACACCATCTCCATGGCCAGTTAGTTACAAAATACTTCACCTACCATGGATCCAGTGGAAGTCTCACAGCTTCAGGCTGCATTTGCACACCAATGCGAGGGTTTTAAAAGGTTATCAAGACCAGCTGAACAACCTATGAACCACCAACGAATGTCTGACTCACATTCACTCACTACCAGCTCCCCATGCTAAACCGGTAAGCTTTGCTCTTCCTGACAAGTTTGATGGTTCTGCTGAGAAATGCCGGGATTTTTTATGACAGTGTAAAGTCTATTTCTTTAACCAACCTGAATCATTATCAAGACGCCAAGAAATGTACCTTTTTATGATGTCTCTGCTTACCGGTAAAGCACTCGACTGGGCCACTGCTGTTTGGGACAAAGATCCTCAAATCCAGACCTCGTTTGATTACTTCGTTCAACAGATCCACAAAGTCTTTGGGGATCCAGCGGGTGGTCAAGATATCTCTGTTCAACTGCTTAATTTATGCCAGGGCCATCGATCTGCAGCAGACTACACAATTCTGTTCAGGACGCTAGCAGCTCAAAGTGGGTGGAACGATGTTGCTCTGAAACTGTTTCCTGTGAGGGGCTTCACCAAGAACTCAAGGCGGAACTGACATACAAGGGTGAGAATTCATTTCCATGGCTATCAAGTTGGATAACCTGTTTCGTAATGCTCCACGGCCCTAGTTTCACTCGGCTTCTAAGTCTACAGTCTCAGTACAGGCACAGGCATCCACTGAATCACCCGAACCTATGCAAGTTGTTTACGCCCGTGTTTCTATGGAGGAATGCAAACGTCGATGTAATGAAAAACTTTGCTATTACTGTGGTGAACCAGGTCATCTCAATGCTGCATGCCCACACAAGAAATCAAGTTTCCATGAATCAAAGCTGAAAGTGAGTACCACGAACTTTGTATCACCTATCCTTCACAGTTTTTTGTTGTCTGTAGAGATCTCCATTGGTAATCATAATTTTTTTTACAGATTTAGTGGATTCTGGGGCTGCTGTGAATCTCATAAATCAAGAGATCATACAAGAACTCAATATACCCACCATTCCAACAATTAATATCACAACAGTTGACAACGCTCCCATTGGTACTGGTATAACCCAACAGACTGTTCCCATAACCGTCAAGATTGGACTAATTCATGTGGAGAACATTTCACTATATGTCAAACTCACCCAATCACACTCTTATCCTGGGTCATCCTTTGCTGGCCATCCACAAACCTTCTATTTCCTGGAACCAGGGTGAGCCCACACAATGGTCAAGTTTCTGTCATAAACATTGTCTCCATGTTGCTGTCTCCATGCCTTGTCTTACCACCAGCACTGAAAGCCCTGAATTCCAAACAGTAACCATGATTCCCATGGAGTATGCAGAATTCAATTAAGTTTAGTAAAGTCAAAGCTACTCAACTTCCTCACCGTCCATGAGATTGCGCCATTGGACTTCTGTCTAATACAGCTCCACCGAGAAGCAAGGCATATCCATTGTCACGCCCCGAGACCCTAGCTATGGAAACTTTCATCGAGGAAGCCCTTGCCTCCGGTTACATCCATCCCTCCACCTCTCCAGCAGCTGCAGGTTTTTTCTTCATGGAGAAAAAGAATGGAGGTCTACGTCCATGTATCGACTATCGAGGCCTGAACTCTCAAATGAAATGCTGTTACTCACTGCCACTTATCCCCTCAGCCCTTGAACAACTCCGTGAGGTTAAGATTTATACTAAGCGCGATCTAAGAAGTGCTTATAACCTCATCAGAATCAGAGAAGGAGATGAGTGGAAAACTGCATTCACCACCACCAGGGGGCACTATGAATATCTGGTCATGCCGTATGGACTCACTAACACCCCCTCTGTTTTCCAGTTTTTTTGTCAATGAGATTTTCAGAGACCTACCGAATCAGTGTGTGGTGGCCTACATTGATGACATCATCTACTCTCAAAACAAGGAACAACCCATCCAGCATGTCAGGACAGTGCTATCATGTCTACAGGAACACCAGCTATTTGTCAAGGCAGAAAATTTGAGTTTCATATCTCCCTGTGGCAGGGCAGAGGGCGGGGCTGGGTCGTGATTCCGCACACCCGGCCCCTAATAAGGCTGATCAAGCCCGAGAGGGATAAGGCCAACCGGAGACGGCGGTGCGAGAGAGTGAGTTACGGACAGCTGTCCGACACCTGTATGTGTGTTTGTCTTTTTGGTTACGTTTATTATTAAAATATTTATATTGTCAAGCCGGTTCTCGCCTCCTCTCCATTGAACTGTTACATTCCCATACCACGTTCCTAGGTAACAATATCAGCCACCAAGATGTAGAAATGCTGTCTCTAAAATCACAGCAGTTACCAAATGGTCTCGACCTTCCTCTATCAAAAACTACAGCGGTTTCTGGGCTTTGCCAATTTCTACCGCCGCTTCGTCAAACTACAGTATCATTGCAGCACCACTCATATCATTGATCAAGGGAAAACCCCACAAGTTGCCATGGAACAACGTTGCATACCAAGCCTTCGACTCCCTCAAGTCAAGCTTTACGACCGCTCCTATACTGAAACACCCCGACCCCAATTTTCCATTCATCGTTGAAGTAGACGCTTCTGATTATGGGGTTGGAGTGGTCCTGTCACAACATCACAGAACCCCAGGCAAGCTTTACCCTTGTGCATTTTTCTCCAGAAAGTTAAATTCTGCTGAATGAAACTATGATGTGGGGAACAAGGAATTACTTTCCATGAAGGCAGCACTCGAAGAGTGGTGTCACTGGTTAGAGGGGGCCGTCCACCCATTCCAAGTTATCACTGATCACAAGAACCTTTAATGCATCAAGGCAGCCAAGAGACTGAATCCATGTCAAGCCCGATGGTCATTGTTCTTCACCAGGTTCAGTTTTACCCTCACTTACCACCCTGGCAGCAAGAATAGCAAAGCAGATGCACTTTCATTCAGGCATGATCCACCCCACATCCAACCTCATCCCGGATCAATCCTATCACCATCTGTCATCACTGCACCGATTAGTTGGGATATTATGGAGGAAATCCAACAAGCACAACAGCATGAACCATCACCACCTGACTACCACAAGCTCTATGTCTGAGAACTATCGAATGGATCCACACTTCATTGAGCACAGGACACCCTGGCATCCAAAGAACAATCACTCTGGTACATAATTCCTTCTGGTGGCCATCTGTAATCTGTGATTTACTAACTATGTGAAGTCTTGTCAAGTGTGTACACAATCTAAGACCCCCAGGGAACTGACCACAGGATTACTCCAACCACTGCCAATACCCCAAAGTCTATGGTCCCACCTGTCCATCGATTTTGTCACCAACATGCCAAAATCCAACGGATACACCACCATACTGGTAATTATTGACCGATTTTCAAAATCATGTAGACTTGTCCCTCTCAAGGGTTTACCCACGGTTAAGGAAACTGCTAATTTTCAATTCCACCAAGTATTCAGAGTCTATGGATTACCAGAAGACATTGTGTCCAATCGAGGCTCACAGTTCACGTCCTGAGTTTGGCAGGTGTTCTGTAAGCAACTGGACATCAATGTGAGTCTTACCTCAGGCTATCACCCCCAAGCCAATGGACAGGTGGAACGTTTAAACCAGGAGATTGGCAGATATCTTCGGAGCTACTGTAGCCGTGAACAGGAGAATTGGAGCGACTTCTTGCCCTGGGCCGAATACGCACAGAATTCCCTCACTCATACCTCTATGGGGCCAACCCCTTTCCAATGCATGCTGGGCTACCAGCCCCCGATGTTCCCTTGGTCAGGAGAACCATCTACAGTGCCAGCGGTAGACGATTGGATTAGGCGGAGTGAGAGGGTGTGGGAAAACGCACATGTCCGGCTACAGCGAGCGGTCCGAGTGCAACACTTTCAGGCTGACTGTGGCGGTGGAGGCGCCCTCAACCTAACTATCAGCCTGGACAGAGGGTCTGGTTATCCACAAGGGATTTCAAGCTACGGCTACCCTGCAGGAAGCTCAGTCCAAGGTATGTGGGTCCATTCGGAATTATCTGTCAAATAATCCAGTTACTTACTGATTAAAGCTTCCTGCTAACTACCACACCTCTCCTTCATTCCCTGTGTCCTTGCTGAAACCGGTCCACCCGGCATCTGGCCCTGAAAGAGTTCCAACAAGCCCATCCTAATCGTCCAGCACCATGACCAAGGGGACGTCCCAGCAGAAGAACACCAGGAGTTGTTGGTGGTTGGGGGGGGGGGTTCTGTAACATGAGGTTGTTACCCATCCTACCAACCACCAGAGGGAGCCCTCTCCTGAATACTGATCTTCACCCATTCCTTCACTGCTCATTTCCGTGTGTGTGTGTGTGTGTGTGTGTGTGTGTGTGTGTGTGTGTGTGTGTGTGTGTGTTATATATAGCCATGCAGTTCCATTGTTCATTGCAAAGTATTGCCAGCTTACCCTGCCTTACCGAGTATTTTTTCCATTGTTAATTCATGTTATGAACACTGGCTGTTTTTCTGGATTTACTGCTTTTTGGATTACCCTTTGTTTTGTTTGCCTGGTTGGACTGTCTATTTGTTTTATTGGATTTATCTGCCTGCTTTACGACTATGTCTCTCTGCCTGCTGTTTTGGATTGTTTGCTTGTCTCTTTTAATAAACTTCCTGCACACGGATCCTAACACCGTCTCCATGGCCAGTTCATTACAACTATTTTAAATAAAGTAATTATTATAAAATTATACAGTGTATGTATACATTGTGTATATTATGTATGATTTATAATTGACAAGTAATATAAATATTGGCAAATTTTATATATAAAAAAAACAATGGCCTTTATGCATATCAACCAAGTAAACATTTTCAAGAAATTATTCAAGACAAGTAGATAGTTAGTAATAGAGAGCAAAGAAGCATATACCATTTATTTAATAGAACAAATAAAAGTGAATACTAAACTACAAATTAAGAGTGCTTGAGGTTTTCAGGTACTGGTATCTAACAGAAATGTCAAATATTCAAGCAAACATACTGACACTTTTATTTATTTTTTTTATCCCACTTGTTTACAGTCACTTAAGACCGACTGTGTTTAAATTAATATCTCTCTGAGACAGACATTATGACCAAGAATTGCTTTTGAGTATTTACACAAACAGCCACATTACCACGAGGTGCGAGTGCTTTTCACAGAGCATTCAAGAAAATATGCATGTAAGTATTCGAAAGCAGTTGTCAGTCAGTTAGTTTTTTTTGTGTATCAACTTTGTACCAAAGTGCTGGTATTTCTGACATCCCAAATCCCAACCCTCCTTTGCTTTCTTTGATTTGCTTTTCAAAGGAAGATAGAAGTGCATAAATAGATGATAAATAAGAGAATAATGGCTACAGTCCCACAGTGGTAGGGAGATAGCAGTCAAGGCCGCATACCGTACAAGCCCCTGGGGCAAGGAGACAGAATCGTTATTTAGCCGATCTCCAGAGAGCTCAGCCTGGGACCGCTCTCATGGCTACCAGCATACAACAGCTCCAGACCTCAATAAAAAAAAGCACAGATATAAACACTGCAGACTCTCCACTCTTACAGTGTGTACTCTTAGGTACTCTACTGGCTTTCTGTACCCAGTATTATAGTACAGAGGTCCATTCTGATTTCTACTCACTGACATGATAACAGCTAATAGTGGGTTGTGTGTCAGTTAGTAAGGCATATATGATCTTATCCATTTGTCACTGTATGTCTGTTGTCTCTGAAACTGCCCGACTGAAGGAGGCATTACTATCTATACTGACATTTTAAACAAACAATAATTCACAGGCTTCCCGGCTTGGTTCCCATGCCTCTACAGTAGGGCAGGGAGCAAAAAAACAAACAAAAAAAAAAAACAAAATGAGAGAGAGAGTGAGTCACAATACATAATAAATGTGTAATAAAACAAAACAAAGTAAGAAATTAGCAAAAAGGACAGGAACAACAGAGTTTATACTGAAGCCAAAGGCAGTACATTGATCTTTTCCAAAGTGGGAAAGTGGGACACATCAATATGATGGAGCACAGAGGCAGTGTGCGCACCACAGTGCTGCTAGCTCGCAGTCCCATATGAATGACTGCTAGAGCAATCGATTGGTGGAGGAAAGCTGGGTGAAATTCCAGCTTCACATACAGCACACTGTGGGTTTACCACACAGCCTGCCAGAGGAAGCTTCCTATTTAGCCTCACTTAAACCTAAAAACACTGGACGTCCATGTAAATATATTCACAATGACTGACACAAAATAAAACAATAATTTGTCTTTTTAAAACGTTGTGTAAGCGCTTTAGTCTGACTGAAATCCTAGCACTCCAAATTTTGCAAAGTCGGACTAACAGATAATGCAACACTAGCTCGGCCTTGTCCATCATGTATACACACTAATCAGACCACAACTTGCCTCACCATTTTGTGCATGCTCCAAAAAATAGGTGTGAGTTGACTTGTATTACTGGTACTTCCTCAGCTGACATCCTTCCTTCAAGTATTTGATTACACATAGTGTTGTGTATATTAGGACAGACAGAAAAAGACTGTAGCTTGACAAATCAAAAACCTGCTTGATTATAACTGTGCATGTACTCTACATCCACTGAGTGTTTACACGAATGGATTACTTATAACTGCAGTTGTCTCTGCATACATTATTAAGCTCGGATAGGAGAACGTTTTAACACTGAAAAATGTAAACATTTCACCTTTAAAATGTTTCTCAGGAACTTAGATGCTAACTTTTAGCCCCTTCAGCCAACAAAGCATTAAAGATTAACAAGTCTGACCTCTACAGGGAATTCAAGGTTAAAATAAATCATTCATGGGCTCGATGCGAGGATGTCATTTAAACAGTTTAAAAAAGGATGTTGATGTTTGGAGGAACTGTGAAAAGATCTGCACACATCATCTGGGTCAGCAACTAGATAAAACAGTCAAGTAGTGGATTATGTTGTCCATTAGCGAGAAGAGAGCATTGATTCATTGAGGGTACACAGCTATGATGCTCAATACAAATTTCCTGCAGTGCACATAAAATGATAAATAATGGGTTTACTGGCTCCTTCATCCTATATGGCACACGGATGAATATCTGTTTCCAAACTGCATTGAGGCTGAGCAATTTCAAGCCTCATGTGAATTTTATTATACAGATTAGATGCCTTGCAATAAAAACACAAAAGCATACAATATGCCTACTCAATCATTTTTCACATTTCATAGCAACCCACATGTGCTTTGATCAAAAGCAAAAAGTTTGTATTGCCAGGTTTATAATATGACACTGTTCTTATGATAAGGCCTTGGAAATTACCTCCTGGTGAAATTCAAGACTTTGCGCATTTAACACACATGTTCTAGTTTTGTAAAAGCAGTCAACAAAGAAAGTGCTTCCCTTTCTCTCCAAGCACAGAAAGGTAGCTCATTGTATGGGACTGAAACTGTGTGATAACATGCTGTTGCTTTGCTCTCTCGACCCCTGGACAAGGAAACACCAAAATGAGCTGTTGTTCTTGCGCCCAGGCCAAATGTTTTCCAATGTTACTTATTTAAATCTCAGCAACGCATCCAGTCAGATTACTTCAAATTTGTTCTCCTCAGTGTTTTTATCAGGGGACTGTTCTGGTCACTGTGCATGCATAAGTATTTCCTCATATCAAAACCTGATCTCAGAACATTTTGGAAGCTATGGTAGGAAGCTGGGAAAAGAAACAAGGGGCTTAAAATACTCCAAACATTATCTGTAGGTAATCTAATTAATTGCATCTGTCTTTCATCCAAAACAAATGAAAATAACTCTTCATTGTCCAAATGTTGTACTGACCGTGGTTATAGTCACCAAGGTTAACAATGAGCATTTGTAATGATTATCAGATCTGAAAATATGTTTGTTTTAACCCAATCATGATAGTTACATGTAAACTGCAAAGGAAAACATTGAACATAGTGTTTAAAGTACTAACAAAGCTCTGGTGTAAATATGTTCTGCATGAAATAGGAGCCCAACTTTTAGAGAATAGGATAACTAATAATGAAAACAGGCATTAGATAAGCATTATACAGGCTTTTCACAGTCAGTGATCTCAACATGTGGACCTACAACTGCATAAATACAGTACTTCTCTAGAGGTTTATTACTTTAAACACAAGAGCTGCAGTCCTGTAGATTTGTGTACAAAAGGCAGAGTGAACAATTGAATTCTGCTGGGAGAGAATACATGGCAGAGAGAGCAGGGTTGCAGGCAAAAGATCAGACTTGCCAGACATTTGTGTCTGAATTTGGAGTCTTGTCCAAAATGCCACTGATTCTTTTGTTTATTGTTAGGAGATGGTATTGAAGCTACCAGTCACTGTTCTCTCATATCAAAAATGTGCCAGAAATTACAGAACTTGTTGGATATGCAGCCAAAAAGAGGCCGATTGAAACCATAAACTCTCGATTTCCCACTGAAGTAAGGATTATAAGGAGAAAACATTCACCTCAAATGATTATTGATGCTTCCTCATAATCTGTAATTAATATTTATATTTTTTTGGAGTAAGCTCTAAATAATTAAGGAAATAAATCTCATAATGCAAATAAAATTAGATCAAAATGTTTTAATTTAGATTACAATTAAAATGTATATGATTAAATATCTATCTCTAATGCCTACAGTTCTAGTTACAGGAATAGTTCACCCAAAATTAAAATTGAAACTTTCCCTCATACCATTCCAAACCAATTTTTTTCTCTCCTGTGGAACACAAAGATAGAAATTTTTGAAGAGCTGTAATGCAGCTCTTATATACCAAACCTTGCATATAAGAGCTCATATGGACTACTTTAAAAAAAAAATGTTTTTTATTTTTTATTTTTTATTTTTTTTTTATTTATTTTTTTACTTGGTACTTTAATGTTTTTGTTTTGTTTTGTTTTTGCATCCCCTATTCAATGTGAACTGTTGCTGCAAAGCCAAGACTTTTGTAGAGATTATTTTAAAAGTTCCAGTTATGTGTTCCTCAGAAAAAAGCATTCATGTTTGGAACTAAATTATGCTGAGTAAATAATTAAAGAATTTTCATTCTCTGTCAACTATTCCTTTAAATTTCCAAGTTTAATCATAGTAGACATCTATAAACTCAGAACATTGTACAGAATCTCAAGACTCTAAACACTTGTCAGAATATCCACCTCTAGACCTCCTCCTTCTTGAAAGAAACATCAGTGCCACTGAATAGGGTAAACAAACCTGACACTTAAAGAAACATTCTTTCTCTTCCCTCAGCAAACTCGCACAAGGCTTTGACTCATCCTCCGCAAAATATCAAGCAGTGGAAGTATGGAGATGATGCGGAGAAGAAAGATAAAGAGAGGAGGCAGCGCCGTCCCACTTTCATAAGCCTATATGATAAATAGTGTTGTCGCTCCACTTCTGCTTAATCCAGAATTTCCCAACATCTGCGGGTGGCTGAGAATCGCAAGTTACCCAGGCTCACAAGCTTGTGCATACATCTTCCTTGATGGTGGAGTGTGTCAGGCCTCATAAAAGCAAACTTTGAAGATCCCCCAATCCCAGCAGCCTTTTTAGTGAACCAAAGTGCTTCTGTATACATACTCCTTTACATCAGACAGAAATGGCTCACCCTAGACAGGCAGCATATTTCTTCATTTTTTTTTCATTATTTTATTTTTTTTTTTTCATAATTAAAGGTGACCAAGTGACCCTGGACAATAATGCCGAAGGGAAACAATAATAAATGACTATAACTAAGATGCACAGCTTCTATGAGTATACAGTAAGAATTTATACAGGTACAAAATTTACAAGAAGGGGCACAAAAGCTCTCTTGTGGCAAGACAGTTACTGATTAAAAAAAAAAAAAAAACTTTAAATGAAACAGGCAGATGGTGTAAACATCCAGACCTATGAGAGCTTTCAAGGGAGAAAAGAGAGACTTGTTATTAACTCTAAACATAAAAGTAAAACACACTGTCAGAACTCCCTCTGTATTGCTGTCACTTGCACACACTAGCATACACAGATGTTTCTCTGCTAGATAAGAGTGATAGAGTTTTGGCCCCAGGCTAAAAACACCAGCCTCTTCCCTCAGACTGAAAGAGCTCCTAAGATGGATTTCAGACACTAGTCTCTGTGAAAACTGGAATAATATGACTTACATTGTACAATGGGGTTTTTGGACTTATGACGGACCATGCTCCGCTTTTGAAGAGACAAATTCTTTGCTATAGAACAGCGAAAAAGGGCACCATCTGCAACATGATCCTGCATACATTACCAATAGACAGAGATTGCCATTTTGAAACTATTCAATCTATTTTAAGTCTACTCTTCCCATGTAGAAGAGTACAAAAGTCCACATTGAAAATATAGGATTCCAAATCTAATTTAAACCTGAAAATGTACCAAGTTTTAGGATTTTGAAAATGTTAAAACAAATACATTTTATGGAGTAAGATGAATAAGAAATATTTCTGATTCTGCACTAATTCTATGTCACTAATGAAATAAGCTAAAATGTGTGACATTGATCCACTGAAGTCAATTGAAGCACACAAGATGCTCTTTGGAACATTCTCAGATCATGCTGGCATAACATGGATCATCAGGATTTGTACAAACTTGTGGAGTTAGTGCAAGCTGACATTACAGCAAAAAAGGGGACATATCAAATACTAAGAAATTCAGAAATACAAATGTTCACATTGTTTCAATTATGCTGATGATAATGATACTGTGTAATATTTTTTTTTATTATTATTAAATAAAATAGAAGCATTTTCAGCAGCATACAATATATACAGCACACACAGCACCGTATATATAAAAAGGGAGTGAGCTGTGTGTTTATTTATCGTTATCTCTTATACATGTATCTCCTCCGTGTGCTTTCATCTTTCCTTCTTCAGACTGAAATTTCTGCTGAGGCATCTGCTGCTGCAACCTTTATTGTTACTATTACAATCAATAAATGTGAGTGGGAAACATACGAACACGCAAGGCTTCTCATCTTTCGTGGCATTGCCGTTTTGCCACATTTATTTGTGTGAACACAAAATGATGAGATGAGAATCGCATTGAATCCCTTCCTTCAGAACATAAGATCTGCTGACATTGTCGTCCTCCCAGGTTAGAAGGTTTTCTGTGTTGCTGAGTGAGTCTCATACATGATTCACTTTATGATTCCATCAGCATACATAAAATGTATCTTATTAAACATGCGTGCACAGAGTCTGGGAATCTATGGCAGCCCCCTTTAAAAACATTCCTTGGCAGTTCCACAAGAGTGCTATACAGCATCAGTTGTGGAAAAGCAGCCATGAAACAGTATGTACAATGCTGATCAAACTAATTATGGTAATAATAATTATGGTACAAAATGTATGTATAAAAACATAAGCTCTGTTCCAAAGCCTAGTTAGCTGCATTGCTGCCTACCACCTATACTCTAAAAGGGATAATTCACCCTAAAATGAAACAATTTTCTCATCACTTACTCACCCTCTTGCCATCCCAAATGTGTATGACTTACTTTCTTTTGCTGAACACAAACAAATATTTTTAGAAGAATATCTCAGCTCTGTTGGTCCATGCAATGCAAGTGAATGGTGGCCAGAACTTTGAAGGTCCAAAAAGCACATAATGGCACCAAAAAAGTAATCGATAAGTTAAATCCATATCTTCAGAAGTGATATGATGGTGTGGGTGATAAACAGATGAATATTTAAGTTCTTTTTTACAATTAATTCTCCTCCCTGATCAGTAGGTGACGATATGCACAAAGAATGTGAATCTCCAAAAACAAAAGAAGAAGAATGTGAAAGTGAAAATGAAAGTGGAGATTTATAGTGAAAAAGAACTTAAATTTTGATCTACTTCTCACTGGAGTCGTATGGATTAATTTTATGCTGCATTTATGTGCTTTTTAGACCTTCAAAGTTCTGGCCATTCATTTGCATTGTGTGGACCAACAGAGCTGAGATATTCTTCTAAAAATCTTCATTTGTCTTCAGCAGAAGAAAGTGATACACATTTGGTATGTCATGAGGGTGAGTAAAAGATGAGAGAATTTTCATTTTTGGGTGAACTATCCCTTTAAAGTAGCATCCCTAGAGTTTTTGTAATTCTTTTCAATATTGAATTAATTATAAGTATATAATAGACCTTGTAAAATCTGCCATATTGTACTGAATTTATGTTTTGAGTTTGTTGCAATGCGAGATTGCCTTATCTATGAAGCGTGCAATGCTGCTTCAGAATTTGTTAAAATAGGTATCTTTGGAGGAAATTCAATTAAGTTGCCTATAGGAATAGCCTTTGTGTCAGGAGCATGCATATGATGTCTTAGAATGATGCCTCCGTAGGAAGCTTACTGGGATTTGAAATAAACACCTACTACTACCTAAAACTGTATTTTTGCTTTATGGAGATTGTGTCCATCAGAAACACAGAAGCTCTTTATAGGTGACTCAGAAGGGTGGGAGATGGAACCCCCAAATGCACACAGACTCAGGCACCTGACTTCCTGTCAGGCTGGATAATAGTGCTTTGAGGTGTATCTGTGATAGAGGTCTGCAACCCGACCCAGGTCCGACGGGACCTGAGAGCCCGATGGGGTTTGGGCCGGGTTCGGGTCAGTTTTTCAAGTAGGACTACAGGTTTGGGTCAGGTTTGGGTTTGTAATTAATGAAAAAAAAAAAAAATACGGCCTACCGAACTTGTCTCGCGCACACGCTCTCACTCACAGATGCGCAAAAGGACAAGTTAAACAACATGTGAAGTTAAAAAGTACTTCAAATTTTCAAAAACGTCAAGACACCTGCGCTCTGTTTCATTCTTTGCGCTGCGTCTAGATTGTTTTTTAGCGCAGTTGTCACAAAGATTCAACATTATGAACAAGTTCAGGCTGTAAAGAGGGGACTGTTGCATTGTTTAATATTATTCCAGATTGTTCTGCACCAAGCAAAGTTTCAACGCATAAATGTTAAGTCAATGCTTTTTTCCATTCTGCTCTAGTGTACTGAGGGGCTGCCATGCCTTGTTAAAACTGTATGTTTACAGTTTCAATACTGTTACGAATGTTGCCTATATGCTTACATAAAATATAGCCTATTTCAACAGTACTTGCTAAAAGAAATTATAAAGATAGTGAGCAATTTCGTGTTCGGGTCAGGTTCAGGCTTATAATCTGACGGTATCGTTCAGGCCAGGTAGGGTCGGGCCACACGATCTCGGGTACGTGTTTCATTTTAAGGCCCGTGCAGACCTCTATTCTGTGAGGCATTGTCTTCTCCTGTCATCCTCTCATAGTCCTATAGGTCACATTTGCACCTATCTGGGATCTACAACTTCCCTCCAGAGTATCTTCCTTAACATGTCACAAGAGCAAAGGAAGCCTTGAACTTGTGCGCCATTCACTGAAGAAAAAAAGCCATTCTGCAAAATGTAGACACAGTATATAGAGTATAAATTTCAGTCCTTGAATTTTCTTAAGGTTTGAAAATGAACAAAAGCAGAAGTGAATGGGGGAGCTCCTGAAAAGAAGCTAAACTTTCTTTTTCACTTCATTATGCACATTCTTTTGAGCATTCCATAAGATATTGGTTTGAAAATGTAGCTAACAGTTAAAATGCAGGAGATTTAATTCATTCAGCAACACTGCATGCATTTTCTGAAGTGCTATAATACCTCAGAACTTCACAGTTTTACTCACTCTATAGCACTACTTCTAGTGAAATACTCAAAATCCGTAGAAAAGATTAAATTTTTATAGTGCTGCCCTGGTTTACTATTATCTGAAACGCAAACTTTTGAAAACAGGTTTCAAAGTGCAAGTTTTTGAAAACGATGCCGTTATCATCTGCGTGTAAACACACAAAAACACAAATTTGTGAAAACAATGACGTCATGCGCACGCATATTACGTATTCAGCCTATAGGCGTGCGCGAGTACTTCAAAACAACACGCGAGACATTCAAAACTACAATGGCAGACTACAGGACTGTGTTTGTGCTGCTCAAGATTGACGTTTATTGAAGCTTTTCCAGCAAAGTGTAGATTTACTGCATCACTACTACGACCAGCGATCGCCATCTTCATTGTTTGTATTCACCGCTCTGTGGAAGAATGCTTATGTGCGCAGGCGCGTAGTGTTTCTTTACAAAGTGACATCGCCAACTATGGGCCTGGCATGCATAATACAGCCTTTTTAGTCGTTTTCGTGGATCCATGTGAACGGGGATCGTTTTGATAACGTTGTCGTCTGTACGTGAAACTTTTCAAATACGCAAAGGAAAAAAGTTTCCATTTTTAGTACATCATTGTTGTGAAATGTACCCTTAATAAACAATGACCCCATCATTTTCCCTTTTCAGTATAACTAATATAACGTTAACCTTGTCCCTGATAACCATGTCACTCATGTCTGTTTGCTGTTAGCCAGCTATAGTTTGTCAGTGCAGTCAGTAATGTAGCAGATTGAAAGGTAAACATTAGAGCATCTTTTTGCAGCTCAGCAGACAATGGTGTGGTGGTGGATTGTGTCTGTTGAGTGTTGATTTCATGCTATGTTATTACCTAGTTGGTGAGACACAATGCTGGAAAGTAAAATAAACAACGTCCCTCTTTTACTCTCCGTGACAATGAGCTTATAGCTAACTAGCTAATCACGCAGCTACTTTCATTGTTGTCAGCTGATTGGAAGCTAATGTGTAAACATGCATTCACCAAACTGTTTTGTTCAGGATTCATAGTTTGGTACCACCTTCAACCGAAATGTTCCAGTTGTTGCATTTATAAAATTTAATATTTAGAAGTCTGGTTTTCCACCGTTGAAAGTTTCCCCTGAACTTGTACAGCAGAATACTGTGTAACACCACTGCCGCTGTTTATCTTGATTCGGCAGTATTAATATAGTCAGCATTTGACTGATACTAAACAGTACTGATGTTTATTTAGCTATTTATTTTATTTTTATTTAAATGGTCAGCATTTGACTGATACTAAACAGTACTGATGTTTATTTAGCTATTTATTTTATTTTTATTTAAATGGTCAGCATTTGACTGATACTAAACAGTACTGATGTTTATTTAGCTATTTATTTTATTTTTATTTATTCTTTATTTTAATGGTCAGCATTTGACTGATACTAAACAGTAATACTGATGTTTATTTAGCTATTTGTTTTATTTTTATTTATTCTTTATTTTAATGGTCAGCATTTGACTGATACTAAACAGTAATACTGATGTTTATTTAGCTATTTGTTTTATTTTTATTTATTCTTTATTTTAATGGTCAGCATTTGACTGATACTAAACAGTAATACTGATGTTTATTTAGCTATTTGTTTTATTTTTATTTATTCTTTATTTTAATGGTCAGCATTTGACTGATACTAAACAGTACTGATGTTTATTTAGCTATTTATTTTATTTTTATTTATTCTTTATTTTAATGGTCAGCATTTGACTGATACTAAACAGTACTGATGTTTATTTAGCTATTTATTTTATTTTGTTTATTCTTTATTTTAGTGGTCAGCATTTGACTGATACTAAACATACAGTACTGATGTTTATTTAGCTATTTATTGTGTTTTTATTTATTCTTTATTTAAATGGTCAGCAATTGACTTATACTAAACATACAGTACTGATGTTTATTAAGCTATTTATTGTATTTTTATTTATTCTTTATTTTCTCAGTGTTCATTTTTAGAATTTGTTGACAATGTCTAATAATAATGTCAAATATTCTTTCATAAAAATATTTAAGAAAGCAGCCTTCTGAGTACATTTGCATAGTCATATCGGTGCAAAATCGGTGAAAAATCCACATAGAAAAGGTCTGTTTTCATTCCAGCTCAAAAATTAAATATATCGGCCACCATATCGGTAATCAGTGAATTTTCCCTCTCTAAAATCGGTATCAGTATTGGTCTCAAAAATCCCATATCAGTCGGGCTCTAGTACTTTTACTTTGCTTACTATAGTGAAAAGTTCTTCAATCAAACAGAGACACAGGTATTGTTAAACACAGGGCTGTGCATGCAACATTTCTACACTTCACTAGGAAGCACTGAACTGACTCTAATAATTAATATCAAAATATTAAAAGAATGGGATTGAGAAGTACGGAACTTATCAAATTGATATGACTGCAGATGACACATAAAATACAATACATGATGCAATAAAATTAGGGCTGTCAATCATTTTTTTAAATTTTAATTAAAAAAATATTATTTAATATTACTTGAAACACGGGGGTGGGGGGGTGCTAGAACACCAAGAAAAATGAGACATCATTCACGATAGAGCTGATGGAGCTGATAGAGCGGATAGTCGCTAAAGCAGACAACAAAAGTCCCTAAAATTGTCGCTAGTTGGATGGCTCTTTTACTCGCTAAGGGGGTCAAAAATTCGCTAAATCTAGCGACAAATTCACTAAGTTGGCAACATTGGTTTGTTCTCTGTATAAGCTGCGTGTTGCTTATACACCTGGAATTTCGCTTACTGCCACCAGGAGAAAACAGGTGGTACTTCAAGCTTGAATTGCTCAGGAATATTCCTTATAACGGTCCGGGGACATGAGTAATTCCGTAATTTTTTTTAAACACATTATTTTTTACATTATTAATCGCACTTAATTAATGTGTTAAATAGCGACAGTCCTAAATAAAATATATTAAAGCAAAATCACACAAGTAAGTATACTATTGTACTGAATATCAGCCCAGCTGTGATTCGGCTTCAGTACAACAGCACATTTGCCAGTGTGATATTGCTTCGTATAACTGCTCTGTAAACAAGAAGTTAATATCAAGTAACTTACATTTTAGATACAATATGGCCAGTTATTTTGTCTGTTTTTGCTCCACAAATGAAAATAGTTCTGAATGGAATGCAGACAAGCTGAGTGATACAAACACTGAAGGTTGATTAGTTTAAAGCACTGGAACTAACTGATTTTACACATAAAAATATAATCACAGAGAAATGAAAAAAAAAAAAAAAGAAAGAAAAAAAAATCCTTTTCGTGTGACAAGTCCAGCAAAATATACTGTCTAATGTGGGCTTTAAATGCAATAAAAGAGAAAAACAGTCCTGAACTATTAGTGGCAATTCTTTGTATGAACTGTTCAAGCCAAGCTTCTTTCCTAGTGTGCTGTCAAACTGAGATTGTCAACAGAGATGTCAGTCTGATTGGCAGCAAATTTTAAACTAAAGGAATGGGTGGTCTTACACACCTCAACTACACTCTGTGAGGGAAACCATAGCAACCAACACATGGAGGAAAGGAACCATGAAAGGTAGAAAAAAAAGCAGAGAATAAAACCAGAGGTAAAAGCAGTATAAAAAATGGAAAATGGATCTCCATGACAACTCTGTTGGGGAAGGTAAGAGCATACTACACGGATTGATACGCTGTTTATATACAAGAGAAAGGAAAGGTAGAACTGCTGATGGAATTAAACAAGATCTGAATGAGAATGATGCCTTGTTAATATAGGCTACAACAGTATTGGTCACATTCTTCATGTTGCCTCTCACCTACAAGCTAAACTTAAGCCATTGTAGTTGTGTAGAAAACAGGCAATTGACCCTTTGCAAAACCCCACCTTATAAACATTACTGACAAAGCCAAACTTAGCAACTGTTGCCATCCTACATTTCCTCAGACAAGCTTTTGTTCTTCTCTAATGTAAGTCTATTAAAATCCTGTGTGTTTGGATAGTTTTAAACAGAATTTTACAGAAAGAATCCAAACATATGTTAAAACATTGTTGCCAAGACACATAGACAATATAATAGACACAAGGTCAACAGAGAGGATACACAGGATATTATTTTAATAAATCTTGAGAGGTGCATGCTGTGGATTAAACTATCAGTATGGATCAGCCCATAACATTTAACTTAACATTAATCCGTTTACATTATTAGGTCATAATAGTGGAGATAATCGTAATTTCAAAACGAATAATGAATTCTACCGAAAAATAGAAGAAAAA
Source organism: Myxocyprinus asiaticus (assembly GCF_019703515.2). Classification (NCBI taxonomy): domain Eukaryota; kingdom Metazoa; phylum Chordata; class Actinopteri; order Cypriniformes; family Catostomidae; genus Myxocyprinus; species Myxocyprinus asiaticus. The sequence goes on along the minus strand of NC_059375.1, from coordinate 27,788,601 downwards.
AAATAGAATCCTCAAAATAATACAATAATACAAGATAATAATTCAGTATTATAACAATAATCAACTGGTTTAAAAAAGAGTAAAGTTTTTGCACACCTTGTTCATATACAGAAAAACAAAAACATGTTTTAGTAAAATATATGCACCTGTAGGTATATAATGCATTTCATTACTGTATTGTTGTATATTTGTGCATATAAATGAAAATGGACATTAAAAAAAATCATTAAAAAGATGCCATAAAGACCAATTTTGCAGTATTTCTTTACTGTAGGTGCCCTTCAATGTCCACTGCCTGACTGGTCAGAGTGGTTTAAATCATAAAAAGGGGAAGAGGGGGGGAAAGAGATAAAAAAGGAAGAGAGGGAATTCTAGGCAGCTGATGCATGGTAATTGGCCACCGTTCAGAAGGACATTCTCGTCTGAAAGCTGGGATATTATGTAAGCACATAGATGACTTCTTATCAGGTCAGATGAGCTCACAGGCAGTGTGGGGGTAGATCTGGTAATGAGTGGGTTTAATAATACTTGTTTTAATATATATATATATATATATATATATATATATATATATATATATATATATATATATACATATATAATTTTAAACGTAACTTTTAACCCCCCTCCCCCACAAAAAAGAAAACAAAAAACTGTGCACACCATATGTGTAAAGACACTACCAAGTACACATGATACTGCCCTGCTTTTCCAGAACTCCTAAAGGGAATGGGCAGCAAGCTAAATAATTCACATGCATGCTTTGTAAAGTACAAGCACTAGTTTTTCATGCCAGTTTTCAACAGTAATTATCCATGAACTTTGAAGCATGTGCAAAAGATGCTTCCGTACTGGATATAGGTGATACGATTATTGTTTACTTAGAATTTTGCTTAGACAACTGTTAAGGGCAGTCCTCATGTGTGTCATCACTATTCCGGAAAGTGGAAACACTTTAGACAGAGCCCACAGCACCTCCTAACCACTAAACACACTTTGTATGTAGCAATTAAGTGGTAGTAATAGTTACAAATTAGAACATGATTTATTTAGCAAGTCATCTTAAAGAAATAGTTCTCCCAAAAAATTTAAATTCTGTCATTATTTACTCACCCTCATGTTGATTTCATTGAACAAAAAAGTAGACATTTTTCAAGAATTGTTATCAAGTTCTCGCCATAAAACTAGAGCTCATAGTGAAAAAGGGCTGTCAAGCTCCAAAAGTTTTTCACCCACACATATCATAAAACTTCTAAAGACATATATTTAACCACTGGAGTCATATGGATTACTTTTATGTGGTCTTTATGTGATTTTTGGGGCTTCAAAGGTCTGGTTACTATTCATTTGCATTGTATGGACCTGTAGTGCTGAAATATTCTTCTAAAAATCTTTGTTTGTGTTCTGCAGAAAAAAAGAAAGTCATACACATCTGGGATGGCAGGGTGAGTAAATGATGAGAGAATTGTTATTTTTGGGTGAACTATTCCTTTAAGACACTTCCATCCATTTGTTTTTGTGGGCTTTATATGACTGTAGAGGGAGTGCAAATCAGCTGAATCTGAATTGCAGATTTGATGTCTTTTATGTGCCTAGAAAGCTGGAATTTTCTTGAACTGTGAGGTATGTGGGTTGTCAGAAATGGTAAACTCTAACTTTACTTCCTTCTCACTAAGTATCGTCACTGTGCCAGTTCAGACTGCCATGGTACCTCGGCTCTCTTCCAGGTCAGCGTATCCACCAGTGAGGACAGCTCTGAGGCGGGAGCCCCCTGGAGTGTTCCCTGGACACAGACCGCCTGAGTGACTGCGCAGTGCTGCGATGATTACACTCCACAGGACAAGATAAATTATGTGGTGTAAGCGAGCTGGAGGCCAAGGCTTTCATTTGCTAACCATGAGACAATGTGTGAACAACACTCCAAGACTGTGGACTTTTTCATCTCCTCTGACATGCTGTTCCCTATCTGTCACTCACTCGACGTTGTGTCGATGTAGTGACACTAGGGGTCACTCTTGGGAGCCCAAAACACCTCTGGTCTTTGATAAAAGGCCAATGAAAATTGCCGAGTGGTATTTGCATGCCACTCCCCCGGACATACGGGTATAAAAGGAGCTGGTATGCAACCACTCATTCAGATTTTCTCTTCGGAGCCGAACGGTCATGCTCATTGAGTTGAATTCTCAAGACTGTTCATTCACCTCTGCTGGATCTGACGGCTCAGTTCAGCGGCTTCTCCCTCCTCTGCACTGGTGCACGGCAGAGAACGCCCCTGGGCGCTTTGGCAGAAAAAAGAGAGTATATTTTCCTGAAAGAGTATATTTCTCTAAAAGAGTGGCACACACGGAACGACTTTTTAAAGATGCGTCTTTTTAAAGATGCCTTTCCGATTGTGTGTTATTCCTGGTTGCGGTCGTTACCTCTCAACTTCAGACGGTCACGATCGCTGTCTTTCGTGTCTGGGCGCAACCCACACGGAGGCAGTGTTTGTGGATGGTTCATGTTCTCACTGCGAGAACATGACCATGGCAACGTTGCGGTCGCGGCTTGCTTTCGGCTTGCACCCCAGTGGCTCCCCACCTCGGTCCTTCTACCTACGGATTTGAGGCCAGTGTGGCTAGCACTGCGGGCGATTTGGGGACTCTAATGGGATCGCCTCTGCCGGGTATCCCCCCGCTGACCTCCCATTCTTCAGCACGCTCGTCTGCCCCAATTGGGCTTCCAGATGAGTCCGCCGGCTCGTCTCACAGTGAGTTCGACCTCTTGTTCGGAGCCCGCGAAGCTGATGAGCTCTCGAGCGCAGCATCAGAGAGCGGGCTTGTCCAGTCGGACGCAGAAGCCTCAGCTGGGCTCCCCCCTTTGGGGTCGATTGCCCAGTCACAGGCGGATGCAGAGATGACAGACCTGCTTTCCCGGGCGGCTGCGAGCGTCGGGCTAGTGTGGAACACTCCGCTCTCCCCTGAACCCTTGCGGCTCGATGATTGGTTCCTGGGCTCACGGCGCCGCTCAAAGCAGCCACACCCCGCTCCAGTGCCTTTCTTCCTGTAAGTGCACGAGGAGCTGACAAAATTGTGGGAGGCACCTTTTACTGCCCGGTCCCGATTTCTCAGTTCCCCCGCCCTCACTACCCTCAGTGGCTATACGGTGATTACCCCGGTGAATAAGGTGCTCACGGTGCACCTATGCCCGCAGAGCGCTGCCACCTGGCGCGGACGCCCAAAGCTCCCATCCAAGCCCTGTAGGTTCACGTCATCCCTGACGGCCAAAGCCTACAGTGCTGCTGGACAAGCCGCCTCTGCCCTGCACGCCATGGCTCTCCTGCAGGTCCACCAAGCCAAGGCACTAAAAGAACTGCAAGAGGGTAGTTCTGCCCCAGATTTGATGCAGGATCTGCTCTCGGCGACCGACCTTGCTCTCCGAGCGACGAAGGTCATGGCGCGGTCTCTCAGGCAGACGATGTCCACATTAGTGGTCCAGGAGCACCACCTTTGGCTCAAACTGGCCTATTCGGTGACACTGTCAAGGACTTTGCCCAGCAGTTTTCGACAGTGAAGCAGCAGACGGAGGCTATCCGGCATATCCTGACCCGGCGCGGCTCAAGATCCTGCACCCCGTCTGCTCGCCACCAAGGGCATCCCCTTGTGGTGACTGCACCAGCTCCACTGCAGCCCGCCCCTTCGGCCCGGCCCTGGTGTGGAGCCCACCACAGGAAGCAGACGCCACCCGTCTCATGGCCGGCCACTAAGAACCCACAAAGGTCGTCATAGCGCCCCTGAGATGGGCGACCCAGGGTCAATGAAACCCACTGCATTGGCACTGGTAGTAAGACCACTCAATCCCCCGGTGGAGGGCTGGGTGAAGAATCTTTTGTTGCCTTGTTATTTGATGCGGTACCCTACAGTTAAGCAAAAGAGCAGTTTCCTCCTTCCCTGGGTCACATACCCAGTGTGCACGGTCATCACAACCACCGTCCATGGGTTTTTCCTTGCAGGATTGGCGCTCCAGCGGCGGTCTCCCCGCCCCTGCGCGCCCAGCTGTGGCACACATCCGCCCCCGATGTGACAGTCTCCATGGGTTACGAGAACAGACCTCTTCCTCCCCCGTCAGAGGCTGTTCCGCGGGTGGTCACAAGGAGCCAGGTAAGTGCTTCGATGTCCCTAGACTCATCACGGCCACAACATGGTGTGGCACCTCGAGCTCCGCCCCGCCGCAAGGCCCCACCTGCCGGTACGTCCGACGACATTGTCCCTTTGGTCCCCCTTGCACGGAACTTGGATACGTGGCTTGCGATTTCCAATCTGTCGCGATGGCTGGTCCGGACCGTCCGACTCGGCTACGCAATTCAGTTCGCCAGGCATCCGCCCAGGTTCAGCAGTATCCACTTCCCCTTGGCGAAGGATGAAAACGCTGCTACCTTGCACGTGGAGATCGCTACCCTCCTACGGAAGGGTGCGATAGAACCTGTCCCTCCAGCCGAGATGAAGAAGGGGTTTTACAGCCCCTACTTCATTGTACCAAAAAAGGCAGTGGGTTGCAGCCAATCTTGGACCTGCGAGTACTGAACCGGGCTTTACACAGACTCCCGTTCAAGATGCTGACACAAAAACACATTCTGGTGAGCGTCCGGCATCAAGATTGGTTCGCGGCGGTAGACCTGAAGGACGCGTACATTCACGTCTCGATTCTACCTCGATACAGACCCTTCCTGCGGTTTGCATTCAAGGGTCAGGCGTATCAGTACAAGGTCCTCCATTTCGGCCTGTCCTTGTCCCCTCGCATCTTCACGATGCTCAGGCTCAGCCGATAATCGGCTCAGCTGATTAGCGCTTCGGGTCAACTGGGAAAAGAGCAAGCTCCTCCCGGTTCAAAGCATCTCTTTCCTCGGTTTGGAGTTGGACTCAGTCTCTTTGACAGCGTGCCTCACGAACGAGTGCGCACAGTCGGTGCTGGCCTGTTTGAAGGCGTTCAAACAGAAAACAGCGATTCCACTGAAACTCTTTCAGGGGCTCCTGGGGCATATGGTATCCTCAGCGGTGGCCACCCCACTCGGGTTAATGCATATGAGAGGGCTTCAGCACTGGCTTCAGACTCGAGTCCCGAGATGGGCATGGCGCTGCGGGACACATCGCGTGGTCATCACGCCGGTCTGTCACTGTCTTTTCAGCCCTTGGACCGACCTCTCATTTCTGCGGGCAGGTGTTCCCCTAGAGCAGGTCTCCAGGTGCATCGTGGTCACGACAGATGCCTCCAAAATGGGCTGGGGCGCTGTTTGCAATGGGCACGCAGCCTCCGGCTTATGGACAGGCCCACGACTGCGTTGGCACATCAACTGCCTCGAGTTGTTGGCAATTCTGCTTGCCCTGCGGAGGTTCCGGCCGTTGATCCAGGGCAAGCACGTGTTAGTTCGGACAGACAACATGGCAACGGTAGCATATGTCAACTGCCAAGGTGGTCTGCACTCTCGTTGTAAGTCACAACTCGCCCGCCGTCTCCTCCTCTGGAGTAAGCAGCACTTCAAGTCGCTGCAAGCCGCTCACATCCCGGGCGACCTCAACACTACAGCGGACGCGCTGTCACGGCAGGTTACCCTCAGGGGAGAGTGGAGACTCCACCCTCAAGTGGTCCAGCTGATCTGGAGTCAATTCGGACAGGCACAGGTAGACCTGTTCGCTTCCCAAGAATCCTCCCACTGCCCACTCTGGTACGCCCTGACTGGCATAGACGCACTGGCTCACAGCTGGCCTCCTGGCCTACGCAAATATGTGTTTCCCCCAGTGAGCCTACTTGCACAGACTCTGTGCAAGGTCAGGGAGGACAAGGAGCAGGTCATCCTGGTAGCACCCTACTGGCCCACCCAGACGTGGTTCTCGGACCTCACGCTCCTCACGACAGCACCCCCCTGGCGAATTCCCCTGAGGAAGGACTTTCTTTCTCAGGGACGGGGCACCATCTGGCACCCATGACCAGACCTCTGGACTCTCCATGTCTGGCCACTGGATGGGATGCAGAAGACCTAAGCGGTCTACCACCCTCGGTGGTAGACACGATCACGATCACGACACTTCCGACAGGAAGACCCCCAGAGATGCGCAGTCGGATCGGTGCTTTCCTTCCTGCAGGAGAGGTTGGAAGGGTGGCTGTCCCCTTCCACCTTGAAGGTGTATGTAGCTGCTATAGCAGAACACCATGACACAGTGGATGGTAAGTCCTTAGGGAAGCACGACCTGATCATCAGGTTCCTGAGAGGCACCAGGAGGCTGAATCCCTCGTTCCCTCATGGGACCTCTCTGTAGTTCTTCAGGGTCTACAGAGAGCCCCCTTTGAGCCTTTGCATCAGCTGAGCTTACGGCAGTCCCTTTGAAGACGGCCCTCCTGACTGCACTCACTTCCATCAAGAGGGTAGGAGACCTGCAAGCGTTCTCTGTCAGCAAAACGTGCCTGGAGTTCGGTCCGGGCTACTCTCACATGATCCTGAGACCCCAACCGGGCAATGTGCCATGGTTCCCATGACCCCTTTTAGGGACCAGGTGGTGAACCTGCGAGCGCTACCCCAGAAGGAGGCAGACCCAGCCCTGTCATTGCTGTGTCCGGTGCGTGCTTTACGCATCTATTTGGATCGCATGCAGAGCTTTAGGAGCTCTGAGCAGCTCTTTGTCTGCTTTTGTGCACAATGGAAAGAAAGCGCTGTCTCCAAGCAGAGGATCGCCCACTGGCTCATTGACGCCATAGCTATGGCATATCACACCTAGGGCGTGTAGTCGCCTCCTGGGCCCTGGCCAGTGGTGCCTCTCTAACAGACATTTGCAGAGCAGCAGGCTGGGCAACTCCCAACACCTTTGCAAGGTTCTACAACCTCCGGGTGGAACAGGTTTTGTCCCAGGTAGTGGCATGCAATACAAGTGGATAAGCCCGGGATAGCCAGCCGGGTGTATTGCTTGCACATAGCACTTTTCACCTCCTCTGAGCTGAAGACGTGTGCCATTAATTCCCAGTAGTGTTCACCAACTATGTTCCCTGGTTTACTTCCTCTGAGCCCCGTGGCAGTCGAGTTTTCAGAGAGACTCACTGCCGGCCCAGTACACATGCTAACTAAGAGCCCTGTTCTGGGGTAGGTGCTCCATATGTGGCGGTTCCCTGTAAGGTAACACCATGCAATGTATATCTTCAGCTAATTCGTTTCCCTGTTGGCAAACTGCGTCTTCCTTGGGCAGAACCCCCTCTGCCACAGTCTCCATGTTTGTAGCAACTCCTCCCCCATTGGGTAGGATCTACCATGAGACTCTCCACATGGTCGGCAAGATCATGTGATGTATTTTTCCATTTAAATATCTCCTCTCTCTTTGGGCGAGGTGTGGTCTCCGCGGTGTCCTCCCCTTGGGAGGGACACCCCCCGACTAGACCTGGCGGCCCAGTCGGATATTCCCCCTTCTTTTTTAAGGACTGGAAAAAAAGAAGGGGAAAAGAGACCACGACTGGGTTAGCCTGTCTCTATCTTTTGGGTAGTCGACTTGTCCCCAAAGGGCCGTTCGACACTCATAACTATGTTGGGGGAGGTTACGTGTCGGCCTGGTGCGCTGGCTAGGAGGCACACAGTGGTCTGCCCGTCACACACCGCCAGTTCACGTAACACAGTTCAGCCAGTTGCAGAGTTTTGTATAGGGACCCCTATTGTCACTACATTGACACAACGTCGAGTGAGTGACAGATAGGGAACGTCCTGGTTACTTGCGTAACCTCCGTTCCCTGATGGAGGGAACGAGACATTGTGTCCCTCCTGCCACAACACTGAACTACCCGCTGAAATGGCCGGACCTTGTCTCGGCTCCTCAGCATAAAACCTGAATGAGTCGTTGCATACCAGCTCCTTTTATACCCGTATGTCCGGGGGAGTGGCATGCAAATACCACTCGGCAATTTTCATTGGCCTTTTATCAAAGACCAGATATGTTTCGGGCTCCCAAGAGTGACCCCTAGTGTCACTACATCGACACAATGTCTCGTTCCCTCCAGCAGGGAACGGAGGTTACGCAAGTAACCCGGATGTTTTAAAGTATCAAAAAACACTCCCCATAAATATGTGATTTAGTGCTCAAAATATTGAGGATGTCACTGTACATCTCAGTAGCTGTAACCTCTGAAGGCCTTGATGCTATGGATGATTCACAAGGACAAAGATGAAAAAGGACACATATCAAGTTAATATCATAAGAAGAGGTTGGGTTTGATGGCGAGTTGTAAAATAAAAGCTTTGGCTTCGGTGTAATTCAGCTCAGCTTTTTCCTTCAACGACCCCCACAAATCAAGAGGAACTCATCAAACACGCAACCTATGCCTGTGTTTCAACCCAGTGCCCACTTGTGAGTTTAGCATCATCCTGTTTTTGCACTTTCCTCTTCATAATTCACACTCACATCCTCCTCGGTCACTGTTTGAGGGCCTCTTCAACACATTCCTTAAACCTCATTGATAGATCTCTTGTGGTTAGTGCACAGGCTTTACAAATAACATCAGAAATGCTATTATTGAATTATTTAATATGAGGTCAATTGGTGTGAGGTCATATAATAAGAGACTATTATAGCATGTGGTTTGAGTCATAGAATTAGTACTGCAAAACATGAATCAGATCAACACCATGTTTTGTCATTTATGAATTTTTTTTCATACTAACCTTAAAGGGATAGTTCACCCAAAAATGAAAATTCTCTCATTATTTACTCACCCTCATACCATCCCAGATGTGACTTTCTTTCTTCAGCAGAACACAAACAAAGATGTTTAGAAAAATATCTCAGCTCTGTATACCATTACAATGCAAGTGAAATGTGGCCAGACATTTCAAGCTCCAAAAATCACATAAAGGCACCATAAAAGTAATCCATAAGACTCCAATGGTTTAAGCCATATCTTTTATTTTTTTATTTATTTTTTTATTTTTTTACTCTAAACCTCCACTTTCACTTTCAGATGTGGATGTGAAACTAAACAGGCTCAACATCTGGCTTTCAGATGTAAAAGTGAAAATGGAGATTTACAGAAAAAAATAAAGGAATTAATATTGATCTGTTTCTCACCCATACCTATCATATCACTTCTGAAGATATAGATTTAACCACTGGAGTTATATGGATTACTTTTATGATTACTGATAATGATTTTTGGAGCTACAAAGTTCTGATCACCATTCACTTGCATTGTAAGGAATTACAGAGCTGAGATATTCTTGTAAAAATCTTCATTTGTGTTCTGCTGAAGAAAGAAAGTCATACACATCTGGGATGGTATGAGAGTGAGTAAATGATGAGAGGATTTTCATTTTGGGGTGAACTATTCCTTTAATTAATGAGGATAAGCAAAAAAACAAACTGAATGTCTCTTTCACATAGTTTGAGCAACATTGTCAATGAAACAATGCTTAATGCTATCAAACTAAGAAAAAGCTTAGTTAAAATGATTCATGTCATTAGATTGTAGTTTGTCTCTCTGCAGGTGTTAACCCTTGGTCACTTTGTGTGTTTTTTCTGATCGGATAGCTATCCAAGTATAAAAATTCCCTCAATATGCATTCAAGGATATTAATCAGATCACCTCTTATCAGGTGCTTTATTGGTTATATTGTGAGAATCAGACTTTAAATCAAAGAGTCAGTACATCTCAGTATTCAATTTAGAGTATTTGCTCATACAGATTTGCATTCGACAAAATCTGCTTTAAAAGCAAAGGAGGACTTTAGGACCTGGAGGAGCTATTGTATTGCTGCTTGCCTTTAAATTAAAAGCAGATTTCTCTTTTTCTTTTTTCTGTCTTTTTGTCTTCTGAGAGAAGGAGGGAGCATGTAGGAGATGTGGAGGGGGTCTGGAACTGTTTTTGTAGCCACATCTTGTAGGAAATCCTGAACAAAAAATGTTAACAAGAGACACGAAAACCACGAGGGTTGTGTCTCCCCTCCTCCCCCTTTCTCTGTGTGACAGCAACATATACACACAAGACAACTCTATCAAACAACGCACACAAAGGGAATATCTATCCAGTGTATCGCTTGCCTAATGTAACGAATTACAACATTAAAACTCATTCTCTAAGGTACAAAACAACTCCAACGAACAAAATTACAACCCTACAATGATTTTCCAATAAAACATGAGGGGGCTGGAGGAGAGGAAGGGCAGAGAAAAATGAAACCATATAAAAATGAAAACATTTTCAGAGGGAAGCCCGACTGTGACACTTAATCTATGCCAGATTACAGAAGGCCTTGTTCACTAGATGCATGCAAGGAATTAAGGGATGTTGCTTACTTATGATATCCTCCCATCCAAAAGCAACTGATCAAAATTAAAAGATCTGTAAGATCTTTGTAATGCATGAACTAACAAACTGTAAAAGTATTAGTTTTATTTGCCATATGTGCAACAATGCAGCAAACAACAGTACTTGTTGACAATTTAAAGGTGCACACATTAATGTTTTTACTTATTGCTAAACTTTAAAACAGAAAGAAATATTAATAGTAAGTCATCATTTTTATTTGTATAGTGCTTTTCACAGCACACATCGTTTCAAAGCAGCTTTACAGTAAATAAAATAGTAGAATAGTATTTTTGGAAAAACATGTTTTAAATAATGTAAACTCACATGAGATGAAGAATGATATCAGTCTCAGAGAAAAAGCTGCTTTATTCTACACATGATGCTGGGCACACATTCATGAGCACATTTTTACAATGACATCGATAAATGAGAATTTGATATTTATGCTAGGTGTAGTAAATAATAAGTAGTAACATAAAAAAAGAAGTAGATATAATATATTATATATAATATAAAGCTATAAAACTATCAAATGTAAAATTATTAATTGTTATGTGTTATGAGAAAATATTAAGTTTACTCATTGTGATCGTATACCTGAATATGTAAAACACTTTTAGAGCTGCTTCCGCTACAAGATTTTCACAGTGATTCAGAGCTGTTTTGAAATCACTTGGCTTCATAGCAGATAAACCAAAATATGTTTTACAGCGAGCAGGCTAGTTCTTTGTCACAGTCATACAGAGACAATAGGCCACCTCTGTTTGTACTCATTTTGTCTTGTCATAACCGCGACCAAATCTGCAGGATTAGCAGTAGTAAAAGGTTAAAGTTTTTCTTTTATAGCGCTCCCTCTATCGCTCGCATTACCACATGGGCCTGTTAAGGTGATACCATGACATTCAAACATAACGCAGCAGCTCCCGAATTCTTTCAGCCTATTTGTAGCCAGTGAAGACAGCATCACCCACAGCTATTAGGCCATAATGGTTTGGAAGCTGTAAATGTCACCGTGGCTTTTCATCAACTACAGGAAGCAGCAGCAGCAGGGCTGAGAGACAAAGAGCCTTCTCCCAGATAAGTTGTCTTATTGTTAGAAACTGCAAGGGCAAGACAGATCCCAATAAAAGCCAATGAAGGATTACACTGTAATTACTGTGCAGCGATGGAATTCTGGGAAGGTTTCCCCAGGCCTCAAACCCCTTCACCCACTTTTCAGGTGTTGGCAGCATTATGGCTGGAGCATATTAAGGTGTGCCTCTCCTGGAAGCCATTTTTAATTACACGTGCCACATGGGGATTGCTTGGATAAGCTCAGGACAATAATTATTAGAGCACAACGGGATTCCTTTTAACCAAGGCACCTCAACTCTGGGTTTCACTGGAATAGTATATATTTAAGTATATATTTGTTTCAAAGAGTTTTCAAATGTTTCAGTAATCAAATCAAAAGTTAGATTACAAGTTAGTCAGAGCACGTATTATCACTCAGTGGTAAATAGATGCTTCAGTTCGCAACAATATGTGTGTCAACTTTGAGTCAGGATCATTAAACGGATAGCTCACCCAAAAATTTAAATTATTTCATAATTTACTCACATCCCAGATCTTTTTTTACTTTTAGAAGAAATTTTCAGCTCTGTAGGTCCATACAATGGAAGTAAATGGTGACCAGACCTTTCAAGCTCCAAAAATCACATAACGGCATCATAAAAGTAATCTATACATACAGAAACAAGTGGTTTAATATATATCTTCTGAAGTGATGCAGTTGCTTTGGGTGAGAAATATTTTAAATATTTTTTTTACTAGAAATCTCCACATTCACTTTCATTTTTCAACCACTGGAGTTATATAGATTACTTTTATGCTGCCTTTATGTGATTTTTTAGCTTGAAAGGTCTGGTCACCATTACTTTGCATTGTATGGACCTACAGAGCTGAGATATTCTTCTAAAAATCTTCATTTGTGTTTAGCAGAAGTAAGAAAGTCATACATATCTGGGATGGCATGAGGGTGAGTAAATGATGAGAGAATTTTTGCGTGAACTATCTATTTAATCAAACAATACAATAGTTATTAATGAGTGCAACAAAAATCCATCTTCCAAATCATTTCTTTACCCAAATACACTTTGATAAACCTATAATATTGATTTATATTTTAGAGCTGTCGGGATGGATTTCGCAAGAAATTGCATGCATACGTCATTCGCCCGTGCGTGTTCACATCATATCCGTACACAGAGAAAATAAGCTCCGGCTAATGTAGCGCATGCATGGTGTGGGAGTAGCGTGAAGCTGAAAGTTTGTTGTCACAACGAATGAAAAAATTTTACCATGGAACATTAAAAATGGCAAACCTCCAGGGAATCACCGGTTGTAAAAAAAAAAGTAACCCCGAACAAAGCAGAGTCTACAAGCAAAAAGGGAAAGTGGCAGTCCATAATAAAACCCGAATCAACATCGGCTTGGCTTTTCAGAGGTGGTGACCCAGAGATGGCTTTTTTCTTACTCAACAGGTAAGATATTTTATTGATATGGTGTATGTATAATTGTGTAATCACTTTTTGTGTGTAGTGAAATACAATTATACTGTAATTGGTACAGAACTTTTCACTTGCTAGCACACGCATGTATTTTTCTTAATAACGGCAATCATTTATATAAATAAATAAATCCTTTAGTTCTAGGCTTGCCAAGGACATGTGAGTCTTGAAATTATGTTGACCACTAGTTGGTAACAATGACAATCTATAAATTAGTTACTACCGTGGTCGATTTGGACAGAATATCCTGCGGTTATAAAAACTTTACAACGCTTTACTTTATCAGATTAGCAATCATTATGTCTAATGTTAATGAACATTGCCTAACTTTTGTAACGTCATTTATGTCAAAACATCAATGTTTCCAGTAAGTCAAAACAACAGCATAAGATATGGCACTTACCTGCTCAGATGACGTTTTTGGATATCCGTCTTTTGCATTCTTTCGTTATTTATTTGTCCATTCGCTCTGATAAGATGTCCTGTATCCATGTGTACACCAGTGCCTCAAACCACATTCATCCGTGCAGAGGAGCAGAGCCAAAGCACAACTTTCTTCATTACCAAAACAATGTTCTTCTGCGAGACGCATGCAGTTTTATTTTTTAACCGCTAGAGGGCCAAGTTACATAGTATAGCTTTAAAAAAGCCTTTAATATGGGGTGCCAAAAGTCAATTTAGGTTGCGTGATAAATTTTCTAGAAATGAGTCGACCCCTAAAATATTATGAATATTTCGCACTATGCTTAAACATGCAGGCAGATGTTTTTGATCTTCCAAAATAATCCTATCGCAGAGTGAAGAAATCCCAAATATGGTGGTAGCAACATGCCGAGGAGAGAAGATATCACACCAGCCTTTTATAACAACCCTTTCTGCTTTAAACAGATATTTATAACCTAAGAGGTTTTATCTCCAATAAGAAATCTCTTTTTTCTCTTCCCAGACACTTTTGGACATGGTGACTGGGACTATGATGACACAGGGTGGGTTGAGGGGCCTCTAAGTGTGGTGATGAGGGGTGGAAGGACCCTGTAGATAAGAGTGTGGGTCAGTCCTGGGGTCTATCACTGCCACCTGTGACACACCCCTCCAGACAACCATGTCCAAAAAAGGAATCCTCACGACCAGCCAGCCATCCCAGCAGAGGACAACAAAAGCAATTGGATATACCTCACCTCAGACAAAACACAAATACATCCCTCACACACGTAAACATTAGGACTGGGCGGCATGGCTGTACGTGTCAGTAGAGATTTTGCTATATCATGGTAGATATACAGTTGTGCTCAAAATTTGCATACACTGGCAGAAATTGTGAAATTTTGGCATTGATTTTGAAAATATGACTGATCATGCAAAAAAACTGTCTTTTATTTAAGGATAGTGATCATATGAAGCCATTTATTATCACATAGTTGTTTGGCTCTTTTTTAAACCATAATGATATCAGAAATCACCCAAATGGGCCTGATCAAAATTTTACATACTCTTGAATGTTTGGCCTTGTTACAGACACACAAGGTGACACACACAGGTTTAAATGGCAATTAAAGGTTAATTTCCCACACCTGTGGCTTTTTAAATTGCAATTAGTGTCTGTGTATAAATAGTCAATGAGTTTGTTAGCTCTCACGTGGATGCACAGAGCAGGCTAGATACTGAGCCACGGGGAGCAGAAAAGAACTGTCAAGACCGGCGTAACAAGGTAATGGAACTTTATAAAGATGGAAAAGGATATAAAAAGATATCCAAAGCCTTGAAAATGCCAGTCAGTACTGTTCAATCACTTATTAAGAAGTGGAAAATTCAGGGATCTCTTGATACCAAGCCAAGGTCAGGTAGACCAAGAAAGTTTTCAGCCACAACTGCCAGAAGAATTGTTCAGGATACAAAGAAAAACCCACAGGTAACCTCAGGAGAAATACAGGCTGCTCTGGAAAAAGACGGTGTGGTTGTTTCAAGGAGCACAATACGACGATACTTGAACAAACATTATCTGCATGGTCGAGTTGCCAGAAAGAAGCCTTTACTGCGCCAATGCCACAAAAAAGCCCGATTTCAATATGCCCGACAACACCTTGACACGCCTCAGCTTCTGGCACACTGTAATTTGGAGTGATGAGACCAAAATAGAGCTTTATGGTCACAACCATAAGCACTATGTTTGGAGAGGGGTCAACAAGGCCTATAGTGAAAAGAATATCATCCCCACTGTGAAGCATGGTGGTGGCTCACTGATGTTTTGGGGGTGTGAGAGCTCTAAAGGCATGGGGAATCTTGAGAAAATTGATGGCAAGATGAATGCAGCATGTTATCAGAAAATACTGGCAGACAATTTGCATTCTTCTGCATGAAAGCTGCGCATGGGACACTCTTGGACTTTCCAGCATGACAATGACCCTAAGCACAAGGCCAAGTTGACCCTCCAGTGGTTACAGCAGAAAAAGTTGAAGGTTCTGGAGTGGCCATCACAGTCTCCTGACCTTAATATCATCGAGCCACACTAGGGAGATCTCAAACGTGCGGTTCATGCAAGACGACCAAAGACTTTGCATGACCTGGAGACATTTTGCCAAGACGAATGGGCAGCTATACCACCTGCAATAATTTGGGGCCTCATATTACAAAAGACTGCATGCTGTCATTGATGCTAAAGGGGGAACTAAGGGTATGCAGACTTTTGAACAGGGGTCATTTCATTTTTTTCTTTGTTGCCATGTTTTGTTTTATGATTGTGCCATTCTGTTATAACCTACAGTTGAATATGAATCCCATAAGAAATAAAAGAAATGTGTTTTGCCTGCTCACTCATGTTTTCTTTAAAAATGGTACATATATTACCAATTCTCCAAGGGTATGCAAACTTTTGAGCACAACTGTATTTGCTATTTAACAGTGGTTTCAACAGTTAGATTGCAATGAACAAATTATTGTATGGTTTCTGTTCTTCATTTTCCATATAAAAAGAGAAGATAATCAAATGAGATAAGTATCTTCAATTTTAGAGTAGGCTATTTATCACAATAAAGTAGTATCTAAATTAGGAATCACCATATGGTTATTTAATATATAATAAAAGAAAAATTCCAACAAAAAGAACTATATAACAATAGATACTGTTACCATGATATAAAATTACTCATACCACTATATCCTACTGAGACCCGAGTGTGACTGCTGTGCGCATTTTCCTTTTCCCTTTTTGATTTGTAACAAGTAGCATTTAAAAAACATTAAAAATAAATAAATAATAATAATAATAATAAAAAACATTTCTAGAGCATATAGATTTCCTAAAAATTGATGGCAACATATGTGGACAGCGGGACTAAATTGTGAAATTTTTAATAATACAAAGCAATAGAAAGTCAGATTTTTAAATCAAATTGTTTATTATGTTTCCAGGAATGTTGGTTATTTAAGTTTTTGAGATCTTACAGACATTACATCTGAAATTAGCATAATTCATTCTGATTCAAGTAATGGCCAGCATCATCCAATCACTGCTAACCATGTAAAAATAAAATTATACATTATAAATTCTGAAGCTATGTACTGATTACCATTGTCCCATGTCTGTCAAACAAATTGAGTGGTCCAAACATCATCTGCAGCCTGAACTTTTGGTCAGATTTTAGGAGTGAATACACTTAGCTTCATTAAGAGCTATAGGATGCTCCTTGCTCCAAAGACAAACTCTGTTGTGATCGGCACAATGTTGTTTTTTCACAGAACTCCGTGCGTCTAAAGTTTAGCCCTTTACGTACAGCACAGAGTCTCCTGTACCGAGATTAGTCAGTTTAACTGAATTTAAATTATGCATTGCATATAGCAAAACCAAAACACAATGTCAACGCATGTGTACGTAAGGTCGCACAAGGATATAGAGTACGATTTTGATCATACCGCCCACCCCTTGCATATATTGTATACATGTAAACACTAAGCCAAAGTAACAAGTCAGCACTCCTTTGTGCTACTTATTAGGATATTTAAACCCATGTTGGCAGATAGGTGTGAAACGACTCAACCAACTGCAGCTGTACCTCAAAGCAATGATGATCCCTTAAGCCTTTTATGTGTTTTTGATGAGAAACGGAAAAGCATAAATGTATATTCTGCACTAAGTTTTAGTGTGTGCGTAGAAGAGTGTGTCAGAGGAAAAGGAAAGGTTGGATCTTACTGGTAATGAGACAAAAAGAAAGTAAACACAATTGGTAGATGTAATGAGCTTCAGAGGCTGTATGGGAATTCGGTGAGGCTGGCCAACATACATCTCACCCCTACTTCCCCCAGCTTCTCTCTCTCTCTCTCTCTCTCTCTCTCTCTCTCTCTCTCTCTCTCTCTCTCTCTCTCTCTCCCTCCCCCACCTCTCCTGCCTCATGCCATTCCCCTCAACTTATCCAGTCTCCTCCAATTCTCTAATGAGAAAAAGCTGGTAGGAAAATCCTGGACTGATTCCTATATAAACTTACAGACATCTCACGGAACAGCCCAGGGAGAAAGAGAGAGGTAGAGAGAGAAGGAGAGCGTGTTGAGAGGTTGAAGACTGGTTGGGGGCTGACAAGCAAAAATGGTGACATACGGTAATATAGAAGAAAAACATACACACTCACAGAACCAAATAAAAGAAAGCATGCTTTCTTGCTTGGAAAGCTCTCAGAGAATCTGACATTTCGATAATAATGGGTGTTTGTCAAACAAACAGTTCAGCTTGATTCACTGTTTTTTGTTTTTTTTCTTGCATAGATTCAGGTCAAACAAAGGGACAATGATGATGAGAAAATATTCACAATCAAGCAGTGGGATACATTGATTTAGGAGGAAACGGCCACTAAGAGACCCACCATGGTAAACAAGTCTATACACACACATCTATTTGGACACACACTTCATACACATAAATATGCTCTTTTGAAATCTAGATATCAAGTAATATCAAATTTTAAGCTAAGGGTCCATCTAGAGGCTTTAACTAAATTCCAACTAATTCATCAACAAAGGCCACCAGTCACAGGAAACAGAGCTCCAAGGAAACCAAGAGATAAAAGAAAACATTTGACCAAAAGCTCACACACATGCATTTAATGACAAGAATGACAATAGCTTACACAAAATGTACATAACAATACAAACTTTAGCACAACTGCAATACAAACACACAGAAAGATACAAATGCAATGAAACATGATTGCTTGGTGACGCACAGCCCAAGCAACAGTGCATTAAACTTTACCACATACACCAAAAGCTACATCACAAGGGAGTTTCGCTCAAAGAAGCTAATGAGGAATTGGTCTGGTTCTTATTTTATAAGGTTCTAACTATTCATAGAAGAAAATGTATGAGATCAAATATCGAACTTCATCTTCATGAAGAAAACAAACAAGCAAATATATTTTCCAGACAACAAACAAAAATGTTCTATATTGAAAGGCCATGTATGCAAACAGATATCGTACACACCACATTATACAGCACTAGCGACTGATAGTAAGACATGAAGTAGAGGGCTAATTTAAAGGACAGACAAGTCTGTAATTATAACTTCCCTCCTTGTTCAAATAGAGGGCTTATAGATGTCTGGCTTTGACAGGGCCCTGTAATGAGCCACTGTACATTAATTCACAGACTTGTGGAATTCTGCCTGAAATGTGTAATGCAGAGAAGGGCTTTAAGAAAAAAAAAAAAAAAAAAAAATCAAGAAAAGATGGAATTATGAAATATTGAACACAAAGTAATGACCATTTTCTGCATGGCAAAATTGCCTTTATCCCTCCGGCTTCAACTGCTTTATTTTGTTTTTATTTATTTTTTTTATGCTCAATTTCTGGTTGTCAAATGGAAGAATTGGGGGCTAAATTGTGATTAATTGACAATAGTTAGTGCTATGATTGCCTCCAGAGTCAAAATCTGTCTTAATAAATCAACAGTATGAGCATTTGGCAACAAAAGCACCAATTATAGCAGGAGTAACAATGCATAAGAAACGGAATGCTGCCATGCGCTTTGGCGATATTAGAAAAGTACATAACAGACAGTAGCAGGAGGTGCCAGCAACACAGACACTTTGAAAAATGTGAGAGAACAACTCTCGGGATGGGATCATTTCCTAATGAACAGCATTTTTGCTTGCTCCATTCCACATCCTGACAAATTTAGCTGTTCTAAATCATTTCCTTGGCCCACAAAGCAATGTGGCCCTATGCAGAAGTTTTCTGGGGCATGACAACATTGCTAATGAGCGATATCTGAAGATTACTTTGAGTGTGGTCTGTTATTCGGTACAGCAGGTGAAAAGAATGTACGGTACACAGTATGTTTTTTATCCTGTATTTCCAAGTCTGGGAGTTGGCTGTGCTCATTGGTAAACCATGGAGTCATGTGACATGTGGAGAGGTGTATATTACCTTAGAGCTGATGACATAACTTTTTGATGACATAACCTAACCCTAACTTTTGTATTAAAACTGAAAAGGAAACAAAAAATGGTGACACTTTACAATATGGTTGTTTTTGTTGACATTAATGCATTAGGTATCATGAACTAACAATGCACAACATGTTTTGACAGTGGTTCATAATGCATTAATTAATGTTAACATATAGACTTCAACTTCTAATTTTAACAAATAAATTATTATATGTTGAAATTAACACTAACCAAGATTAATAAGTGCTATAAAAGTATTGTCCATTGTTAGTTCATGTTAACTAATGTTAACAAATACAATCTTATTTTAAAAAGTTACCCAAAACACTCTTATTTTACATGTTTTGTTTTATTAGAACATATTATTTTAATATCTCAGATGCTGTTCTGATTAGTTTTCCCCTCCGGTTTCTGGCCTAACATGTCTGACAGTCTAACATATTCTGTTGATTAAGTAAGAGCTCACTTCATGTTCTATTAATTTATAGCCAGATCAAATATGCCAACAACTGTTGCTTGTTTTGAAGAGAGAGTGAGAAAGAAAGAAAGAAAGAAAGAAAGAAAGAAAGAAAGAAAGAAAAAGATCTTACTGATTGGACAAGCAGCATTCTAAAAGTTGTGAAAGTCCACTTGACCAGACTGGTCCCCGTACAACTACGTAAATCACTGCTTAACCAGCATAGTACAGTGTATTGTTGGAGAAATTAACTAGCTATTCATGACTGTTTCCCAAAACCGTAGTAGCCTAACTATTTTTCACATCCATCGCTCGAACCACTTTGGTTCAACAATATAGTGCTGTCGTTATGGATGTCATAAAATATCGATAAATTGATTATTGATTGGCACATTATTTTATCAATATATTATTGAGGCATTGATATATTAAAATTAAAATTTGAAGCCTACTTTGGATGCTTTCCATTTCAATCAATTGGCCTTTTGTTTAATAGTGTGGCATAACAGTGTTGGGAGACCACAAGAATAATATAAAATTTACTGAAGCTGGGTTGCGGGTAGGAAAAGCACAGGTACCACATACAGAGGACAAGCTGATGCAGCACAGCAGTCCAAATTTACGAAGGTTTTTGTACTTCAAGAATGAACAAAGTGACAATAATGAGTAGTGTATGAAACTGGTATATCCACG
This sequence comes from Myxocyprinus asiaticus, assembly GCF_019703515.2. Classification (NCBI taxonomy): domain Eukaryota; kingdom Metazoa; phylum Chordata; class Actinopteri; order Cypriniformes; family Catostomidae; genus Myxocyprinus; species Myxocyprinus asiaticus. The sequence continues at coordinate 27,768,155 of NC_059375.1, read as the reverse complement.
ATTAGATGGATGAACGATTAGAAATGGCAACGTATATTATGGAAAACTATGCAAGTTGCGCTTCATGGCACTGCAGAATTTTGATGCTGACATTGTCAGTGTGTCCGTACCTGTTACGAATTTTAGAACACATGTTGTCTGCCAGACACATCCAGTGTGTGACCCCCTTTAATTTACCCTGCTGCTCAAATATCAAATTACAATAGCTCATTTACACCTACTCCAGAAAGCTGTTCAATTCATAAAAGCTGCTGAAGACACGAAAGCTGCATGCACTATGCAAATGCGACAGAAACATTGCGCTGCAATAGTCTGGTTTCCCATTACATCAGATTTCGGGGTTCCCCTGATGCACTTGGGCACATACGTACATACTGTACGTACATACTCTTCAAAAACTTATAAGAACTCCACTAATGTGTTAACATGGACACATAAGCCATGTTCTCCTACAGAAGCCATGTGTGTTAAAGCTCTTTCTCTTAACATTCTTTTATCCCTTAAACAGCTGCATTCACGTTTACGTGACATTTCAGAACCCTGCTTTCTGCAAAACCCGTAATAAGCAGTTTTTTAAGTGCATGTTAATGTGGTCAAAGTCTTGACAGAATGAAAGATATACGTATATGTAATGAAAGATATAGAAGCCTCAGCGAAGTCAAATGATGTCCACACAGCAAACTAACAAGGAACATTGCTTCTTAACATAGTTGGAGAGCTGTAGTTCCAACCACACAACTTTGCAATGCTGTTTGTGAAATGGTTTCAGAAAACACCAAATCGTTGAACTATGTAGGTAACGATGGAACCATAGTCGGCTAACGATGCTTTTGGGAAATGCACCTCGATAGGTTAGGCTGTTCCTAACTGTCCTGAACCCTAACCTGAACCCAGCCTCAAGTTCTCTTCCATGTCCTGGGAAGATGGCTGATGGTTGTTGTCTGCTCATGCTATATAGGCTGTTACATTAGCTATAATGGTGTAGCACTGGAGTTTACAGAGGCTTGAGCTTCATATTATCAGATTAGATTCACTGGTAAACACAATTGGGAGATGTGAGATTCTCAAAAGCTATATATGAATGAAGGCTTGGTTTTGAGGTTCATATTTTCAAACATTGTATGATATGTTTTTACCTCCGTTCACTGTGGTCTTTACTGAAAAAAAAAAAAAAACACTTGTTATGTTACAGTTCCTTGAGAAGTCTAAAATCTAACGTGAATTATCACATGCTCAACTACTGACCTTGATGGCAAATGGTTTTGAAAGTCTGGAGACTAAAATAGCTACTGTGGGGTGGGGCTTGCCATGTCTATGAGGGCCTGAAGTGGCATATTGGGAGATATGGTATCTAGCTGCCTTGAGGGCACATGGTCTCCCAAGTAAGGGAGATTCTGTTATTGATTGCTCTTCCTTTTTCTTCCGGAATTATTTCTATCAGACTGGCATGCTTCATTCAATCTTTAGCGCCCTGATGCGTTGTATAGTATATCATCAATTTAGTCTGGGTTCTATATTTCTGTCTTTGCTGGGACTGTGATTAAGTCACAGTGTAATATAGTGTAGCTCAGCTAGGATTGGTTAAAGAACCAATCTTTTCAAAATAGCAGTTGTTTCTTAAAAAGAGGAAATGCCGCTGTTTACCACCCCTGGAGTCGCGAGTTTGAATCCAGGGCATGCTGAGTGACTCCAGTCAGGTCTCCTAAGCAACCAAATTGGCCCAGTTGCTAGGGAGGGTAGAGTCACATGGGGTAACCTCCTCGTGGTCACGATTAGGGGTTCTAACTCTCAATGGGGTGTGTGGTAAGTTGTGTGTGGATCACGGAGAGTAGCATGAGCCTCCACATGCTGTGAGTCTCCACGGTGTCATGCACAGTGAGCCACGTGATAAGATGCAAGGATTGATTGTCTCAGAAGTGGAGGCAACTGAGACTTGTCCTCGGCCACTCGGATTGAGGTGAGTAGCTGCGCCACCACGAGGACCTACTAAGTAGTGGGAATTGGGCATTCCAAATTGGGAGAAAAGGGGATAAAATAAAATAAAAATAAAGAGGAAATACACACAGTGGCTTATCAGTGTTTAAAAATGAACAAGCTGATAACCGAAGACTCCTAAAACTGCACCAGTAATCTGAGTATCTCCCTGTACAGATAGCATCACTATGGCAGATCATTCTGTCTCATGTAAACAATTCAGAGGAACTGGCTATGTTAAAATTGTCTTCCATGTCAATGAGTTTAATAGGAGGTAAATAATTTATAAAGTTGTCTAAAAATACTCAGAGTAAAGCATACAGATAGACCAGTAAAAGCAAAGCATACCAATCAATTATAAGGATCGTTCAATCAAAAATTAAAATTCTGTCATTATTTACCCCCTATATCAAACCCGAATGACTTTCTTCAGTGGGACACAAAAGTTGATTTTAGGCAGAACATTAGTCTCAGTCACCATTCACTTTCCATTGTATGGAAAAAAAAAAAAAAAAAAAAGATGCAATGCAAGTAAATGGTGACTGAGGCTAACATTTATCTAACATATCCTTTTCTGCTCCATGGAAGAAGGAAAGGCCGGTGGGGTTGTTAAATGATGACAGAATTTTCCATTTTGGGTGAGCTATCCCTATGAATCTTTTATTGTAAATGTTTATGTTTTTGTTTGTTTTTTTGTGTTTGTTTGTTTGTTTTATCTTTGGTGATTTGTCAGCTGCATGTCATTTTAAAATAGCTTTTTATATTTTTATTTTTTATTTGCTGTACTCATATAAGAATTATAGCAAGGTAAATGTGGAAGCATTTCCAATTGTTTGCCAACTGTAATGATTTTGTTTATTGGAGATGGTGTATTGGAGTTTATTGGAGATGATGCATCTACTGTATGTGTATACCTTTGTTTCTGTCATACATCCATGAGAGGTTTTTTAACAGGCAGCTAGCTTGAAATCATACAGCTCAGTCTGAGTCACATGAACACACAAACTCTCTCTCTCTCTCTCATAAACACATATACACACGCAGGCATTCATACATTACGAACATACTATACACACAAATGCATCCACACTCCCAGAATGCAGAAGCTACCTGCTACACACTGGAGGTTCCAGAGAAAACCCCATGAATAAGGACAAGCAGAGGTTTAATAAAATAGGGGAGACACTCAAGGGAGACAAGAACTAATGAATGACAGGATACAAACACAGAATGATGACTCACAAAGACTGCAGAATCATTCACTGATACCCAACAGACACTAGTATGTAGAAACTCCCCTCATTACTGGCAATTTAATAATATAAGTGAGGCTGGATGAACTAGTTGAGTGAACAACTGATGAATGTGGCAAAATGCAGATGAGATTGACAGACAATGCAATGCTGACATGCATTTTAGAAATTCGAAATCAGTTTTACATCCCAAGAGTGGAAAAAGTATGAAAATGAGCTTCTCCAAAGAATCTCAACTAGGACAAACACTTTTACATGCTTTCAATAGTGAGAACAGAGGATCGATTCTGAGATACATTACAAACTATTAAAAAACAGTGACCTTTATCTAATGGCTACAGAGATGTATTAAAGGTCATCTATGAAGACTCTACTATATAAATAAAAGCTTACCGCTATAATGAGATCCAGATATTCAGAGCACCACAACAATGATCTAAGAACAGAAATTGCTTTGCGAGGTATCATTACATGAGATGGCATCACGACGAAGTGTTGAGAAATGAAATGTCTTCGCACATAAATCTATGGCAGGTTGAACAGAGGACACTCCAGTTTATGCAAATGCCACTATACGATCTGATTTGTTCCTTTACAGTAGCCACAGTATTGGATTTGCTTAAAGTTACACCAGTGCACCACAAAATTAATTTGTCTTTGTACTGTTCATTCCTTTCACTACCTTTTCAGAGTTATTTTAAAATCAAAATAAACAGCCAGCCTTTATCTCTGCTACATGGTGCACAGATTGCATGTGCAGCTGTACAGTAGGACGATTCAAGAAGAGGGAATTCCATATCTCTTTCTTGACCACAGTTAATAGGATCCCTTATGTCTCAGTCCATTCTTAAGTGCATGAGAGCTTTGGGCCTCTGTAGCAATGGGAACATGGTAGAAACAGTGGCATTTAAAAATATGGAAATGTGATGGCAAGAGTGGACTCTATTATCTCTGAGGGATCCCAGACCATCAGCCACTGTAATAGGCCAGGCCCGGAGAACTGCAAGGCCCACTCACTCTTAAACATTTGAATGAGAGGAATCATAACACTAAATATGGCATCGGTAGTCCCGCCTTCCAGTTAAAAATGCCTTTAGACTTTTTGATAGAGGCAAGTCTAAATATGGTGGCTGTAGGACTGGAAGTCCCACCTTATAATTAAAAGCGGCAATAACCTTTTTGATAGAGAAACAGATCAAAATGTAAGTCCTTTTTTTACTCGAAATCTCCACTTTCACTTTTATATCTGAAAGCCACACAGTGCCTGTTTAGTTTCACTTTCACATCTGAAAGTGAAAGTGGAGATTTAGAGTAAAACAAAATGGACTTAAATTTGTAATTATTTCTCACCCACATCTATCATCGCTTCTGAAGATATTAATTTTCACCACTGGAGTTATATGGATTACTTTTATGTGGCCTTTATGTGGTTTTTGGAGCTACAAAGGTCTAATCACCATTCACTTGCATTGTCAGGACCTACAGAGCAAAGATATTCATCTAAAAACCTTTGTTTGTGCTTTGCTAAAGAAAGGAAGTCATAGACATCTGGGATGGCATGTGGGTGAATAAATAATGAGAGAATTTTCATTTTTGGGTGAACTATCCCTTTAATGTCATATTCAGATTCATAATAGTTGTCAGGTGACGGTGCTATTTTGCTACTGTTGTGTTTAACAACTCTGGATAACAAATGCTGCTCTTTCGCTCATTGTCAGCCTCATCGCTATCTTTGATGTGGGGGGTTTTGGAAAGAGGGGGCGTGGCTAATTCAACAGCTCAATCTTGTGGAAGTTAGAATGACTAAAATGGCTTACAGCACCTTTAAAGGCTTATAAATGATCATAAATGTAATGCACAGTAGTCCTGCATCATATTCCAAGTCTTCTGAAGACGTCCAATAGGTTTTAGTGAGAAACAAGCCGAAATTTAAATGAAATTGTTGTTGTCCGTTTCGCGTTTATGAGCACTAGAGAAGTTTGTTCACAATGGCTCGCTAAAAACATTGCAAATTCTTGCATGAACAAGCGTGCCACTGTAAACAAGCCTCTTAAATTAAGCTCATGATACTTGAATGATATATCGGTCCTTTTTAAGCTTTAAAATAAGGCATTATCAACTGCCATTGTATTGAAAAGGGGTGAGACATTTTTGGGTGCACTATTCCTATAAAAAACACTTTGCTCACACTCAATGACACTGTGTTTTATAAGTATGGCTTATTTATTAGGGATGTGGGCTTCTCTGATGGGAAAAGAGTGTGAGGAGGTTGAGAAATAAGAATAGGGGAAAGATGAGTGTGTTTGATTGGGCAGCTTTTCAGAGCCCACAAGGGCTCATCATATTTCCTACTGAAGAAAAACAAAGCATGTGAACCCAGACATCACAATCAAGTCCAGCCAGTTTGCCCAATCCAAAAGAGCATTCTTTCCTTCAGCAGGGCAGCTGCAGGTCCATCTAAAACCAAACAGATCACCTACACCCAGAATCAAACACTGGAAGTGCACACCTCTGACTCACACAGGCAAACCACAGCCCATCCTCAAACGATGTAATCAGGTCCGCTTCTCCTCGTTCTGTGCAACGACTGGCAGCAAAACAAGGAAGCCTCTTAAGAAACCAAATGAAATCATCTCACTGCTGCAGGGATGGGAGCTTTAAACAACACCCTAACAATTACAGTCATTTATAGTTAGATGTGACTAATCTAAACCACTTGTTAGGCACTCTTACTGAAATGCCACTGAGAATTGACTGGATTTCATTCAAACTATGGTAGAACTAATCAATCTAAAAGTCAGGGATTCAGAAAAATTTCACTTTTTTTTTTTTTTTTAACAAGTGAATCTCATAAGATTTTAAATTTCCATCTGATCTAAGCAATAAGCAATGTCCTTATTATCTTGAAGTCACTTGTGGTTTACAGACTATGTTGAGGCAATTGATAAATTGACCCTTGGGGCTGCAATTGATGCACTTACACCTGATAAAATGTTAAACATTCACAGAGAGCTGTTCAGTAAAAGTAGCTCCAACTGATGACAAATTCTGAATTCTGACTTGCATAAACCTTTGATCTAGAAATCCAAGACACCAAGCAAATAACTTTACTCATCAACGCTAATAAGTGAGGTAATTTCATAAATTGCCACGGAGAGATGCCTTGTTGGCCAGTTAATGGAATATAATGACCTTCCTCATCTTGTTTGTCATACAAATGCACACAATTTCAATTGTTATGAGACTGTTACATTAATTCTTGTCAAGAATTATAAATTCTGATATTCTGCAGGATGTATTGTGGTTCCACAGAGTGTAAAAACCTTGGTCCCGCAGAAACAGATTAAAATTTCACTGACAGCACATTTATCATTTCATTTCATTATGAAACTATCAGCAGAAGGGGACTTAGAAAATATTTTTGGTCTTTGTTTGGGAGTTGTTGTCTGCTTAATGCTTTATCAAAAAGGACCATAGAATAAAGCAAGAAGCACTTAATAACATTGTATCGAATATGTTGTTTTTCAGCATTCGACAGCGCTGTCATGGACCACAGCACGTCCTACCTGTATATGTGCGCGCACATAGAAGCGCGTCCTCGCCATCCAGGTGAGGCAAAGGACTTGCATTTGAGTTTGAAAGGATATGGATTGCAAACCATTTTCAGACACCAACTCCTCGGACGCGTAGTTTGTTGCAGATAGAAAAACACAACCGGTGCCAAAGACGGATAGGGCAAAGCTTCCCCGCCGCTAGCGGACGCCTCCTCCGCCGCCGCTGCTGCTCCGGTTGCGTTCTCCCGCATCTCGCCTCCATCAGACTCCAACTCGCTGCGCTCCCCTCCACCGGACAGGTCGTTAAGTCGTATAAAGGTCCTTGGAAGAGAGAAGCTGCCCTCTGCTTCCCTCAATTGATGGTCCTCTGAGATATTTCCTCCATCTTCAGCCATCATTCACCCCCTTGAGTAGAGGAAATGCGAAGTACAAAAAAAAAAAAAAAAAATGCATCAATTACTAGCTGTACATTAGTGAAGAGAATAACGCAGTATTGTTTGACTGGAGAATGTGGTTTTATTTGGGGGGGGGGGGGGGCATTTTTACTACAAAAATGGCCGTTTTCATAAATGTAACGTTACATGATATGTATATATTTTCCCAAATAATTGTGGAATTTAAATATGCATGACTAAATGAATGAACAATAGTTGAATATACTGTATATGGACATATATCAGATGTCTATTGTTAAACGTTTGTTTAAATAAAATTAGCAGCATGTCCATTTTATAACACATTAACTGCAATGTGTATTCGTTGAGGTCGGGGTATTTGAACAATTTAAATGTATAGGTAAGGCCTTTAATACTTAATGGTTATTATAATTATACTGGGTGCTTGGTATTCAATGATGGAGTGAAACAATTAAACCTCCACAACAATAAGATATGGTAGGCTACTTCGGTGTCCATTCATCTAAAAAAAAAAAATAAATAAATAAAAATAAAAAAATAATGGATAAAAAAGTAGACTAATTTTACATTTCAAACATTTAAATGAATATTACATTATGGCTTACTTTAAAACTTAGCAGCACATTTTAATAGTAAAGTAGCTACAGTAGGAACATTTTCTGCTTTACTAATAATTCAGTCAGATAATTTAAATGTTGATTTCTTACCTGTAGTTGCTCCTGACAATATGCCCAAATCGAGCTTACTCATCGCATGATCATTTCTGTTGGCAAAATCAGTCTAAATGATGGTAGTGAATAGGACCTAGGGGAGCTCGCTGACTTGAGTTTCCAGGTGACAGTTACAGCACATGCAGGTTTATGGGCATCTCAGGGACGCTTGTACAGAAGCTTGTCTTAAGATGTCTTAAGATGATATTTTATTTCTATGACCAACAACCAGATAAAAACAAGACCAAGTCCTGCAAAAACTGCTTCCCAATCTGTGCGCTCCGCTCGTTTATCCCCTCTTGCGCGCACTTAAAAGTAATGCAACAAAGGTTAAAATATAACAAGTTTTTCTTTTTCTGTTAGATCACCGCAGAAGTAATCACAACAGTGTCAAACAGATCCTTAGACCGTTTGTACAATCCTTAAGATTTTGTTCTAAAGATGCAAGCAGTTATTTTCTGTCTGCGTATTAAAAGCAAACCCTTAAGCTTGTGCTCCGACCTAAATGAAAAGATGCGCACGAGGGGTCTCTATAGTGAAGTCTTGTCCATTAATGCGAAAATACAGAACTCTCCAGTAAGACTCCCAGTCGAAAAAACGGTCTATAGCACGAATCCGCTCATGCGAACCAATTCACAGCTGGATTTGGATTCAACTTCCAATCCCCGCCCCTTAAAGGCGCCTCCGTCAATCAGAGGCAATGAAAACTCACACTGTCTTTTGATTGGATTAAGCAAATGTCAATCAATGCTACACTAACGTGTCTGGTGAAACAGCTGGAACCGTATTTTTTTTTTTTTTTTTTTTTTTTTTTACTCTGTGCCAATAAAACAAGGAAGAGTTTGAGAATGGACCAAATTCACGATATTATTGGACCATGTTTAGCTATTATGCAAGGAACAGAAGACTTCATTGGCAATGACTCATTGCTAAGGTTTATATTATGTCTAGCTGTCCTTCAAAAGGAATTTGTATTTTAATAATGTTCTCCTAGATTGACACTTGAAAATCAAGACTTTTCATCAAGTATAGTGATTTGATAGAAACAGCATTCACAACACTTTCGCAAAACACATTTAAAGGAATATTCTAGGTTCAATACAAGTTAAGCTCATTCGACAGCATTTGTGGCATAATATTGATTCCTCAAAAAAAAAAAAAAAAAAAAAAAAAAAAGAAATATTTCGAATTGTCCCCCCTTTTCTAAAGTTACAGTGAGGCACTTACAATGGAAGTGAATGGGGCCAATGTTTTGAGGGTTTAAAGGCAGAAATGTGAATCTTATCATTTTACAAAAGCACTTACTGGATGCTGTTAAAACTTGTGTATTATTTGAGCTGTAAAGTTGTTTAAACTGTATTTTTTACTGTCATTTTAGGGTTTGTTGACATTACATCGGCATGGCAACGAAGTTGTAAAATTGGCTATAACTTTACACAGAAAAGTGATAAGTGATTTTATCACACTAAAATCATGTTAACACACTTATTTTTTATGTCTTGTGGCTATACTCACTTGAAAAGTGAGTATTTTAACATTAATATTTATTCCCCCATTCACTTCAATAGGCCTAAGTAAGTGCCTCACTGTAATCCAGATATTTGCTTTTTTTAAAGAAATTGAGGGGCAAGTCAAAATTCATTTTTGTGGTTATCAATATTATGCCACAATGGCTGTCTATTGAGCTTAACTTTTATTTAACCCAGAATATTATTTAAAACACTTCACAACACAATTTTGTTTCGTAAAACTGAACTTTTTTGTAAGTTATTTTCTAAAGTTACTCTACACTTTGCTAACCTGGTAAAATATGTAGATTTTCTGTCGCTAGCAGCAGGCCAGCACCAACATGAATAGCATGCCATAGCTTTCTGAGACAATTAGAGCTCAGGCTTTTATTAGAGAAAATTACTTAACAGCACACCTCAAAATAAAATCACTTAATTAAGCATTATTGTAGTTTTCAAATATCCTCTCAGATGACCAAATACTTAAAATTATGACATTTAGTATGATGGAACGCTTGAATATGGGAACATTGGAAGATATTTAAAATGTCTTCATGTTGTGTATTCTTCCTGCATATTCTGTACAGAAACACTAGATGAACATGTCTTCCAAAAAAAAAAAAAAAAAATCTTGGGAAGGCAAGTTTATCTGTATAGCACATTTCATACACAATTGTAATTTAAAGTGCTTTGCATAAAGGAAAATACAAGATATTTAAAAATCTATTTTTAAACCAATTATCTAGTATTTTTTGAAGTCATTTAAGTAAGTAATTTGTGCTCACAGATTAGTACAAATCAAGAGTGAGATAAACTCAACAAAATACAAAGATATCTGTATGTTTGGAGATAGTCTGTAAGTTTTGATATAAAGCCCCCTAGTATTTCAGAAAACATGGCTACTCATTATGCAACACCTCATAACATAAGGAATGTATGTAATAATTCTATAAAATATTTCTATAAAATATTAGCATTTGGAAAAGACTCAATTTCTGCACAGTGCTTCTCTCATATACACTAGCAAGCAATAAGAGTGTAGACCTCAAGTTTCACTTCACTGCCACCTATGGTAAAAAAAATTAAAACACATCATGGAGCCCAGACGGGGGAAAAAATGAATATATCAAATACATTACTGATGCAATAGAATACAACTTTTCCACATGCAATAGAAATAAGTGGTAGGTTGTGAAACATGATTTGAATAGAAAAGAAAACATATCATAAAAGTTTGTTCTCAGTAGATTCTTGTTTGTTGCTAACTGCATATTTAATAAAGAGCAATCATAATAGAATCCCTATATGAAAATTCATTTTGAATTCTAAACTTTGAATCCTTTTAGAATACAGTAAACTAAGAAATGTGGCAACAGCACTTACACACAATAATTAATTTACATGAAAATGTATTTTCACCACAGAGACCCCCCTGAAATGTATAACTAACCTCAAGGTTGTCTTCAGAATGTGATGTAAAACTGGAACAATGTGGTTGGTGGCATTAAAATCACATACACTTGAGAATAACACACTGTTCGTTCAATGTAACTTTTTATGGTCAGTAGTAATACATAACAAGGCCAAAGATCTCAACCCTAGTTAGGCAGTGTTGGAAAGAAACTTCAAAACTGTCCAGCATTGTCTTTTTTGTGTCTGTTAGATGTGACGTTTAACAGATTATGCTCTGAAATCAATTTTTTTCATGCTAGATATTTCTAGCATGTTGGAACAGCTCGGTGTTAAATCCACCAAGAATTAACTTCAGGGTGAGTGAACGACTTAATATAACTACAAGATATGATAATAATATGCTGATGACATAGAAACTTGAAAAGAATTCTGTGAGCAGCTTGACTAGACTCTCTGATGCCCTTGAGACTCCTTTGTAATCTCTGCTTTTATTAAAGATAATGTAAGTACAGAAGTCTGGTTAAATACATGGAATTCTTTACTGTCAAATGTACACAAAACTTTTATGTTCAGACTTCACTGTTGCAAATTCTATTAGGAATACTTTGATGTATTTCACAAGTCTAACATCTGGGGTGTTAATATTTTGTATGTACATTAATAACTGGATTCATCAAACAGCCCATCTGATGATGATGCAAAAATCTGCACATCAGAGGTATACATGACATCTTGTCATGTGATTGAACTGTAATTGTACTGTTTGCATGGCTTTTTATGTCTCTGGTGAATGTATGCACAATCCTTGCTTTGGTTGGCATTTAAAAAGGCAGCTTTTATTGTTTGCTAAAGTTCGATCTAGTGGGAAAAGTACATTTAATGCTTTGAAGAAACTCACTCTTGTTTTTCTGTTTTCCGAGTAGTGTATTTCAGATTGTAAATTTTACCCTAACATAATCAGTGAGCATATTAACTATAAAGAAACACAAATATATAAGTCTTCAATATACTAAATCTCATCTGAAACTGGAACTATGATGTCTGTAATGTTAAACATAACAATTAAACTAATATAAATTACTGAGCATTAAAAAACTGACATTGACAACCAGTGCTGAACCTGCATACTTGTAACTGTTTCTTTAGAATCTGCAGCCGCTGCTGAGTTTTTCATGAAATTAATTTATTTTTTTCCCTCTTTGATGTCACTATAAAGACCAGTCACAAGACTGTGTTATAGCTATTTTACTGCACTCCATCCAACAAAGGTAATTACTGAATTTCAGCATTCAGTGGTGAAATCTGGCTTACATGTCTGTAATAGAATATGCAGTTAAGAAGATATAATATTCATGCTTTAGAGTAGTGGTTGGACTTATAGCTGGTGGATGTTGGAGAATTCCATAAAATGTAGTTACCATTTAAAAAAAAATTTTTTTTACCATCTTTATCCCAGAGCCTGCATCACCTTGCTCATAGTAAAAAAATGCACCTGCTAAATCTAAACCCTATGTGGAGATGTGTCCCTCATCTGTTTGTTTAATATGAGTGTTGAATCTGTGTTTTAAATCAATGAATCTTTTAAGTAAATCATTTTTGTTCACTCCATTGTTTCAATTGTGAACTACTCTGTGATTTTTACGAATCAGTTGAATCAATCACTAAGAGATGGCTATTTGTTGACATCTACTGGTGTAAAAATGTTATCTGCAGAAATTATTACGGAACAAATCTTTTTAGTGACTTCATTAGGATAAAAAAAAAAAAAAATCCCAAGCTTTATAAAACACGGCAATTTCGCGCACTCCCTTACAGGTGCTCACACCCCCACAGGTTGAAAATCCCTGAGATATTTAAACAACTTCATGAACACATACAGAGAAACTTATATGATTGCAGGTGTGTAATATGGAAAAAAATTATATCCCTGGAAACTTATTCAAAACTATAATGAATGAATTAATTAAATATAAAATAATATAAAACAATAAGAGAATAAAATGATTTGAGAATTTACAGCAATAGTAGGACTTGATGCAGTATGTTATTACTAATGCAGTACCTTGGAGACAGGATTTTCCTTTTATTAAATTTTTTTCACTGTTAATTAAAATGTGCTGGAGAAAAAAAAGCATATTTGTGTAGTTGTTTGTGGCACAGAAACAGACCGTGAAAAAAAATAATTTAAAAAAAAATGTAGAGCCCTCAAAAGCACTTTTTATCATCTTCTGCTTTGAGTGTTTTCGTATTACTTCAGAAACTTTGCTATAAATTGGCTCTGATCCAATGGTGGTGATGAGAGAGGTCAGGAATACCAGACACCTATTAGATTAGAGGTCAGTTTGAAAACTGAACGCAACTTGGTTTCAATTAATTTTTCACTACATTTAATCAAAAATATGAATTCAAATTGTTTAGGGCAGATTAAAAATATAAAGTGGAATTCACCTCCTTCTATTCAGTGAGTCTTGATTGACATTGTAGGTCACAAGAAATTAATGCATGGTTAAAAGGTACTTTCAGTAAAGATACAGTTTTAAAATATACTTTACATTTCAATATATTCATCAGAGAAAATGAATAAGGCTAAAATACCTTTATAATATAGCATTTGGTATAAATTTGCTCTGGTGAGAGATTTTTGAAAAAGTGGGAATTCATCAGGCCATATGGATCAAAAAGCTCTTAATGATCTTCCATCATTAAGATCTTTTACACTTTTACACAGTTTTTGTTCTGAATGAGGGTAGGTAAAAGCGTTTGTTACATTGGCCACATCTGTAATCCTCTCATTCTTGGCGGGTCACAAATTTGAGATCATTCCCATAATGAACTCTCACAGGCCCTAGAACCGTAAATTTTTGCATGCTACTTCGAAAAGTTTTGACTCTAATTCAAAGGTGAATCAAATCCATTATTAAAATAATCACTGACGGCTTTCATTATTCATTTAAGTTTTAGCTTGCCATATCTCTGTGCATGATTACCTATGTGCAGTTGTTACCTTAGTTATTTCTACTTGATATAACACTTAAAACTTACTTTCTCTAGTGTAACCTAATAAAGTCAGTTTGATTCAGTCATATTAAATAATATTTTTAAGTTGTCTTGAATAAAACCAGTTAATTTAAATGTTACCACATATAGCACATTCAAGGGCGTAGCAGCCACGGGGGACATGGGGGACACGTCCCCCGCACTTTTTAAAAAGGTGATATTTGTCCCTCATATTTTTCCAAGCTAAACCCATACTGTGTAAATGGTGGATTTGTATACAGTATTGTTTGTGTTTTGTCACTTTGGGCTGATTGAGCGACCATCCAGCCAATCACAGTTGAGTTTCATGAGCCAAAACAACCCTTACCTAATAGGCCGTCAGTCAGACAGTCTAATCAACGCGGCTTGCTTCAACCAAGTTGCTTTCAAAAAATCTAAATTAATAATCTAGAGATGAGGAACACACAAATGAGAGTTATTTATCGGCATATCGTTCTTGATTGGCAGCATTACATGAAATGCACTGCAGAAAACAAAGGACAATCTTTCTTTTAAGCACACATTGTAAGTGGGGTTTATATCAGCGCCTGAGTCTTCATTAAGTTAGATTATTAGATCTGTGTTAAATATGTAAAGCTATTTTTAATATCAGCTTCTATTTTTTACCTCTGTGTTGCTGTACAGTTGACAAACTGTAGGAATTAAGATAGCTCTGCTGTGTTCTTAGAACACTTAGGCATTTTACTGAAGTGAATAGATATGTAAACAAATTTTTTTTATATATATATGAAAATGTACGGACATTATTGAAACTCATTATAATTATTATAAGACTATTATTGTTGTCTTTTAATAAAAGTCATGCTCAGCAGCTCACAAACTATAGGGAAATTATAGATTTGCTTTGTTCTTATAATGCTTAGAATCTCTACTAAAGTCTCTTTTTAGGTCTGTAGTCATACAAATTTTAAATGATTAAAATGTTCTGTTGATTCAATGACTAACTAATTTCACACAAGACACACATTTGTCACCACATTCTGGCATCACCAGAAATGGTCACTGAATCATCAAATGGATTGAACGAATTTTGGTGAATGTAGTCAAAACACTCGAGCCACTTGGATACATTTAAATACCACAATGCACAAGCACAGAGTAAAAAATAAAATTGTGCACATGCTCAATTGTAATTATTGTAATTGATTAAATAATTTATTCAGCACCAGCTTGTGCTCAGTCTTTTATTGTCATGTGTGAAACAGAAGCAAGTGCTCCACAAGATGCCTTTTATTTTTGCAGCTAAAATTGCACATTTTTGAAATGATTTGGCAATACTTGAATCTTTAAAATACTACAAATATTAAAAGTAAATAATATGTATATATTAATATACAGGGTTGGGGAGTAATAAAATACATGTAACGGGATTACGTATTTAAAATACAAAATTTACTACAGTTACCATTTAAATCATTGGTAATTAGAATACAGTTACATTCAAAAAGTATTTTGATTACTGAAGAGATTACTTTGCATTTTATTGTTATTTGTTTCATTTAATATTTAGTCCTTTCAGATGGAAAACATTTATACATATAAATAATGCAATCCAAAGAGCGTTTGAACAGCGGTGAAACACTTTTTTATGAGGGGTTACATTTATACGAACAGACAGAGAAGTAAGTTTGAAGTAAGTTTGGAGCAAAAGAAATAGAAATAAACCTTGTGTAAATTGTCAGCTTTACGCTAAGATAAAATGCTATTTCTAGCCATTTTACATGCACGTTACCAGGCACAATAATATTTTTATTGAAAATTCAAAATTCAAAAATTCAAGAAAATTCACGTTGGATCATAATTTCTTTTTTTTCTAGTAAGACCTTTGATATTAGGGCAAAAATCGTATTCTTGATAATATTTTTTTTTATTGTTTTCCTGTAAAAATATCTAAAAATCCTTAAAACAAGATCAATTTGATTTATGTTGTTTTTGAAACAACACTGCATAAGATATTTAGGTTTTTCAGAGAATGTATTTTCAACATGTGTATTTTGTTTTTATAGTCAAAACAAGCGAAAAACTCTACCAGTGCTGAAGAAGTAATCCAAAGTATTTACAATACGTTACTGACCTTGAGTAATCTAACGGAATACGTTTCAAATTACATTTCACAGCATGTATTCTGTAATCTGTAGTGGAATACATTTCAAAAGTAACCCTCCCAACCCTGTTAATGTATACTGTAATATATTAATACTGCACTGGAAGTGTTAGGTCTGTGCAAGCCACCTGTTGACAGCTGTGGGAAACTTGTAAGTCTAAGCACTATGAACCTCATATTGTTGCATCTGCTACTGAGCATTAGTTTCTGAGTACTAAGCAATACCCACAATTCCTTGCGCTTGAATTTATTTAAGTGTATTTGGTCAAAGCGTGCCGACTTATGAGGACATGTAAATCATTTGTAAAAAATTTGTTTTGAATTAATAGGTGTTTTAGCTCTATGTGTGTTTTTAATGATGTTTTGCTGTAAAAAGCTGTTTTGTTTAAAGTCACCATCAGGGTGATTAGTTTTTGCTTTGATGAAGTTTCTTCAGTTATTTAGCAGACTTACCTTCTGAATGTTTGAGGCACTTGTTGCCTTTTAAGTTGGACCAACTGTTTGGTGTCTTGGTGGTGCTGACCCATGATCTTATGTAGAAATGAAGGTCTGTTTAAGAATACATTTTTATATATTTTCAAGAATATTCAAAATTATGGATGGCTGTACATAAAAATGTGTGTTTGTTTTTTTTTTTTTACCTAATAATCATTGATATTTTTTAGATTTGCTGAACTTGTATTGAGTTCATGGAAATTACAATCCAACTTGAATTGTTAAGTTAGTACAAATAATTTGCCTGAAGTTGAGTAAACTCAAAAATGCCTTGCAGTTGGTTGACTAAGTTTACTCAACTTTATTGTTTTACAGTGAATTTTGCACAATATGTTCCTGTAGTATGAAGGATATACAAACACACACTGCAATTTTGACAATATGTAGCCTATAGATTGTCAAATCATTTAGTGCTCCTTGTCAAACTTTCATATCTGTCTCATCAGCTTTTTCCCACAGCAGACTCAGCATCTAATTGGAGATTTAGATGGGGATTCTGATAAACCTAACGAGGCATGCTGTGAAGGGGAAAGTGGGAGTGTTGCTGGGTTATCCTAACATTTGAGGCCCATATGGGCCTCAGCTGGGCTTCATAAATGAGAGCAGAGAGGTCAAACCCTGCCCCCATCTGACAACATTCACACCTCCTTTGACAAGGCAAGGTAAAATAGTGCTGGTCTGCTGCGGCTTTCATCAAGGAGAAGAAGGAGGTCATCCATTTGTTGGAGCAGAACTCACAAACATTTACTCACACTCATGCTCTTCCAAACCTGTATCATTTTCTTTCTCCCATGAAACACAAGATGAGAAATTTTAAAGAATGTTGATGCTGCCCTTTTTTCCCTTACAAAGAATATAAACAGTTACTTACTGCCTAACATTTTCTTTTATGTTCCACAGAAGAAAGAAAGTAATATGGGTTAAGAACAAGGGTTGAGTAAATTTTCATTTTTGGGTGAACTATCCCTTTAATGTCCAAAAAAGACAATGAATCCCAGCCATTTGTCACATTTGTTGCATAAAATATGCTGGTTCTCAATGTATTGCATATTATCAGTGGATGGTTGCATAACCACAACTTGCCTCTGAAAAAGAATCTAGCAAATTATCTCATTTCATTGATGCAGCTGCTGTGAAGTAATTTAAATCGATCAGATGCACATTTATCATAAAAACAGTAATTTCACTGGCTGTCTGTTTGTTTTTTGCCATCTACATTCCAATCTTATTAAACCAAGCAAAAATTTCTTTCATTTATAAAATGGACAAAAATCTAATACATTTCATTTCAACGCATACATTTTCAATAAAGATTCAATAAAGAATTATGCTGGTGCACAGAATGAAATCAATATATTTCATTTCAGTAATAAATGTGCATGTGCTGGAAGTTCTTGCATGTGAACATCAAGGGCAGAGAGAGCACCGGCTTGCATGTGTGCTCTATCTTGCTTTTTTAAAATGAGTCTGGAGGGTCCTTGAGCATCTCTCTGAGCATAACCACTTTCCAACATGCTTTTTTCATGTACAGTATTGTAGCTATGACATGTCTATATTTCATCCAATTTCTCTTTTTGCCATGCCTAGTATCTACACATGAAACTGAGAATATAGTGAATTTACACAATATTTAATATTAGATATTGAATGTACACAATATACACTATGTCTGTCCCTCTGTCTTGCTGTTTTAAGCTTAACCTCAGTCACCAGGATCGCGTGACTCCTTGTGCTTGAGTATGGGGCTGCCTTTATGTAAATCGCTCTATGATTTATCAAAGTGGTGCGATAGAAATCACCAGACAGGAATGAAAATTGGAAGCAGATCAGAGAGTTGGGGCAGACTGAGCAGATGTTATAGTTACAATATAATATACATCACTCACACTCCTCAGCTTAACTCTTAGATACATATGATTTGGTAATATTGCACACTTCAGACTATTGCTTGAAGATGGCATCACTGAGAATCTTTACTGGCCTTTGGAATGTGTGGGAATGTATTGGAAAATTCAGAGCATAAAATGTATAGTGGCATAAAATTATTGATGTGTAGCTTTTGAATGAACTGGTAACACTTTACAATAAGGTTCCAAGGCAGAGAAAAAAACTTCCCAGCTGGTGCATTCATGGGGATCTCTGTAGGAGGAGAGGTTATTTCTTCAGAACAAGAGATTTGCAAACAGACAGACTGTAAGATGTCCTATATGTTCCCTCTCATTGTACACATGGTTGTCTTAAACCTATATTCCGTATCTACACGGAAAAATGATAAAATCCCACTACCCTGCTTTCGAGCCCTGATAAATGCAAGTGAAAGATAATAAATGAGTATGAGAAGGTATTAGGGCAACCACTTTATCTATGACTCTATTCCTCGCCTTATCACAGAACGTATACTCTCTCACTGCAAACAAGTTGTTGTGAAGGCAGGGCGGCAGTGATTCGGACAGAGGAGATATGGAGAGAGGAAGTGTTGCCATCAGAAGTGATTTTCTCCTGGAGATTCCTGCATTCGATTAGCCGAGTCATTTCAACCATATCTTCAGATCTTCTCTCAAGGACAAGCAAGCACTCTGGGGAGCAGAAAATGTGCATGCATTTCTGCCACACAACGAATGAGCTTGAGCGAGTCATAATATTTGCCAACGACGATAAGAAAGCCTAGATAAAATTCTTAAAAATAATTTCCTCCATATTTGTACAAAGAGCATTGGTTGGTTTTAATTGCTGTGATATAACATTCAAGCAAGCACATCAGGAAAGAATGCTGGCCACTTTTGCAGTAATTTCTTGAGCTAATATGAGATCATGAAAATATTTCCAAAGAAGAGTGGTCTGTATTTTTCTTTAAAACAGATGTAGATGTTGCAGTGCACAGAACAAACAGGAAATCGTTCACTCAGGCCTGAGATAGCCTAAACATTTACTTTTGGCCTTAAAGATGGAATTGATGTTAAAATACTTCCTCCAATCCCAGGTTAATATGCAGAGACAACTATGACCCTGTTTCCACCTGGTATTAAGATGCATTTCGTGTGATCCGATCACATGTGGTCAGCCCTAAATACAGGTCTAAATGTTTTGTGATCGGATCACAAAAACCACATACGAATGTGGTTAAAAACGCATGTTATCACATCGCATTTGAGGTGTAAAAAGTAATCCGTTCTGTATGCGTCCTGGCAGCAGTGAAGCACCGCCCCTCACCGGTCAATCAACCGCTGCACTAAAACAAGAGACTAAATTTTGCCTGTTACGAGTGGCTTTAAAAGAAAATAACCGTCCGATCGGAAAATGAATGCACAATTATGAGAGCTTCACAGATCTTCTTTAGTGTGTCTGATATCAACACATATTAGAAGCACGAACACCTGAAGCTCCTTTATTACAGGTAATCCAATAAAATAACAGATAATTCTGCTCGACATGTTGCATTTGTGCTTAGACTAAATTTCAACTGCAACAGGGAGAGATAGCGCACAGTTTTTTCACGCTTTCTTTGTCTTTTCTGACTTTGTTGTGCTTTAATATCATGCAGTAAAACACTGGCAAAGTGACTGATGTATGTTGTCATGAAACAGAGACCCTCCCCTCCAAATCCAAACACAAGTGGTCACAGGTGACACATTTAAGCGACCAGGTGTAAACAGCCATATGTCTCACCTGACCACACATGAAAAGTATTGCTTGAGTTTGTTTGAGTGCCCAGCTAAACATGTCAACCACTGGCTCAACCAATGGAATGACTATTGGGTGGGGTTATCTCTTTGCCCTTCCAATGGAATATGAGGAGTGTGTTTGGAAAATCTTTATGAAAACAATCATTGTATTTTGCATTTCTGTTTGATGATGCTAGTGGCGCAGAAATTGCACTCTTTACCTTTAACTATTGTCTGATTTTTCTTAAAGGAATATTCCGGGCTTAATACAATTTTAGCTCAATCGACCGCATTTGTTGCATAATGGTCATTACCACAAAAAAATACTTTGACTTTTTTATAAAAAAAAAAAAAAATCAAGGTTACAGTGAGGTACTTACAATGGAAGTAAATGGGGCCAATTTTCAGAGGGTTTGAAAGCAGAAATGTGAAGCTTAATTTTTTTTCAAATCACACATTAATTCTTATGTTAAAAAAATAAATAAAATAATCGTCATTTTTAGTCGTTTTAGGGTTTACAGCATTACATGGTTACGTAGTCATGGCAACAAAGTTGGAAAATTGGATGTAACTTTACACAGAAAAGGTTAGTTAGAGATTTTATCATACTAAAATTGTTCAAACACATTGTTTACATCTTGTGGCTAAACTTTTGATACAGTGAGTATTTTAACGTTTACGGATTGGCCCCATTGATTTTCATTGTAAGTGCCTAACTGTATTCCAGAATTTTGCTTTTTTTAAACAAAGTAGGGACAAGTCGAATTAAATTTTTCGGTTAATCAGCATTATGCCATAAATGCTGTCGACTAAGCTTAACTTGTATTGACTCCGGAATATTCCTTTAAATGTGTTGTCGCACATCACTGACAACAGAACATCTGTACTTCATGTGGTTAACATCTGTGACCATGTGGGTACAGATGGCACTGCCTGTTGACAGTTCCACATCAATATTCTCTTCTAATTTTGATGAATTTCTCTTTTCCTCTGCTGACATTCAAAAATGTCAACAAATGTCAAGGAAATGACAAGGGCTAGTTTTGCCAGGCCACACTTTCGGTAGAGCAGTTGCCTGCTCTCTTCATTCCTGTTGTTTATCTTAGTGTCCTGGGACATTTGACAGCTCCAAGGATGACAGTGATAGACTTATCACATCTGACTTTGAACTGAGCAAAACAAGGTTTACTGTATAATAAAAAGCATTAACATGTGACAACTCTCTACGTGATGTTTGAATAAGCGTCCAAATATCCAATGCATACAAATTGTAGTCAGTACTTGGTAACCTTATCCTATCAATAAATGCTATTAAAAAAAGGTTATAACTTTGCTGTTCTTTTTTTACTGAATACAAAAGTAGACATTTTTGAAGTATTGTTACACAGCCCCTGCCATACATCGACAAAATGGCACTGGTTCTCGGATGTGTAGTGAGTGAACACAACCTGCCTTTTTGAGTCTGTTCCTCACACAAACCTATCATATGGTCTTATACAGTGTTTCTGTCCTTTTTGGAGCTTGACAGTCATGGTCAGCAAAATCTGTGTTTGTATAGCAAGAGCTCCATAAAACAGTCTTCAATGCTTTTTGTATTGCACAGACAAAATAACACCTTTGGGGTTTCGAATGACATAACTGTGAGTAAATACTGATAGATGTTTTATATTTGGATGAACTATTGCTTTAAGAAAATGACATGCTTTTGGCACACCATGACTATTCACAACACAAAGTTTTTTAACTTAAGGTAAAACTTGTATGACCTATTTCGAAATAAGCTGATGTAAGCAGGGAATATTACCCCAGTCAAAAGTTCTGGGAAAAATGAGCAAGAGTGTGTGCTGGGCTTATTGTGAAAGCTAAATATGACATATATGTGTGTATGTGAGAAAGGGGGACAATGCTCCACATGTGCCTTGTGGTCATTTGTATCATTAGGGCAGAATACGTAAGAGGAGCACAGTGACTCTGCATTTGAAAGGCAGGATTGATCTTCTCGCTATCTCTTACTGCTTCAGGTAACTAGGTTAAGTTGATTAACTAGTCTCTCCATTTCCCCAATAGATGAGTTCCACTTCCAAGAACACTCTGACCGAACCCAATAAATCTTACATGTGTTAGAGAAGAGAGATCCGGCAACTGCCTTGAAATTCTCTGATGGTACATGTATTCAATAATGTTCATTCTGATGAAATAATATCATGAATCCAAACCACTTGAATTCCATTTCACACCTTTATACATTGCATTATAGTTTCCTATAATTTAGCACATGAGAAAGCTGTGCTATATCCAGTACAACAGCATAATTACAGGTGTGATATAGCTTTTTCAAATCATGAAACATCCTATAGCATATAATGTTACAGATGTCACAAATAGCTGTTTTAATATCTCAACGTCTAAGAAGAAGGTCAATCACTATTACACCCCATTATAACTAATCTAAATGTGCGAAGTTCTGGTAAGATATCCTGAACAGACCATCCAGCAGTCAACACAAGAATACAGCCAAGAGTGAGCTGCTATTGGCTTAACAGACTAAACATAAAATAATTGAAGACAACTGGGAGCCAGCGTGCAATTATATTTATTTTCTCCACTGTTTCTTTCAAGGGGAATGAAACAGACTTACTTTTATAAACATGTTCACGTGTTCAATAACGATGGGACAATGGGAATTGATGCCGTTCTGATATCAGTAATACAGATAAAATTATTCCATATATATATATATATATGTTTGGGGATAGCCCTTTTCTGTTCCAGCATGACAATGCCCCTGTGAACAAAGTGAGGTCCATAAAGAAATGGTTTACTGTGTCTGGTGTGGAAGAAATTGACTGGCCTGCACAAAGCCCAGACCTGAACCCCACTGATCACTTTTGGGGTGAACTGGAACAGCAACTGTAAGTCAGGCCCCATCGACCAACATCAGTTCCTGGCCTCAATGATAGCCTTGTGTCTGAATGAGAGCAAATCCCTGCAGCCATGTTACTACATATAGTATAGTGGAAAGCCTTCCCAAAAGAGTGGAAGCTGTTATTACAGCAAAGGGGGAAATTGATGCCTAAGGATTTTAAATAAAATTTTCAAGCACATATGGTGTCCACAAACTTTTGGCCGTATAGTCTATATATATATATATATATATATATATATATATATATATATATATATATATATATATATATATAATTTTTTAATTATTATTATTATTTTTGTTTTTCTAGAGCAAACAGATTTCCTTAAAATTGATGTCCACATAGTATGTGGACAGTGGGGCTAAGTTGTGAAATTGTAAATAATACCAAGCTATAGAAAGTCAGATTTTTTTTCATCAAATAGTTTATGTTTCCAGGAGTGTTGGTTGTTCATGTTTTGTTTTTTTGTTTTTTTGTTTTTGTTTTTTTTATCTGATTTTCTGTAAAGCTGAATAAATAATTCTGATTTAAAGTAATGGCCAGCATTATCCAATCACTGCCAACCATGTTGCAGTAAAATAAAATTTAGCATTATAAATTCTGAATCTACTGTATGTACTGATTACCATTGTCCCATGTCTGCTAAACATGTTGAGTGGTCCAAACATCATCTGCAGCCTGAAACTGAACTTTTGGTCAGATTTTAGGAGTGAATAGCTACTGTATATAGAAAGCTAAAGGATATCCCCTTTCTCTCTTGTTCCCTTGCTTCCTATTTAGTGAATGACTTAACCTCCAGTGTGCTGTCTGTCTGCACTGGTCTCAGAACGGTGTGAAATGCACCTTATTTTCATCTTAACTCCATGTAAAGCCTCTGAAAGCAACATTTTTCAGTTTTTGGATGAACCCATTGATTCTCAGTGTGAAAATGAACAGTAAATATGAATGCATTTACTAATGTTAATGAATAGAACCATATTGTACAGTGATAACAAAATAAAATATAACAAAATTTATATTAAAATGAAACGAAATGCAGTGACGTGTACAGACCTTTGCAGGGACAGGGGCGGAAGGATAAAAAAGGGCACTGATTTTTTGTTTGTTTGTTTGTTTGGAATGAGTGGTTATTATAAATACTTAACTAATTTCTTTGCTTTTTGAGTATTTAACCATTTTCTTGTGTGTGTATTTATATATATATATACTGTACATAATATTTTCCATTTTTCATTTATCACAAATAATAGCCTATTCTGTTATATTTCTCACAAAAAGCACCATGGTAATACACATTTATTTATTTATTTTCAGACATGGTCTGTGATAACCCCATGTTTATGATGTGTCATAGTAAAACCGTGGTATTTTTTTAAGCGCCTTGGAGTACCATGACAGTATCATGAAATATGAACATGATCAGTCATTCAGTACCATGGCATTACCCTGGTAACGTGGTGCATGGTGCGAAACCGCAATAAGAATCTGCAAGTTTGAGGCGATTAACTGTGTTCTGCGAATGCTACAGGGTACTTGAATAATGTATAACATGCAAGTAAGGGCAGCCGGTGGAGTTTCTGGTGCCCCCTAGGGAGTTGGTGCCCTACGCAGACTGCGCAATATGCGTACAGGGAACTGTGGTACTGTGGTAGCCTAATGGTATTTTTCTGAAAGTGATTAGTCCAATGGCTTATTAGTTTCAACTAAACCAAACTGGCTCTAAAGTTTAAAGCTCAATCGACACCATTTGTGGCATAGTGTTGATTACTACAAAAGTTTTTTTTCGACTGGTCCCCCCTTTTCTTTAAAAAAAAAAAAAAAAAAAAAAGCCAAAAATCTGGGTTATAGTGAGGCACAAAACAACGGAAGTGAATGGAACATTCTGTAAACATTTAACGTCTCACTGTTTCAAAAGTATAGCCACAAGATGTTAAAAATATACAAGTTAATATGATTTTAGTGTCAAAAATCACATCCTAACCTTTTCTGTTTAAAGTTCAATTCAATTTTGCAACTTCATTGCCATGATGACATAATACCATAAACACTGTTAAACAAAACAAAATCGCAAAAAATATGATTTATACAACTTTACAGCTCAAATAATATACATAATATGTTTTAACAGAAGAATTAATGTAAGTACTTTTGTAAAATTATAAGCATTGAATTTCTGCCTTTAAACCCTCCAAAAATGGTTCTGATTCACTTCCATTATAAGTGTGTGACTGTGAACTTGATTTTGTTTTGTTTGGTTAAAAAAATAAATAAAAAAAGAACTATGGACAAGTCTAAATTAATTTTTGAAATTGTAATTATGTTTTTTTCTAATATTTGGTTAAATGGACAAAAATAGATTGCTGGGACATTAACACTATTCAACAGGGATGTCAAATTTAGACAGCTTCCAAAAGAAATGTGATATGTCAATACAAACTTATTTATGGACCCTACACAACAGAGGCCAAGCAAGAAATTAAAGTGATGTGACAATTTTGGCCTCTTCTTCTCATGTACCCATTTAGGACTGAATTCTGGGACTGCTTCATCTTGTAGGATTGGATATTCCTGATCAAGAGAGCGGACAAGTTCCAGCCAGGTCTCCTAAGCAGCGAAATTAGCCCGGTTGCTAGGGAGGGTAGAGTCACATGGGGTAACCTCCTCGTGGTCGCAGTTAAGTGGTTCTCGCTCTCAATGGGGTGCGTGGTAAGTTGTGCGTGGATCGCGGAGAGTAGCATGAGCCTCCACATGCTGTGAGTCTCCGCGGTGTCATGCACAGCGAGCCATGTGATAATATGCATGGATTGACTGTCTCAGAAGCGGAGGCAACTGAAACTTGTCCTCCGCCACCCGGATTGAGGTGAGTAACCGCGCCACCACAAGTATCTAGTAAGTAGTTGGAATTGGGCATTCCAAAACTGGGGACAACAAGGGATAAAAATAAATAAATAAATAAATAAATAAAAGACTGTGGACATATAATAGCCATGACAGAACAGAAACAGACCCAGGAGCAAGGTGCAAGGGAGAGAACCTAGACTTTGTTTGATTTATATAATGCTTTTAAAGCAAGCACAGGAAGCAGAGGCATCCTCTAAACACTGAAGATATGCCGAGTGACAGTAGGAATCTTTCACTGCATGTCTCTGACCTCACTTGACCACATCAACTCCCTAGGTTCTTTCTGTGTGTCATTACCCAACTGCAATGACAGACCTCTCCTTTCTGCCTGGTACACTCTCTGTGTACACTATGAAATGTCACGTCTACCTCTGGTCGCCACAGCACACTGGAGTGAATTTACTGCTTTAATGCAGTCCCTTGTGTTTGTGTTCTTCTTCTCTTGCCTGACCTTCTTCACTGATGAATATGTATGGGCAGTTCCCTTCCTCGAAAACATGCACTACTCTAGGCACAGGGCAACAGAGAATACTAAAATCAGATCAATCCATGGGCTTGTCAGCGCCAGCCCACTACACACTCCACATACTCACAACTGGATTGCACTGGAAACACTGGAAGGGAGAGAGAGAACATTACATACCAACCCATGCACTCAGCTGATGACACATGGCATCACATTGTTGCTGCTACGGTAACAATTTTCCAATTGGATGACACATTGTTGGTCAGGGAGTGTGTACTGTATCTGAACATGTTGCAGGAGGATGGCTAATTGTCTCCACTGGGAAGAGCAGACCTAGAGATGCTCCACTGTGAAGAGAGGCCAGTAAGCTTTGATGCACTTGGAAAAAATGAGAGAGAAAACAACCAAATGGCCAGCATAGAAAAAGAATAGAAAATGGTTTTGGGAATGATGAAAGATAAAGTGTGTAATTGTTGTGCCATTAGCGGCACCAAATGGAACTGTAAAAACATTGACTCTCTTAAATGAGGTTTCCTAAACACTCCTTCTCTCAACCATTGTTAAGACAATCAGAAGCTTTAAACTTAGACATTGGTAACATTGCCAAAAATTTTTCTTAATCAGAATGTTTTTCCTGTTTTCCAGTAAAAAAATAAAAAAAATAATAATAATATATATATATATATATAAACATCCTTAAAACAAGTTAGATTTAGCAGAATTGTGTAAGATAATAGACTTGCCTATGAGTTAAGAAAAAAAAAAACTTAAAGGAATGTTCCGGGTTCAATAGAAGTTAAGCTTAGTCTAAATAATTTGTAGCATAATGTTGATTACCACAGAAAATTATAGTAAGTCACAATGGAAGTAAACATTAATATATACACTGTTTCAAAAGTAGAGCCACAAAGTGTTATTTGATTTTATTAGTTTTATTTTAGTGTTATAAAACCTCTGTTCTACATTATTTTAGTGTGATAAAATCGCTTACATGGTTTAACGGTGTTGCATCGTCGTGGCTATGAAGTTGCAATATTGGATATGACTTCACCTTGATAAGGTTAGTAAGTGACTTTATCCCACTAAACTCATGTTAACATGTACACTACCGGTCAAATGTTTTGAAACACTTATTCTTTATTATAATTTTTTTGTTTGTTTTTTTTTTTGTTTTTCACATTTTAGAATAATAGTATAGTCATCAAAACTATGGAATAACATAAATGGAACTATGGGAATTATGTTGTGACTAAATAAAATCCAATATAAATCAAAATTGTGTTATATTTTAGCATCTTCAAAGTAGTCACCCTTTGCCTAGAATTTGCAAACATGTATTCTTGACATTTTCTTCTTACATTTTTTGAGGTATCACCCTGGGATGCTTTTTAAACAGTATTGAAGGAGTTCCCATCTATGTTGGGCACTTATTGGTTGCTTTTCTTTATTATTTGGTCATCAATTTCAAAAAACGTTTTTTTTTTTTTTATTAAATTTTTGTTTTATAATGAAATAAATTAATATGGTGGCACAATTATATTTCTGTCTACAAAACTAATTTCAAACATTTAAGCATACGCCTTCAGATCAAAAGATTTTTAAGATCATGAGAAACATTCCGGTCAAGTGTTTCAAAACTTTTGACCGGTAGTGTATAATGTTTGTGTCTTGTGGCTCAAACAAAGTGTAATTTAATGTTTATGGACTGATTTTTAGAAGAATATCTCAGCTCTGTTAGTCCATACAATGAAAGTGAATGGTGACCAGAACTCCACAAGCTCCAAAAAGGAGATAAATCATCGATAATTAATCGATAAGACTCCAGTGGTTTATCAATGTCTACTGAAGCGATCCAGTTGGTTTTGGGTGATAACAGAACAAAATGTAACTCCTTTTTCACTATGCATCTTGTCACTGCAGTCTCAAGACAGAATCATGATTTCAAGCTCGATTACACTTCCTAGCGCTTGATGCATGCACAGAGCACTAGATAGCGGTATAGGAAGTGTAATCGAGCTTCAAATTATGATCGCCAAGATGTACAGTGAAAAAAAAGTTATTTTGGTCTGTTCTAATCCAAAACCAACTGGATTGCTTCAGAAGATCTTGATTAAACCACTGGAGTCTTATGGATTACTTTTATGTGACTTTATCTCCTTTTTGGAGCTTTTGGAGTTCTGGTCACCATTCACCTGCATTGTATGGACCTACAATATATTTGTTTGTGTTCATTAGAAGAAAGAAAGTCATACACATCTGGGATGGCATGAGGGTGAGTAAATGATAAGAGAATTTTCATTTTTGGGTGAATTAACCCTTTAATTATTTTGCACTTTTGCTTGTCAGGTAAATGTACTGTATGTTGTTTTAAAGATGTTTATGTATTTTTAATAGAAATCAAGACAAAATTACTGATGTAAACTGACATTTGCAGTGAAAGATTCATTATTGTTCCACCAGAACTAAATAGACTTAAAATTAGGAAAAGTGGCCAATGGCAAGTTTTAAGGCTGAAATACAGAAATCTTAAAATGCAATATCATTGCTGAAAACTTCCTAATGTTCTCCAACGATTAAATCACTCTTAGTCTTGCACTTGAATCATTTATACATTTTAGTCCACAGTAATATCATGATTGTCCGTGCATACAGTGCAAGTATCAGGGAATGGTTGTTTGTGAATGTGTAGTTGCAATCAGCAGAGTTGAGGTCCATAATCAATAAGTTGTGAGCAATTGGTTTCTCTCTCTGAGGCAGGTATCCTACCAGCTATCAACCAATAAGCCAAGGGCTCACACAGTGAAGTATCAATACACACCCACTAATACACTTGGCAGCTGATGAGTGATTCCCCCCAGTATAGTTCAGAGGTCTGATGAGAAATCAGAGGCAGAGGAAGCTGCTTAAACAAAACTGTTTTTAAAGGACTGATTTGCTACGCTATGAATCTCCCAGGAAACAGATTGACAGGTTGATAAAGAGAGATCATTAAAGTGTCAAGGTGTCAATAAAAGCAATTTTGCAAGATGAATTCTGTCTTCACACAATGGTGCAATTACAAAATGTCATACAGCATGTCTCAAATGAAACAGAGCTGTTTATTAATTATGTCATTTAGTAGACCAATTGACAAGAATAATTTGCCATGGATTTGTTTCAGAATATCGATTTATGAATCATATAAGGTCTGTGGTTAACATAACTTGAAGAGACTTTCATGTTAAAGCATAAATTACACACAGTCATGCCACAAATAAAGTTGTGCTTTAAAACTTAAGTTGCTAAGAAGTTGCTACATAAAGACTACACAACAGTGCATATGTAAAAACACATGTACTATACAAAAAAACATTTGTCACTAAGAAAGTTTATCTAAACAAGCTATATAACTCTTTGACTAAAACCAACCGTATTGGTAATGCTCCTACATGGTAAGCACCTGTTGTAGTCCTTACGATGCAACTAGTTAGCAACATAAGACACACAACAGCTTCATATTTGAGTAATTTAATTAATTAATTCATATAAATTGTAATTTATGTTGTAGAACAAAACGTGAAAATCTATTCAAGTAATGTTAACCACAGACCTTTTTGTTTCAAAGAAATCAAAAACACTATTCAATAAACCCATTGGAAATTTACAGAGAAACCCATGGCTTGAAAACAATTATTTCCTGGCTTTCAGGACCACAAAATGACCAGTTCTATATGAAAGTTCAAGAAAATTAATTTCAGTCAGCGTTCATTTCTTTCTCCTGCAGTGTTTGACTTTATTTTAAAAATATTTTATTCATTTATTCTTATCTATATTTAAACCTCTTCCAATTACTACTTTTCTTGGTTTGGCATTATTCTATCAACAAATAATAACAACATTTATAATATTGAATATTATAGTAATTTCAAACTTTATCATTCTTGTAGATTCTGTATCCCAGGCTAGCTCCTGGACTTTGGGCATGGTGAGCCTCCTGTGGCCTTATTACTCAGTAATCTTGCAAAGGTAAGGAGGGTTCTGAGACACTCACAAGTCTTACATCGTAATGATCTCCAAAGGGACGATTCTCTTAAAGTCCCAGCCCCTGAGAAACGCCAGATATATTTATTTAAAACAGACTTAGACTAGAGAGATCTGTACCTGTAGAGCCCTTCTTGTGGGCCCTTGCAACTGGTAACCTCTCACTATGTAAACAAAATACTGATTCCTGGAGGGACTATTGACACAAAAAGTAATATACACTGACAGAGCACTTTACTAGGCACCTACTTATTCAAGCTTCAGTTAATTTTCACATCAACCATCAATATGGGGAAAAAATTTGATCTCAGTGATTTCGACCGTGGCATGATTGTTCGTGCCAGAAGGGCTAGTTTGAGTGTTTCTGTAACTGCTGATCTCCTATGATTTTCACACACAACAGTATCTAGAGTTTACTCAGGATGGTGCCAAACACAAAAAACATCCATGGAGTGGCAGTTCTGCGGACAGAAACGCCTTGTTGATGAGAGAGGTCAATGGAGAATGGCCAGACTGCTTCGAGCTGTCAGAAAGGCTACGGTAACTCGGATAACAACTCTGTACAATTGTAGTGAGCAGCATAGCATCTCAGAATGCACAATATGTCGAACCTTGAGATGGATGGGCTACAACAGCAGAAGACCACGCCAGGCACTTTATTAGGACCATAGTGTTCCTAATAAAGTGGTCAGTGAATGTATATATCTTTCCATGATTTTAACATGAATTAAACTTAGACTGCTCCACAGGTCCCTGAAAAAGCAGACATTGGTCTAGAAGGAATTAGAAAAAATTATAAGACAGACGAAAGCATGGTTATACAAACTCCTGACAAATCACAAAGACAGGACTCGACAGAACTGGAGCAGAGCCCCCTCTTCACCTTCCTCCTCCGCAAAAATCTGCACTCGTCTGCACACAAACACTGAAACATGGCTCCCAGCAAATCTACAAGAGAGGACTTGGCAGTTAAAATCAGCCTTTCCTGATAGCAGATATACCGGCATTACCTTTCTGTGCTGCTTTGCATAGGCAAGGCAGATTTTCTCTCACAAGGGACTGAATAATTGTAGGCACAATAGCCGAGTTTTGCCCTTTGTTGTCCATTTTATTAGTACTAGGCAATAATAACATTAGAGTAAAGAGCCATCTGTAAAATGCAGTGATCATACTGACACAGAAAAGAAGGCAACACAGAAATCTGAGAATTTTTATGGAAGTACTGTACTCTACAGACGGTTTAATTTTGTGTTTGTCACCCACGGCTGGTAAAGTTGCGGGGGAAGAAGAGGACGGAAGCTGTCTCAGCAAAAGTGACGCATCCCTCAGCATCTCTCGAGAAATAAAAATGCTACAAAATTCAATAGAGTTGTTTCGTCTCAACATATGTGAACATCCTTACAAGTATAGTTTATTCAAAAGTGAAAATCTTCAAGTTTTCGTTTACTCACCCTCATGCTGTTCCGTCAGTTGTTCTGTGGAACACAAATTTAGAATTTAGACAGAATGACAGCCTCATTTACTATTCACTGTTATTGTATGAAAACAAAAAACAAAAAAGATGCAGTGAAAATTAATGGTGACTGAGATTGTCATTCTGCATTACATCTAATTTTGTGTTCCATGGAGGAAGGAAAGTCATACGGGTTTGGAACAACATGAGGGTGAGGAAATGATGACATAATTTCTGGGAGAACTATACCTTTAAAATTAGGCACATTTGCTCTGCAAGTGCAATATGGCAATGAGACTTTATTTCCCCTAATCTTTTTTAGTAATACCTATTTTTCCTATTTATCACTGTTTGCATTGCATTAGATACATTAGACTACATTTAAACTGCACTTACATTATCTGTTCAGGACTGCTAGCATTTAAGCCAAATAACATCTGTCTATAAGTTTGAGCAATGTGTATTTTACAGAATTAATACAGAGGCGCATAAATTAACCAAATCACAAAAGGTTACTCAGTGAGTATTTATTATATTTAATTGAGTCCGAGAGGTTTCATTTCGCATATACTGATCTCTGCTTCTAGTCTGTTCATCAGTGCATTGCTTATCCAGTGCTGATCAGCTGTAATGCATAGAAAAAAGGTTGAGGAAAAAACATACCTGAACTTTAAAAAAGCAGTTTGTCATAGATCAATCGAGCCCCTGAGACAAACCTATGAAAGATTTAGTCTCAGCATTCCTCCTCACATTATTATGTCATTGTATTTCCATCTCCCAAGACTACTGGCCTGCAAGATAGGTCTAAGAATGAGGCAGAACATCACAAAATAGGGCAA
Organism: Myxocyprinus asiaticus; assembly: GCF_019703515.2. NCBI lineage: Eukaryota > Metazoa > Chordata > Actinopteri > Cypriniformes > Catostomidae > Myxocyprinus > Myxocyprinus asiaticus. The sequence goes on along the minus strand of NC_059375.1, from coordinate 27,735,403 downwards.
CCCCTAGAGGTTTGCCTTGCCACTGTGTGATGTCTTGCAGTGCATTTCATTTATGACTGTTTTTTGATGACTGCAGTATGCTACTGGTGTAATATTCTAAAATATCTAACGGTCTGACTCAGGAAAGATGCCACATTGATGGTCTTCACTGCTTGTATGGTGTGACGGCAGCTACAGCAGCAGTCTCTTGAGCTCATGTGGGCAGGTGATGGGGAGGGCACAAGTGAAGTTTTCACACACATACGCAGCGGCTTTGCCGTCTTGAGGAAACAGAGTGGAGAGCACGGGCACCCACTGGTAAAGGAAGCCCTTTGTGTTACCATCTTCCAACATCAGGACCTGAAAAAAAGAGAAACAGGGAGAATAAGCCTGCTGAAAGGACCAGCTTAACCCAGAATGCTGGTCCATCAGGTTTATGATTGTTATTGCTCGTTTGGTGCTCATCTAGCTGGTTGACTAGCATAACCATGTTACATTAAATAAAGAAATATATATATATTATACATTAAATAAATGTATCCTACTATATATATATATTTATATATAAAACCTTGTGCAACAACACATACACATTCGTGGACATTGTATTTTGGCTACGCTATACGCAACGAATAATTTAAACTCATTTAAACTGACTGATCTCAGTTCAGGAGACTCAGTAAAGGGTCACTAAAGGGTTAAACTTTAGACACACGGAGTCATGTGACAAAACAACATGGCGCCGACCACAGCAGAGTTTGTCTTTGAGAGAAACACCAACAAAACTACATCTGGCAAGAAACCTAATTAAGTTTATACACTGAAACATGTTTGAGTCAAAAGATTAGTCTCTACTTTCATCCGATATGCCATTTAATTTATCGCGAAATGCCACGCTGCTAAACACAATTACACTAATGTGTACTTTAGTGCCTTTTTCCTTAGAAATCCTATATTTACTGCGCATTATCACATGAGAATCAATGGGTTCATCCAAAAGCTGAAAAATGTTGCTTTCAGAGGCTTTATATGGAGTTAGGATGAAAATAAGGTGCATTTGGAACTATTCTGAGTCCAGTGCAGTCAAACAGCACACTGGAGGTTAAGTCATTCACTAAATATGGAGCAAGGGAGCATCCTTATAGCTCTCTATGCAGCTAAGTGCATTCACTCCTATAATCCAGCCAAAAGTTCAGTTTCAGCTTGCAGATGATGTTTGGACCACTCAAGATGTTTGGCAGACATGGGACAATGGTAATCAGTACATAGATTCAGAAGTTTTTATTGTAGCTAATTACATCAAATGACTAATTTAGATCTTTGCATGCATTCTCCCACCATTATATGTAGGGAAACAGTATGTGTGAGCTAGGAATTAAATTAAACTTTCCTTATTCTACATTATTATGTAAGGAAATGATGTAGATGTAGCTGAATTAACATTACAATCAATTAATCTGTTCAAAATCAATCAAAATCAAATCAAATCACTTTTATTGTCACACAACCATATACACAAGTGCAATAGTGTGTGAAATTCTTGGGTGCAGTTCCGAGCAACATAGTAGTCGTGACAGTGATGAGACATATACCAATTTACAATAAACATCAGACAACACAATTTAAAATCTAATATACACATAATTACACACAACACAATATACAAATAATAACATACAATGTACAGTATACAATACACACAATATAGAATACACATTATACAATAAAAATAGTATATATAGTATATATAAAATATACAGTAGGTTGTATTGTACTGTATTGACATTCAGGCTGTCGGTTGATAGTAAGTTGCCAGTGTGTTGTTAAGAGAGAATATAATTTATGGCACTCCGGTGTGAGATATAAGAGTAATAAGAGTAATAAAGTGCAGTGCTGATGTATTTGATCGTGAGAGATCAAGAGTTCAAAAGTCTGATTGCTTGGGGTAAGAAGCTGTCATGTAGTCGGCTGGTGCGGGTCCTGATGCTGCGATACCACCTGCCTGATGGTAGCAGTGAGAACAGCCCATGGCTCGGGTGGCTGGAGTCTCTGATGATCCTCTGAGCTTTTTTCACACACCGCCTGGTATATATGTCCTGGAGGGAGGGAAGCTCACCTTCGATGATGTGTCTGGCAGTTCGCACCACCCTTTGCAGTGCTTTGCGGTTGAGGGCAGTGCTGTTGCCATACCAGGCGGAGATGCAGCCAGTCAGGATGCTCTCACAGTGCTGGTGTAGAACCGTGTGAGGATGTGGCGGTTCATTCCAAACTTCCTCAGCCGTCTCAGGAAGAAGAAGCGCTGATGAGCCTTCTTCACAACGGCCTCAGTGTAGACCGACCATGTGAGTTCCTGAGTGATGTGGACACCCAGGAACTTGAAGCTGCTGACTCTCTCCACTGGTGCTCCATTGATGGTGAGGGGGCTGTGTTCTCTTTCTCTTCTCCTGAAGTTCACCACAAGCTCCTTTGTCTTACTGACATTGAGGGAGAGGTTGTGCTCCTGACACCAATGTGTCAGAGAAACCAATGTCAGAGTGTTCGTCCAGCGAACACTCAGTATTGATTGTCTATCAACTCTCAGAAAGGATATTTTTTGTGGCCACAGAAAAATAACTCTTTCTTAGCATGTAGCTGTGATCAAATCGTTAAAATGATGTTGATTTACAAGCAGACCAGAATCAACTCGCAAGAATGTACACAAAAGCTTTATTTAACTAAATTACGAACACATAACTAATCTAAACAAACACATACACACAAATCACACATACATGGGAAATGGAAAAGTGAAAGTGAATGAAACCGGAACAGAACAGGGGAAAGAAGCTATGACAAGAGTCATTTAACCATCTGAAAGAACCATCAATTTCTTACTTCAAAGCACCTTTGTTAACAAAGGGGTTCACAGCTTATACTAAACCTCTGTTTAGTTAGTTAATTGTACGATACTTGCAATGCCTTGGCTGTTGAGAGAGAGCCTGGATGCAGTCTCAGGAGAAAGTCTTGATGGTTCCTTGAGTCGATGATGTTGAAGTTGCAATCAATTTCTTCTGTGTTGAATGAAGAAATGATGATGAACTTGCGGTGTTAGTTTGACTCCGTTATGGTCGAGGAAGTTATACATGGCTTAAGGCCTGCCGGCCCGCGACCTCGCAGTCGCACCGGGTGTTTCCGGTCCCGCACAAGCAGCAACCATGAGCAGAAGGGAGAAAGAGAAGAGGAAAGAGAGAGAAGAGGAGGGAGGAGAGAGAGAGGGAGGTCACTCCGACGGTGCCCTTTAACTCCTGAGGGAGGCCACTCCTCTCGAGTTTGGCTTGACCAATGAGAAAGGTGCAATTTTCCAGCGGGAAAAGTTCCTTTGTTTGGAAGCTGACTCATTTGCATGATTGGAGTAAGCTAGCAGTTTGTGCCCCTTTATGCTCTGATTAATATAACAAGCATACAATGCATGCTATAAGGAGGGTACTATACTCCAATGTTTATGGCATCACATGAGGATTAATTTGATAGGAAGCATGATACCAATAATTTTACATTATCTAGTGGTTCTGTCATAAAGCATGCACAAAACAGTATACAGTACAAAAGACACTATACGAGACAGTAATAATCATACGCACAATGTCCTGAGGATATGTATGTTCATTTGTAGAACAGTTTGTCTATAAATTAATGAAGAAAAGTCTGTTTTATGGGCTTTATGTGTCTTTCCTATGGGGGAATGGAGTGAGTTACTTCTTCCCACATTCCTTTGCTTTGCATGTGGCTACCTTCCCCCACCTGGAATGTCTCTGAGGTCCACTAGTTGCTGGACTAGTGTCAGCAAAGGGGGAGTAAAAGCTCATGATTAATGGGAGAGCCGACATCTCAGAGTCTGCTCGGGCCTACTTGAACCTTTGCTTTTTATGGTTTTGAGACGTCTGTTGGATTATTCATTAAATAATGAATAATTGTGTGTCTGATTGGTCCAGATGCTACATAATGTATAAATTTAATTTAACATGGTTGGCAGTGATTGGATGATGCTGGTCATTACTCAGAATTAATTATGCTAATTTCTGATGTATTGTCTTTAACATCTCAAAAACATGAATAACCAACACTCCTGGAAACATAATAAACAATTTGATAAAAAAAAATAAAAAAATTAAAAATCTGACTTTCTATAGCTTGGTATTATTTCACAATATTTTTTGTCCACATATTTCGCCATACATTTTTAATAAAACTATTTGCATCTACAAATGTTATTAGGTGCTACTAGTTACAAATCAAATAGGTAAATGGACAACAGTCAGTATATACAGTGCATTCATAAAGTATTCAGACCCCTTCATTTTTTTCACATTTTGTTATGTTGCAGCCTTATGCTAAAATGCTTTAAATATTTTTTTCACATCAATCTACACTCCATACCCCAAAATGAAAAAGCAAAAAACAGATGTTTGATAACTCTGCAAATTTATTAAAAAGAAAAATCTGAAATATCACATTGGCATAAGTATTCAGACCCTTAACTCAGTACTTAGTTGAAGCACCTTTGGCAGCGATTACAGCTTCAAATATTTTGGGGTATGATGCGACAAGCTTTGCACACCTGGATTTGGGGATTTTCTACCATTCTTCTCTGCAGATCCTCTCAAGCTCTGTCAGGTTGGATAGGGACCGTCGGTGGACAGCCATTTTCAGGTCTCTCCAGAGATGTTCGATTGGGTCCAAGTCCGGGCTCTGGCTGGGCCTCTCAAGGACATTCACAGAGTTTTCCCTAAGCCACTCTTGCATTGTCATGGCTGTGTGCTTAGGGTCATTGTCCTGTTAGAAGGAGAACCTTCACCCCAGTCTGAGGTCCTGAGTGCTCTGGACCAGGTTTTCATTAAGGATATCTCTGTATTTTGCTGTATTCAGCTTTCCCTCAACCCTGACCAGTCCCCCTGTCCCTGCCACTGAAAAACACTCACACAGCATGATGCTACCACCACCATGCTTCACCACTGGGATGGTATTACGCAGGTGATGATCGGTGCCTGGTTTCCTCCAGACATGATGCTTGGAATTGAGGCCAAACAGTTCAATCTTCGTTTCATCAGAGAATCTTGTTTCTCACAGTCTGAGAGTTCTTTAGGTGCTTTTTTGAAATTCTAAGCAGGCTTTCATGTGTCTTGAACTGAGGAGATGCTTCCGTCTGGCCACTCTGCCATAAAGCCCAGATCAGTGGAGTGTTGTATTGATCCTCCCATCTTCACACATGATCTCTGGAGCTCAACCAGAATGACCATCGGGTTCTTGGTCACCTCTCTTACCAAGGCCCTTCCTCCCCAATTGCTCAGTTTGGCCTAGACTTCTGAGATGCTATTCTTCTCACCACAATTGTACAGAACTGCCACTCACTGGATGTTGTTTGTTTTTGGCACCATTCAGAGTAAATTGTAGAGACTGTTGTGCATTAAAATCCCAGAAGATCAGCAGTTACAGAAATACTCAAACCAGCCCATCTGGCACCAACAATCATGCCATGGTCCAAATCACTGAGATCACATTTTTTTCCCCATTCTGATGGCTGATGTGAACATTAACTGAAGCTCTTGACCTGTATCTGCATGATTTTATGCACTGCACTGCACTGCTGCCACCTGATTGACTGATTAGATAATCACATGGATGATTGTTGGTGCCAGGCAGGCTGGTTTGAGTATTTCTGTAACTGCTGATCTCCTGGGATTTTCACTCAAACAGTCTCTAGAATGTACTCCGAATGGTGCCAAAAACACAAAACATCCAGTGAGTGGCAGTTCTGCAGATGAAAACGCCTTGTTGATGAGAGAGGTCAACAGAGAACGACTGGTTCAAACTGACAATCTACGGTAACTCAGATAACCGCTCTGTTTTGGCGGCATGAGGGGGACCTACACAATATTAGGCAGGTGGTTTTAATGTTGTGGCTGATTAGTGTGTGTGTATTTATATATATATATATATATATATATATATATATATATATATATATATATATATATATATATACAGTTGTGCTCAAAAGTTTGCATACTCTGGCAGAAATTGTGAAATTTTGGCATTGATTTTGAAAAATCTTTTCTTTAAGGATAGTGATCATATGAAGCCATTTATTATCACATAGTTGTTTGGCTCCTTTTTAAATCATAATGATAACAGAAATCACCCAAATTGCCCTGATCAAAAGTTTACATACCCTTGAATGTTTGGCCTTGTTACAGACTCACAAGGTGACACACACAGGTTTAAATGGCAATTAAAGATTAATTTCCCACACCTGTGGCTTTTTAAATTGCAATTTGTGTCCATGTATAAATAGTCAATGAGTTTGTTAGCTCTCACATGGATGCATTGAGCAGGCTAGATGAGCTGAGCCATAGGGAGCAGAAAAGAACTGTCAAAAGACCTGCGTAACAAGGTAATGGAACTTTATAAAGATGGAAAAGGATATAAAAAGGTATCCAAAGCCTTGAAATGCCATTCAGTACTGTTCAATCACTTATTAAGAAGTGGAAAATATGGGGATCTCTTGATACCAAGCCAAGGTCAGGTAGACCAAGAAAGATTTCAGCCACAACTGCCAGAAGAATTGTTCGGGATACAAAGAAAAACCCACAGGTAACCTCAGGAGAAATACAGGCTGCTCTGGAAAAAGACGGTGTGGTTGTTTCAAGGAGCACAATACGACGATACTTGAACAAAAACGAGTTGCCAGAAAGAAGCCAATGCCACAAAAAAGCCCGGTTACAATATGCCCGACAACACCTTGACACGCTTGACAGCTTCTGGCATACTGTAATTTGGAGTGACGAGACCAAAATAGAGCTTTATGGTCACAACCATAAGCACTATGTTTGGAGAGGGGTCAACAAGTATTGTGCTCCTTGAAACAACCACACCGTCTTTTTCCAGAGCAGCCTGTATTTCTCCTGAGGTTACCTGTGGGTTTTTCTTTGTATTCCGAACAATTCTTCTGGCAGTTGTGGCTGAAATCTTTCTTGGTCTACCTGACCTTGGCTTGGTATCAAGAGATCCCCGAATTTTCCACTTCTTAATAAGTGATTGAACAGTACTGACTGGCATTTTGAAGGCTTTGGATATCTTTTTATATCCTTTTCCATCTTTATAAAGTTCTGTTGCCTTGTTACGCAGGTCTTTTGGCAGATCTTTTCTGCTCCCCATGGCTCAGTATCTAGCCTGCTCAATGCATCCACGTGAGAGCTCACAAACTCATTTACTATTTATACACAGACACTAATTGCAATTTAAAAAGCCACAGGTGTGGAAAATTAATCTTTAATTGCCATTTAAACCTGTGTGTGTCACCTTGTGTGTCTGTAACAAGGCCAAACATTCAAGGATATGTAAACTTTTGATCAGGGCAATTTTGGTGATTTCTGTTATCATTATGATTTAAAAAGGAGCCAAACAACTATGTGATAATAAATGGCTTCATATGATCACTATTCTTAAAGAAAAGACAGTTTTTTTTTGCATGATCAGTCATATTTTCAAAATCAACGCCAAAATTTCACAATTTCTGCCAGAGTATGCAAACGTTTGAGCACAACTGTATATATATATATATATATATATATATATATATATATATATATATATATATATATATATATATTTAAGCAATATCACATGAGCAAGAGTGCGATATAGCCCTACATCAGCACTGCTGTGATTCGGCCGCAGGCCGAGTGCCGTAGGTAATCACAGCAGTGCTGATTTAGGGCCATATAGCATGATTGCGAGTGTAATATTGCTTATATACAACAGTTCAATGAACAAGTACATTTTAAAAAATTTGGAATAACTGAGTACAGTCATAAAACGCATTTGTGCATGGAACTACTTTATTACGCAGCGGATCAGAATCTGCTGTTGCTGGTTCAAATCAAATGATGCGTCCAAGCCATAATTAGTAATTCAAAAATGTCACTTCAGAAATAGTATCAGGGCTTGTGCGGTTTCTAACAAGTTATTGGATAAACAAGGATTGATGGATGGATGTGTGTGTGTGTGTGTGAGAGAGAGAGAGAGAGAGAGAGAGAGAGACGGAGCGTGTGCGATCACCTGTTGCCAAACCCAAGCAGAGATGCTGTCAGCTTTCTGAAGATCAGCTTTCTCAGTGGAAAAGTAGCCATCCAAGCGGCTCCTTATTTCTCCCTATTTCACGGCAGCCGGTGCGCAAGAGTCTTTCACTATAGAAACCGCAATGTCCTCCACCATTTTAAACAGTGTGTCCACTCCAATGTGGAAAGTCCGATAAGAGGTAAGCGCCTTCAGTTTGTGTAATTAATCAGTCTGTTGTGTCTCTCAGCTGTGATGAGCCGTAATGCTGAAGTTGTTCGTTTAAAGCTGTTTAAAGCTATTTCCTAGCTTTAGTAGTGTAGTAATACAAGTGATCACGTTGTGCTGTATGTAAACACTGGCTGACGCAGATTCACTTCAAGTCACCTAACTGGCTCATATTACACATAAAAATGATCTTTTGCCACCACCTGCTGGCTAACATATATAATGTAAAAAAATAAATAAATACATGTAAAAAAAGACAAACAGTAGCTCTTAACACATCTGCACTGCTCTTACATTTTAGTTTAGAATGGCACGAACACAAGTGGAGTTATACACACAGTGAAGCGTCGGAGTGCTGATGGTGTGAGACCATCAGTGCTCATGGAATGTCTCTCGTCCAATCAGATCCGAGGACCGGAACTAACTGTTGTATATATATTTTATATATATATATATATATATATATATACTGTATATATTTACAGTATATACATACACTGGTGGCCAAAAGTTTGGAATAATGTACAGATTTCGCTGTTTCGGAAGGAAATTGGTACTTAATTCATCAAAGTGGTGTTCAACTGATCACAAAGGATAGTCAGGACATTACTGATGTAAAAAACAGCACCATCACTATTTGAAAAAATCTAGACAGGCCCCATTTCCAGCAGCTATCACTCCAACACCTTATCCTTGAGTAATCATGCTAAATTGATAATTTGGTACTAGAAAATCACTTGCCATTATATCAAACACAGTTGAAAGCTATTTGGTTCACTAAATTAAGCTTAATCAATAGTCAGTATTAGGTCAAAAATGGCAAAAAAAGAAACAGCTTTCTCTAGAAACTCGTCAGTCAATCATTGTTTTGAGTAATGAAGGCTATACAATGCTTGAAAGATTTCATACAAAGGTGTACACTACAGTTTACAAAGACAAAGGACAACTGGCTCTAACAAGGACAGAAAGAGATGTGGAAGGCCAGATGTACAACTAAACAAGAGGATAAGCACATCAGAGTCTCTAGTTTGAGAAATAGACGCCTCACATGTCCTCAGCTGACAGCTTCATTGAATTCTACCCGCTCAACACCAGTTTCATGTACAACAGTAAAGAGAAGACTCAGGGGTACAGGCCTTATGGGAAAAATTGCAAAGAAAAAGCCACTTTTGAAACAGAAAAACAAAAAGAAAAGGTTAGAGTGGGCAAAGAAACACAGACACTGGACAACAGATAACCCCATTGAGCTTTTGTGAGATCAGCTAGACTGTAAGATGTGTGAGAAGTGCCCGACAAGACAGCCACATCTATGGCAAGTGCTACAGGAAGCGTGGGGTGAAATGTCACCTGAGTATCTGGACAAACTGACAGCTAGAATGCCAAGAATCTGCAAAGCTGTCATTGCTTCATGTGGAGGATTTTTGGAGGATTTTTTTTATGAGAACTCTTTGAAGTAGTTTAAGTTCTGAACATTTTTTTCAAATTGAAATAGTAATTTTTCATATTATTGTCCCGACTATACATTGTGATCAGTTGAATGCCACTCTGGTGAAAAAAAGTACCAAATTCTTTTCATAAGAGCAAAATCTGTACATTATTCCAAACTTTTGGTCACCAGTGTATACATATACTGTACATGTAATTTATACTATCAAAATATTTATAATGAAAATTATAATAATAATATTTTTTCATTTATTACAAATCCAAATGCGATCCGAACCCGAAGTTTTACTTCAAAAACTGACCCAAACCTGAAGGTTTGTTGAGTCTCGTCCAGCTCGGGTCATACTTTTACCAGCATCCCATGTTGGGTACCAGCATTGTTGGTCTTTTCAACATGGAAAAGAGGGAAAAGGGAGGAAAAGGAAAGAAAAACATTGGGAGGAGGGCAAAGAGAGATAGTCACAACTCTCATCATAATGTCAGTTAGGTGGGATAGTTGGTGAGGGTGACCACGGGCTATATACTCTTACTCTAATGCAAAATTGATGACCCCTGTGGCTTGATATGCTTCCTTGGCTAATAATAACCCATGATAAAGTACAGCGCAGAGCGATTACAGTGGCAGCCCTATCAATGGTTCATTTCTATGGTTTTCGTTTATTTCTAGCCCCTCTTTTGCCTTGGGGGTTGCACCAAACAAGAGCCAAAGCACCCACCATAGGAGAAATGACCCTGACCTGTCCTTCAACCATCCTTCACCTATTCCACACCTATTCAACCACTTACACAATCTTTCACCAATTTGTGACTTATAGTCACTGACCATAAAATAAACTCAGGAACATTACAGCCACCTAAGCAACGCCATGTAAATCTTGTCTCTTAATTATTCAGTTCTATTGATTAATGCAGACTGTAGGATAACACCCCTCCCTTTTCTTCAGCTCTCTCACAGTAGGGAAAGACTGAAATAACTCGATCAGGTCCAACTCTTGTCAGGGGGGCTGGCTGTCACAGCAGCAGGGGAGGACACTGTGGTAGCTGTACTAAGTTCTGCTTCTTGAAGCAGTGGAGAAGAAATTGAACCTTCAAACACACAATACCACAGCAAGTTGGGAGAAAGAGAACAGAAAGAAAGTGTGAGGCTGAGCTGCCAGTGGCAATGAATTACAGAAGGGAAAAGCATGAAAGAGCAAAACTACTTTTCCTCAGCGAGATGATTTTATTGCCAAGCCAAAACCTGCCACGGCATGAAATCCAGGAGGAGGGTTGGAGGGTTGGACTTGAGAATATGACAGAGGTTATATTTTAGGATGGCACTTGAGGCAGAGCTTAGAACCAGCTTTTTGTCAAATATTCCAAGCCTAGCAAGAGTCAGACATAGACTCTGTTTCCAGTTCACACTGTTGGTCTCCACAAAGGACTTCCTCTCTGTTATTTTTTGACAGGCATGGTAAACAACTCAACTCTGCAGCCCTGTCCCTGGACTTCTAAGCACAATATACTGTTCCTGTCTGTTTGCGAGACTCTTCCCTTTATTGCAGCTCAGGGACCAAGACAATTACTCATCATTACTTTCCTGCTAGCAGCCTGGCAAAGCTTTCTCTCATAATTGTTGTGACCTCAAATGGGCTGTCTGCAGACTGACTCAAAGAAATGTGACAGTCCACTGAGGTAACATACAAACAAAAATCAACCAGAAGACAAAACACAGACTGAAAAGATTAATGGGGCCTGTGGTTAAAGGGACAGTTCACACAAAAATGAAAATTATGTTATCATTTACATAATGATAATATACACTGCCTGGCCAAAAAAAAAGTCACATACTCTAATATTTAGTTGGACTGCCTTTAGCTTTGATTATGGTGCGCATTCGTCGTGGCATTGTTTTTCGACCATCTTGTGCAACATCACAACATTTCCATCCAGATTTGCATTCATTTTTGGCCGAGATCTTGTATTGATGACGGGAGAGTCGAACCACTCCGTAAAGTCTTCTCCAGCACATCCCAAAGACTTTCAATGGGCTCAGGACTCTGTGGTGGCCAATTCATGTGTGAAAATGATTCCTCATGCTCCCTGAACCACTCTTTCACAGTTTGAGCCCGATGAATCTTGGCATTGTCGTCCTGGAATATGCCCGTGCCGTCAAGGAAGAAAAAAATCCATTGATGGGTTAACTTGGTCATTCATTACATCCAGGTAGACAGCTGACTTCATTTTATTGCCGCATAACGTTGCTGAGCCTAGACCTGACCAATTGAAGCAAACCCTGATCATAACACTGCCTCCAGAGGTCATTATGTACAGTGGGCATTATGCATGACAGGTGCATCGCTTCATGCGCTTCCCTTCTTGCTCTGACACACCCATCGCTTTGGAATAGGGTAGATCTGGACTCATCAGACCACATGACCTTTTCCATTGCTCCACAGTCCAATCTTTATGCTCCCTAGTAAATTGAAGTAGTTTTTTTCTGATTAGCCTCACTAACAAGTGACTTTCTTGTGGTCACACAGCTGTTTAGTCTCAATCCTGTAAGTTCTCATCACATTGTGCGTGTGGAAATGCTCTTACTTTTACTATAAAACATAGCTGTGAGTTCTACTGTCAATTTTTTATGATGTGACTTCAAGTGTATTAGTGATCTCCGATCACAATCATTCAAGATTTTTTTCCGACCACATTTCTTCCATGAAGCTGATGGTTCATCACTATCCTTCCAGGTTTTAATAATGCGTTGGACAGTTCTTAACCCAATTCCAGTGATTTCAGCAATCTCCTAAGTTGTTTTCTTTGCTTGATGCTGGCCAATAATTTGTCCCTTCTGAAACACAGTAACATCTTTTCCACGACCACAGGATACGTCTTTTGACAGGGTTGTTTAAGAAATGAGAAGCTGTACACTCCATCAGTTAGGGTTAAAAGAATTGTTGCCAGCTGACACATATTAATCACTGCAATAATGATCCAATCACAGGCTCTTAAGTATCTGCTTATTTAAATCCAAACAGCGACTTTTTTTTTTGGCTAGGCAGTATAACATCATGTTATATATGATATCATGTTATTCCAAACCTGATGACTTTCTTTATTTTGTGGAATACAAATGGATTTGTTGAGAGTATCTTAGTCTCAGTCTCCATTCACTTTCATTGCAATGCATGCATATTTTTTCCATACAATGAAATTAATGGTGACTAGTGTTAATTTTGTTAACGAAAACTATGACAAAAATGTTCAAGGCAGTGGTGTTACATTATGTAGGCTGTGTTTTATAACTAAACCAAACTCATTAAGCTAATAGCTGAAAATGAGCGGCAAATGTAACGCAGGCTTGAGTATAGACCAATGACTTATGTATTTGGCATGTATTTGGTGACAGTGCTGTTTATTTGTCCTTCACATTACCATCAAAATGAATTTGATTTGGCATCAAAATGAATTTGATTTGGCATCAACATGAATTTGATTTGGCATCAACATGAATTTGAATATGTTATAAAAACTAACTGCCTAAAAACATACCTCAAAAAAGGTGTCTGCAGTAATATGCCTGCATAACCTGCATAAAGTACATACCACCTAGTTTTGATTGTGTAGATTTTTCTTTTTCTGGATACTCAGGGTTTGTTATTAAGTTAAAATCATAGCAATGATTTACTTATAGTGCAACACTTGGATTTCTTGATGTTGCATCTGTTTAAATGTGACTAAAATATGACTAAAATGTCAACAGTTTTCATTGACTAAAACTAGACTAAAATACTGAGGGTTTTCTTTGACTAAGATAAGACTAAAATGCCCAGACTTTTAGTCAACTAAAACAGGATAAAAAAAAATAAAAAAAAACAGGATAAGGTTGACTAAATATGATAAAAACTAACAAGGACATTTGACACAGGACTAAGACTAAGAGTAAATTAAAAATAGCTGACAAAATGAACACCAATGGTGACTGAGGCCGTCATTCTGCCTAATTTCCCGTTGTGTGAGTTTAAGTTTGGAACAACCTGAGGGTGAGTAAATGATTTCAGGATTTTACTTTTTGGTGAACTATCCCTTAAGGCAAAGGCAAATGTTTTTGGTCTGTCTCTTAATTTCATCAAAACATTACTTCTTTTGTTTGAGCATCCTGACCAGCCAAAACAACATTGCCTCAAACAATGGCATGAGCTATCTGTTTCTCTGCCCAATGGAAGATGAGGCAAGTGTTCGGGAAACCTGTTTGAGAACAGTCATTATTTTTACCATTTTTTTTTGGGTGATGCTAGTGGTCCAGAAATTACACACTTTAACTTTAAATTCTGTCATTACCCACATCTCATCATCGGAGGTCATTGTCGCCTGAATACTGGACGGGGACTCTAATTGCTGCACCTGTTTCTCATTTCCGTCAATCTGCTACTCATAAATATATACTCTGTTGCTAGTGCCACTTTTTGCAAAGTATTGCATGTTCTCTGACTGCAATTATTGTGCTTTTGTACTCTCTTGGCTACCTGTTCTCTTGCTCGTGCCCCTAGTTTTAACCTTTAGTCTCAAGTTCTTTGGAGTAGTCTTCTGTTTTGGGCTATCTCTATCCTATGATCCAACTACTGTGTTTTTGAATTATGTCTCAGCTTCTGTGGTCATGCTTTTTCTATTGAAACCCTTCTGTCCAGAATCCATCTCCTGATTTACAAATTCCCATGAGCTAAACCATGCAAGCACACATTGATATCCTTCTTCCAGACTGTCAGCTTCTACCTAGTCTCACCTAAACACATATAACAAACACACACGCACGCACGCTGGGGAATTTCATCAGCTTTCTCTTCTGGCAGGTTGGAGCCTCTCAGGGGAGCTTGAGGCTGTCAGTGTGCACAAGTAGAGCACACAGCCATTAGTCATTTAATTATCTGCTGTAAGTTTATTTCTTGGTAGGACAGGAGCAGAGCATCATGGCCTCACTGATTCCTGTGTCTTTGTATATGTCTCTCAAAGATGAAGGCCAGTAAACAGAATAAGTATCTGCAGCTTAGTGAAAGGTACTGCTAGTGTTTCTTTGATGAGTCAAATGACAAACCATCAATGTGACTTTTTCATATTTTCATAAAACATGTATTGTCATCTAATGGAAAAACATTCGCTGTTGCGGACTAAACTGCCAAAAATATAAATGTAATTTAACATGGCATGGTAGTGCTTACGACTAAACACTGAAAGAATCTTTGTCTTTTGTCCAGTACAAATATCTTTAACATCCTAAAAACATGATACATTTACATGAAGACCTGAAATAGATAATAAGACTTGTTTTCAGAGAATATATCTTGAATTATAGGGATAGTTCACCCAAAAATGAAAATTATCTCATCATTTACTCACCCTTTTGTTCAAACCTGTAAGACTTTCTCTATTCAGTGGAACACAAAAGGAGATGTTTAGCAGAATGACAGCCTCAGTCACCATTCACTAAAATTAAAGGGATAGTTCACCCAAAGATAAAAATTTTCTCATCATTTACTCACCTCATGCCATCCCAGATGTAAAGACTTTCTTTCTTCTGCTGAACACAAACAAAGATTTTTAGAAGAATATCTCATCTTTGTAAGTCCTCACAATGCAAGTGAATGGTGAACAGAACTCCAAAAGCTCCAAAAAGTAAAAAAAAGTCAGCATAAAAGTAATCCATATAACTCCAGTGGTTAAATCTATATATTCAGAAGCGATAAGATAGGTGTGGGTAAGAAACAGATGAACATTAAAGTCTTTTTTACTACATTCTCCTCCCTGCACAGTAGGTGGCAATATGCACGAAGAATGTGAATCAGCAAAAACAAAAGAAGAATGTGAGGTAACACTTTATTTGGATGGTCCCAAGTAGATATTTAACTGACTATAAGTGACTTATCAACTGGCTTGCTATAGCTAGTAAACAGTGTTTTAACAAACATTCAGTAGACTATCAATAGCCTGTACAACGGCAGCAAAATAACAGCTTATCAACTGACTTGCTATAGCTAGTAAACAGTGTTTCAACAAACATTCAGTAGACTTTCAGTAGCCTGTATGTAGATCTCTATTAATGACCTACTTATATTATTGTTGAGAACATCAGTTCATTAAAAGGTCATTAATAAAGATCAGGCAACTGAAAGTCTACTGAATGTTTGTTGAAACACTGTTTACTAGCTATAGCAAGCCAGTTGATAAGTCACTTATAGTCAGTTAAATATCTACTTGGGACCATCCAAATAAAGTGTTACCGAATGTGAAAGTGGAGATTGATGATAAAATGTTTTTTTAAAAAGACTAAAATATTAAACTGTTTCTCACTCACACTTTTCGTATTGCTTTTAAAGATATGGATTTAACCACTGGAGTTGTATAGATTACTTTTATGCTGCCTTTATATCCTTTTTGAGCTTCAACATTTTGGTATCCATTCACTTGCATGTATGGACATACAGAGCTGAAATATTATTTTAAAAATCTTTGTTTTTGTTCAGCAGAAGTAAGAAAGTCTTATACATCTGGGATGGCATGAGGGTGAGTAAATGATGAGTGAATTTTCATTTCTGGGTGAACTATCCCTTTAAATGGAAAACATGTGCAATAAAAGTGAATAGGGACTGAGGATAACATTCTGCCAAACATCTCCTTTAGTTGTTTTAACAGAAGAAAGCAAGCCATTAAGGTTTGGAACAACATGAGGGTGGGTAAATGTAACAGCATTTTCATTTTTGGGTGAACTATTCCTTTAAGCTTATTTTCTTACCCAATTGGCAAACAGTTTTTTCTTGTTTTAAGCATAAATCTAACCAATTTTAGTCTGGTTGATGCTTAAAGGATTTTAGATTTGAAGGAAGTTTAGATATGTTTTCAGGAAAACAAGATAAAAAATACTGATTAGGAAAATTTATTTAGTAACACTTTACAATAATGTTGTATTTGTTAACATTAGTTAACTATATACCTTTACATGAACTAACAATTAACAATATTTTTTCAGCACTTAATTACTTAATCTTGCTTAATTTTAATTTCAACATACTAATACATTTTAGAAATGAAAAACTGTAGCCTATACATTAACATCTGTAAATGCATTATGAACTAACATGACCTAACAATTACCAACAAAAATATTACATAAATAACATTAAACAAGATTAATAAATGCTGTAATAAAATATTGTTTATTGTTAGTTTATGATACTTAATGTATTAAGTAATGTTAACAAATATACATTTTCTGTAAAGTATTACCATTTATTTTTGGCAGTGAATGCTCAGTACAAGACTTCAATTACAGCATAAATAAGACTAACTCCACCTCTGTCAGACCATAAAGCATGCCACAATCAACCAACTTACACTCAACACAAGCAGTGCAACAGGGTGAAGGTTCTACTTCCAGCATGACCACAACTCAATGTGAGCAAAATATGAAAAGGGCAACTACCCAAGCAGAGAACATTTTCTTCTTTTCTATTTCATCTGATCTACAGCATGACCTCTGCCGACTCTATTCCTCTGGTCTGAGGATTTAATGATGTTAAGGGTTGATAATTCCTACAGGGTGGATGCATAGGTCAGTCTACGCATATATCAGGATCAGCTCGTAAGATGGTCAAAGCATTTCTTACCCTGACTCATGAAACTTCCAGATCCCAATGGGGCATATGTATGGAGACTGCACCATTTTTAAAAAGACTAAACTAGATGAAAATGAGTAGTGCTAGCTTGTCCGTCTAAAGCCCAATTCCTATTACGCACTCGGTTCTCTCTTGGGTTGCTCATTAAAGCTAGTCAGGAATTCATCCGGTAGCAAAGAAACTCTAAAGCGACAATTTCCCATGAGGTGGAGAACCTGAGGAAATGCTCTCATAAGGAGCGTGAAAGACTTGAAGGGGAATTTAATTGTCTAACTGTCGTTTTAATTAAAAATGTGTCTCTCTATGTTGTTTTTCCAGGGTGAACTCAGATCATTAAGTTTTCAACTTAGTTTAGGCAACTGAAAGGTACTGGAAGTGTCTTGTAAGGTAAGGCAAGGCCTTATGAGCTTTGTGTATTAATACCATTAAAAATTATCTTCAGTATGACTACAGGCCTTTACTGCAGTGCAAAGCAAAACGCAATAACACATTTTGTCAAAAGTGAGTTATGACCAAAATCAGGTCTCTCAGACTGTGGCTGTGTCCCAAATGGCACCCTCCGCCCTTGCGGTCTTTCCTCTGAGTGCAGATTTTGGTGACATAAGCAAGTGCAGAACAATGGGGTGTAAGTCAGCAAGTCCATGAGGGTGCATGAGTGATAAAAAATGTGCATTTTGGGACAGACTTCAAGACTCCAATCAGATGACACATTTTTTTACATTGTTTTTATATACATGCAGTTTTACAAATTATTATTTGAAAAAGTAATGTCATTGATAGATAGGGTAAAGAAACACACTTTAAACTCACTACTGAATATTTGCTTTTATTAAATAAATTCAAGCAACACACTAACATTTTAAATCTTTAGAGAACAAATAAACAATTAAGACACATGGATGGTTACAGGCAGGTGCTTAGAACACAGTTAAATGTATAGAAAGAAAATACCACCATATATTTGCAAAAATAGTTATAAAATACAGTCACACTTCTGCAGGTATAAATATCACTGTTAGTGTTGCTATATAAATAAATATAAGCAATCTTACAAGCTACAGCCACGTGCATTCAATTATTCTCTCCTCTCCTGATGTTTTAGAGACTCACAATAATTCTATAATCCTCTTTGAAACAACATCAAAGGTTTAATGTAAGGTTACTTAATTTTATATACATAAAACTTCCCCAAGAAAAACTAAGAAAATGTAATTCAATATCTCAAAGAAATAAAACAAAGTTTTGAACAAGTTCTACATATCAGACTTAAAAGTTATACTATATACACATAAGCAAGTGATTCGCCATTATTATTAAAATAAAAAATTATTCAAATAAATTTTTAATTCGCGATTGATCATTGCCTCATCCGCCATGTTTTGTCCTCCAGCTTGGAAACTCCAGCCTGCTGTAATTGGTCGAGAGGATCAGTAGCAGTGACTGTTGGGTAATAGTCCACTGTGAAGCCTGCACGAGCACCCCTCGGAGTGCTAAAATGTCAAATGGAACACCTTACAGTCTCGTGGTCTTCGTGGGAACACGCAAATGAAAGTCACAAGACTGCAAGTCCACATCAAGTGTGCCATTTGGGACAGGGTCTATGATCTGTCCTGTGACAGAAAGGTTTAGCTCAGCTGCGCTTAGAATATGACATTTATTTTTTTAATTTGCACAAAATCCACAAAAAAAAAAAAACCAACAACCTTTGAAGGCATTTTCCTTAGTTTTAGTGTTGGCACAGATATTGCATTTTGCCTTGATAGAGCAGTATATTATCAGAACCAGAATGAGCTTTATTGCCAAGTGTTCTCACATACACAAGGAATTTTTTTTTTTTTGGTGATAGGACAAACAAGTGCACACAGAACATTACAGTGGGACATATCATTTAAAACGAGGTAAGAGTATAAATAGACATACAAATAACAGGACATATAACAGAATGGCGTATGTACATGTGCAGGTGGTAATGTATGTGCAAGGAAGGGGTATGTATAGTTATTTATTTAAATTTTTTCTCCCCCTTTTTCTCCCAAATTTGGAATGCCCAATTTACAATGTGCTCTAGGTCCTCGTGTAGTGACTTGCCTTAATCCGGGTAGCGGAGGACGAATCTCAGTTGGAGACCATTAATCTGCACATCTTATCACGTGGCTTGTTGAGCACGTTACCGCGGAGACTTAGCGTGTGTGGAGGCTTCACGCTTTCTCCGCGGCATCCACGCACAACTCACCATGCGCCCCACCGAGAGCGAGAACCACACATTATAGCGACCACTAGAAGGTTAACCCAACGTAACTCTAGCAACCGGGCCAACTGGTTGCTTAGGAAGCCTGACTGGAGTCACTCAGCACGCCCTGGATTCGAACTTGTGACTCCAGGTGTGGTTGGGGGATTTCTCCTGAAGTCCACTATCATCTCCACTGTTTTGAGCATGTTCAGCTCAAGGTTGTTTTGACCTCACCAGACAGCCAGCTGATCATCCTCCCATCTGTGTGCAGACTCGTCACCATCGCGGATGAGGCCGATGACCGTGGTGTCATCTGCAAACTTCAGGAGCTTGACAGTGGGGTCTTTTGCAGTGCAGTCATTCGTGTACAGGGAGAAGAGCAGTGAAGAGAGAACGCATCCCTGAGGAGCACCAGTGCTAATAGTGAGTGTCCCGGATGTGCATTTCCCCAGTCTCACTAGCTGCTGCCTATCTGTCAGAAAGCTGGTGATCCATGGACAGATTGGGGTGGGCATGGAAAGCTGGGTCAGTTTGGTTGAGATAGGATCAGGTATGATGGTACTGAAGGCTGAAATGAAGTCCACAAATAGGATCCTAGCATAAGTCCCAGGTCTGTTGAGGTGTTGCAGGACATAATGCAGTCCCATATTGACAGCATCATCCACAGACCTGTTTGCTCGGTAAGCAAACTGAAGGGGGTCCAGCAGGGGTCCAGTGATGTCCTTCAGGTAGGCCAAAACCTCGGTCTCTCAAATGACTTCATGACAACAGATGTGAGAGCGACAGGTCTGTAGTTATTCAGTCCTGTAATTTTGGGTTTTTTGGGGACCGAAATGATGATGGAGCATTTGAAGCAGCAGGGAACTTCACAGTGCTCCAGTGATCTATTGAAGATCTGTGTGAAGATGGGAGCCAATTGGTCAGCACGGACATTCAGACAGGCAGGTGAAACACCGTCTGGGCCTGAAGCTTTCCTAGTCTTTTGTTTCCGAAAGACCTGGCATACATCCTCCTCACAGATCATAACTGCAGATTGAGTAGCAGGAGGGGGGATTCCAGGAGGTGTTGGTGTGTGTGTGTGAAGTGAAAACCAGAGCGGAGGTGGGGTGTGAGACTGGGCTTTTCAAAACTGTAGTAAAACACATTCAGTTCATCAGCCATTAGTTGACTCTCTACAGAGCGAGGGGGAGGTGTCTTGTACTTGGTGATGCTTTTTAGGCCTTTCCAAACAGATGCAGGATTGTTGGCTGAAAAAATGTTTTTTCAGCTATTCAGAGTAGCTTCTTTTAGCCACTCTGATTTCCATAGTAAGTATGTTCATGGCCTGGTTGTACAATGTTTCATCACCAATTCTGTAAGCATCTTCTTTGGCATGACGAAGCTGTCTGAGTTTTCCGTGTTAATCATGGTTTATCGTTATTGAATGATAAAAATGTCCTAGTAGGGATGCACATATGCTCACAGAAACTGATATATGTGAACTTGTCCAGGTCTGTGGCTGCAGCCTCAAAAACACTCCAATCAGTGCAGTCAAAGCAGGCTTGTAGTTCCAGCTCTGCTCCATCTCTTTACAGTCCTTACTACAGGCTTAGCTGATTTTATTTTCTGCTTGTAGGTCAGGAGAAAATGAACCAGACAGTGATCAGAGAGTCCTAAAGCTGCACGTGGGACAGAGCGATATGCATCATTTACAGTGGTGTAGAAGTGATCCAATATATTTCTTTCTCCGGTGGGGCATGTGATGTGTTGTTTGTATTTTGGCAATTCACAGGTGAGGTTAGCTTTACTAAAATCCCCACAATAATGATAAGAGAGTCCGTGCTCCGTGTCTGTGATGTGATCAGCCAGCTGTTGCAACGCTGTGTTTACGCATGCTTGTGGCGGGATATAAACACTCACCAGAATAAACTTGGAAAACTCCCGCAGTGAGTAGAAAGGCTTACAGTTAATGAAGAGCGCCTCTAAATTAGGACAGCACATTTTCTTCAATGCTGTTACATCTGTACACCAACTTTCATTGATGTAAAAGCTTGTTCCATCACATCTCGTTTTCCCCGATAACTCCTGAAAGCCCAGCAGATGTAACGCACTGTCCTGGATGGCTTTATTCAGCCAGGTTTCCGTGAAACACAGAGCAGCGGAGTTAGAAAAGTCCTTATTTGTCTGAGTGAGCAGAAGCAGTCCGTCCTTTTTGTTGGTGAGGGAGCGGACATTCGCCAGATGAATACTCGGCAGCGGAGTCCTAAAGCCGAGTTGAAGAAGCTTCAAAAGCACATCATGTCTATCATGAAGAATCTACAGTGAAAGAGACTTGTTTTGCAAAGTGCTATCCAAAGAGTGATTCACATCTATACTTTTAGTGTAAGTATAAACTAATAGCACCAAATTAAACTGCTTTCAATCGTTTTCACAATCTTGTGTGTTTCTCAGTACCACTCACACCCTTAACCTACTTTAGAACATCCTAAAACGTATGGTTTGAGGGAATGAGAAAGACTAAATATAAAACAAGCATCTGTTGTCTTAACACTGATTAACAGAGACAAAGACAGTTGATTTAGAGAGCAATTGATTTAAAGAAAACATCCCTTAAGGAGCCATCTATCTCATGGTAGGACACACCTTAGGTTATTTTATAGGCCGCAACGAAGCACCATCCCTCACCTGTCAATTAACTGCCGTGCTAAAACAAGAGTTTAAACTTTGCCATTTACGAGCGCCTTTAAAAGGAAATAACCATCTGATCAGAAATCTTTAGATTAGAAACAGCGTACCATATTTTTTTGTCTTTTCTGACTTTGGTGTGCTTTAATATCATGCAGTAACACCCTGACATAGTGATTGATATATGTCATCATGAAACAGAGTCCCTGCCCTCCAAATCCGAACAAAGTGGTCACAGGAAATGCATTTAAGTGACCAGGTGTAAACAGTAATGTGTCTCACCTGACCACATGTGATCAGATCACCCAAAATGCACCTGAAACAACATTCCAATCAGAGAAACAATCCTAACCCTACCCTTAAACATAACCAGCCCTTAAAATTAGAAGGAAATTACAGTCGCATGCAAAAGTTTGGGCACCCCTGATCAAAATTTCTGTTGCTGTGAATAGCTAAGCGAGCAAAAGATGGCCTGATTTCCAAAAGGCTTAAAGATGACACATTTCTTTAATATTTTAAGCAATTTTACTCTTTTATATTCATCTTTTACAGTTTCAAAATAACAAAAAAGGAAAAAGGCCCGAAGCAAAAGTTTGGGCACCCTGCATGGTTAGTACTTAGTAACACCCCCTGGTAAGTATCACAGCTTGTAAAAGCTTTTTGTAGCCAGCAAATGTCTTTCAATTTTTGTTTGGGGGATTTTCGCCCATTCTTCCTTGCAAAATGCTTCTAGTTCTGTGAGATTCTTGGACCGTCTTGCATGCACTGCCGTTTTGAGGTCTATCCACAGATTTTCGATGATGTTTAGGTTGGGGGACTGTGAGGGCAAAATCTTCAGCTTGCGCCTCTTGAGGTAGTCCATTGTGGATTTTGAGGTGTGTTTAGGATCATTATCCTGTTGTAGAAGCAATCCTCTTTTCATCTTCAGCTTTTTTACAGATGGTGTGATGTTTGCTTCCAGAATTTGCTGGTATTTAATTTAATCCATTCTTTCCTCTACCAGTGAAATGTTCCCCTGTGCCACTGGCATCAACACAAGCCCAAAGCTTGGTCGATCCACCCCCGTGCTTAACAGTTGGAGAGGTGTTCTTTTCATGAAACTCTGCACCCTTTTTTCTCCAAACATACCTTTGCTCATTGCAGCCAAAAAGTTATATTTTAACTTCATCAGTCTGCAGGACTTGTTTCCAAAATGTATCAGGCTTATTTTAATTGTTCATTTGCAAACTTCTGATGCTGAAATTTGTGGTGAGGATGCAGGAAAGGTTTTCTTCTCATGACTCTTCTATGAAGATCATATTTGTGCAGGTGTCGCTGCACAGTAGAACAGTGCACCACTACTCCAGATTCTGCTAAATCTTCCTTAAGGTCTTTTGCAGTCAAACAGGGGTTTTGATTTGCCTTTCTAGCAATCCTACAAGGAGTTCTCTCTGCAAGTTTTCTTGGTCTTCCAGACCTCAACTTGAACTCCACCGTTCCTGTTAACTGCCATTTCTTATTTACATTATGAACTGAGGAAACGGCTACCAGAACACACTTTGCTATCTTCTTATAGCCTTCTCCTGCTTTGTGGGCATCAATTATTTTAATTTTCAGAGTGCTAGGCAGCTGCTTAGAGGAACCCATGGCTGCTGATTGTTGGGACAAGATTTGAGGAGTCAGAGTATGTGTAAAGCTTTGAAATTTGCATCACCTGGCCTTTCCAAATGATGACTGTGAACAAGCCATAGCCCTAACAAGCTAATTAAGGTCTGAGACCTTGGTAAAAGTTATCTGAGAGCTCAAATCTCTTGGGGTGCCCAAACTTTTGCGTGGTGCTCCTTTCCCTTTTTTCACTCAAAAATGTTACAAAATAAAAATAATACACTAATATTGCTTAAAATTTTGAAAAGAATGTTTCATCTTTAACTTTATGCCTTTTGGAGATCAGTTCATCTTCTACTCACTTAACTATTCACAGCAACAGAAATTTTGACCAGGGGTGCCCAAACTTTTGCATGCCACTGTATAGGTTGATAAGAATGATGTCCCCTCATCCTAGCCAATAACATTAACCACTTAACCAAACCTAAAATCTGAATGGTTTCAAGCCACTATCTCAGATGAGGGCATTACACGGCATAGTGAAGCCTCAAGTCCTGAGTAAAAATGGAGGACTATGCAGCCTTTAATTTATTCTATCAGCACTCTTTCACATGGTATTCTTCGAAAACTTTGCTCAAAGCATTGAGAGTGGTCTGATGATGCATTTTTAATGGCTAAACTTAGAACCGGGGAAAAACTCTCCAGCAAGACAAAATGTTAAATTAGGGATGTGAAAAACAACATATTAATTTCAAAATCGACTAGTCCATCTTTAAAAAGCCCTGTATCATAATGCTGGTTTTGGGTTCACCTGACCTCAATTAGATACGTTTCTAAGGGGCCTTTACACAAGAGGCTTTCTTGTGTTTGAAAAAATACAGAGCGCAACAGAATGGAACAGAATGCAGGGGTCTCAAAACACGGTTTTAAAAGTCTAACTAATTTAACTTCACACACCTTCTTAAAAACACAACACTCCAAAAACAGCATGAAACATGATACAACATCCAAAGACGTCCAACTGTCTGTGTCTGGCTGCGGTGGTGCTTTAAAGGGATACGTTTAAAGACTTTTTTTTTTAAAGTTTAAAGTTTATTTTTCCCAGAGGGTTTTACTAACACTGAAAAAATAAAATAAAATACTAGTAAAATTTACTTGATTTTTATTTTGCACGTTTTAACACAGTTTTTCTAAGTAAATCTTAATAGTATAAAAACTAAGTAAAATCGACTTAATTTTATGACCATTTTGATTAAGGTGAGTAAATGTAACAAACATTTCAGTTAATACAGTTTTTACAAATATGATATTCATGGTACTTAAACTTCATGTTCTTTATTAGACATGAGTGATGATGATGTGTGACCTGAGAATTGTAAACATGAAAGGGTGATATGATGACATCAAATATAATTAGAAAACAAGGCAGAGAGGGAGAGATCATGGACTCAATCTCAGAAATGTCATCAAATCAGAAATGTGACATTTATTTCATCCGTGCTTGTGATGCTGCTCATTTTAAAGCAAAGTGCTGGTACTGGGTATAACGCCTTCTCAGATTTTAAGAAAAGGCAGGGGATTGTTAATCATAATGGTGCTTTCAGATCCACTATAATCCACTATTGTGTTGTTTCTGAGTTTGTAAGACCTTTTCTGAACTTTTGCTACACTTGATTTCCATCCTTCTGTACTCTTTCGTTCTTGCTGGGCTGCCTCGGGACCTCTCTGGCAGTTGTCACGTCTCTGCGGTCTTGTTAGGGAATCAGAGCCATTTGTCTCAGTAATCAGACCAGAAAGTAAAGATCTCTTTGCGGTACAAAGGGCCACGCTCTACTGCAGGTATACTCAAATTTCATAGCTTGGGGACCATTTAAACAAAATACGGGGTGACCAGGGGTCAGTGAATAAAATGTTTTTGGCTTTAAATTGTTGAGTATTTAACAACTACAGCTATGTGTTTTACCATCCTTCTATTTTTAATACAGCATTCATCAAAACAGTCATTAGTGCTAGAAAGTCTTTAATTCTTGATCCTATTTTAAAGTCTTTATCTTATTTACACGCAAATGCATTTATAATATTCATAAACACTTGCAGTACGGTGTCTTATGGCATTTTCACACCTGGCTTGTTTGGACCATATGTTTTGGAACCTGGCACATTTTCTCCCTTGGTTCGGTTCATTTAGGCATATATGAACACAGCAATCGCACTCGGATCCGCACCAAAACAATTGGTCCAAGACGAGGTGGTCTCGGACCGATTGCAAACGAACTCTGGAGCGGTTCGCTTGTGGTGAGAATGCAAACTAACCCAACGGACCAACAAACCAAACAATATCCCTATAAAAACCATGAACATAACTGAGGGATCTTTGGAGAAGACATCTGTAGATCAGCACTTCTCTGTAATTCATCATCAAAACGTGGATTTAGCCTTTTGGCAACTAAATTAGATATAATTGCATGTTTAAAATAGCAGCTGTTGTATAATTCCTGAGGTAATTTTAGTACGATTGTTTCTCTCTTTTGGATAGCGGCAGAACACAGGTAGGACGGCTTTAGCAACTTTTTGACAAATAAAAAACATTTTTACGTGGCTTTACTCTGCTGTTTGTGTGTGCGTGTGTGTACGTACAAGAGAGGGAGAGAGAGATCTGTGAGAACAGGCAGGTTTCAATGGAGAAATAATGCAAAAGCAACTGATGACAGATAAAAAATAACCATGACGGAAACTTTACAACTCATGTCCATCTGAATGATGGATAATTTGTTTTTGGAGCACAACCTCTAACTGCCGATGCTCTAAAATTCTCTAAAATTTGAAATGGTTAACACATTTTTTACAGGGATATAATTTTAACCAGTATTTCAATAGATGAGCTTAATCCTGGAACAGCGAACAAACATAGTGACCAATAAGGGAACAGCTAGCTCACATGTGACTTTTATTGACATAGTTTTGGTCTGTTTTGAAATGTTGCTTTGTGAAAATGAACTGAACCAAGAAAAAAATGCAACATTGTAACAATTTAGTCCCCGTTTCGGAACAAAGCAAATGGTCTACAGTTCTGAAAATGCCCTTATAGAAAAAAATCACTTTAATTCATTTGTAAAGTCAAGTAGTTTGATGCAGGATTCAGTGGTTTGAGATTACCATGAGATGGTTTTCACCAGACATGTTCACAAGTCCAAGTCAAGTCTTAAGTCTTTGAGGTGGAGTCCAAGTCAAGTCTCAAGTCTTTGAGGTGGAGTCCAAGTCAAGTCTCAAGTCTTTCAAGGCCAAGTCTAAGTAAAGTCTCAAGTCTTTGGTCACAAGTCCAAGTCAAGTCTTAGTTTTTTTTTTTTTTAGTTGGTTGGTTGGTTGGTTAGTTTAATAAACCCTGTATGAGGCTAATTCAGTTTTGAAATATTAAAACTGACTACTTTAAGGGATTGCCTTGTTTATTTATTTAAACTTGTCTAATAAAGTACATGAGGTTTTACTTTAATCATGGATTTTATTTTTATAGAGTAAACAATCAATAAACTTTTTTTTTTTTTTTTTTTGCATTAAAAGAGAACAGATTTTATTCTTTAGGGCTTCAAAGCCCTTTATTCTATTTTGCATGTGCCCTTATGAATATGTACCATATTTTTTATAGTTTAAACAGTGGTATTTATTTGTAAAAAGACCATGGTAAACTCAAGTAAAACCAGGCATGGATTGTCACTACCATGGTAAAATGTAACATGATTTCTATAAAACAAACTTTGACATTTTTTTAAAGAAAAATAGTATCCTAAACACATGTAAAACTATAAATACAAGATCTAAACAATTATAAACTGCCATAGTTCATTCATAACAAAATGAATGAAATTTCCTCACTCACCTAATGTAGCCTATTATAAATTTAATAGAGTTATAGTAGTAATATAATATTTATTATGAATATATTTCTGCCTAAAATACTACAGTCAATCCAGTTATTGTTACTATAGTAAATTCACAAAAAGAATTGGTGATGTGTGAAAAGTCTGCTAATTTATGTCTGTGCATGTCCCAGTGTTTTTTCAGCTTCAGTGGTGTTTTGTCGTGCTGTTTAATGTGGTTTAAATCTAGTTTGGTCACTGAGAGGTTTTCACCAGAGAATTCTGTGCCGAATTCAAATGTTTCCATGACTCGCGCCGTGCTTCTCACTGGTTCTCGCAGCGCTGTAATGATTATGCTGTGAGATTTAGAGCTCAAGACTGGTCCACGAGATGCACGAACGCACCTGCTCTGTGCTCACACTGCTTTGTCCGTTGATCCGGGTAGTGAATAGCGCTGTTTCATGTCTTTGCCATTTGACATCGCTTAACAGAAAACAGCAGCACATAAACGGAGAGAGAGAGGGAGAGTTGGCCAACTCTGTAAACACACTGGCGGGAAAAACAGTCGCAAAAGGACTTGTGTTTTTCACAAGTCTATGATTTTGTGTCCAAGTCAAGTCTCAAGTCAATTGTTCACGAGTCTGATTCGAGTCACGTCATTGTTTTTGCAACTTAAGTGTGACTTGAGTCCGAGTTGTAGACTCGAATTTCCATCTCTGGTTTTCGCTTCGTAGTTTGTTGTTATCACTAGGGATGAGCATTTCCAGTAATTTTGTACTCGAGTACTCCAAAATATAAAAAAATGAGCAATCGATTATTTGAAGTTTAAAATTTAAGTTACACCTTTGAACCTGTCTTTTTTTTTTTTTTAATGAAAAAACAAGCACTGTGCATTAACAACAGCATCATCTAGATTTAAAATTGACAAAAAAACATTTGCACTCACACATACATTCAGGTCTTCTGAAGTGATACAATCACTTTAAATAATTACAGAATTGTATTTTTGAGTGAACTTTTCCTTTAAAAATGTCATATATCCACAGCACTAACCAATGCAAGTTTCACTGTTGCCCACGGCAGGAAAATCCCAAAAGGAAAATAAAATATAAAATAGTGTTTTTACTAGTTGTATATTTAAATCGGAAAAAGTACTCGATAAATTGATTGCTCTTGCACATCCCCATTTATCACAAATTATTGCTGCTACAGTGAATTCAGAAAGTATTCAGACCCTGTTCACCTGTGGCTAATTCAATTGACTGGACATGATTTGGAAAGGCACACACCTGTCTATATAAGGTCTCACAGCTGAAAATGCATTTCAGAGCAAAAACCAAGCCATGAGGTCAAAGGAACTGCCTGCATAGCTCAGAGACAGGATTGTGTCGAGGCACAGATCTGGGGAAGGCTACAACATTTTTTTGGCTGCACTGAAGATTCCTTAGAGCACAGTGGCCTCCATAATTCTTAAATGGAAGACGTTTGGGACAACTAGGACTCTTCCTAGAGCTGGCACCTGAGCAATCAAAGTCCTCTCAGACTGTGAGAAACAAGATTCTCTGGTCTGATGAAATGAAGATTGAACTGGTTGGCTTTAATTCCAAGCATCATGTCTGGAGGAAACCAGGCACCGCTCATCACCTGCGCAATACCATCCCAACGGTGAAGCATGGTGGTGGTAGCATCATGCTGTGGGGCAGGGACTGTGGGACTGGTCAGGGATGAAGGAAAGCTGAACTCAGCAAAATACAGAGATATCCTTAATGAAAACCTGGTCCAGAGCACTCAGGACCTCACACTGGGCCGAAGGTTCACCTTCCAACAGGACAATGACCCTAAGCACACAGCCAAGGCAACACAAGAGTGGCTTAGGGACTACTCTGTGAATGTCCTTGTGTGGCCCAGCCAGAGCCTGGACTTGAACCCAATCGAACATCTCTGGAGAGACCTGAAAATGGCTGTCCATCCAACCTGAGAGAGCTTGAGAGGATCTGCATAGAAGAATGGCAGAAAATCCCCAAATCCAGGTGTTCAAATCTTGTCGCATCATACCCAATAATATTTGAAGCTGTAATCGCTGCCAAAGGTGTTTCAACTAAGTACTGAGTTAAGGGTCTGAATACTTATGTCATTGTGACATTTCAGTTTTTTCTTTATCAAAAATCTGTTTTTTGCTTTGTCATTATGGGGTATGGAGTGTAGATTGATGTGAAAAGAAAATAATTTAAAGCATTTTAGCATAAGGCTGCAACATAACAAAATGTGAAAAAAAATGAAGGGGTCTGAATACTTTCTGAATACACTGTAAATGGAAAGCAAGTAGCCTGAAGTTTGAATATGCATCAAGCAGCCTGTCACTACACACCAATCAATGATGACAGTATTTCATATCCTGATGCCTTGCTTAAAGATTATTAAGAAAGAAATATGACTCAATGAATTGCAAAAACTTTTAATATGAATTAATATAAATTAAATAAATGTTTTACACTCCATCTGCACTGCAAGGAAGCAACACGGTGTGACAACCCTAGAACACTCCCTTCATAATAAACAAGGCCATTCACATTACATTCATCAATGTCATCACTGGCAGTGGCAACTGAACTTTCAGAAAAAGTCTGGATTGTGGTAGGGGACCACTCAAACCCTAGTAGTGGTCCAGCCGGTAACGCCACTCTCTATATACATATTACGCAGTCTGTGTAGAGCACCATCTCCCTAGAGGGGCAACATCTTACCTTGAGGGGGCACCAGAAACTCCACCAGCTGCCCTTCCTCGAATGTTATACGTTACTAAAGGACCCGATAGCAGTCATGGAACACAGATGGTCGCCTCGCATCTCGCACCAAGCCTCGCAATCACAGAATTTTCATTTTTGGATTAACTTTTCTTTACACAAAAGAAATAACAGTAAAAAAAAAATAATAATAATAATAATTAAAAAAAAATAAATAAAAATAAATACACATCGTATATGCTATATTTGTATGATCTTAACTGATCTCAGAACAGGCTCTTTCTCTTAGGACAAGGAAGTCATATGACTGCAGTGAGCAGCTGGTTGCCATCCTCAAAGAGATGGAGTGCCTTTTCTAATGCCTCATATTCTACTGTAACAAGCCCCTTGAGGACACACACCCGTAACACACCACCTTTATAATCAACACTAAGCCTAATTAAAGTATGGATAAATTTATCCCAGAAATTTTCATCATGCCAACAGATTGCATTTGGTAGAATTAATTGATTTCGAAGGGTGTCTTGAATTCAAGAGACCTCCAGCAAATTTCATTTAAACAAGTAAGAACAGATGAGATGCAAAAGCCAGAGATTCCAATATTGTATCAAAAGAAGGAATATATGATACAATAATCGGATTGAAATAAAAAAACAAAAACATTTGAGTCTAGATGGCTAATGTATTGTGAAGAACGCTTTTATTGGTGCGATCCTCCCCTCACACTCTCAACCCTCTGCATTCATAAACCTTTAATATACTTTGCACCAAATGCTCAATTAGGTTGAACATTTCATTTTCACATTGAGAGCAATGATTCCAATCAGGAGATACCCAATACTTACAGTGAAAGTGGAATTATTCATTTTTGTGTTCAATTAAGCGTGAAGTAAGGTACTAATAGAGAATTAGTTCGAGAATAAATAATCAGATTACCGTAGGTCTTGTTTAGACACATGATCACATATTCATAATATAAACCAGTTTACATGGAACATTATCCACAATCTTCAATACATCTACATACGCTGAATGCTTTTCATCACTTTGTCTTTCACACTATGTTTCCATGCCTGGCAATTTTTTTCAATAATAAAATCATTCAGAGCTGCACTTCTACTGTATGAATCAGACGTTGTCTTGCAAGTCACATTTTTTATCATTGGCAGCACATATTGTATTTTAATGCATAATGTCTAGTGCATATTCTGCAACAAAGTGAAATCTCATTTGAATTATGGCACAGCATACGGTTCTACAGAAAACCAATTAGAGGAACCCAACTGTTGATTTTTGGACAGAGTTTTCTTCCATCCATATGTAATAAGTACTGAAAATTACAGAGACATAACTCTGATAACAAAGTAGAATATGCAATTGCGCTTGAGGAATTTGCAAACTTTAAGACATGGTCTCACCATTTGTAGTTCTTGCAATGCTACTTTAATAAAACACGATGCCATGAACCTTGCAAATCCAGCAACTATTTTTTTTTCTCAGACGCACTATTTTTAACAGCTTTCTAACTTCTGGTACTTCCCTTTTTCAGCAACATTTTAAAGCATAGTGATTAAAACACACAACTGGCCTGTGGGTGTTTATTATGATGAGACTAGGGCTGGGAGTTGGTTCCAAAAATAATAGATTCTTCAGTTCTGAGGTGTTGAGAATCTAAAGTCGACTTCACTCATGGGAATTAGTCGACTTAGGGGCATGACATGATTTTTTGTCATTCATACTATCAATTATTAACAGAGGTGGGTAGTAACATGCTTTATTTACTCCGTTACATTTACTTGAGTAACGTTTTGGGAAAAAATTAACTTTTAGTGTAGGTTTAAAAGTGGGTACTTTTTACTCTCACTCAAGTAAATTTCTAATGAAAAAAGTGTATTTTACATTCTTTACAATAGGCTGCATTCCTGTTGTTACATTACTGGGTTTAATTTTAATTAATGCGTAATTTATTATTGAGATTATTGAATGGGACTTTTACGACAGCGGACGTTCATACAGCTGCGTGTGCTGTCACAGACTGTCACTCAAACCGAGCCCAGCCTGCAGCATCATGCTCTTCAAAGTGAAACACTTTGTTTACTCCACACAGTGAAAAAAGAATAGTTTCATTATTCAATGCCTTCATTTAACACCAAGACAAGATTTCAAAATTAAAATTGAAGCTCCAACTTATTGCAGCACTCTGAGGTAAGTTGTGGCTCTAATGCTAATGTGGGCTTTTCTGTCGTGTGATGGTCATTTTCAGTGTGATTCTGTAACTGGGCTCTTATGACATCAGTTTTTAAGTGTACATTTTTAAATCAGTGTAGCAATAATATCAGTACGCTTTGTCCCGCACCCTCACATGCATTCTGGAAACTATCGTAGCTACTTTGGGCTGATTAACTGAATAAATCCATGTAAACATCCACGTTAAGTTTAAATGCCTTTTGCTCTGCCATTCACGTGATTGCCAACTGGATCACGAACAGACATAATTTCTGCACGTGAACAGTGAGATGTGCGGGTGCGAGGCGATCATATGGTGAAGACAGTGGCTGTGTCCAAAATCGTTCACTCATTCACTATTTCCTATTTAATGAATGGCAGTGAGTGCACTATATCTCAGCAGTGAGTGAACGAAATGAGTGAGTGAATGCGGACGCTGATGTATACACTGAGCGTCGGAGCAGAAACAACATCACATATGAACTTTTATAATACCTGGGCCTTACTTGTTATTCTTATTAAATAATATATTAATACATTAAATCTTCATTCATTTTTAAAATACACCACAGGTCAAAAGTTTTGAAACACCTACTCATTCTTTATTATAATTATTATATAGTAAAGTCATCACAACTATGGAATAACATAAATGGAACTATGGGATTTATGTTGCAATTAAACAAATTCCAAAATAAATCAAAACTGTGTTATATTTTAGCATCTTCAAAGTAGTCACCCTTTGCCTAGAATTTGCCGACATGTACTCTTGACATTTTCTCAACCAACTTCTTGAGGTATCACCCTGGGATGCTTTTTAAACAGTATTGAAGGAGTTCCCATCTATGTTGGGCACTTATTGGCTGCTTTCTTTATTATTTGGTCCAAGTCATCAATTTCAAAAACTTTTTTTTTTATTAAATTTTTGTTTTATAATTAAATAAATTAATATGGTGGCACAATTATATTTTTGTCTACAAAACTAATTTCAAACATTTAAGCATACGCCTTCAGATCAAACGATTTTAAAGATCATGAGAAACATTTCAGTCAAGTGTTTCAAAACTTTTGACCAGTAGTGTATATGTTCATATAAAGAGTAAACATTTTATCAAATGTACATTATTGTATTTATTTGTTATACTTTAGTATCTTTAAACTCCAATACAAGCTAAGTAGCGTTTCTCATCATAACCTACATGTTATAACTGAATATTTCAATCATCCACAGAATTATAATTTCCACTGTGTACAGTCTCCTGAGTGAAAATAATATCACCTCAGTAAATTATTTAGTAAATAAAGAATTCTTCATCTTAATGGCAAAATTCTGTATAAATATAAATAAAGAGTACATTTTAAAACGTATCTGTATGTTTTGCCTCTCTATATGTTATTATGTTATTTTAATCAAGTAATGATTTGTCAAA
Organism: Myxocyprinus asiaticus; assembly: GCF_019703515.2. Taxonomy (NCBI): domain Eukaryota; kingdom Metazoa; phylum Chordata; class Actinopteri; order Cypriniformes; family Catostomidae; genus Myxocyprinus; species Myxocyprinus asiaticus. The sequence continues at coordinate 27,701,278 of NC_059375.1, read as the reverse complement.
AAGTAATTTAATACATTCAGCATGAAATAAAACATTGCAGGACTGAAGCAAGCAGTAAACTCCAAGCTCGTACGTCTTCCACACGGTGGATTATGGGCAATTAACCGTCATCGAGTGTATGAAATTAGAGTGCATTGTGGGTAAGAATGAGTGAACAAAAGTAGGGAATGAATGGCTCAATCAGAATTCAGACACTCCTACAAAATGGCGGACACCCGAAATAGTGCACTATAGAGTGGATAGGGGGAGGTTTCAGACACAGCAAGTGTTCCACGACCGGGGTTGGTGCCCAACGCAGGCTGCATACTCTGCGTTTAGAGAGTGGCGGTACTGCTGGACAGAACTAATGATCTAAATTATTTTGACACTGAAAACTGTAACTACACTGAAATAAGAATCTACGCAGGACTTTAAAAGCTACGAAATAGCGAAAGTAGGCATTAATGAAACATGATCTTGCTTTGGTTTATATTTCAGCATTATATATATGTGTAACACAACTTCACAGCAGAAGGGAAGGAGAACACAGGGAAGCGGGTTTTCCAGGCTCAGGTAAGACTTTTAATCAGCCACTTTGATGCTTTACAACTTCAATAACTCATCAGCTTCACAGGCACGTAGTTACTTAGACACATCAGCTTCACAAACACAACAGTTTAAAAGCAACAGCTTCAGGAGCACCGTGGCCTTCCTTGAGCCGGACTCTCTCTCTCTCTCTCTCTGCTGGTCACGTGGCTGCTTATATGTCGCTCTCCCCATGCTCACTGGAATTAGAGACAGGTGTTAAACATAATCTAGCTCAGATGAAAGTGCCCTTAACGCTTTCTCTTTCTCTGGACAGATGCTTGACCACGCCCCCGCTGCCACAATATAATGTCCCTGTGGGACATTTTCACGTTTTCACTGTAATAATTACTAGAAAGGTTTCCAAACCTCTCTTCTTATTGACAAATTCATCCAGATCTGACAAGAGCCCTTAAAGGGATAGTTCACCCAAAAATGAAAATTGTCTCATTTACTCACCCTTATGCCATCCCAGATGTGTATGACTTTCTTTCATCTGCTGAACACAAATTAAGATTTTCTTGAAGGATATTTCAGCTCTGTAGGTCCATAAAATGCAAGTGAATGGGTGCCAACATTTTAAATCTAAAAACATCAAACAAGTCAGCATAAAAGTAATCCATAAGTCTCCAGTGGTTAAATCAATATCTTCAGAAGCAATGTGATATGAGAAATCCCATTTGGAAGGCTGCATGCTAGGTAGGATGCATCTTTTGAAGGCTGCAGTATACTGAGTGTCCTCATTTAAACAAGCCTCTTTTAAACAAGATGGCCTTCGTAGGACAAACAGAAACAGAATGTAACATGGTTGCTATGACAGCACGCCACTATTTAACAAGCGGGAGCGCTTTGAGTGAGAAGGGAACAAAGTCCCTTTAGAAGGGAATGTATGAGGTACATTTTAGGAGAGTTATAATGATGTAAAGAGAAAAGAAAATAGATTTTACAGGTGTACTAGTCTAATACTTTATTTTAATTATATATTAATATAATTAAACATATTATATACTCTGCACCCATCTACTGAGGTACTTCAACTTGGGAATTAACGTTCAAACGCAAGGAATATCATATTTACGGGCAAATTGGTGTCATTTTTAGACATTTCTGTTGAAGCAAAGAATTGTGGGTTATGAGTGCCCACGAAGGATACACCTCATGCATCCTCCGAATTCCCATGAAAGAAGGTCGCATTCAAAGGCTGCATTTGAAGAGTCCTACTCGCTTTTCTGAAACGAGACAGCCTCGATGACATATGGAGCCGACAAATGCGATCTCCAGAGGACGCATCCTTCCAAATGAGACACAGCCATTGCGTGGATGAGAAACAGAGAAATGGATCACTTTCACATTCGTCTTCTTGTGTTTTTGGTGATTCACATTCTTCTCTGCATATCGCCCCCTGCAGGGCAGGGAGAATGTCTAGCAAAAACTGACAAATATTGATCGGTTTCTCACCCACACCTCTCCCATCACTTCTGAAGATATATATTTAACTACTGGAGTCTTATGGATTACTTTAATGCTGCCTTTATGTGCTTTTTTTTTTTTTTGTGTGCGCTTTTTGGAGCATCAAAATTTTGGCACCAATTCACTTGCATTGTACTGATGTACAGAGCTGAAATATTCTTCTAAAAATCTTAATTTGTGTTCTGCAAAAGAAAGGAAGTCATACACATCTGCGATGGCATGAGGGTGAGTAAATTATGAGAGAATTTTAATTTTTGTCTGAACTATACTTTTAAAGTGATAGCTCAGCCATAATTTAATATTATATAATCATTTCCATACCCTCATATTGTTCCATACCAGTGTGACCTTCTGTTTTCTGTGGAACACAAAATATGTTAGACAGAATGTTAGAGACTAACAGTCTCAGTCACCATTCCCTTTCAAATTCCAATATTTCCACAAAGAACGGCCCCATAGAGGTCTGGGCTAAGCCCCAAATATCCACTGACCCTAGGTCTGAAAAGGATGGAAGTAATCATCATTATCAAATTCAGTCTAAACTAAATAAACATGGTTGATCATACAAGAGGTAGCTACTTACTACCAAATTCCACTAAGTGCACATAAAAGCAGCCTACACTTGTACTGCAGACAGGTGACCCAGACAGTGGAACTTTAAAAGAGAATGCTGTTTTGATAACCCTTAGTGTGTTGAGGTTAAGTCTATCACATCCATATCTACACAAACACGTTGCAGGGTGAGCCAGTGTCACATGGATGGTCTTGGTTTAAAGAGGGAAGCAGAGCCCAATGCCATTTTAAAAGCTCTCGCAATGTATGCGCAGGAAATCTCATCAACTTCAGAGTCTCCGGGCCTCAGATTCAATTTCACATTTTTTTTCACACAGGAAAGTAGATCATGCCTTTAATATTTGGAAGTAATATGTATGGAAGTGTGTGTGTGTGTGTGTGTGTGTGTGTGTGTGTGTGTGTGTGTGTGTGTGTGTGTGTGTGTGTGTTTGAGGAACACTGATCCATGATCTTTCTTTTGCCAAGATTTATATGACTATAATGAGCAACAGCAAGCTCTATTTTCCTTTGTTTATAAAGAATACCCAACACCATGGAGACAAAGTGCAGGTTCTGGCTGATTTAGTGAGTTAAGATGATGGCTCTCATTACATTTAATTTATGTCTTGACTCTGCAGGTGAGAATCATTTATCCCTCTCTAATTATATGTCTCTCTTATAACAAATTAAAAACACAGATTAGGAGAAAAAAGAGAGAGTAAACTGTCATTTAATTTTACTATATAACTGAAAGCAGATATGTCAGTCCACCACACATTTTGTCAAGGACCTTCTAAATATCCTTCTCTATTAGGGATGGGTCACAATGGCAGACTAATTGACTAATCATTTAGGAAATTGTGGCTGACTAGTATTAGATATACATATAGTATTAGACATACATACAGTTGTGCTCAAAAGTTTGCATACCCTGGCAGAAATTGTGAAATTTTGGCATTGATTTTGAAAATATGACTGATCATGCAAAAACACTGTCTTTTCTTTAAGGATAGTGATCATATCAAGCCATTTATTATCACATAGATGTTTGGCTCCTTTTTAAATCATAATGATAACAGAAATCACCCAAATGGCCCTGATCAAAAGTTTACAAACCCTTGAATACTTGGCCTTGTTACAGACACACAAGGTGACACACACAGGTTTAAATGGCAATTAAAGGTTAATTTCCCACACCTGTGGCTTTTTAAATTGCAATTAGTGTCTGTGTATAAATAGTCAATGAGTTTGTTAGCTCTCACATGGATGCAATGAGCAGGCTAGATACTGAGCCACAGGGAGCAGAAAAGAACTGTCAAAAGACCTGCGTAACAAGGTAATGGAACTTTATAAAGATGGAAAAGGATATAAAAAGATATCCAAAGCCTTGAAAATGCCAGTCAGTACTGTTCAATCACTTATTAAAAAGTGGAAAATTTGGGGATCTCTTGATACTAAGCCAAGGTCAGGTAGACCAAGAAAGATTTCAGCCACAACTGCCAGAAGAATTGTTTGGGATACAAAGAAAAACCCACAGATAACCTCAGGAGAAATACAGGCTGCTCTGGAAAAAGACGGTGTGGTTGTTTCAAGGAGCACAATACAACAATACTTGAACAAAAATGAGCTGCATGGTCGAGTTGCCAGAAAGAAGCCTTTACTGCGCCAATGCCACAAAAAAGCCTGGTTACAATATGCCCGACAACACCTTGACACGCCTTTGGAGTGACGAGACCAAAATAGAGCTTTATGGTCACAACCATAAGCGCTATGTTTGGAGAGGGGTCAACAAGGCCTATAGTGAAAAGAATACCATCCCCAATGTGAAGCATGGTGGTGGCTCACTGATGTTTTTTTTTTTTTGGGGGGGGGGGGGGGGGGGTTGCTCTAAAGGCACGGGAAATCTTGTGAAAATTGATGGCAAGATGAATGCAGCATGTTATCAGAAAATACTGGCAGACAATTTGCATTCTTCTGCACGTAAGCTGCGCATGGGACGCCCTTGGACTTTCCAGCACGACAATGACCCTAAGCACAAGGCCAAGTTGACCCTCCAGTGGATTCAGCTGAAAAAGGTGAAGGTTCTGGAGTGGCCATCACAGTCTCCTGACCTTAATATCATCGAGCCACTCTGGGGAGATCTCAAATGTGCAATTCATGCAAGACAACCAAAGACTCTGCATGACCTAGAGGCATTTTGCCAAGACAAATGGGCAGCTATACCACCTGCAAAAATTTGGGGCCTCATAGACAACTATTACAAAAGACTGCACGCTGTCATTGATGCTAAAGGGGGCAATACACAGTATTAATAACTAAGGGTATGCAGACTTTTGAACAGGGGTCATTTCATTTTTTGTTCTTGGTTGCCATGTTTTTTTATGATTGTGCCATTCTGTTATAACCCACAGTTGAATATGAATCCCATAAGAAATAAAAGAAATGAGTTTTGCCTGCTCACTCATGTTTTCTTTATATGGTACATATATTACCAATTCTCCAAGGGTATGCAAACTTTTGAGCACAACTGTACATTCCATACATTACATGGCCAGACTGGTTCGAGCTGACAGAAAAGCTACAGTAACTCAGATGACTGTAGTGAGCTGTAGTAGTACAACTGTAGTGAGCAGAATAGCATCTCAGAATGCACAACACGTTGAACCTTGAGGCAGATGGACTACATCAGCAGAAGACCACGTCATGCACTTTATTAGGACCAAAGTGTTCCTGACAAAGTGCTCAGTCAGTGAGTGAGTGAGTGAGTGAGTGAGTGAGTGTGTGTGTGTGTGTGTATATATATATATATATATATATATATATATATATATATATATATATATATATATACATACATATACACACACACACACACATACATACATACATACATACATACATACACACACATATATGAAGCATGCTGACAGACATTTTTGGCCATTGAGCCTCGCATCATTAGCATTGCATTTTTAATGAATCACAAAAGGAGATGTCAGGCAAAAGCTTCACTTTCAGTCACCATTTACTTATTGCATCTGTTGTACATACAAAAACAGTTCCAATTTAAAGAGAGAGAGAGAGAGAGAGAGAGAGAGAGAGAGACCCTGCATTCTGTTCCATTCCATTGTGCTCTTTCTAGCGATTTATATGCAAGAATACGTATAATGTAAGAAATGTGTCTGATCAGGGTCACCCGAAAACAGACTAATTAAGCATAGGCTTCCTGACCAATTAATCGACAAATAGTTGGCTCAAAATTTGTTGTCCCAAACAAATAAAACTTAATTTTCCCATAGAACACAAAAGGAGATGTCAGGCAAAAGCTTCAGCTTCAGTCACCATTTACTTTTATTGCATCTGTTGTCCATCCAATAATAGTGAATGGTGACTGAGGTTAACATTCTGCTTAACACCTCCTTATGTGTTCCACAGAAAAAATAAAGTCATAAAAGTTTGGAACAACATAAGAGTGAGTAAATGATGTCATAATACTGTATTTGGGTGACCTATCCCTTTAAATACTAAAAGACATAACACTTTTTTGACATGGTAGAGCAGTAGTTAAACCAGTTCTCCAAGAATAGTGTTACTCCCTGGGGTTTTAAGGCAGGGATGATGATTTGACTGCAGGTTCAACTCAATAACAGACAGTCATCTATCTTTCAGTAAGCCCTTCAGACTCTGCAATCAGCGGCCTGATGCAGCCAGATCTTTCGATCATGTCCAAGTCAATTAAACAAACAATTCAAACCAGGGTCTCTCTGAGGCTTAGTCACAGCCAGGCAATGAGACGTGTGTGTGTGTGTGTGTGTGTGTGTGTGTGTGTGTGTGTGTGTGTGTGTGTGTGAGCAGTGCCTTTATCAGTGCCTGACCAGATGAAATTCTGTGTCTGTTTTTTTTTTTTTTTTAAACTGGCTTCACTAAAACAAACTAATTACATGCATCCTCTTCTGGTAATCTTGCTGTGCCTAGGCAATGGGGCCAAGTTCTCTCCACCTATCAAATCCAAGGGACATGTGAGATCTGTTTACCATGTGGATTGCACACATGAGCACATGCAATTGAATTTCGATTGAAAAGGAAAACAAGACTGGGTTGCTGTGCTTCCAGAGACTTTACAATTTATGCTCTTTGCAGAAGCTCTCGTGCCAAAGTGAGAAGCGAGACTGTGTTCAGGAAAGTATAGTGAAAAACATTAGGCCATGGAGATATGCAAATCACCTGCCCAGGTGCTCCAGATGTTTCCTTCAATTCTGTGAGATTCAATGTCAAAGATTAATGAACTCCGACACACACCAAAAAGTGAAACTCCTATAATTAGCCAACAGCTAATGTGCTTATTGTGACCACAGTAGCAGAAATGGATTGGCACAGATCAGTGACAGGAGTAGGACTCCATGGCATACACTCCCAGTATTTCCAAAGCATAGAAAGAAAACTACTCTATATATTTTGCAGATGGGAATAAGGGGTCATAGTCATAGCTAAAAAGCTGAATATTACAGCTGGCAAGAACAAGAAAGATAAGACATCTTAAACCATCTAGACTGTGTTGAAGAACTCTGCTGTATCAACTGCATATAAATGTTTACAATCTGGAGATATAAAAGAGCATAAAAACTATATGAAATGGCATTCATAATGCATTTAACTTCCGTAATTCAAAATATTTCTAAATTAAACAGAATATCCGATGGCAAATAATTTAGATGCAGGACTTGATTTTATCAGCCTATATTTGAATTAATTGTTCCATCAATTGAATTGATATTATTGCTTAATAATATTTTTCTCCATTCACTTTATTGGCTACATCAACAAAGAAGTCATTTCAGAAGTGGAGAAAGTTATTACATTTTGAAGATTACGGAAACAAGCATATTTTTTTAATGCATCATGCTCAATTATACATATTAGAGTAAATACATTTTTTAAATAAACCTTTGAATAAAATAAAACCTCTTGGTCATGAACTTGTGACATGAATGCGACGTAACCTTGGCACCCTCACTATGAGACTTGCTTTCATTAAGCTTACATAAGTGTAATGAGCAAGACAATGGATGTACACAAGCCTCTGCCCCATCAGGGAGGAGAAATGTTAATAAATGATGCAACATGAGGAGATCAGACAAGACCTGCAATACAGAGTTCACTAATGGAGTGTAAGGTCACATGCTTACATGGTCAGGACCAACCTTAGATTCTCCCAACACATCATCCTAAAGAGTGAGAAAAAAACAGGAGGGCTCCAGCCTATTTTCCATTCAGAACATCTATCATCCATTCCCTTTAAAAACCAACCCATTATTCCAGCCTTAAGGAAAGGGGATAGGGGTATCTCTCTAGGGCTTTTCACACACAATAATGGATGTTAGACTACTGTAATGAATGGCAAAATGTTATACCCTGTTGTGTATTCTGTTGTGCTTGATATTGGTATTTCACACTAAAAACATCTAAGGCCAGGTGCACTGTGCATGTATATTTGCTCTGTCTGTCGCCGTGTGAGAGAAGAGAACCACCGGAAAAGTGCTGGAGAAAAGGGCAGGAAGAGTGCAAATGCTATCCTAAGCTATGACCTTTAGTGAAAGAAAAAAAAAAAAAAAAAAAACACACAAAGCCAAGCCTAAGGCTAATGTCTATGGAAAACTTAAACTATTAACTAATTATTCCAAAATTCGAAGCTTGGTGCGGTGGGTTGTCATTGTCTTAGCCCATGCCTTGCAGCAATTGCGTCAGCATGCAGAGGTTAAACTTGACCTTTAGCTGGAGATTACTTTAGTCAACTCATTAGCATGACTGTGCTCCAATGCACATAGCATTTCCAGTAAACCAATGAACATTCATGTACAGTGGAAAATGTCTACATACAGTGAAGGGCCACTAACATATGAAAGAGGTCACAAGCTATAACAGCAACTCTAAATAATCTATAATACTACAAATACAGAATAGAACTAAGATTATCTGAGATTTATAATTATGGTTTATGGAGATGATTTCACAGTGCTTTAGTTGGTTTTCATTAAAATAATGAATAAAAATTTGAATATGTCACATATAATAATATGATATTTATATATAATAGAAAATAATCATAATTTTTTTTTTTTTTTTTTTCCCACATGATTAGTTCATATTTTACTATATAGGTTTATAATTATGGTTTTGGAGATGATTTCACATTGCCTTGGAAAAAGGACTTTGGAAAATGTAATATATAATAATATAATAAATACTGTATATTCAATCAAAAATAATCATAAAATAGAATATTTATATGATTAGCTCATATTATACTTTCTTGAGTGCTAATTTTTTATTTATAGATTCCTAATTATGTTTTGGAGATTATTCCACAGTGCTTTAGTTGGGTTACATTATAACTATGAATACAAATAACATATTTAATATATAATAATTGCAGATATTACAAATAATCTTAAAAATAGAATACAGTGGCAGGAATAAGTATGTGAACCCTTTGGATTTAGCTGGTTTTCTGCATTCATAAAATGTGATCTCATTCTCAAAGTCACAAGTATAGACAAACACAATGTGCTTAAGCTGACAACACACAAACAATTATAATCTGTCATGTCTTCATTGAACACATCCCTTTAAAAATGTACAGTGCAAAGTAAGTGGATCCTTGTATTAAATAACTGGTCAATCCTCCTTTGGCAGCAATAACCCCAACCAAGCACTTCTGGTAGCTGCAGGTAAGACCTGCACAACGTTCAGAAGGAATTTGATCATTCTTCCTCACAGAACTTCTTCAGATGTGATATATTTCCAGAGAAGTTCTTATTCGTTCTTCGTTCAGGGGTAAAAAATAAGTTCTAAATACCCGAGCAACGGTATACTGTTCCCAAACATTCAGACACCTACCATACCGCTGTGGGAGGCATTTAGAGGAGCATTTAAATATGAGGACGCTCAGTGAAACCTAAACTAATGTGACATTAAAATGTGTTATCAATGACTTTATGCCTCATTCAGTGAGTAGAATTCACATGAGGTCAGTAAAAGAAGTTGTTTTAACCACTCGATGATGATTTAAAGTAATATATGCAGTAGAAAATGTTTAATTTGTCTTGTTTAGATTCTGAATTCATGGCGCTAATACACTATAAGCGGCCATAATATGCGCCGATTACACTTTGTTATTGTAATTTATGATGACACTGATACTACTGCAAAGATAGGTTTATAAAAGAGTGTTAATGTTCAGAATAAAGACAAAAGAATGGTGATAGAGGCATATCTTACTTAGGGCAGATGTGTGAATGGCTTTCACTGCAGATGGTACATGAGTGAATCTACTCACTTGATTGTATTTGAGTAGATTTGATTCCTTTTGTAGACTAATTAAACAAAAACAATCACATGACATGGTCTTGCATGCCGGTGTGTTCAAATAGAAGGTGGAGCTCCAGATCACACCTACAAAATGATGTGGACCAATGGCAGCAAGAAGTTGTTTAGCAGCTGGTTAGAAGTTTTTCTAAAAGTTCGCCCAGGGGAGCTGTTACAAACTAATGCACCTTCTTTTGGGCCAAATTTAGCTCTAAATTATGTCATACTCTTTGATTTCGTATGAAGTATATCTGGGCCTTTAGTATGTGAATGGCTCTCTTGAGGTCATTCTGCAGCATCTCTATTGCGTTAAGGTCTGGGCTCTGACTGGGCCACTCCAAAAGGTGGATTTTCTTTATTTTAAGCCATTCTGTAGTGGATTTACTTCGATGTTTAGGTTCATTGTCCTGCTGCATCACCCAACTTCTAACGAGCTTCAACTGTCGCACAGCCACCCTGACATTATCCCATAGGATATCTTGATAAGTTTGGAAATTAATTTTTCCCTTGATGATGGCAAGCGGTCCAGGACCCAAAGCAGCCCCAAATCATGACGCTCCCTACACCATACTTCACCGTTGGGATGATGCTTTCATTTTGGTATGCGGTGCACTTTTTACGCCATACATAGTGCTGCGTGTTCTTCCCAATCAATTCAACCATAGTTTCATCAGTCTACAAAACATTATCCCAGTAGTGTTGTGGAGTGTCAAGGTGGTCTTTAGCAAACCTCTAGCATGGAGCCTTGTTTTTGCTAGAAAGCAGCGGCTTCCTTCGTGGTCTTTAGCTGTTACTCTAGGGTTCTTTTTTCCTCATTGAGCATTCTGCGATGTACCCTTTAAGTCATCTTGGCTAGACAGCCACTTCTAGGGAGAGTAGCCACAGTACTAAATCATCTCCATTTATAGACAATTTGTATAACTGTGGACAGATGAATATCTAAGCTATTCAAGATAACTTTTTAACCCTTTCCAGCTTTATGAGCAGCAATAATTATTGATCGTGGGTCTTCTAAGATGTCTTTTTTGTGAGGCATGGTCCACATCAGCAGATGCTTCTTGTGAATAGCAAACTCAAAATGTTTGAGTGCTTTTTATAATTCAAAGTAGCTCTAACCCACAACTCCAATTTTGTTTCATTAAATGGATGCCAGGTTTGCCAACTCCTGACTCTAATTAGCTTTTGTTGATGTCATTAGCCTAGGGGTTCATTTACTTTTTCCAAACACCACTGTAAATTTTTGAATGATGTATTCAATATGTAAAAGAACAATACAATAAATTGTGTGTTATTAGTTCAAACAGATTGTGTTTTTTCATTATTGTAACTTAGATGAAGATCAAACCAGATTTTAAGACATAAAATCAGGTAATTCCTAAGGGTTCACATACTTTTTCTTGCCACTGTATTTATAGTATTAGTTTATATTTTACTTTTTTGAATACTCATTTTTGTTTTATGTATCACAAAAATAAAAATTATTAAAATATTTTGCAGCATTTCGTCAAAATAAAATATTTCAAAGTTAATTAATTTAAACCCCTAATTATAGTGCCCTTATTTGACTCCTAATCCTAACCATGTTCTTCCTCAAAGAGTAAAACACACTTACTTTATGGGGCAGAAAGAGGGAGTTGACACAGGAAATCAAACTTGCAGTGTCCTCAGCATCAGGCTGGCCACAGATAACAATCTACAAGAAAAATAAGACATTGTTACACAGACCAGAACAACTAAACAAAAAAACTTGGTAACACAAAGACTTATGAAAAGTCGAATGAACAAATGAGAAGAGAATGAAAGGGATGAAGAAAGGGTCAGTGGTGCTTGTATGGCACTGTAATGAGGTGGGCAGGTGTGATGTGGGGCGGGCTGCCCTTAGCTGGACCTCTAGCTTGTTATTCCTCCTATTCTGATGACTTCTCTTCCGTTGGTGAGCTCTGGTGGCCATGACACATGTTCACATCTTTTACAACTGTCTGGGAACAGGAGAAAAGTTGGGAAAAGTGCCCTGACAGGAAAAACTTTTGTCCAGCTACAATCACCAATCAGTCTAAGGGGTGCGTTAGTCAATATGTGACAGATCCAAGAGCTAACAATCCTGACAGAGCAGACTGATGACTTGCTATTGATGCTACATGCATATATTTTTAACAAACAGAAGCAACAAAGACCATACCCTGCTGAAAAGACCATATGTTGTGTTTTCAATGCTGATCACCAGGATGGGATGCTGGTGTACCGGTTTCCCTACCGAGCTTCATGAATGGCTTAACTAGCAAGGCCACCTTGGTCAACCAGCTAAGTTTTGATAGTGAACAGTATGGCTATTGCTGGTCCACAATCTAGACCAACACCAAACCAGCACAAACCAATAGAATTCCAAGAAGTTTTAAGCTGGTATTTTCAGCAGGGCTCAGATACAAAAAGGCTGATTAGACATCCAAATTTCTAAGGGTTTAATATATCCAGTATACTGGACACCAACAAAAAAAAAAGCATCCAACAAACAGCAGAGAGCTGTAAAGGGCGCAGAAATGCGATGACAGTTACTTCTTTCCTGCAATCTTACACCAGAAACCAGAGGCAAATCCTTCACTCTTGCGAATAAACGTAATCTTCTCTGTGTCGCTAGGCTAATGGTGCTAGCATTAGCCTGCAGGCTGATGCATCAGAATTGACAGTTCCAACCGGAGTGAAGTTCACTCTCAGGTGTTCAGAGCATTAAGTGAGGAGGTTCCTTAGTAGGACTGGATTAGCTACTTGATCAGGCATGTCCTTAAATATAATGCAGTCCAGCCTGTGTTCATGGTAATATTAAATCTATCTGTCAAACCACCATGCCGGTCTCCAAGGCAACAAAAGTCTCTCTGCATCCCTAAGTGATGAAAACTGCTCTGCAGTGCTCACGTCTAAAGTCATGAAAGTGCTTCGAAAGATTGGCCAAGTACTGCATCTGCTCCTCATACTCTTGTTGTATAACTGCAGTCCCAACACCCTTAAGGAGCTACCACTGCCCATGTATTTTACACCACCATATCTCAGTTATACTAAAGTTCTACATTTAATAGCATGGTTTTCTCCAGGCTTGTCACCAAGCTAAGGAACCTGGGTCAACGCATCTCCTTGTCAGGTTCTGAACTTCCTGGTGGAGGGCCTGATCATCGACAGTGATGAGAAGGTCTACTTTGATTAGGTGGAGATGACTCTCTTCAATGAATACCAGTAAGACCAAGGAGATAATAGTGGACTTTTTGGAGAGTCTACAATGATCTATCCCTTCATGATCAATAGGGCCCCTAAGTGAGTAACAAGAACCAAGGAGTTCACATCACAAGAGACTGGCCCACAAATGGATTTCCAGAGATTATTTTACCATGCAAGCACAATTGAAAGCATCCTGTCAGTGTATATTATTTTCTGGTACAGTAGCAGCACACTGGACTGCAGGGACCTGCAGAGGGTGGTGCAGTAAACCGCACATATCACCTGTGGTGTACCGAACAACCTGCAGGACATCTACACTAGACTGAAGAGAACTAAAGTGAGAAAAATCATTAAGAATCCCATCTCAGTGCTACAGTCAAACACAGAAATGTTCAGGAGGAACTATATTAACTCCAAGACATGTTGATCTTAAACGATGACACCACTAACTGTATAAAAAAATAAAAAATAAAAATAAAAATCCACCTTATGTGTGTATGTTGCGGTGTTTTACTGAATAGTTAGTTCAGAACAATACAGTAATCATACAATAATGAATCAATGCTCCAATTTGCAAGTACTCCAGCAACATGATTTGCATAAAAAACTCTTTTGCGTACTGAGATACCTTTGTCTCACTGATATTCAATTAGCGGTGCATTCATTGTCTTTTTGTTGTATTCATAGTCAAAGACTATTCACATGGCAATAAAAATACAATTTCACAGTCATTGCGTCAGATGGCCATGTTACAAGTAGGTTTGTCAGCAGAAGTGTACACAGACCAGACAAAATAGAATTGGTGCCAAATATTGGATCTATGTAGTACATCTTGCAGTGCAAATGCAGCCTAATTGACATGCCGCTGTCTATCATAATGCAAATATTAATCAAACAAGAAAAAGAGAAAAGCATTCACTGCTCTTGGCCAGATAAATTTAGTACAGTGGCATGCAAAAGTTTGGGCACCCCTGATCAAAATTTCTGTTGCTGTGAATAGCTAAGCAAGCAAAAGATGGCCTGATTTCCAAAAGGCTTTAAGTTAAAGATAACACATTTCTTTAATATGTTAAGCAAAACTTTTACAGTTTCAAAATAACAAAAAAGGAAAAGGGCCCGAAGCAAAAGTTTGGGCACCCTGCATGGTCAGTATTAGTAACACCCCCTGGCAAGTATCACAGCTTGTAAAAGCTTTTTGTAGCAAGTGTCTATACATTTTTGTTTGGGGGATTTTCGCCCATTCTTCCTTGTAAAAGGCTTCTAGTTCTGTGAGATTCTTGGGCCGTGTTGCATGCACTGCTCTTTTGAGGTCTATCCATGGATTTTCGATGATGTTTAGGTTGGGGGACTGTAACGGCCATGGCAAAACCTTCAGCTTGCGCCTCTTGAGGTAGTCCATTGTGGATTTTGAGGTGTGTTTATGATCATTATCCTGTTGTAGAAGCAATCCTCTTTTCATCTTCAGCTTTTTTACAGATGGTGTGATATTTGCTTCCAGAATTTGCTGGTATTTAATTTAATCCATTCTTTCCTCTACCAGTGAAATGTTCCCCTGTGCCACTGGCATCAACACAAGCCCAAAGCTTGATCGATCCACCCCCGTGCTTAACAGTTGGAGAGGTGTTCTTTTCATGAAACTCTGCACCCTTTTTTCTCCAAACATACCTTTGCTCATTGCGGCCAAAAGGTTATATTTTAACTTCATCAGTCTGCAGGACTTGTTTCCAAAATGCATCAGGCTTGTTTAGATGTTCATTTGCAAACTTCTGATGCTGAAATTTGTGGTGAGGATGCAGGAAAGGTTTTCTTCTCATGACTCTTCTATGAAGGTCATATTTGTGCAGGTGTCCCTGCACAGTAGAACAGTGCACCACTACTCCAGAGTCTGCTAAATCTTCCTTAAGGTCTTTTGCAGTCAAACAGGAGTTTTGATTTGCCTTTCTAACAATCCTACGAGGAGTTCTCTCTGAAAGTTTTTTTGGTCTTCCAGACCTCAACTTGAACTCCACCGTTCCTATTAACTGCCATTTCTTAATTACATTACGATCTGAGGAAACGGCTACCTGAAAACGCTTTGCTATCTTCTTATAGCCTTCTCCTGCTTTGTGGGCATCAATTATTTTAATTTTCAGAGTGCTAGGCAGCTGCTTAGAGGAGCCCATGGCTGCTGATTGTTCGGACAAGATTTGAGGAGTCAGAGTATGTATAAAGCTTTGAAATTTGCAAATTTGGCCTTTCCAAACGATGATTGTGAACAAGCCATAGCCCTAACAAGCTAATTAAGGTCTGAGACCTTGGTAAAAGTTATCTGAGAGCTCAAATCTCCTGGGGTGCCCAAACTTTTGAATGGTGCTCCTTTCCTTTTTTCACTCTAAAATTGTACAAAATAAAAATAATACACTAATATTGCTTAAAATGTTGAAAACAATGTTTCATTTTTAACTTTATGCCTTTTGGAGATCAGTTCATTTCTACTCACTTAACTATTCACAGCAACAGAAATTTTGACCAGGGGTGCCCCAAATTTTTGCATGCCACTGTAGCTTTAATAAGCCCTCTTTCAATTTTTAATTTTTTTAATGAAAATTAATATTGAATATAATTAATTAATTTTAATAGTAGAACTGTCGATTAAATGCATTAATTCAGTGAGATTAATTATATAAAAATATAACGTGTTAAAAAAATTATGCAATTAATCATGTGCCTGGACCGTAATAAGGAAACTTAAGTAATTCTAGCTCATACCACCTGTTTTCTCCAGGGTGCAGTGAGCAAAACTCAAGCTATATAGGCAACACGCAGTTTATACAGAGAACAAAACACAATCACCGACAGCAGACAGCAAAAGATAAGGACGGATGCGTTCTTGCGTTCAAACACTTGATGGAGTGCAAATCCGAATGCAGGGATCTCAAGACGTGTTTTTCAACGCGACCTAAAAACTGAATGTTTATGACTCGACGCAACCAAAGTGAGACGCTCCATAAGTTTCCTTCTGACGCAAGTGTACACTGACACGTACTTAGGAAAGCCTTTCTAGTAAATCTCGGACTGATTGGTGAATTCAATTGCAAAATTTATATTTATATTATATATGTATATACTGTATATGTAATATTTATAAATGCGATTAATTGCGATTAATTCTATTAACAAAAATTTCATTGACAGCCCTATTTAATAGTAGTTTGTTCTATATAAATATATACAGTATAAACATAGTATGTTTAATAGCTTATTATTTTCTTTAGTACTTTAGCAGCTTCAATATGCCTTCAACAAACAAAAGGCATTTTAATTTAAATTTAAAAGTTTATTATAGTAATAATTCATTCATATTCATAATAGTATGTTCTATATAAATATATATAAGTTATATTTAATAGCTTATTATTTTCTTTAGAAATTTAGCAGGTTTAATATTTCTTCTACAAACAAAAGGCATTTGTTTTAATTTTAAAATGAATATTAATATTGAATGATTAATTAATATTAATAGTAGTATGTTCAATATAAATATAGTATGTTCAATAACATTATTTTCTTCTGCGCTATCAAACTCGTATAACAGTAAAACTTTTACTGATATTGGTATCTACTAGTGAAGTTTTGATATTGTGACAACCTTATTTGGTTCATATTGAGTAGCTGTGGGGCAAACTGAGGTTACCTGTTTAAGGGTGTAATGTTGGGCCATTACACTGTGGACCATATCTGATAGGGCAATTGGCAATTTAACCAGTCTATCAGAGAAGGCAGCCAGCAATTGCTGAGAGTGCTGAATCCAGTCCTGCCTGCCTGTGAGGTGGGAGAGCTGCAGCAAGTTCATGGCTGAGACGGAGTTCGCACTAGGCTCGGCACCATCCTGATCTAAGAAAAAGAAAGACAACGGGAGTGTTGAAAAAAACGGCATCATAACATTGATGGTTCCAATATCAATTTAACTGGTGCTCGTTTATCAGGTCACGCAGGGCCAAGAGTGGCTGCTATCATGAGTAAAGTGGCTCCAGAGCTGTGAGCTGATTTACATTATCTGCTCTTTGTTTGTGTAAGCATGTGTTGGGAGTGGGTTCCCGTGCCCTGTGTCACAATGTAATGAGCTGATTGCATCTGGGAATTGAGAGGGACTGAAGCGATGACTGACGAATAACAGAAATGCTGTCTGTCCAAATGATATCTGGTAGCTCGCTCCTTGGAAGACACAAGCACCATACACAAACACATACACACACATAACTTATCTAAATGAGGACGTATGAAAGACAAGTGATCTTTCGTGAAGTCAATATGGAAAATAACTTGCCATAATCTATAATAACGCAAATATACTTCGCAAACAACTTCAGATTCAAAAAGACTCTTAAGACCAAAGAAACCAAATAGTTATATATTTTTTTTTTTTAAACTAAAGTGGTTACACTGCATGTGTTTTTTAAACAACTGCAAAGCTGGATGCTTTTGGCTATGTCTCGTTTGAGCAAAGCGTAAAATGCAGAGTGGCAGATGCTTTGGGAGGTGATCCATCTTCCACTGACATAGAGAGAGGTGAAGGGACTCTGTTCTGACATGTGACTGCACCACATGGCTCCTAATGGAGCCAACTCTGCACGCTTGGCTCACTATATAATGGCCCAGTCACTCAGAAAAGATGAAAAATCTGCCTTATGTCCATTTTAATTTATCAGAGGCAACAACAAAAACATAACAGTTAGCTTTCTCTGCCCTCATCCATATCTCATTGGTGTCAGTGCCATTTTCACAGTGCCATCAGTCAAAAGCCCAGGCATGGCGGTGTGACTATATGCTCACATCAGCCCGTCCTTCTTATTCTGGGGAGGAAATATGGAACCAAGTCATTCAGGACATTAAGCCCCTGCACTTATACACTTTGAAAGTATGTGTCCTGCACTTTTTCTTGATGTGGGAGAAAAATTGCATGAAAAATCATTAGCTCATACCAGTTCCATAGCACTGTCATGCAAAAGGTGATGAATGGCGCACAATGTGGAATAATGGGGTTGTGAGGCTTCTTGAAGGAAATATCAATTGCTCTAACAAATCAGGCTTTGATGTACTGGATCAGTCTTTTTCTATATTGGTCGGTCTTATCCAGAGATGTGGATGGGCGTAGGGGGAGATATTAAAATTTAACAGAAGCAAGATGATGGACTGGAAAAGAAAATGGCGAGAGAGAGAAATAGGCGTACTGTTTGGGGAAGATATAAAAAAGAGAAAAGAATATTACAGCATAACGAAAGACAGAAAAGAGGTTGTGTAAGGAGAGAGTAGGGCAGTTTCAGCACAGCACATCAGGCTGAAACATAGTTACCCAGGCAAGGCTCCACAAGGCAGGGAGTGGAGTGAGGAAAAAGTGCAGTGGTGGTGCTATCAGCGACTGGGTTATGGTGATGCTTAATGTAGACTGACAGCTAGAAATCTCCATCACTCTTTCCATGTAACTCATAACCACCTACACCCTCCCAAAGCAAAAATCCCAGACCTGACAGGTACATTGCCTTTCCACAACCTTTGTACCAAAGAGGTTTATAATGCCTGGAGATAACTAGCTATCTATTACCATTCCCATTCATTTCAATGGCAGTTGCTTGGCTGGCACATGTACAGTTGCCATCTTTGTTCATGGGCACTCAGTTCTGGACACCAAATTTGTTGCCATGCTATTTTGCTAAATGCCATGTGACTAATCACTCTGAAGCAGCAGGGAAATTATGTCCTAACAATGTTTATTGGCTGATGGCACCACGAGAATGCACACAGTCCTAAGCTCTTCACTAGTGACTATCCTGTCTGTACATGAGCAGTGACGTCAAATGCAGGCTTTAAGAACCCTCCTAAAAATCAGGCACTGGCAAAACATCTATTTTAATATGACAACCCTCTAAGGACACGTTGGAGAAAGGATTGGCTGGTAAATTTTTACTTGCCAGACTTCTGATGACATACAAGTGTAATGCAACTGAAACGATAAGGCAAACCGAGAAATGGACACCGAGAACGGTGTGAAAAAAAAAAAAAACAGTGAGCGGCTGTTCTGTAGACGAAAAGCCTTGTTGATGTGAGAGGTCAACGGAGAATGACTAGACTGATTAGAGCTAACAGAAATGCTATGGTAACTCAGATAAACACTCTGTACAATTGTAGTGAGCAGAATAGCATCTCAGAATGCACAACATGTCAACCTTGAGGTGGATGAGCTACAACAGTAGAAGACCATGTTGGGTTCCACTTCTGTCAGCCTACCATTTGTGTACCTCAGCAGAAATCCAGATTTGTCAGACCAAGCGATGTTTTTCCAATCGTCTACTGTCCAGTATTGGTGAGCCTGCACCAGCATTGTTGTAACACGTGTTTATTTAGGTTACTGTCACCTTCCTATCAGCTTGGACCAGTCTGGCCATTCTCCAATGACCTCTATCATTATCAAGCTGTTTTCGCCCACAGACCTGCCGCTCACTGGTTGTTTTTTGTTTTTCGACTGCTGCATGTGAAAGTCCCAGGAGATAAGCAGTTACAGAAATACTCAAATCAGCCCGTCTGGCACCAACAAACATGCCACAATATAAATCACTGAGATCAAATTTTTTCACATGATTAAGTAGATGTACAGGTGTACCTAATAAAGTGGCCGGCGGGTGTATATAGTAGAGTTGGGGTACTCACGTCCGAGTCACATCTGAATGCAGCAGACCGGAAATGCAATCTCATGCGACGAAACTTTGTACGATGCTGTGAACCAAAGTTCAAGCTTGATGAACTCTGAACCGTGAATTCATACAAAGAGAGGACGCATGACCAATAGAAGATCGAAACGTCACACGCTGACCTCTTATACAAAGAATACTGTGACAAGGAGGAGGGCGGGGCCGGGTCATGAGGACACACGGCCGGCCCTGGATCGGGCTAATCAGCCCGGAGGGGGATAAAGACGAGCCAGAGGCGCCAGTTCGAGAGTCAGAGACGCATGAGCCCGCGCTGCATGTGTATCTGTGTTCTTTTATGTTGAGTTTTATCATTAAACTTTACATTGACCGTTTAGCCGGTTCCCGCCTCCTCCTTGCCCAACCTTTACCTGTTACAAATACATATATCAAAGCTGTGAAAAATTTGCGTGCTCAAAGCCTAATGTGACCGCCCCAAAAAACATACACGCACACACACATACGCAGGTGCACAGGCACACTTATCAGTCAACCAATATGCTTGACTGTTACTACAGAGACTACTGTATATCGAGGGGGCTGGCACGATATAAAAGACAGGTATGTACCCAATGTATTAGAAACTAAACAAGGCAGTTTCGCACGGCATGGAACCTGACAACAAGTAAAATCTCACGAGCCGTTTGTGCAGCCAAGATGGTGCTCGCATCATCATGGTTAAGAACTTCAAATCAAGAACTTCACTGAGTCAAGTCACCCACATCATGCCTCTCATATTTTACTAAAAACAGCTTATCAAAATAAAAATACAGAAAAATAGTATTAAATATTGGGCTATTAAGTCTTTTTAGGCATAATGTATCCACACATGTAGGCTTCTGTAAACTCTAGTGGCCCACGCAGTGTTGTCATATTGAACTGGTCCATAATAACTTGATGAATTAACTGTGTATCTTTTTAAATAGTCGGGAGAAAACATTTCTTTTGCTAAAGCAGATAGAAGCTCTAAAAAGATAAACAGCACCTATTTATTTTTATTTAGTATTTTCAAAGCATTGACGAGCTGCTTAAAATATGTTCTTTTACAGCATTTGTACATCATTCACAACATTCAACCATGCACAATAAAATATTAGAATATTTTTGCAGCAACATGTTTTGTTTATAATTTTAGACCATAACATTTATTATTCAATGGCAGAGTTTGTGTATGAAGCTGAACTTCATATATCGAGTTGAATTTAGTTGGTTATGACATTTTTATTTTACATTTGTATTTTATTTTTATTGTAAACCACCGGGTTACTTATGCACATCTTTTTTTTTAGCCTATATCTCTGACACTTTTGAAGGACAATTCTGTTAAATTGAGTTAAATTAATGACTCTAGAAATATTCTCCATGGTTTTGCAGTTAAAGAAGAGCTCAGTGAAATTTTCTTTGGTTGGTATTTAAAGATTTCATAATGACTGCAGACCAGCACGGCTGCTGCTCAAGCAAATATCAAATATTTTTCTTATCTTCGGTGGCAGCTGCTGCGAGATGCACACGGACGCATCAGTTTTAGGAGCACGAGCAGCATGCGGAACTGCCCTGCATTGTGCCGTTTCCCGTGAATTAACTAGAAAATCATGTCCACGTTGACATGGCCCTAATATTAGCAGTGGGCTTTTCCAGTGTTTTTGGATGTAGCATTTGCAGTCAAATCGTGAGATGTAACTTCTCAGTGAGTGCGAGAACTACTGTGTTGACTCATTTGTATATATTTTCTCAAATCAGTCAGTAGATAGAGACTCAGAAAGAAATCTCAGTACAGACTATTATTTCTTTAGATAGAGATCATTTTAGATAAAACTAAACTAAAATGAATGGACAAATTGAAAATGAAGTAGAAATAAAAACTAAATTAAAATTTGAAACAATGATAACTCTGGTTGTTATGACTAATGCAGCTTTCACTTTCTTTAGTCTATGTTTGAGTGGAGGGGAGAAAGCAACAAATAATTTAAATGTCAACAGAACACAATAAGAATTGTTGAAAGACAGTTTTGTCGTCATACACCTAAGCATATGCTTTTATTCTGAAACCACTTTGAAGTTTGTTCAGCAGGATGCTAATCATAATATAATATATATATATATATATATATATGCAGCAATGGCAGCTTTGCCGATCCTTGGCATTCTAGCTGTCAGTTTGTTCAGATACTCTATAGGTGATATTTAACCCCATGCTTCCTGTAGCACTTGCCATAGATGTGGCTGTCTTGTCGGGCACTTCTCACACAACTTACAGTCTAGCTGATCCCACAAAAGCTCAATGGGGTTAAGATCCATAACACTCTTTTCCAATTATCTGTTGTCCAATGTCTGTTCTTTGCCCACTCTAACATTTTCTTTTCTTTATTTTTGGTCTTCTGAGCCGAAATCAGAGGCAATTCAAATACAAACACAGACAATGTTAAGCTTCATTTAACGAACCAAATAACTTTCAACAGTGTTTGATATAATGGAAAGTGATTTTCTATTACCAAATTAGCAATTTAGCATGTTTATTCAATATATATATATATATATATATATATATATATATATATATATATATATATACACACACACACACACACACACACACACACACACACACACAGTTGCGCTCAAACGTTTGCATACCCTTGGAGAATTGGTAATATATGTACCATTTTTAAAGAAAACATGAGTGAGCAGGCAAAACACATTTCTTTTATTTCTTATGGGATTCATATTCAATTGTAGGTTATAACAGAATGGCACAATCATAAAACAAAATATGGCAACAAAGAAAAAAATGAAATGACCCCTGTTCAAAAGTCTGCATACCCTTAGTGCCCCCTTTAGCATCAATGACAGCATGCAGTCTTTTGTAATAGTTGTCTATGAAGCCCCAAATTCTTGCAGGTGGTATAGCTGCCCATTCGTCTTGGCAAAATGCCTCCAGGTCATGCAAAGTCTTTGGTCGTCTTGCATGAACTGCATGTTTGAGATCTCCCCAGAGTGGCTCGATGATATTAAGGTCAGGAGACTGTGATGGCCACTCCAGAACCTTCACCTTTTTCTGCTGTAACCACTGGAGGGTCAGCTTGACCTTGTGCTTAGGGTCATTGTCATGCTGGAAAGTCCAAGAGTGTCCCGTGTGCAGCTTTCGTGCAGAAGAGTGTGGTGGCGGCGTAATGGGCTAAAGCACATAACTGGTAATCAGGTTGCTGGTTCGATCCCCACAGCCATCACCATTGTGTCCTTGAGCAAGACACTTAACTCAGGTTGCTCCGGGGGGATTGTCCCAGTAATAAGTGCACTGTAAGTCGCTTTGGATAAAAGTGTCTGCCAAATGCATAAATGTAAATGTAAATGTAGAAGAATGCAAATTGTCTGCCAGTATTTTCTGATAACATGCTGCATTCATCTTGCCATCAATTTTCACAAGATTCCCCGTGCCTTTAGAGCTCACACACCCCCAAAACATCAGTGAGCCACCACCATGCTTCACAGTGGGGATGGTATTCTTTTCACTATAGGCCTTGTTGACCCCTCTCCAAACATAGCGCTTATGGTTGTGACCATAAAGCTCTATTTTGGTCTCGTCACTCCAAATTACAGTGCGCCAGAAGCTGTGAGGCATGTCAAGGTGTTGTCGGGCATATTGTAACCAGGTTTTTTTGTGGCATTGGCACAGTAAAGGCTTCTTTCTGGCAACTCGACCATGCAGCTCATTTTTGTTCAAGTATCGTCGTATTGTGCTCCTTCAAACAAGCACACCGTCTTTTTCCAGAGCAACCTGTATTTCTCCTGAGGTTACCTGTGGGTTTTTCTTTGTATCCCAAACAATTCTTCTGGCAGTTTTTGCTGAAATCTTTCTTGGTCTACCTGACCTTGGCTTAGTATCAAGAGATCCCCGAATTTTCCACTTCTTAATAAGTGATTGAATAGTACTGACTGGCATTTTCAAGGCTTTGGATATCTTTTTATATCCTTTTCCATCTTTATAAAGTTCCATTACCTTGTTACGCAGGTCTTTTGACAGTTCTTTTCTGTTCCCCATGGCTCAGTATCTAGCCTGCTCAGTGCATCCACGTGAGAGCTAACAAACTCATTGACTATTTATACACAGACACTATTTGCAATTTAAAAAGCCACAGGTGTGGGAAATTAACTTAATTGTCATTTAAACCTGTGTGTGTCACCTTGTGTGTCTGTAACAAGGTCAAACATTCAAGGGTATATAAACTTTTGATCAGGGCCATTTGGGTGATTTCTGTTATCATTATGGTTTAAAAAAAGAGCCAAACAACTATGTGATAATAAATGGCTTCATATGATCACTATCCTTAAATAAAAGACAGATTTTTTGCATGATCAGTCATATTTTCAAAATCAATGCCAAAATTTCACAATTTCTGCCAGGGTATGCAAACTTTTGAGCACAACTGTATATACATATATATGAAATGCAACAGAGATGTTTTTGTTACATTTATATTGACAAATAGTTTTTCTTAGTTTAAATAACATTAAAATATTGATGTTGAGGTTACAGTTACAATTTTAATTCAGATTCATGAACAGATTCATTCGAACTTGGACTCAACTCAGACTCGGCTTGTTATGGACTCTGTCTTGAGTCTGACTCGGCCCCTTTTGGACTCGGACTCGATTGTTTAAAGACTCAGACACGATTAAGGTAAACTAGAACCCAACACTAGTATATCGTTTTCTTATATATGACTTCACGCTATATAGTATGCGAGATTGTAAATTTTATATTTCACTTTTGATCATTTTAAATCACATTTTAGATTTTTTAAAAAGTAAAAATTTCACATTCAATTTATATGTATGATTTATATGAAATGTTATTTTTAATAATGATTCAAGCTATTGTCAGTGTTTAAAAATTCATACACATTTTTGGAACCTAAAGATGAAATAGAATTACAAATATAACAATTATTTAATAATTACATTATAAAAATAATAATTTAAGTGCTACTACATCAAAACTACTATGCAAAAAAAAAAAAAAACCTTGCATAGATGCGCCACAAGCCTACATGTTAATTTCTTTACTATTAACAGTGTTGTCTGAAGTTTACATTTTTCATAAAGTATGATTTTGCCTTTAAATATTTATGTATTTACACATTTCTTACACATACTACATTACTACATTTTGTTACATGTTTGCTTATATGCACTTGTGCGATTTACATTGAGTTTACAATAAGTATAACAAGCACTAAATTGATCCTGAAGAACCGGAAGATTTGGCAGGCGTATTTTAGTCACATAGCACAAAATGTTGTCACATATGCAAGTGATTTACTCGCAATGTAAAGGGCTGATATATATATATAGAGAGAGAGAGATTAAAATGCTGCTTGCAAAAAATTAAGTTGTGAGAATACACAGCTACTTTTTAATAGCTGTCAATGGAGAAAGATGCTTTTTACCACCAGAATGGTGTACAGTGGTTACAGCATCTACTAGCAGAGGTTTTCAGCCAAACCTTGACCCCATGCTTTGTACAGATCACTGATCAGTATTACGAATTATGTCGTATCGGTGCAACTCACCCTGTTTGAGAGCCAGCAGCAGAGATGGATCTGATGGGTCACTGCAGAAGTAACCGCTGCCCTGGGAATCCTAGAAGAGTTGATCTTGCCTCTGTTGTAGTTCTTTGGCCTACCTTAGCCAGCAGACCCTCTGCATGGCCTCATACAGGTCCAACAGCCCACATACCACAAAGGCATAATCATCCAGGAAGCCTGCAATGGGGGATGCACTAGAGAGAACATTATAGAGAACATTAGTGTAAGGTCATTATTTTTTTTTCTGTGGTACTAACAATACAAATCCAATGTATGTTTAATGTTGTGTTGACCTACAAAATAGTACTATTAAAACTGAAGTGTGTCATTTCTGCACTACTAACAGCACCAAACAGAATTGCTACAAATAATCACTGTTTTCAAACAGATTCCATGTCTTCAGTTGGTTGTACAAACAGATAGTCCCACCCAAAACTCACACCACTGGTCGAGCCAATGTTCCTGTATCAAACAAACAGAGGAATGTTTTGAAAATGCCACAATGGCTTTTAGAGAATTTTCATTGAAAAAAAAAAAATTACACATATCAGCTGCAAATTAATATTCTGTTAAACAGTCCTTAAGTTCTATTGACTGCACTTGTGGCTTGCAGTTGATTTACCACAATTTTATTTTTTTTCATCTATTTGTCCCTCAGTTTTTAAAAAAGAAAACTGAATTTACAACTGAATTCTAGCAGGCAAGCATTCTAGTGAAATGTGAAACTCCTATATTCTGCAGATATCAAACTGATATATCTGTGCAACAACCAAGCAAAACTAACTACTTTTTAGTCTTTTAACTGGTCATGACATGAGTCTTTGCACAGACAAGGTTGGAAAATGATTCTATTACACCAGTCTCATGAAAAGAAAAATAAACTACACAACATGTGTGATGTTTAGCCATTACAGTTATACTTTTGAAACAGCGTGATAGTTGCATATTAGGTTTTTTACTGCCCACTTGACTGCTAGGCTTCCATTGTAGATGCATTACTGTAAAAGTCCGTTTTTAACAAACTGAGTGATGAGTCTAAATTATTTTCTGTGAAAATCACAACATGCCACAGATGCTATCGACAGAATTTAAGATGTATTTAACCTGGAATATTACTTTAAGGTTATTACCAACAGTCCCAGTGACTAAACTCACTGAGTTTATGGCCTTGCTGACCCTTACATATCACCCAACTTGTTGATATTATTGCTCAGTTGGCGGTGTCACAGACTAGCACACATCACATACTTTATACTGATTAATGCCAGCACTTAACATCTTGATCAAATCACGAAATGTCTTAATGTGATCGTTTTGTGGGGTGCCTCTCATTTCTTCCTCACTCCTCTGTCCTCGAACCCATGACCCAGAAACCGATCAATGTCCGTCACCATGAATGATGTTTCAATTCTCTAAATGCACCGCGAGGACCGAGGATGGAGGAAGCTTACCGAGGACGCTTGAGCGAGGAAGCACAGGTGCATCCTATGCAGAACACTTTTTGGCCAAAGCACCTGACGCGCACATAAATTCTCCTTCCCCTACACATCTGACACAACTGTTTTAATTCATGCTTCACCTTTGCGTTTAAATGAACCATAATTTTAAGCATCTGGAATTATTAGGATTTATTATGAAAATATCAATTAACCAAGTTTCTACAACATAATGGAAAGCACTCCAATGTAATGCAGTGCTTTTAAGTGACGCTTGAGTGAGCAGGGAATTCCATTTTACAAATACATCTTGCTTCAATCCTCCGTCCTTGTTTCCTTTCATTGGATCCTTCCCTCGTTTCTTAAAAGGAAGGACTTAGGAAGCACCCATGGTGTTTTTTAAAGGGATAATTCACCAAAAAATTTTAATTCTCTGATAATTTACTCACCATCATGCCATCTGAGATGTGTATGACTTTCTTCTGCAAAACACTTTTGAAGATTTGTAGAAAAAGAATGGCCAAATTTACCAGAGTGCTCCTGTGATGCAAGCGCATTGGCACATTCCATCGACTTATTGGTTGTGTGTCTGTCACACATCAGTTCATGTGCCATCGCGCTTACCTGACGGGAGCAGTCAGGTAAATTCTGCCATTCATCAACGCCTGACTGGAAGCGATCTTTTATAGTTAAAAAGTGCTTAAATATCGTTCTTTTTCGCACACAAAGTGATCGATTCGCTTTATAAGACATTAATGTCACTGCTGGAGATAGGATGGATTACTCTTATGCTGACTATTTATGCTTTTTGGACCTACACATTTCTAATCACCATCTTCTCACATTCTAAGGACCTGCTGAGCCTGGATCTTTTTCTACAAATCTTCAAATGTTTTTTGCAGAAGAAAGAAAGTCATACACATCTCAGATGGCATGAGGGTGAGTAAAGTATCAGAGAATTTTCATTTTGGGGTGAATTATCACTTTAAGAAACATGACTCTACCATTTGTTAATGTTGTCAGAGGTGGAAAGTTAATAACTGCAGAATTTTGTCTTTGTTTTGATTTTAAGTACTCTTTCTGTTAGCAAATGTCTTGTCATTCTACATTTACATTTATAAATTTGGCAGATGCTTTTATCCAAAGCGACTTACAAAAACATAAGTGAATCATCTTAAGGAGACAATGGTACGAAAAGTGCCATATTACAAAGTTTCACTAGCATCAGAATGGCATTCAAAACAGATTAAAGTGCAACGCGACTGGTTAAGTGCTCATGGAAAATTCTGTGCACTGCATTGTGTATATTTTGATTGCTTTGTTTGTTTTCATCCCTCTTTGTGAGAATTTGTTCATTATAGGGGAGGTGATAGACCTTTAAAAGGGGAGCTGTCAAGCTCATGTTCAGTTCAATTGGATTGACTGAAGGGGTTAGAGTGTGAACAAGCAGTGTTGTGAATTTGGGCCATTTTCTGGTTTAGCCATTTTTGCACATTGTTGCATTTTTTATTTTGTTTTTGTACCATTTTACTTTGATACATTTTCACTGTATATATTTTTACACTTATTTGCACCTTAAATAAATGCCATATTGGAATCCACTTCATCACTTGTCTGGCACATCATTTTTGCCTCTGACCACTGGGCCACTCTACAGGTTGGGCAGACTCTCATGAGTGGCCAATAAGCTTCTTCTCACCCTGAAAAATTGACGAACCATTTCCTACTCAGATTTGATCCTATTATTTTCTTCAGTAAACACCAAGTCTTATATCCCAAATGCAAATGCTTTCCTACACTTATAAAATAAGATAGCAGAGACCGAACAGTCAGCAATTAATTTAGTCTATTACAATTGTTTATGTTCAGATGATACTCTTGTTCTTATTTTGGCAAGCTTCACATTGATTTTCTGCCAAAATAGGCCATTGCAATACAAGACAGGGAATCGATGAGAAATGTCAGAGGTCATTAAGTTTGTCACCCCTCTTCGATTCTATATCAATGAGTGTCAGAGACCTCTGACAGAAGAATGAGAAGGATTTCAGCAAAAACACTCAGTAGCTGCAACAATTCCTACGAAAAAATTGTGGTTTCAAGTCAGCTAGTGGTCCGCCATTGTAAAAGGGATAATTCACCCAAAATGAATATTCTTTCATAATTCACTCACCCTCATGTTGTTCCAAATCTGTTTGACTTTCTCAAACCAAAACCAAGTGTGTCAATACTTCTAATATTTTGATTCATATTGAAATCTTCTCTATATTGGTATTCAGATCTTGTTGGAGTCAAGCAAACCAACAGACGAGGATCTGCTTTTATGGTTGAAAGAAAATGTGAAGCGGTACAAGAAACTCAGAAGCTTATCAGACCAGTGTATGTGCGAGAAATCTCTGAACACCGCCAGAGCGCATTTTATAAAAAGCCAACTTTCACCACTTTTTTTTCCAAATTATAACATGTAAATTGATAAAAATGTGAAAGACTTAGAGTTTATATATGTGCATTAACCTTATGCCGTCAGTATTGGTTTCTATGTAAGCTCTGGGTGAGTGCAATTTTTTTTTATTTATTTTTTTATTACAAGTGTTGCACAATATATTGGCGGCCAGTATATTATTGGCCGATAACTGGGAAAATCTAAATATCACGGAAATATTTTTGCAGATAATTTGTTATTAATTAGAGTCAATTTCTAGTGACTCGGGCAGCCTCAAGTGACATTGAACATGCACACACACACACACACAGAGTGTGGGACAGAGAGAGCCAGGTTTGTGTTGCAAGCCAAGCTCATGTAGTTATCTTATTTTGAAACCGTTTTGGTAACGTTTGTGAATAAAACAAAATACTGTATAAACGTGTTATTTTTAACTTACATTTTAATTAAAAGTAATCGATTACTCCTTTTTTGTTGGTTAGAATACTCATCAAAATAACTTGAAAATGCCAGTTCTCTAGTCTGGAACAACCTGACGGTGAGTTAATGATGACAAAATGTTCATTTTTGGGAGAACTCTCTCTTTAAGATGCAAAAGCTGAGCTGTGTCAGTTGCTTGACATGCATACAAAAGGCATTTTGCAAGCCACATGTCACAAGTTCCTTTTGGGTGGTGTAACCCAAGGAGATTGTAAAAGTCTTTGAAGTTTAAAATAAATTTGATTCATCAGAGCACATAAGGGTCCCTTCAGCCCTTGTTCTCAGACCCTTGAAAAGAGGTGGCAGTGTGACCAGCTGAGTGTGATGAAACAGATAGTGACAGCTCTGAAGATAACACACTGTCGGCAGTAGGACGGAGACTTAGGCTGGGAATGTAACCTCTATGGTTCTTAGTTCACTCCTAGTTCAAACAAATGACATTCCGAGGGATGAAAATTTTTTGCTAAGGTGCCTGTAAGGACAGCAACCTCAACATCTGACCCTTCCATGTCATTGCCTCAAGCTGTCAGATCTAGTCCATTTTTCAACTGTCATGTATAGTAAGTGCCAGGATAATTTGGATAAAAACAAAAAGCTCGATGACTAAGTACTAAACACTTGTGCTTCACTGTTGAACTCCTTTGTTGAATAAAATGAGGTATATAATACCTGGAGAGCTATCTGTTGTTAGCTATTCATATCAATGTCATGTTTTTAAGAGCCCTTCAAAAATATACTATAATATAATCAAATATTTGTGAGATATACACAGGTGGCCAAAAGTTTGGAATAATGTACAGATTTAGCTGTTTTGGAAGGAAATTGGTACTTTAATTCACCAAAGTGTCATTCAACTGATCACAAAGTATAGTCAGGACATTACTGATGTAAAAAAACAGCACCATCACTATTTGAAAAAAGTTATTTTTGATCAAATCTATATAGGCCCCATTTCCAGCAGCCATCACTCCAACACCTTATCCTTGAGTAATCATGCTAAATTGGTACTAGAAAATCACTTGCCATTATGTCAAACACAGCTGAAAGCTATTTGGTTCATTATATTAAGCTTAACATTGTCTTTGTGTTTGTTTTTGAGTTGCCACAGTATGCAATGTACTGGCATGTCTTAAGGTCAATATTAGGTCAAAAATGGCAACAAAAAAAAAAGAAAGAGTTTTCTCTAGAAATCCATCAGTCAATCATTGTTTTGAGGAATGAAGGCTATACAATGCTTTAAATTGCCAAAAGACTGAAGATTTCATACAAAGGTGTACACTACAGTCTAAAAAGACAAAGGACAACTTGCTCTAATAAGGACAGAAAGAGATGTGGAAGGCCAGATGTACAACTAAACAAGAGCATAAGTACATCAGAGTCTCTAGTTTGAGAAATAGACACCTCACATGTCCTCAGCTGACAGCTTCATTGAATTCTACCCGCTCAACACCAGTTTCATGTACAACAGTAAAGAGAAGACTCAGGGGTGCAGGCATTATGGGAAGAATTGCAAAGATAAAGCCACTTTTGAAACAGAAGCAAAAAAAATAGTTTAGAGTGGGCAAAGAAACACAGACATTGGACAACAGATAATTGGAAAAGAGTGTTATGGATCTTAACCCCATTGAGCTTTTGTGGGATCAGCTAGACTGTAAGGTGCGTGAGAAGTGACCAACAAGACAGCCGCATCTATGGCAAGCGCTACAGGAAGCGTGAGGTGAAATGTCACCTGAGTTCCTGGACAAACTGACAGCTAGAATGCCAAGGATCTGCAAAGCTGTCATTGCTGCACATGGAGGATTTTTTGATGAGAACTCTTTGAAGTAGTTTAATAAGTTCTGAAAAAAAATTCAAATTGTAATAGTAATTTTTCACGTTATTAATGTCCTGACTATACATTGTGATCAGTTGAATGCCACTTTGGTGAATAAAAGTACCTATTTCTTTCCATAAGAGAAAAATCTGTACATTATTCCAAACATTTGGCCACCAGTGTAGGTTGCTTACAAAAAACAAAACAAAAAACAATACTTTTGAATGGCCATCAATGGAGAAATATGCCTGGAAGGTGTAGTTACGGCATCTACCAGGACTATCTGGACCATCCTAACCAGCCAAACCTTGACCCCTTATTTGAACCATGAGGTTGGTTTCTTCTCAGGGACTCTAAACCCATAGCAGGGCTTCTGAGTACAGAGAAAATATGATTCCTATGTTTCAGATATTGAACTATGAGAGGAGGTCTGCTCCTGAATTCCTGGGAATATCAGTGAGCCAACAAAACAAATCAGCCTGCCAGTCATTTTTAATGAACTGCTCTCCCTTGATTTTTTTCTATTTCCTTCTTTTTCAGTCTTTCTATTCTCCCCAGGTGATACGGTGTCTTCAAAGTGCAGCAAAGCCACATCATAACTTTCATACAAACCTGTCAAGAGACTAAAGCTGTGAAAAAAGAGCTAACCTCTATCTATCTCAGCAACCAGCAGGCCTCCCGTTCCAAACTGATATATCTACACATCAATACTTACAATGCAGTATGATTTTTATATAGCTGAACAAGATTTGGACCATTTGCTACATTCCTTGGGATAGCGGCACAGTCACCAGATAGTTACAGTTCATGAATAATTCACCTGCCACTGCATTTTTACCTGGCCCTCACACAGCATGTTTCTTCGATTACAATAAAATACCCTTAATTCCATTTATACAATGGGGCTGTTTATTGCTTTATTCTGATTGGTTGACAGATGTTCTAAGGTGTGCAATTATTTTTCAGTAAATGCACGAGCATGGCTATGAAGTAGTTCCAGGTCTTGACCGCATAACGATTCTATCTCACTTCACCAAATTAAGTTATTTCAAAAGAGCAGTACAGGCTACCACAGCAAAATAACCAAATAAAACAGACATTGACTAAGTACATCAGATGAGAATGACAAATGACTATAATATCCTAAATTTATTTTAATATGTGTGGAACTCTCGTGGGGCACTCTCGCACTCCCACTCTCTCTCTTTTACTCTCACCCACCAACACACACACGCACAAACATACATACACGCACACACATAGACACTCGCAGGCAACACGCAGAGCTTTAATGTAAAGCCCAAAATATCCACAGTTTTCCTGACCAACCACTGGGTGGCACCATGATGATTCTATTGTCTATTTCTGGTTTCAAGACACCAAGTAAAAACTGCCAAAACAAGTGATCCAGAGGAGAACAACAACCATTTAAGTGTTATTTGCAGCAAAAAGGAATTTCAGGCTCAACTTGCGCCATTGTTGCGCCTGTCATAACAACCTAGAATAATTAATTATATCAACGTAACTAACCTCGGATCATCGCTTCATGATATCCACACACTAAAGTAAGGCACTGTCTATACAAAAAATGGTCATCTCGACCCTGTGAAGTATTGGCACTCTACGGCCAATTTATTTTGGACAATTTTTACAAAAGTAATACCTTCAAATGTACATTACCCACTAAGAATATATGCTGATGCAAGTGAAAACACTGGAGACCAGAAATTGAAAACAGTCGAATCGTGGAACACTTCCATGTTCAGGAAAGGTTGGATACTTCGGTCAGACAGGACGCGTGACACAAATCTCTTCATCAGCAGAGTGCTCGAGCACTGAACGCACACAGCCCAATTTTTCTAAACACGCGTGGGTCCACAAAGTGTCAACACTCACATTTGAGCCATTGCTATCACGAAGAAACACTAGAATTAGATGTAATCGCTGCTAAACATCAGGAGATGAAGGTAAAAACAACAACAGTGGATGTGCAAGTCAAGAGCACTTGTGTGAGGTCTGGAGCCTACCTGCATTTGTATAACTCGAGTCTGAAGGAATATGAAGACATCTTTATGGGTCTAATCTCCTGAAGAGGAAGTCCAGTGTCTCATAGCAGTCGTAGCGTGCATGCATCAATCACCTGTGTATGCACGCACAGTTATATGGAGCATACTTTGACAGGCTCGCGTTCGACTGTACGCAGCTGCGGAGCGTTTTTGTCAAAATAGAAGTATACCTAGGGCATTAATGTCAACACGTGACTTAAGAAAAAAGTTTAGCAACTGAAAAGCTCCATACAAGAATGGTGATGTGACCACCCTGCTGCTAAGAAGTGAAGTTAAACTAACAGCTTTGTGATTTGAAGTGATGTTACAGCTGACGAGAGCTGAGACAGATGCAGGTAAAGATGTCTTGAGGTGTGGTAACTGTGGTATAAGCAGAATAATTGACCCCAGCCAGTTGAATTATTGAAAAATATGGATGTGGAATATGAGAAATAAAGCAAGGGTGAAGTGCCTCTTGAAGAGGATATCAGGTACCAAGAAAAAACTGATTCCAAAGCAATTGGATGATCTTCAAGCTGCGTGAGACAAAAAATGAAGGCTTGAACAAAGCCCATTAAGATAAGTGGTAAATGCTTTGTGGATTAACACAATTATCAGCGTGGCCTACCCGTGTGAGCAGCACAGTTGGCATTGTGGGATGACTGATGTGCTGACACAGAGTGTTAAGAGGTACAAATGAGTGTGTGGGATTTTTATAGGTGAAAAGCTTTGTTTTGTACTGATTCTGGGCCATACCTTCACTGGCAGTATATGTACCAAAGCAATTAAGAGCTAAAAGCAAGACTGAATGTGTGCTAGTTTTCTTGGCCTACCGCAAAGGCAATTATGCTCGGATCGTAATATGTAAGAACAGGTACTGCTACAGTCCCTTTCCATATTCTCTAATGACAAACCTAACAAATAAAAGCATTAATTTTTTTCTCATTTTAAATGGGCCTTTCCTTTTATAATGATGATGTATTAGATGTGAGCTAACAAATATAAAATTTTACGATGCAGTATCATCCTTTGAAGGTACTGTATATCAATCTCTGCGCTACTACAGGATATACAGAGGGGTCTAAAATTCCGAGACCTCATTAATCTGGGATTCAAAATCTAATTCAAACCTGGAAATAGACAGTTGTAGGATTTTAAAAAATTAAGACATAGAAATGTTGCCAAGTACAATAAAAAAAATATATATTCAAGATTATGCACTATTTCTAGGTCACAAATTAAATAAGCAAATCTGTGATTGATCATGTTAACTCTTTTGTACAAAAGGTCAGATTTCCTTGCTTCCACTGAAGCACACAAGATGCCCTTTTGAACATACTGGGATAACACGGATCATCAGGTTTTGCACAAACTTGTGGAATCCACGCCAGCTCGAGTGCATTCTGTCATTAAAGCAAAAGGGCACCATACAAAATACTATGAAATTCTGAATGTCAGTGAAAAAATTATTATGCTGATAGGATCATTTGAATTTAATAAAATATATAAAATTAAAGTATCATTTTCAATAGCACTTGTAGACTTCTGGACCCCACTGTATGTATGTTTATTTTGGGCGAACCAGAAACATTCCTTACACTTGCTCCACCTCAGTGTTATTTCCACGATAACAGGAATGGAGAATCTTCTGGCCCTCTTCGTCACATAAGTGTTTTTGAAGAAAACAAGCAGCCTGCTCAGCTCTTTCCAGCAGAGCTTTGTCCCCTAGTACAGCTCCAACTTGTGCAAACCCAGACAACATAAGCCCTGACCAACAAAACAAATGGGAGCAGACACAGATTACAGACTAAGTTTTGGAAAACCTAACTAAAAGAAATTGGAAAATAAGTTGTCATGCTGAAGCCCAAAACAGGGACGTCGCTAGGCCTATTTTAGGGGGGCTTTAGCCAGATAACGTAACATCATGCACATATCTTTTCATACTCAATTGCTTTCATTCAGTAGGCCATTGCAAAACAATTATCAGTAGGTCATGTGTAGAAAAGGTGACAGTGTTGATCACAATGTCATTGTATTATGTAATTAAGATTTTGCCAGTTCAAACAAATTAAAACTTAAACTGATTAATCACCTATTAAGCCTTGAGTTACTGTAAATATGAGTTTAATAACAATACATGTCAAAACACAGCAAACAAGAATGAGGGAAAGAAGCTGGAGGCTGACAGGGCTGAGGGAGCATATATGATGAAGAAAGCGCAAACAAAGGAAAATGGGAGATTTTGTGGTGGAGACAGAATTTTAGGTACAGAATTGTCATGTTCCCAAACAATGAAAACAGAGTTGTTGCTCACCTAGGATGGTTTGTGAGCTTGACCAGCGATTCTCGACTGTAGATGCAGGTCTGCTCAGAGACACGCAGGCATGCAGCCCCAACTCAAAAGACTTCCTAGATACATCATGCTTAACTGAGTTTGCCAAGCACTACGGTACTGATGTTAAAACAGAAGAGAAGTTGGTGGCCAGAAACTTTCTTGCCCAGAAAAGAGAGGCTGGATGTCCTCCCAAAGATATGCTTACTGTGCATAACCTCCTGGATAATGATATGTTTCCTTCATTCAGGTTGCCCTCACAATTCCTGTGAGCAGCTGCTCCTGTGAAAGGTCCTTTAGTGCACTGCGCCAGCTGCACTCCTGGTTGCATAAGACAATGGGTCAGAAAAGGTTTGCAAGCCTTGCAGCCATGTCCATTGAGGGTGAAGTGCTTGGGCCACTAAGCCACAAAATAGTGTTATTGACCACTTTGCCACCTTTAAAAATAGGAGGTACACTTTAAAGCGTCCACCCACAAAATAAGCATTAAAAGAGAGAAGCAGGAGGAGCAGTTCTGTAAGGTTGTAATATTTGTTTGGGATCTTACTTTTTTATCAGATATTATCCCTAATTATTTTTCCGTTTTTTATTTTATTTAGCTCATTAGTTGAAATTAGTTTTGCTCCATTGTGGATGATACTGTTTAAGATGTCCCATGTGTCTGAATTATTGGGTTAATTTTGAGCAACAATTAACAAAAGGGTGAAACTTAAATAAAGATTTTTTTTCTAATGGTATAATATGACCTGCATGTCTTGCATGACCTCTCTCTCTCTCTCTCTCTCTCTCAGTATAAAATCCAAAAAGTATTTTGGCTACATAGTACAGCCATTTTTGTGCCTTTTGTTGGTGTTGGATGGATGCGGACAGAGTGGACTTTAATTTCTTTATTTGGATAGAATTTAAGTAAGTCATATTAGATCAGTGTCTAACACAAACTATGAAACAGGTATACTTTTTGGTAACCTTATTTCGATGTATTTTTAGAGTAACAATGGGTGTAAAATCTATGATGAAAATACGTTTTGGGGGCTTTACAAAAATATACTTATTCCCAGACCCCCCTAAAAGAAGCTTTGCCCCCCTATCCATGAATCTCTAGTGACGTCCTTGGCCCAAAGTAAAAATTTCTCTCTGTGGTTGTTTAAGGAAAAGTAGTTATGCAAAATAAGAGCAAATGAAGGAAAATGTCACTCAAAAATGAAAGTTCTGTCATTATTTCTCACCTTCTTGTCATCCAAAATCCATACGCTGTTGATGTCCGTTAAGGTCCAGAAATACAAAATTTAAAAAAAACAATAAATGTAGTCCATTCAACTTGTGTGCTAATTTGCATGTCTTCTGAAGCCATATGCTAGCTTTGAGTGATAAACAGAACAAAATTTAAGTAATTACTCACCAATACTCTTCCCCTCCAGCTGTAAATTTGAAAACCAAATGGTTGTATAGGCTACTTTCACTGTGCTTTTTGTTTTGTTTTTTGTTTTTATTTTTGTAGCTTAACAGACGGGGTCAATTATGAACTGTCATTGTTTGAAAAAGTCCTAGATAAAGAATCTTTAAAATATGTTATCATTTTATCCACAGAAGAAAGGAAGTTAAATAGGTTTAGAATGACTTGAGGGATAAATATTAATTTCAGATGAACTATTCCTTTAAGAACCAAAGTTGTGCATATTAAAAACTTTTGGGAAGAGTTCTGTCTGTGTGTCCCTTAGATACTTGAAATACCCCTTAAAGGGATAGTTCACCCAAAAATGAAAAATCTCTCATCATTTACTCACCCTCATGCCATCCCAGATGTGTATTCACTTTCATTGTATGGACCTACAGAGTGGAGATATTCTTCCAAAAATCTTCGTTTGTATTCTGCAGAAGAAAGAATTCATACACATCTGGGATGGCATGAGGGTGAGTAAATGATGAGAATTTTCATTTATGGGTGAACTATTCTTTTAACTAGACCTAAAAACAATTTGAAAAGGTGCAATAGGTGCCACCCAAGACAGAGAAGCTTTGAAATGAGACAGAGTGAGACTATAGGATCTAAAATACAGTGTGTTCAGAAAGCTGGAAATCACAAACAATTGTCTTGTTAGAGCTCTGTGCGCCCATATCCCAGACATGTCTCACAGCTGCATGAGCTGACCTATCAGCTTTGATTAATGCGAAAGGTTACTCTGCACGTAGAACTTTCCAGTTGATATGAATTAAGAATGTAATGGAGCTTAGCTCTGGAAGGAACAGTTTCATTAAACAATGTCTCAGGCTTTCTTTAATTAAGATATCAGCTCATTAGTCACTTTTCTGTGAGAGCTTTTGTCAGCACGAGCTCTAAAGGGCCTTGGCACCCTGTGAAGGCTTTGATATCTTTTCATTAAAGACAGCGAGGGCAAAGACCACAACCCAGATGTCCCCTCTATGGGCTTTACAAGGCCTGGCACAACTTCTAAACAGCTGATGAAAGAACTTTATTTTGTATTATAGTGTTGCTGCTATTAAAGAAAACCCAGTCCAAAAAAAGGTTGTCGAACACTGAACCTTGTTCCCTAAATGTAATCAATAAACTCGTAAAGTGCAAGCATATGACAGTGGTATAGCCTCAGGGGCTGCATGCATTGAAAATTTTCTTCATGCCTCAGCCATTCATTGATTAATGGATGGCTGTTTCCATTACAAAACACACTATGAGAAACAATTAACTCTAATTAGAGTTCAGTGCTCTCGGATCTCCAGCAGTATACTACTGGCTGACAGATAACTTTCCTCCAATGAGGACACAAAAATCTTACCATTCAAGGAGGCCAGCATTTTGGTGTCATGGTGAGGAGGTGGGCGAGCGCTCCGCACCTCAGCCAGTTTGGCCCAGGCATCGGTCAACAGCTCGGACAGCCAGTCTATGCTGATGCCAAAGTGAGCAGCGGTGAGCTCCAATGAGTAATGAACAATCAGCAAATTTTGCCCCTGCAGCTCTCTGTGGGAGTCCTACAGGAACATAAAGAGCAACAAAAATCAATGATCAGCCAAACAAATCGAGAAGCCTGCTTTAAAAAATGAACATACATCATACAATCTGCTTTGTTCGCAAATGAGGTGTTGCAATGTGTACATTAAATGCTTTAATATTAACTTTCCAAACCTGTGCAGGGTCCACGTTGCCTTGCTCTTTCACACCATAATGATGCATGAATATATCTGCCTGTGTTGCGCCTCCTGTGGCGCCTTGCACAATGTCAGGAAGCAGCTCTCTGATCTCTCCTGCTGTCCACACACAAAACGCTCCCTCTCTCTTCTCAGTGTGCTCTGTCATGGGGAAGGAAATCTGCATCCTCAGTGCAATAGAACCCACTAGACGCAGAGGGCAGCACACTGCACAAAATCAAATGTTTTATGTATTTTTTTGCCAGTTGTAGGCTGTTTGCAATGGTACATTGTGGTTTCTTGTGGGAATCATTACTTCTTGGCCACCAGTACCCCAGTCAACATTACAAATAAGTTACCGTATGCACACATTTCAGCACACAGTAGATATCTGGATGCTTTTCCAGGCCTGGAAATCACAATTTTAAAATTCCCTGATATTTCTAGGTTTTCCATTACTGTTGGAACTCTGCTTAAACAAGGGATATTTTCCTCTGGATTGAGTGGAAATTTTACAGCAATGTACAGGACTATGACCTCTAATGTAACTATCAGACAAAGAAAAAAAAATGTTTGCACATTGTTGGTACCAGGGTTGCTGTGGAGTTTATTAAATCAAATGTAAGTCTTTTTAAGACCCTTTTCAAGACCTGAACAAATAAAATGAATACTGTATCCCCATACCAAAACAAACCCACACAATCTCAAAATAAATAATGTATCACAGACTCTTACTTAAACAGGCAGGGGCACACATTCAACATGGCCTTAACATTGCTTATCAGCAAAACAGGGTAGGATATATGCAAGTTTAAAATATTCAAGACATGTTTTCCACATATGTCACATTAAAATTGGTTTATGTACCATTACATAAATAAATACAAATTAGAGGTCAGCAGATATTGGATTTTGCTGAAACGACAATGTGTTGAAAGGCAATTAATCTGCCAATAGTTTTTAAAATTGGTAGCCTATATTAAATGTTCTTAGTCTTTCCTCCCTGTGATGGGGAGGGCCAGACAGATGCTACAAGTGTCCAAACTGAATTAAATTCCAGATGCAGATGGTGCAACCAAAATACCCCTAACCAGGGGAAAACATATTTTATTCATAGCGCAGAACTTTTAACTTTAAAGGCTGAAATACACCAGACACTGTTATTTTGAAATGTAAGCGCTTCACTGCTTCCAGCTGCTCATTCAAACAGATAAGGGAAACAAAATTTGCTCTCCTACAATAATCTACAATGTATTACAATATAAACAATTAAAAGTAAACATTGTCATATTTCATCAACACTAAATCTTCATCATCAACAGCTGATCATTAGTAATTGAGGGTCATAAATTTCCGATATGGCTTAATGACTGCAAACTTTTCTGCAACAGCTGGAAACACTCACAAGCCCCCACGTGCTTGGAGAAAATACAACAGTGAACGCAAAGTGGACGCACCGCAGGCATTTATTTTATTAAATCGTATTCTTTTGAAGTTTGATAATCACATTAGGTCATATCATGATTCCTGTCTTTCCACCCCGAAAATTTAAGACCTCTTTAAATTATAATTAAGACTTTTGTTGTATCATTTAAGATATTAAATAATTTTATGACCTTAAATTTTGGAAAACTGAATTCAAGACATTTTAAGGATCCGCGGGAACCCTGGGTACCTAATCACTCCATAAATATTCACAAATATGAAATTCCCAATTTGAAGGGGTTTTAATTGTGCGTGTTGTTCATCATTACAAGATGGCTGCCACCATGTGCTGGTGCACGGAAATGGGTTGACCTCAAAAAGGGTTCCGACCTGGGCGATTTTTTCAGTGCTTTTGTGGGTTGGTGCTGATTCAGCATGACTGATGCCAAAAGTGTTTCTAATAAGGGAAAAAAATGGCTCACCTTGTCGCTTAGGTCTCTGGAGACGTAAAGCAACACATCAGGAGCCACATCTGCAAAAAGGCATTCTCCAGACACCTGCAGACATCAGCAGCCATAATAACACCCCACCGATTAGAATACGTCAGTTGCTCCATTAGACAATTCTTAAAGTATCATGATTTATGAAAGCACACTGTGACAATAATAAATGAGGCTTAAGATATAGAAATATAGAATACTAGAATATATATATATATATATACATACACACTGTATTATATATATATATATATATATATGTATATATACACACACACACACACACACACACACACACACATATCTCTATCTGTGGCTTGACGTTTATTAAACCCAAACAGCATTAACATATATTATTATAATACCATAATATGCACAAACACACATACTGTAAGCCCACATACACATTCCCACCTGGTAGGCAGTGATGTAAGCCACAGAAAGCTGTCCTTGATCATACAACATCTTCTCAAAATGAGGAGCATGCCATGAAGTGTTGTAATGTTGGCGGTCCCCAGAATAAATTTAAATAATTCAATTAAATTCTAACTGAATGAAAATAATTGGGCGCCAGACAGGACTAGGCCTGTCGAGAAAAAAAAAATTCCCCCAAATAGCCCACAAAAAAAAAAAAAAAAAAAAGTACAAAATAAAGAATGCTGTTCTGTGACCCAAAAAGAAAAAAAGAAAAAATAAAAAATAAAATAAAAAAAAAAACAGCAAAACCAGCTAGTGTCTAAATGTCAATACATTTACACAGAAAAAAAAAAAAAAAAAAAAAACAATTCAGATGCGAAAATATTGTTTCAAAAATAAACAGTTCACTCACTCACTCACTCTGGTAAGCATTTTGGTGTCAAGGTGAGCGAGCTCTCCGCACCTCAACCAGTTTGGCCCAGGCATCGGTCAAAAGCTTGGACAGCCAAGTCTATGCTTATGCCAAAGTGAGCTGCGGTGAGCTCCACTGAGTAATGCACAATCAGCAAATTTTGCCCCTGCAGCAATCCGTAGGAGTCCTACAGGAACATAGAGAGCAACAAAAAGTGTTCTCCACTTTGGCAGCAAGGCTGGCAATCAGGCTTTCGTGATGTGAAGTTGTTTTCAGACCTTGGGTGAGTTCATCAACTGCTTTCTCTTGTTTTTGCATGAAATCCAACAATGTATCCCAATTCCCTTGGACCTGTAGAGTAAGTTGTTGACTTTCCTTCCAGGAGTTAGTATTATGCCAGGCAAGTCGTGCTGTGCCCCTGAAGATGGAGGTGAATGTGAGTGGCCATGTTTCAATGTTATGCTTGTACAGGCCAATGTAGTGTGTAAAAATGTAGAGTAAAATGTCAGTAAATGTATGAATTGCAGTGTGTGAACAATCGTGGAATACAAACAAAATACAATATCTTACAAAAGCTATTTTTATTTCAACCACAAATAGTTCAAATTCCACATGTGTCTGTCCCACCAGGTATTCAAGTAAGGTCACACTTCAGCAATTATATAAATGATTGTTACCAGACAGTTAACACACCTCAAATCACAACATTTTGATTACAACATTAAACAAATTCACAAACGTACAAGTTGACAAGATTGTGTTGTTTTTACAAAGTCCAGGTTCCCAAAACACCAAATTCCCACACAGAAAATCACAGTTGCACAATTTCTCAACACAGTTTAGGTGCCAACAATCACCAAGTTTAAAGTTTCAAGATTAGTCTCCTTTTACAGGTTAAGTAATTAAGGATTCACAATTTCAAAAACACAATTCCACAATATTATTAACACTTTCTCCACACAAAACAAATCTTTTTTGGTTTTATCAAGTCAAAAACACAGAAATTGTCACAATTTCACAATCTTGTGGTTTCAGCTATTCAACAACATTCACAAAAACACGTCAAAAGTTCAGCTCAGGTCAGACAAGAAATTAAAAAGTTCAAGGTTTAAATATTCAAGTCCCTGTTTGCATGCCACTCTGTAACGGTGGCGGCCCCCAGAATAAATGTAAATAAATAATTCAATAAATAACTGAATGAAAATGATCGGCGCCAGACAGAAAAATGCCCCAAATAGCTTAAAAAACAAAACCAAAAAAAAAAACACAAGAAACACACACAAGTGTGGCAGCGGGG
The DNA here is from genome assembly GCF_019703515.2 of Myxocyprinus asiaticus. Classification (NCBI taxonomy): domain Eukaryota; kingdom Metazoa; phylum Chordata; class Actinopteri; order Cypriniformes; family Catostomidae; genus Myxocyprinus; species Myxocyprinus asiaticus. The sequence goes on along the minus strand of NC_059375.1, from coordinate 27,658,075 downwards.
GCATGGTCAAGCGTCCGTCCGGAGAGGAAGCGGTAAGGGCACATGCACCTGAGCTAGATTGTGTCTAACATCCGTCTCTAATTCCAGTGAGCAGAGAGTGATAGAGCCTGGCACAAGGAAGTCCATGGTGTCTGAGAAGCTGAGTTTGAGTGTTCGTATCAGTGAAGCTAATGAGTTTGTGAAACAATGTACCTGTGAAGCTAATGAGTTTTGTGAAGCTGTAAGCGCTGAAGCTGCCAAATTAAAAATCGTACCTGCGCCAGGAGAAGCCAGTTTCCCCTGTGTCCTTGTATTCTGCTGTGGACCCTTCTACAAACAGCAACAGCAAAACAAGAAAGTGTCTAAATGTCAATAAATTTACACAGACAAAAAAAAAAAAAAAAAAAAAAAAGAATGCGGAATACACGCAGCTTTTTCACCGGTAAGAGCACACAGTGAATCCAGCGAACGAGGCAGCATCTGCCGTTCAGGCAGCGTGTGTCCCACTCTTAGGCAACCCTGTGCTTCTCTCTCCTTCTCCACCTTATATCCCTTTCCCTCCATTTCCATTTAATTGTTCCTGTCTTCCCATTTGGTTGTGGCAATGTCAAAGGGCTGTTATGGATTTTTCCATATCGTCACAGTGTCTGTTGAGTATGTATGAAAACCCTGAAAGAAAAGGATTGAGAATCATAAATAAGACAGGTTCTGAATACGCAGTTTCTGTTAGTGCCTGCATGTCACCTGTGCCACATGGTCATGAATGCCCCCTAGTGCCATCATTCCGAGAGTGTGAAGGACCATCTGCAGCACTTCTGCTCCCTCAGAGGTGGCACGATTTACTGCCCAAAATGACATCAGGAAGATTAGGCTCACTGTAGCAAAGAAAACGCAGAGCCATTCTTCATGCAGACCAGTATTTGACTGGTAATTCACTCACAAACAGGTGGTCAACAGGATATTGTGTTGACAGTTTTCCTTACGTAGATTTAATATCTCTGAGCCTCTGTCATATTTAAAAATGTATAACAAACAGTAAATTCTGTACAAGTTGCATTGATAAATCCTTTGATTTAATTTCAGTATTTGTTTACCTGGTGAAGGGAACTTTGGTGCCTTTAGAAAGCCTCCATGTTCCTCCTCATAAGAGAGAGCCAGCAGTTGGAAACATCTGTTGGCAACATCTGGACCGGATGGAGGAGTTTCTCCAGGGCTTCCTGTACCCTCTCTCCACTGGACTCCAGAGTTTCTGTTACTCTGCCACTTAAACACACAATATATACACATGTATGCATTTGGCATATGTTTTTATCTAAAAGATCTGCTGGCATTCAATCCAATGTAAATATTTGATCAGTTAAAGGTGCACTCAACTTTTGTCTTTGTGTCATCTTGGACTTACACCGGCACCTAGCGGCTTGGATGCAGCATCATTTAAAATCAAAAGTTTCTAATTTCAGATGCCATTGTAGAAATTACTATTCACAGTCAGCCATGATTACTTTAATCAATGAGTGAAAGTGTCAATAACAGGATGGTTACTGAAATTAAGCGAGAAGTATTCAGCTGGTCATGTGATTCTAACATGGCAGCCCTCATGTGTGGACCCTCTCCATGTAGAATAAAACAGCTTTTATAAGGTTACCGATATGACTGGAGTCTTTAATGTGAGTGGTCATGATTTCCTACATATATTGCAAAAAAAATTTAAAACATCAAGATACATTGCTAAAAACCAAACTATAAACAATAAAATGTAAAAAAAAAAAAAAAAAAAACCTGCTTTGCTAATGCTGAACTAAATATAGACAATATGAAAACAGTTATAGCTGCCTTGACATAATTTAAAACAAGTGGTTTTATCCTTATTGCAGCAAAGTACAAGAGAACTTTCTCTTTTTACACTGAAGGATCTTAGGGGAATAAAAAGACAGAAAAATAAGTCAGATGTTGCATTTGTCAAATATCAATGTAGTGGAGGGCAAGGTGTATCTAATAAAGTTCAAAATATGATACTGTTTAAAATTCAATCTCAGCTCAAACAGCTGTTGCGCTGTTCTTAATTGTTCTATAATTCGTAAAAGCACAGTTTTCAGTCCAGGTCTACTTCCACTGTCTCTGGGTGGAAAGTAAGTGCCACCTATAAATGGCCAGAGATCTGGCATGAGCCGCACACTCACTGGCCAACCACCACCACCTTAAGTTGCCTTGGAAGAAAGCAATTAATTCAATGAATTGTTTTCATTATGCATGACCCTTTATAATTTACAGTATCGTCAACAATAAATTCTACAAGCCTGCACAAATGTAATGTAAACTTTGTCAATATCAGGCCTCTCCTCTCTGTCCACTTTTACCAGAATGAGCTTTATTGCCAAGTGTTCTCCTGAAGTCCACCATCATCTCCACTGTTTTGAGCTTGTTCATCTCAAAGCTGTTGTGACCGCCAGCCAGCTGATCAACCTCCCGTCTGTATGACCGTGGCGTCATCTGCAAACTTCAGGAGCTAGACAGTGGGGTCTTTTGCAGTTCAGTCATTCGTGTACAGGGAGAAGAGCAGTGGATAAAGAACGCATTCCTGAGGAGCACCAGTGCTAATAGTGAGGGTCCCGGATGCGAGTTTCCCAAGTCTCACTAACTACTGCATATCTGTCAGAAAGCTGGTGATCCGTTGACAGATTGGGGTGGGTATGGAGAGCTGGGTCAGTTTGGCTGAGAGAAGATCAGGCATGATGGTATTGAAGGCTGAACTGAAGTCCACAAATAGGATCTTTGCAGAAGTCCCAGGTTTGTCAAGCTGTTGCAGGATATAATGCCGTCCCATATTGACAACATCATCCACAGCCCTGTTATGCAGACAAAAATCCTCATCAAGATCTTCCCGATCACCTTATCTTCAAACGATTCCCTCTCCATCACGTGACACTAGTGACAGGTGGAATAACCCACTAAAACAAGTAAAAACACTGTAATATGTGTGCCAGGCCTGTGCGCCAAACAACACTAATACATTGACCAACCATCAGAGATGTTTACCATTAGGCTATGTTACCTGATAGAAAAATGGGTTTGTCCTCACTCTTTGCCTTATCAAAGGCTTCATGCCCCCATGGATACCAGTTTTTAAAAAAAAAAAAAAAAAAAAAAAAAAAAAAAAAAGGGGGTTTTAATAAAGGGCTAGTTCACCCAAAAATGAAAATTATCTCATTGTTTATTCACCCTTATGCCATTGTGGAAAATTAAATTTTTATTAATACTCATTATGCTTAGTTTCTTTTCTATTATTTCTTATTAACTGTAAATTGCTTTCTGTAAATGAACCAAACATGTTCAAATGCTTGGATAAATAGTTTCTCTTTTTGTAGCCAAGTTGACTGAAGTTTCTTTGCATGGCCATCTCTGGCAAGGTTATATTTAGCCAATCATTTAGTTGATTCTTTGTCTTTTGAAATATGAATATGCATGACTGTGTTGGATAAGTATTCTGTATTTTGGAACTAACCTTTGTACCTCTCTGAGGTACACTTGGTAGTAGGGGAGGCTACCCGGGATCGTGAATAAAGATTTTTGCTTAAACTTTACCACTGGAGTGGCCCGACTCATTTTACAGGTGAATTTCCACCACACCATCCCAAATGTGTATGACTTTCTTTTGCAGAACACAAAAAAAGATTTTTAGAAGAACATCTCAGATCTGTTGGTCCATACAATGCAAGTGAATGGTGACCAGATCTTTGAATTAAAAAAAAAAAAAAAAAAAAGCCCACTTAAAAGCAATCCATAAGACTCCAGTGGTTTAATCCATATTTTCAGTAGTGATATGATAAGTGTGGGTGAGACAGATCAGATAACAGATCAATATTTAAGTCCTTTTTACTATAAATCTTCACTTTCACATCTTGAAAGTGAAAGTGGAGATTTCTGATAAAATAATAATTTTGATCTTAAATATTGATTGTTTCTCACCCACACATATATTGCTTCTAAAGACATGGACTTAACCACTGGAGTCATATTGATTACTTTTATCTGGACTTTGTGATTTTTGGAGCTTCAAATGTCTGGTCACCATTCACTTGCATTGCAAGGACCAAAAGAGCAAAGATGTTCTTCTAAAAATCTTTGTGTTCTGTAGAAGAAAGAAAGTCATACAGATCTGGGATGGCATGAGGGTGAGTAAAGAAATTTACATTTTTTGGTGAACTAACCCTTTAAGAAAAACAATTACTTGCAAAATATACTACAGATCTGTTCACAATTTCAAGCAATCTGAAGTGCGCATGTGCTTCACAGCAAGCCTGAAAATCTCCTCACCAGTCCACAGGTTTGTGTGCATGCCACCCGCAGTAGGTAAGAAGACTCCTTACTCAGGTGATTAGTGTGTTTTGGAGTCTTTAATCTGCTTGGTCCATCACTCCCTGATACCATGCTAAAGCAGACCGCTCCAGAAGATCCACATCAAATACAGATGGGTGATCAGTGAATGTACAGTGCATCTGGAAAGTATTCACAGCGCTTCACTTTTTCCACATTGTGTTATGTTATAGCCTTATTCCAAAATGGATTAAATTCATTATCCTCAAAATTCTACAAACAATACCCCATAATGACAACATGAAAGAAGTTTGTTTGAAAAAAAAAATAAATAAATAAAAAAAAAATTTCTCTCCCTCTCATCTCTCTCTCTCTATCTCACATGTACAGAAGTATTCACAGCCTTTGCCCAATACTTTGTTGAAGCACCTTTGGCACCAATTACAGCCTCAAGTCATTTTGAGTATGATGCTACAAGCTTGGCACACCTATTTTGGGCAGTTTCTCCCATTCTTCTTTGCAGGATCTCTCAAGCTCCATCAGGTTGGATGGGGAGCGTCGGTACACAGCCATTTTTAGATCTCTCCAGAGATGTTCAATCGGGTTCAAGTCTGGGCTCTGGCTGGGCCACTCAAGGACATTCACAGAGTTGTCCCAGAGCCACTCCTTTGTTATCTTGGCTGTGTGTTTAGGGTCGTTGACCTGTTGGAAGATGAACCGTCGCCTCAGTCTGAGGTCCAGAGCGCTCTGGAGCAGGTTTTCATCAAGGATGTCTCTGTACATTGCTGCATTCATCTTTCCCTCGATCCTGACTAGTTTCCCAGTTCCTGCCGCTGAAAAACATCCCCACAGCATGATGCTGCCACCACCATGCTTCACTGTAGGGATGGTACTGGCCAGGTGATGAGCGGTGCCTGGTTTCCTCCAGACATGATGCTTCCCATTCAGGCCAAAGAGTTCAATCTTTGTTTCATCAGACCAGATAATTGTTTCTCATGGTCTGAGAGTCCTTCAGGCGGGCTGTCATGCGCCTTTTGAGGAGTGGCTTCCGTCTGGCCACTCTACCATACAGGCCTCATTGGTGGAGTACTGCAGAGATGGTTGTTCTTCTGGAAGGTTCTCCTCTCTCCACAAAGAAACGCTGGAGCTCTTTCAGAGTGACCATCGGGTTCTTGGTCACCTCCCTGACTTCTCCCCCGATCGCTCAGTTTGGCTGGGCAACCAGCTCTAGGAAGAGTCCTGGTAGTTCCAAACTTCTTCCCTTTACAGATGATGGAGGCCACTATGCTCATTGGGACCTTCAGTGCTGCAGACATTTTTCTGTACCCTTCCCCATATCTGTGTCTCAATACAATCCTGTCTTAGAGGTCTACAGACAATTCCTTGGACTTCATAGCTTGGTTTGTGCTCTGACATGCACTGTTAACTGTGGGACCTTATATAGACAGGTGTGTGCCTTTCCAAATCATGTCCAATCAACTGAATTTACCACAGGTGGACTCCAATCAAGTTGTAGAAACATCTCAAGGATGATCAGTGGAAACAGGGTGCACCTGAGCTCAATTTTGAGTGTCATGGCAAAGGCTGTGAATACTTATGTACATGTGATTTATTTTAATTTTTTTAATAAATTTGCAAAGATTTCAAACAAACTTCTTTCACGCTGTTATTATGGGGTATTGTTTGTAGAATTTTGAGGAAAAGAATGAATTTAATCCATTTTGGAATAAGGCTGTAACATAACAAAATGTGGAAAAAGTTAAGCACTGTGAATACTTTCCGGATGCACTGTATCTGTGATAAATAAGCATGTACCAAGTGATTTGTATTACATTTCCCTGGATCATCATCCTTTGTTTTCAAATTCTGCGGAGAAGTACAAAGACCTAGTTGTGTAAACGGTTTGCATCTGAAATAAGATCTAAGTCTGACAACTCTATACTTTATATTGTCTACTAGTTTACCCCCACTTCCAATGCAAAGAAACACGTCTTTTAACTTCAACTCTGGGCAGCACTTTAAGAGGCACAGCAGCAGTTTTACTGCATGTAAATAAAGGGTTATGTCACACAACTTGAAGTGAGCTACCTAGACAGCATTTAGGACATTATTGGCGCATTTTAACGTTTTATATATATAGGCAGACAGCTCACAATGTTTTGTCTCTTTCTGTGTTAGCTAGCTGCAGTGCTAACGGCGCTCTGGGCAAGCATGAAAGTGGGTACCAAAACAGAATAACTCAGCCTAGGGAGCATGAAAGTGGCGATGTCAGAGTCAGTGCTTACCTGAAGCTCTCCCAGAACAATCTAAAACTTACAGTCACTGACTTTTTGCCAAACTGGAAGGCGTGTGCTTGCCCAGAGCACCGGCTCTTATATAAAGTGTTTAGTTTGTCTTTTCTCAGAAGTGATCCGGTGAAAAGTCTGGCCTGTGCTATGTGTCTGGTGGTGCTTGATTATGGAGATCGTAAGAAGCCAAATCTCAGCATCATAGATCCGCACCGACCTCACTGTGCTAGATTCATGCAGGCAACTATCAGTGGAGTGACCTGACTTTCACAAATTCGCCACTAGATGTCGCTGCAGTGCCACATAATAGTCTATAGCGTTTCAATCATGAAGCTACAAAATACCGGTTTCAATCACTGTGCATGTCTGTTTGGCCATAGCTTGTGCATTCATATAACGCCGTTTAAAAATAACTAATATATACAACCATCATTTATTTAAATAACAAATTTAATTATTTATGTAAGACTTTTAGTATGTCCATGCATTATTTTTTCATAAATGTACACACAATATTTTTTTTCCTAAATAAAAAAAGCTTTACTCCTTAAGAAATTAATTGTTATTTTGAAACATATGTAATAAAATCATGACAATTCACTTGAGATGAAGACTCAAGTCATATCAGTAACCTTATGAAAGCTGTTCTACATTCTACATAGAGAGGGTCCCAGTCATGGGGGCTGCCATGTTTAAATCACATAACCAGTCAAATACTACTGGCTTAATCTCAGTAACCATCCTGTTATTGGACACTTTCACTCATGGATTAAATTAATCATAGCTGACTGTGAATAGTGAATTTTAACAATTGCATTTGTAACTGAAAACTATTGAGTTTGAATTATGCTGCATCCACACCGCTAGGTGTCACTGTAAATCCAAAATCCAAAATGACAAAAACGTTAATAATTGCACCTTTAAAGCTGTGGAACTGAAAATACACGACGGAAAGTGATATTAGAATTGATATAGTGATTTATTTATTTATTTAAGTGTTCATATGGTGATTTCTGTTGCCATGGTATTTTCCTCAATTAAATTACAAAATTTGCTGTTCAATATACATTCGTCCCTCATATAACCGTTAGAGGACGCTCGTAATCTAAACCGGAAGTCAAAGTTAAAGTCTTCCGGAAACGAAACAACAACATTACCGAGGAAAGATGGCAGAGATCGGAGAGGATGAGCTGGAAAAGCTCGAATATTTGTCTTTAGTGTCTAAAGTTTGTACAGAACTTGACAATCATTTAGGAATCAGCGACAAAGACCTTGGTGAGATTGTACATTTTAAGCGTAACGTTGTTGGTAACTGTTGCCTAGCTAGCTGGTTAGCCACGTTTTGCCTGCGTGTGCATCACAAACAGTTCTTTTATGTTATGAAATACAAATCTGTCTGTGTAATATTGCACTGTTAGATTGTCCATAATCCGCCGATTTACAAAAGAAAGAAAGGCTGGTTACTGCCATTGATTTGGTCGTGTGCTGCTGAAAGAGCTGCATGACCCGTTTTTTGTTTGAAAATCTACTCATTTGCTCCTATATTTTCCATGGTTACCTATAGTTTTCGTCGAAACAGCACACTGTTACAACAGTAAAACTGTGGTAACTTAGTATTAATCACCGCTGTCATCAAGCAATGTTAAACATAAAGTCACAGCTTTTGATTATTGGAGTTATCAGTGGTAGCAATTTCTGTGTTAACTGATATGTTGATGGAAAACTGGTAACCATGGAAAATACTTGTTAGGGACTACATGTTATGATGACTATGATGATTAAACTAAACTCAGCTACAGTTAACAAGACTGATGCTAGATACCTCATACTTCTATTTCACAATATTTTTCTATAGATGTGGCTGTAATGAAGGTCTACTGTGTCTTGTGTTTTTCAGCTGAGTTTGTAATCAGTCTTGCAGAGAAAAACCCAACTTTTGATGGATTCAAGTCAGTACTTGTTAAAAATGGGGCAGACTTCACGGTAAGGATATTTTCCATCTGTGATATTGTGTCTTGTGAAATTGAAATGCTGTTTTGGGAATGTCTAACTCTCTGTCTTTCAGGATTCACTCGTCGGCAACTTACTTCGTCTCATTCAAACCATGCGCCCTCCTGTGATAACATCTACTAGTAAAGGTAAGAACACTCAGAGTTCTTCTAAATGTCTGGTTGAATTGCAGTTAAGTTTGGTTTTAACAATATATCAATATGTCCAAGTATGCAGCAGATGTTATTACATATTTCTATCCCTCTTGCTTTGTTAAAATGTGTTTTCTTTTTCTTGTGATTTATATTGTACAGACTCCTTGCCTGTGGCTAAGTCAAAGAGTGAAAAAGACAAGCTGAAGGAATTGTTTCCAGCTCTGTGCAGACCTGACAATCCTAATACCAGGGTAATTTAAGATATATCTTGTTCTTTCTTATTATGAGTGTGTTGTTTTATAAAACATTATTCAGTAATCATTATTGGGTCATAAACTACGGCCATTCTTCTAACTAGTCTTTGCTGGATGAGGATGATGTGAAAGTTGCTGCTGATGCCATGAAAGAGCTGGAGATGTTTATGCCCAGTATTAGTGGAACAGACCCTAGCAGCAGCAAACACAGGTGAGAAACTGCTCTGTTACAAGCAAACATAAATTAGATACCTTTGCACCTGATGCTGCACTGGTACTCTGTATTCTGACACCACTAAACAAACCAGACGCAATGTGAAAAGGTATCACTACCATGTTGTCCTCTTCGACCACAACAACAGATGAGCAACATTACATTTTGACGATTCCTTTGGTTTGTATTTCTGTGCTGTTGTGTCAGTTAGCCCCACCCAAGGTGAAATCTAATTGGTCCAAAACCCCATTCCTCATACTTCTACATTTCAAATATTTAAATTTACATTTCAACTATATTCTTTGAATGTGATTGTGCCGCATCACACAGCAGTTTCACATTCAGTGTGGACTGAACAAATGCTTGTCAGTGGAATCTTGTTGCATCACGCCTGGTTACGACACAAGTTGGGGCTTTAGAAGTATTTGTGCCTCACTGCAGCATCAGGTAAAATTGTACTGTTGCCACTGATCTTATATGTTAAACAGCTGTGCCTTTTGAATGATGTCATCTGTCTTCTTTTTAGATCTGAAACCAGAAACAGCAGCAAGAAGAAGCGGAGGAGCAGAAGTCGCAGTCGAAGCAGAGACAGGGATAGAGAGAGGGACAGGGACAGAAGGCGACGCCACCGCTCTCGTTCCCGTTCCAGGTCCCGCTCGAATGAGAGAGACAGGAGGAGGCGCAAGAGCCGCTGGCACTCTCGTAGCAGGTCTAAGAGTCCTGCACGGGCAGACCGAGATAAGGGTTCAGACCGTTGGAAAGACAAACATGTGGACCGGCCCCCACCAGAGGAGCCGTCTTTGGGGGATATCTACAATGGCAAAGTCACCAGTATCATGCAGTTTGGCTGCTTTGTGCAGCTGGAAGGTCTTCGGTAAGTAAGAGTCCTGTATTTTAGTTTTATTATATTTTTATGTACTGTATAAATGAATAATGTATTCTCATCCCCTTTCTGAGAAAGAGTAATTCTATTTTATGGCTATTTAACCTCTTCAGCTCTGTGGGCCTGCCGGAGGGTCCAAAAGGGGGTGCTATGTCGCGAAAATGTTTACGCTTAAACTGTTCAAGAATCCGAATACTTAAAGGAATAGTTCACCCAAAAATGAAAATTTGCTGATAATTTACTCACCCTCAGGCCATCCAAGATGTATCTGAGTTTCTTTCTTCATCAAAACAGAATTTAAGATTTTTAGGATTTCATTTCAGGCCTCCTCCTCTAAATAATGCATGTGATTGGCCCAAAATGCATATTTAGGGTGTATCAAAATAATTCACACGACTCCAGTCGACAAATAAAGTTCTTCTGAACCCAAACGATTATTTTTAGAAACAACACCATACTTATATACTTTTTAACTACAAATGTTCGCTTCCGTACATCTGTGACGCACGCTCATGAGAGGGATGACGTAAGCTCATTGGTAAGGTCACGCGTCACGTGGAGGAGGAGGCAGGAAGCGTGTCATTGTTTACAAGAGAAGGAGCGCTGTATAAAAGTTTAATTGTCTTTGCTGTAGATTTGTATTTGTATAAGTGCATTGTTCAAAATGGTCATTTGGTGTGTGTGTATCCTGGATGCTTCAACCTTCAGAAATCCCAAAGGAAATGCACGCCAGGAAAAATATTAACTTTTCATCGATTGCCTATACATGATCATGAGCGATTGAAGCTCTGTCTTATCGCGCTGAACCTGGATATCAGTACACCCCTACATTCTCTCAAATATTGGAGGGTGTGTAGTGAACATTTTACCCCTGAGGATTTCAGACCATTGAAAGAAACAAAGGGTCAATATCTGAATTCGTCGGCTGTGCCCGTGCTGTTTTCCAGCAAACTCAGGTATGTGTGAAAACTGTATCATTGTCACGCCTCCCTCGAGCTCTGCACCTCCCTCAGCGCGCCGCTCCTCATCACCCGATTTCGAATTCACCGCACCTGCACTCAATTCACTCACTCATCACTGCCTGTATAAATAACTCACCTTCAAGGCATTTCACTGTCAAGTCTCACACAACGGACTCTAGTTTGATCGCGCTGCTCTCACGCAGTGTTTATTTACCTGTCTGTATTTGCTCTTGATCTTCGTAGATATCTGTTTAGTGCTTACCCTGCTGTTACACGTTACCTCTTCTTCAGTTTGTGAAGCTTCTCTTCTGTGTGATATCACCTGTACTATTGATCTCATTGTGTAAACCCAATAAATCTTGTGAATCTCAGTAAATGCTCTCGCATTTGGTTTCATTAACTACAACTTGTGTGGCTTGATTTCCTGACAGTCATATAGCCTATATATTTCTGCTAAAGAAAAAGCACAAGTAGATAACGCAACGGCATTGCTCTAAAATAAAGGATGGTTATTTACTGCAGTAATGTTTTTTTATTATTATTTGGAAATTATATTATTTTTATTTTATATTGTTTTGGACTGTTTTGGTTTGTGAACAGCACTTGGTCTGTGGTCTGCAAGTTTCTCTTGTAAACAGTGACTCGCTTCCTGCCTCCTCCACGTGACCTTACCAACAAGCTTATGTCATCCCTCTCACGAGCGCACGTCACAGAGATGTACGGAAGCAAACATTTGTAGTTAAAATGTGTATAAGTATTGTTTTGTTTTTAAAAATAATCGTTTGGGTTCAGAAGAACTTTATTTGTTGACTAGAGTCGTGTGGATTATTATGATGCACCCTAAATATGCATTTTGGACCGTCAAAAAAATTGAGTACAGTCACTTGCATTGTTTAAAGGAGGAGGCCTGAAATGAAATCCTAAAAGTCTTAAATTCTGTTTTGATGAAGAAAGAAACTCAGATACACCTTGGATGGCCTGAGGGTGAGTAAATAATCAGCAAATTTTCATTTTTGGGTGAGCATAATATGACTTATTATATAAATCAGGCATATGTGGAATTGTTTGAAAGCTTAGAATCGTTCAAAGGAAACCAACACTTCTGCATTTATTAGTAATGGGTCATTCATGAACGATTCGTTCATTTTGAACAAATCTTTTCTGTGACTCAGAAAAACAAGTAGTCTCAGAGGGTGTTTCATTCATTTTGTGTTGGTCGCGCATGTGCATTGCACAACCTCCATTCGTTTGTTACATGAAAACCGCATAGGCGATGTACAGGAAACTGAAATGATTAGTTCACCTGAAGTCTTTTGGTCCAAGTCGTTTATTCTTTTGTCACGTGACAGCCGTATACGCTATGCATTGCTCACACAGGAAACTGAAATGATTCATTCACCTCTCGAGTCTTCTGGTCCGAGTCGTTCGTTCTTTTGTCACGTGACAGCCGTATATGCTATGAACATATGGCTGTCACGTGACAAAGGAACGAACGACTCGGACTAGAAGATTTCAGAGGTGAACTAATCTTTCTGTTTCTCATAATTTGTCCTTGGCTGCATTATCAATTTTTCCTTATTGGGACTATAATCAAAGTTTGTGTAAGTAGACGTGTTGGGGGGGATTTGGCTATTGAAAATGTAACATTTTAATTTAATTCTGCTTAAATGAACGAAATGACTTGAATAAAGATTCGTTCATTTTGCTGAACGAGACTCAAAGATTCAAGTCAGTTAATGATCTGATCTTCCCATCACTAGCATTTATGTTACATAAAATAAAGCCTGAAAACATTTGCGTAGCAAATCAATGCCACAAAGAATTCCATGCTCCCAACTTTGTGGGAACAGTTTGGGGATGGCCCCTTCCTGTTCCAACATGACTGCACACCAATGCACAAAGCAAGGTCCATAAAGACATGGATGAGTGAGTTTGGTGTGGAAGAACTTGACTGGCCTGCACAGAGTCCTGACCTCAACCCGATAGAGCACCTTTGGGATGAATTTGAGCGAAGACTGTGAGCCAGGCCTTCTCGTCCAACATATCAGTGTCTGACCTCACAAATGCGCTTCTGGAAGAATGGTCAAAAATTCCCATAAACACACTCCTAAACCTTGTGGAAAGCCTTCCCAGAATAGTTGAAGCTGTTATAGCTGCAAAGGGTGGGCTGACGTCATATTAAACACTATGGATTAAGAATGGGATGTCACTTAAGTTTATATGCGTCTAAAGGCAGGTGAGCGAATACTTTTGGCAATATAGTGTATATTATTTATCATAAGATTGTAAATGTATACAGTATTATTTATGAATATTTGGAGTCTTTTTTATTTTGGGGAGTTTCTGAATTTGTTTTTAACAAATTTTTGGCAGTTAGTCCACAGTATGTGCAAATGGTGAGCTTCTTAATTTGAGTCTGAAAAACTGTAGGTCGCAACCCAAAAATGCTCCAGAGTTGAAGAGTTTAAAATTATAATAAAATTATATTTAAATTTAAATATATTAAAAATTTATAATTTTATATTGCCAGACCATCTTCATCATAATATTTAGAATTGTCTGCTGATTTTTATACCTATTTCCTTCCATAAAGGAAACGCTGGGAGGGCTTGGTCCACATTTCAGAGCTTAGGAGAGAGGGTCGTGTGGCAAATGTGGCAGATGTGGTCAGCAAAGGCCAAAGGGTAAAAGTCAAGGTGTTGTCCTTCACAGGATCCAAAACCAGCCTCAGTATGAAGGTGAGCAGCCCTTATTTATTTTAAAGACATAGACCAGTGTAACAGGTCTTTAGTTCTCTCTGAAGGAGGAAGCGGGAGCCGGGTGATCAATCCACATGAGTCTTTATTTTTACACTTTTCAGCATCAACAAACACACTAATGGCTTTTCAGCATACAGATCACACACACACAGTCAGCTTCGTGCAAGCCAGATACCAATGGGTGATCCGCGCGTTGGCATCCTTCATGCGATGGAACCACTGGAGTGGGGCATGATTTGAACAGAGGGTGAAAGCACACCCCAACTGATAGTACCGGAGGGTGAGGACCACTCACTTGATGGCCAAACACTCCTTCTCTATTGTGCTGTTCCTAATCTCCCTCAGAGAGAGCTTGCGACTAATGTACAGCATGGGGTGCTCCTCACACTCCACCATCTGGGACAATACCGCTCCCAACCCCCTGTCCGACGCGTCCGTCTGCAAGATAAAAGGGAGGGTGAAGTCAGGAGAGTGCAACAACGGCCCGCCGCAAAGTGCGGCTTTCACCCGCATGAACGCCTGCTGACATGGCTCCGTCCACTGGACCGGATCTGGAGCCCCCTTTCTAGTGAGATCAGTCAGCAGGCTGGTGATAGTCGAATAATTAGGTACAAACCTCTGATAATAGCCAGCCAGCCCCAGAAACTGTCTCTCCTCCTTTTTGGTCTTAGGTCTTGGGCAGGCTGCAATCGCTGCGGTTTTATCAATTTGGGGCCACACCTGCCCGTGACCCAAGTGGAAGCCCAGATACCGTACTTCCATCCACCCAATTGCGCGCTTCTTTGGGTTTACCGTGAGTCCCGCTCATCTCAACGACGTCAGGACAGCCCTCCGATGCTGCAGGTGCCAATCATTACTGTAAATAATGATATTATCCAGATAGGCAGTGGTGTAAGCAGCGTGCGGTCTGAGAATTCTGTCCATGAGCCGCTGAAACGTAGCCGGGGCCCCAAACAAACCGAACAGAAGCGTCACGAACTGGTGTAATCTGAACGGTGTGGGAAATGCCGTCTTTTCACGGGACATGGGAGTTAAGGGGATCTGCCAATATCCCTTTGTTAAATTCAGTGTCGAATAAAAGCTAGCCGCACCTAACCGATCAAACAGTTCATCAATCTGAGGCATTGGGTATGCATCAAATTTAGACACCGTATTGACTTTTCTATAATCCACACAGAACCGGACTGAGCTGTCACTGTGAGATTCTTGTATAACCCCCATATCTAGCATGGTCTTTAATTTTTCCCAAACCACTTCTTTTTTTGTGCTTGGGTAATGGGTAGGGATGACTGCGTACCACTACCCCTGGGGTCTTCTCAATATGGTGCTCTATGAGATTCTTACAACTGGGAAGAGGTGAAAACACATCTGAGAATTCTTCTTGCAACCTCCGTGACATGTGACGGTGAGAGGTGGTCTCCGCAAGTGACCGGGGTGACTCGATCGGTGGCTTTTAAGTTCACCTCCGATCTGAGCTCCTCCCTCTCCTGAACCATCGTCACCAAAGTAACAGGGACCACTTCTCTACACGGTTTTAGGAGTTTGAGGTGGTTAATCTGATGTGTTCTGTCTCTATCCATTCGTTTAACTTTGTAGTCAACTTCCCCAACTCGCCATGTGACCTCAAAGGGTCCTTGTCACTTGGCAAGTAATTTAGAGATCAATGTGGGGAGCAATACAAGGACTTTATATCCCGGTGTATATTCCCATAGCCAAGTACCCCTATTATACAGCTGGCTTTGACGTTCTTGAGCCTGGAGCAAATTCTCCTGTGTTAATTGCCCCAGTGTGTGGAGTTTTGCTCTCAGGGCAAGAATGTATTGAATTTCATTTTTGCTGTTTGAAGGTCCCTCCTCAATTTTCCCGTAGGACGTCAAGCACGCTGCGGGGTCGATGCCCGTACAATAATTAAAATGGAGAGAACCCTGTGGAGGCTTGCGGAACCTCACGCACTGCAAATAATAGTGGCTCAAGCCACTTGTCCCAATTCCGAGTGTCTTCATGCGTGAACTTACAAATCATATTCTTTAGTGTCTGATTAAACCATTTGACCAAGCTGTTAATTTGGGAGTGGTAAACACTGGTCCAAATTGATTTAATCCCCAATCATTCGTACAGTTCACGTAGTGTACGTGACATTAACGTAGTGCCCTGATCAGCGAGGATTTCTTTCAGAATCGCCACTCGGGAGATAATTCTAAAGAGTGCCTCCGCAACACTCCATGCTGAGATGTTGCGCAGAGGCACTATTTCCAGATATCACGTTGCGTAGTCCACCAGAACCAACACAAAGCAATGTCTGCATGCCGTCTGCTCTAATGGTACGATGAGGTCCATGCCAATTCTTTCGAAGGGGACCTCGATCAATGGAAGGGGGCGCAATGGCGCTTTTGGCATTCACGGCATTCCGCAAACCACCTGCGAACATCCCCGTGAATGCCCGGCCAATAGAAATGGGCCATCAGATGGTTTAGAGTTTTTATCCTGCCCTAAGTGACACGTCATTGGATTATGATGAGCTATCTGGAATAGCATTTCCCGATGGCTCTTCGGTATTAACAATTGGGTTGTATCCTCCTTTGTCTGAGTGCCCTGCATCACTCAATGCAACGATCCTTGATAATTGCACTCGCATATCCGTATTTTTCAATGTGTGGCTGGAGGCGTTGACCATCTATCACTTTCACTTGATGAAAGGCATGCCGAAGGGTCTCATCTCGTGTCTGCTCCAGAGGGAAATCCCCTGGCCGGGAATCCTCTAAGGCCTAATCCTCTAACCACTCACAGAAAAGTTTTGTTGCAGGACCCATCCACACACATTCCCTTAATAAAGTTGTAAATGCCGGCCAATTCGTACCCAAGATTAGTGGATGGGTGAGGCGGGGACTAACCGCAGCCTCGACACTATGCTTTTGTCCCTGAAATTGAATAATTACCGTCAATAACGGGTAATCGTGAATATCCCTGTGCGCACACCTCACCTTCACCCAACGACTTTTACCCAAAGCCTCTTCTTGAACCAAGCATTGGTTGATGGAGGTTTGATTATTACCTGAATCCACTAAGGCTTGGACTGTACCCCCCTTAATACTCACAGGTATCTGGTATGCTCCTGCTTGATTGGAGGACCCAGACCAATGTCTCCACCTCCATCGTGGGGCATCGGTCCTGGAAATTCCCATGTTCCTCGCAGCTCCAACCGACCGTCCCAGACTTCACACCCGCAGCAGTGGATTCACCAGCCTGTGGGAGAGAGCGGAGAGGGTTAGGGGAAACCAGCGGGTTGAACAGCCCACGGGACCGAAGAACTGGTTTTGGAGTAGGAATTCCCAGTTTCCGGGAAATAGGAACAGGACATGGGAAAGGAGAGAGGAAGAGAGAGAAGAGGGCTCATCGGCCCCCAAATACGCCACCATATGGTCCTCAGCCAGCTGGACCTCCCCATCCAGCGATGCCGGTCGGTGGCACTAGACCCACTCCACTGTCCCTTTGGGTAGCCGGGCGATGAGCTGCTCCAATACCACCAGATCGAGTATCTCCTCGGCGTCGCAATCTTCAGCCAGCAGCCACCTTCGGCAGGTGTCACAGAGCTGTCGAGCGAATGCGAACGGGCGGCCGAGCTTGCCGAGTGTCAGGGAGCGGAAGTGTTGGCATTGTTGCTCTGGGCGTCGGCCGACCTGTTGCAGGATGGCTTTCTTCAGATCTTTCTACACCAGGGGGTTGGACGCAGTTAGTTAATGCCGCGTATTGGGCTTCCCCAGACAACAGCGGCCCAAGGCGGGCTACCCACTGTTCCATGCTCCTGCCGTCTGCTTGAAGAGCTCAAGGAATACATCCGTGTTGTCTTGAGGTCCCATCTTCGTCAGCGTGACTTGCGGTACGGCCGTAGGTGGGTCTGGGGTTACGGCTGAAGATCCCTCCTGATGTACCAAGCTCCGCAGCACCTGCCGGTCCGCCGTCTGAGCCTGGAAGAGCACCTGGAACCGCTGCTCCTGTTCCAGACGCAGCTTAAGCTGAGCCTGATGTTAGGCTTTGTGGATGCTGGTGAGGGTCTGGAATACTTCGGCCAGCAATGAAGACTCCATGACAGCATTTTCTTTCTCCTAATTCCCAAGTTTTAGCACCACTGTAACAGGTCTTTAGTTCTCTCTGAAGGGGGAAGCAAGAGCCGGGTGAACAATCCACACTGCTTTATTTTTTACACTTTTCAGCATCAATACACACACTAATGGCTTTTCAGCACATTGATCACACACACACAGTCAGCTTTGTACATCTCTCCTCTGGCGGTCTGGACACCCTTTTTATCCCTTTCCAGCTCTCACTGTAACACAGAATAGCTGTTAGAGAGAATTTCCCACAGGTGTCAATCCTTACAGTTCTATCTCTCCCGGCCCTGCTCTCCACAGACGTCACTCGGCCACGCCCACATCACCATAACCAGGTCTACCACCCCAATTCCAAAAAAGTTGGAACAGTATGAAATGCTAAAAACAAAAAGTAGTGATTTGTAAATTATATTCACCCTTTGCTATATTGAAAACACTACAACTAAACATTATTTGATGTTTTACCTTGTGAATTTCATTGTTTTTTCTTAAATGTACAGTCATTTAAAATCAGATGATTGCAACACGCTCCAAAAAAACTTGAGACAGGCAATTTAAGACTAATAAAAATTGTATGAGTTGAAATAACAAGGCGATGTGAAACAGGTGAGTCAGTCGTGTCATAGTATATAAGGAGCCTCCAAAAACAGCCTTATCCTTCAAGAGCAAGTATCGTTCAAGACTTGCCAATTTGCCAACAGGTGCTTTAGCAAATAATCCAGCACTCTTTCCCCAAAGACAAATTGGAAGGATTTTGGGCATTTCACCCTCTACAGTGCACAATATAGTTAAAAGATTCAAGGAATCTGGTCAAATCTCGGTGTGTAAAGGGCACGACAAAAACCACTTCTGAATGCGTGTGATCTCTGATCCCTCAGACATCACTCTCTTAAAAAACATCATTCGTCTGTAATAGATATCATGAACATGGGCTTGGGATCACTTTAGTAAACCTTTGTTAGTCAACAACATTCGCCGTTGCATCCACAGATGCAAGTTAAGACTTTATTATGCAAAGCAGAAGCCATAAATCAACACTTTCCTCAAGCGCTGCTGATTTCTCTGGGCTCGGTCTCATCTTAGATGGAAAGTAGAGCAGTGGAACCGTGTTTTTTTTTTTTTTTTTGTCCGATGAGTCCACATGTCAAGTAGTTTTTGAAAAACACAGCCATCGTGTTCTCCGGGCCAAAGAGGAAAAGGACCATCCAAGCTGTTATCAGCGTCAGGTCCAAAAGCCAGTGTCTGTATGAGCCAGGGGTATGTCAGTGCCCATGGCATGGGTAACTTGCACAACTGTGAGGGCACCATTAATGCAGAAAGGTATGTACACATTTTTGAGCAGCATATACTGCCATCCAGCATCGTCTTTTCCAGGGACATCCTGGAATTCTGAGCAGGTCAACTTCAATCCACATACTGGCCGAATAAGCAGAGATTGCGGATGCTAGATTGGCCTGCCTGCAGTCATGACCTGTCTCCAATTGAGAATGTATGGTGCATTATGAAGCGCACAATACGGCAACAAAGACCGTAACAAAGAATTGTGCAGCTGAAGACCTGCATTATGGATGAATGGGGGAAAATTATACTTTCTAAACTTAAACTTGTGTCTTCAGTGCCTAAATGCTTAGTAAGTGTTATTAGAAGAAATGGTGATGTTTCACAGTGGTAAACACTCAACTGTCCCAACTTTTTTGGAGTGTGTTGCAATCATCTGATTTGAAATTACTGTACATTAAAAAAAAACAAAAAAACAATGAAGTTCACAAGGTAAAACATCATAGAATGTTTAGTTGTAGTGCTTTCAATATAGCAAAGGGTGAATATAAATTACAAATCACTCCTTTTTGTTTTTATTAGCATTTTTCATACTGTCCCAACTTTTTTGGAATTGGGGTTGTACATTCACAGAGTCATTTGACTGTATGCACAGTTGTGTATAAACCTAAATTTTTCTATAGAACTGCCAGTCTTTATATTGACTGCTAAGTGTTGGATCGTCTTGCTTTTACAAGGATGTTGACCAGGACACAGGTGAAGACCTGAACCCTAACAGGAGAAAGAACATGGGTAAAGATGGTCAGGAAGAGTCTGCTATGAGAAACCCTGACAGACCCACCAACCTCAACCTAGGCCATGCTCCAGAGGTGGAGGATGACACGCTGGAACGCAAAAGACTCACCAAGATCTCTGATCCAGAGAAGTGGGAGATCAAACAGGTACATGTCCATTTATAAAGTCTACCCCTTGATAACTGTTAAACATTTGTTTTAATGGTTGTTTTGTGCATCTTGCTCTTTCTGTTCTTAGATGATCGCTGCCAATGTGTTGTCTAAGGAGGAATTCCCAGACTTTGATGAAGAGACAGGAATTCTGCCTAAAGTAGATGATGAGGAGGGTATGTCATTGTCATTTTTAAAAACATAACATTCATGTTTTTTGTGCATTCACCTTTGTTAAAATGAAAATTTGTGACATGTTTTTTACAATATGTTAAGCATTCAAGTTTGAAGTTGGTCAAGTTTGGCAGAGCCATCGTGGTTAGTTCACATGTCGGCGACACAAGTTTGAATCCGGCTTGCGACTTTAACCGATGCCATTCCCCCACTTTCTCCCAATTGTTTCCTGTCCTCTCAATAAAAGTGGCAAATAAGACACCAATTAATACATTTCTGCCTCCTTTGGCACCCTTCAAAACATGTCATTTTTGCATTCTACCCTTACATTTATTATCTATGTGTTGTTGTTTGCCAGATGAAGACTTGGAGATTGAGCTGGTGGAAGAAGAGCCTCCATTCTTGAGGGGACACACCAAACAGAGCATGGATATGAGCCCCGTCAAGATTGTCAAGGTGAAAAAAGCAAAGATCTTGATATTTTACTGAACTAGACATAATGTGTGATTCTAACCTGCTTGGGCTGACCAATTAATAGAAAAAAAAAGAATCAAGGTTACAATTACGGCTGCTGCAATTAACTAATCTTGAACCGTGTCACTTATAGCATCCCATTCAGATCTACTCCCGTTGTTTTAATTTTTCTATTTACAGCTTTTTTAATAGTTGAGCATTCTAACCAATTATAGACATGTCAGTTGAGCACATAAGTCTATCAGTAATGGTGTGACAAAGCTAGAATGCTCCCAGTATAATATGTTAAAGTAACAAGAATAAAGTAATTAAGGAACACGGCTTGTTTTTGGAAGTGAAGCCTATTTAAAGAATATAGCTTGCTTTTGCACACACAAAATAAGTAATTTTAATGTACTTTTTTTTAATTGAACTTATAGGGATTTTCTGGGTTCAATACAAGTTAAGCTTAATCGACAGCATTTGTGGCATAATGTTTATTTCCACAAAAAAATATTTCAACTCGTCGAAGGTTACAGTGAGGCACTTACAATGGAAGTGAATAGGGCCAATTTTTGGAGGGTTTTAAAGGCAGAAATGTGAAGCTCATAATTTTATAAAAGCACATTAGTTCTTCTTTTAAAACATGTATTATTTTGAGCTATAAAGTTGTTTAAGTCAGCATTTTTACCATCATTTTAGTGTTTTAGTGTTTGCTGACGTTACGTCGTCATGGCAACAACGTTGTAACATTAGCTATAACTTTACACAGAAAAGATTAGTAAGAGATTTTATTACACTAAAATCATGTTAACACACATATTGCTTGTCTTGTGGCTATACTTTTCAAACTGTGAGTATTTTAACATTTACTGATTGGCCTCATTCACTTCCATTGTAAGTGCCTCACTGGAACCCATAATTTTGCTTTAAAGAAAAAGAGGGGCAAGTCAAAATTCATTTTTGTTGTAATCAATATTATGCCACAAATGCTGTTCATTGAGTTTTACTCATTAATCCTTTTAATAATCATGATTACAATATCAAGGGAAATGTTTTTATTTTTGTCATAATCGTGCAGCCCTATAACCTGCGTATGTTCTGTTTTTCTGGCAGAACCCTGATGGATCTCTCTCCCAAGCAGCCATGATGCAGAGTGCCCTAGCCAAAGAACGACGGGAGGTGAAACAGGCCCAGCGGGAGGCTGAGATGGACTCAATCCCCATGGGCCTGAACAAACACTGGGTGGACCCGCTGCCTGACGGTATGACATTCAGTGGCTTTACTCATAGCATCTGAAATAAGGAATAATGCTGTGTTCCATTCTACTCTGATGTTCAAGTTACTCTGAAACTTCCTACTTGGAAAGTACAATCAAATGCCACTTGAAGTTGGGCTTCTAACTTAGAAACACTGCATTAGCATTGTTTAATTTGGTTGGCAGGAGACCTTTTAGTTGACAATCAAACACCTACAAAGCTAAAGGTACCATTGCCATTTTGTTTCTTTCTTTGTTTCCTAACCTATACTCCAAGCATCAGGCTATGGAATGGAAGGAGATATCAAGTATGAATGTCCAACTTTAAATGAAGCACATATAATGAATATAATTAAATATATAATATAATGAAATGCATCATAACTCCAAGGCTATGTGGTGACACTAGTCCAGAAATACAGTCATTTTAAATATGTAGTAACGCAAGATTATTTAAAGGAATATTTCCCCCAAAAATGAAAATTCTCTTTATTTACTCACCCTCATGCCATTCTAGATGTGTATGACTTGCTTTCCTCTGCAAGAACACAAACTAAGATTTTTAGAGTATATTTCAGTTCTGTAGGTCCAATGCAAATGAATGGTGACCAAAACTTTGAGTCTCTAAAAAGCACATAAAGGCAGTATAAAAGTAATCCATATGACTCTATTGGTTTAATCCATGTCTTCAGTGGTTTAATTAATATCTACTCAGTTTTGAATGAGAACAGACTAAAATATAACTCCTTTTTCACCATAAATCTTTACATCAGCAATCTCCTTGGCGATCATGATTTCAAGCTCGATTACACTTCCTATAGCGCTCTGCGCGTGTGTCAAAAACTGATTGGAATGCTTCAGAAGACATGGATTAAATCACTGAAGTCATATGGATTAATTTGAGGCTGCCTTTATGTGCTTTATGGAGCTTTACATTTCTGGCTACCATTCACTTGCATTGTATTGACCTACAGAGCTGAGATATTCGTCTAAAAATCTTTGTGTTCTGCAGAAGAAAGAAAGTCATACACATCTGTGATGGTATGAGGGTGAGTAAATGATGAGAGAATTTTCATTTTTGGGTTAACTCTTCCTTTAAATAAATAGAAGGAACTTTTCTGACCACTTCATGTCCTCTGTCAAAAAGGAAAGGAGGTTATGTAATATGAAACACACTAATCAGTGCAGATATACTTCCTGTCTATTTGTCCATACTGTGGTTTAGTGAGTTCACAGATGGCCATCTGATTTCCTGAGGACTGCTATGGAGGCAGATGATGGCTGGTCTGCACTTAACAAGCCTGTCTCTGCTGCTTGTATGCCTGCTGGCCTTATATGAGCTCCAGTCTGCACAGGGCTGCTATCACATTTGTGCATCTCTAATAAATGCTTTTTCCTGTCTTCACACGCATACCCATTGATATAGCTGACGGCAGGCAGATAGCAGCCAACATGAGGGGCATAGGTATGATGCCCAACGACATCCCAGAGTGGAAGAAACACGCCTTTGGTGGCAACAAGGCCTCCTATGGAAAAAAAACTCAACTGTCCATTCTAGAGCAAAGAGAGAGTCTTCCTATCTACAAGCTGAAAGAGCAGCTCATTCAGGTGTGTGAACTGAACTTGTATCTGTACTCAGTCGAATCAAGACTTTAGTTGTGTAAAGAGACTCAATCATGGTGTCTTTACAGGCTGTCCATGACAACCAAATCCTGATTGTGATTGGGGAGACGGGATCAGGAAAGACTACTCAGATCACTCAGTACTTGGCTGAGGCTGGATACACGACAAGGGGAAAGATTGGTTGCACACAGCCCAGAAGAGTGGCAGCCATGTCTGTGGCTAAAAGAGTGTCAGAGGAGTATGGTTGCTGTTTAGGTCAAGAGGTAAATGCTTATTTCTATTAATTTTCTCTACCTTCACAAAATCAACAATCTAACACTTTAGGCACAATCCTACAGTTATTGTACATTAGAAACATTGTAAATAAGCAGCTACCTTCTAAGGCAGCATCTTAAAAGAAATGAAATGTCACAAGTGACCGATTTGGAACACTGCATAGACTTTGTATGATGCAACTTCATGCATTATACAAATAGCGCTCCTCATGCAAAGACTTGACTTCCAGTTGATTTCAGTAGAGTTTAGTGTTGGCATGTTGCTAAGCTAACAATGCAATAGTCTAATAAGCATACAAATACAGTACACACCAATGTTGGGTAAACAAGTCAGTTTTTATTTATATTGGACTATGTTTTACAGATCCTGAAAAAGAATGAATTATATTTACAATCTGTGGCTTTGTCCGCCATCAATGTATTTTTCCACTAAACTTGCAATAATTAAAGGGATAGTTCACCCGAAAGTAATTTACTCACCCTCATGCCATTGCAGGTGTGTATGACTTTCTTTCTTCTGCTGAACGCAAACAAAGATTTTTAGAAGAATATTTCAGATTTGTTGGTCTTTACAATGCATATGAATGGTGACCAGACCTTTGAAGCTCCATAAATCACAAAGGCAGCCTAAACGTAACCCTTACTACAGTGGTTTAATATATGTCTTCTGAAGCGATGCAATAGTTTTGGGTGAGAAACAGATCAATATTTGAATCCTTTTTTACTGGAGATTTATAGTTAAAAAGTACTTAAATATTGATCCGTTTTTCACCCAGACCTATCATATAGCTTCTAAAGACAGATTTCACCACTGGAGTCATATGTGTTACTTTTATGTTGCCTTTGTGATTTTTGGAACTTTAAAGTTATGGTCACCATTCACGTGCATTGAATGGACCAAAAGAGCTGAGATATTCTTCTAAAAATCTTGTTCTGCAGAAGAAAGTCATACACATCTGGGATGGCATGAGGGTGAGTAAATGATGAGAGAATTTTCATTTTTGGTGAACTATCCCTTTAACATAATTATTCTGCCTGCCTTTTGAAAATGCCTTTGTCTCAGGATCCCTCCTATGATGCTGCTTATGTAGAGCAATAATGTCTCATAATCTTTCTTTGTCTTTGCAGGTGGGCTACACTATCCGTTTTGAGGACTGCACGAGTCCAGAGACAGTCATTAAATACATGACAGATGGTATGCTGTTAAGAGAGTGTCTGATTGACCCTGATCTGGGCCAGTATGCCATCATTATGTTGGACGAGGCCCATGAGAGAACCATCCACACAGATGTGCTCTTTGGTCTGCTCAAAAAGGTACAACCCTCAGGCTGATGCTTTGCAAACCAGCAATTATTGTTAAAACTGTGGTATTCTGAATTGATGGCTCAAGTTAATCTCCCCGAGGCCTTATTAAGCTATTGTATTGTCTTTTGTTATTTAGACTGTTCAGAAGCGAACTGACATGAAGCTCATTGTGACATCTGCTACGCTGGATGCTGTGAAATTCTCACAGTACTTTTATGAGGCGCCTATTTTCACTATCCCTGGTCGCACATACCCAGTGGAAGTTTTGTACACTAAAGAACCTGAGACTGACTATCTGGATGCCAGTCTGATCACAGTCATGCAAATCCACCTCACTGAGCCTCCAGGTAACCTTTATACATGATATGATTATGTGCAAAACCTTTCATTAAAACAAACCACTGTACTGTATATTAGGGCTATACAGTGAATATTCTAGATATATTCGCAATGATTTTGCTGCTGATTTTAAATGTAAATTCACTGAGAATATGTCAAAGACTTTAATGGACTTTATTAGTTTCCTAATGACCACGTCTTTCAACTACTTCTGTGATCCCTCCTTATCGCACCACATGAGAAGCAGATGTTTTAACAGTGACTCTGATTTAATCGTCAGTAGTAAAAACGGCATTGGTAAGTTTGAATCAGTTCTTTTAGAACTGTTTCAGTGATTCCAATCAAAACTCTGATTCAACTAATCATTGCGTCATCAATCTAAATATGTCAAAGTCCTATGCTTCCTATTTAAACCAAAAAATTCCTTTTTAAGGCAATTTGAAAGAAATATATAAATTAAAAGGCTGAAAACTATTGAGACATAATCTGTGAAAATGTTGCCTACTGTAGTAAAAATCTTTTTTAATGTGCAGGTGACATCTTGGTGTTCCTTACGGGTCAAGAGGAGATCGACACAGCTTGTGAGATTCTGTATGAGAGAATGAAATCCCTCGGGCCTGATGTCCCAGAGCTCATTATCCTTCCAGTGTACTCTGCCCTGCCCAGTGAAATGCAGACGAGGATCTTTGATCCAGCACCACCTGGAAGTAGAAAGGTCCCAATCCCAGCTTTCTCTTTTTATGCTCACCTTTAACATGTCAGTTCAAGTTTTCCTACTATATTTTGATGAAGCATACACCTTAAGCCCATTCTGCATGTACTTCTTTTAGGTGGTCATTGCTACTAACATTGCTGAGACTTCTTTGACAATTGATGGGATCTACTATGTGGTGGATCCAGGTTTTGTCAAGCAGAAGGTTTATAATTCCAAAACCGGCATTGATCAGCTGGTGGTTACCCCGATCTCTCAGGTAATATCCTTTCCTAATGACAGAGAGAACATGTAGTACACTCTTATAGCGTGCCCTATAAATGTAATGTGATTCCTGAACCTTAATTCTTTTGTGGTCCATAGGCCCAGGCTAAGCAGCGGGCGGGCAGAGCAGGTAGAACCGGCCCTGGCAAGTGCTACAGATTGTACACAGAACGTGCCTACAGAGATGAGATGCTCACCACCAATGTACCTGAGATTCAGCGAACTAACTTGGCCAGTACTGTACTGTCTCTCAAGGTATGCAACTGCATTAATTCTCCAGTTCTCTTTACGGGGTTTTGGAAAACCTGGAAATATCATGATATTTTGAAATTGGCCTGGAAAAGTCATAGTAACTAATAAACTCTTATAAAGTCAAGGAAAAGTCATGGAAACCTCTTTTGTAATTAAATGTTTCTAGTTATGCTCTGTTCTACCATATTTTATTAGTTAGAAATTGCTCTTTTTTTTTTTTTTCGCACTATCTCTGTTAAACTTAGGGAAGGGCATTTCAAATAATTTTGTATTCGAGTACTCTAACACATAAAAAAATATGTAATCGATTAATTTAGAATTTAAGTTCAACCTTTCATCTTTTAAACCTGTTTTTTATTTATTTATTTATTTATTTTTATTTTTTTATTAAACATTTGCACTCACACATAGAAACATACCTTACAAGTCTTCTGAAGCGATACAATAATTTTAAATCATGTCAGAATTTTCTTTTTGGGAGAACTAATGGCAAGATTAAGGTGAGAGAAGCAGTTTCAATGATGCCCACGGCACGAAGGAAAATCAAATTTCAGTATTCGAGTAGTGTTTTTACTAGTCAAATATTTAAAGCTAAACAAGTACTCGATTAATCAATTACTTGTGCACATCTCTAGTTAAACTATTTCAAAAATCTTTATCTAGTAATGACAAACTACTGAAAGTCATGGAAATTATTTGGTCAAAAATAGTGGGAACCCTGTCTTGTTTTTAAATTAAATTTTCTAAATGTGCTTGCAAATTTCTCTCCAATCAGGCAATGGGCATCAATGACCTGTTGTCATTTGACTTTATGGATGCTCCACCCATGGAGACGCTTATCACTGCCATGGAGCAGCTCTACACTCTGGGAGCACTGGATGATGAAGGTCTGCTCACACGCCTTGGTCGTAGGGTAAGTGAAGAATTAAGCAATTGTGCCCTGAAAAATAATGGAACATAATCCTATAAGGGTTTTGGATGTACCAGCAACAAGTTCCATATGAAATGAACAAGATTAATGTTTCTTGTCTCCATTTGTATCAGATGGCTGAGTTTCCCCTGGAGCCCATGCTGTGCAAGATGTTGATCATGTCTGTCCATCTTGGCTGCAGTGAAGAGATGTTGACCATTGTGTCAATGCTCTCAGTACAGAATGTGTTCTACAGACCAAAGGTACTCTTGCAGGCAACACTGCCCACACACAAACAGTTTCCAGATCCATGAGTGCTCAAGGAACAGTCTAAATCATTAAGCCAAGTCTGTGTCAACTCAAATAAGGAACGCAAGCATACTGATCCTGAAGATAATTATCTTATCATGTCTTTTATCTGAATCTCAGGACAAACAGGCTCTGGCAGACCAGAAGAAGGCCAAGTTTCACCAGCCTGAGGGAGACCACCTGACTTTGTTGGCCGTCTATAACTCTTGGAAGAACAACAAGTTCTCCAACCCCTGGTGCTATGAAAACTTCATCCAGGCAAGATCTCTCAGACGCGCTCAGGACATTCGCAAACAGATGCTGGGCATTATGGACAGGTGAACTTTGAGCTTTTCTAACATTGTTAAACACTGTACGCTTCTCACTGCATAACAATTTATAAAAAAAATATCTGTCTTGCTCTAGGCACAAGCTGGACGTGGTATCGTGTGGTAAAGCCACAGTGCGTGTACAAAAGGCAATCTGCAGTGGTTTCTTCCGGAATGCAGCCAAAAAGGACCCCCAGGAAGGATACAGGACCCTTATAGACCAGCAGGTGGTGTACATCCACCCATCCAGTGCATTGTTCAATCGCCAACCAGAATGGTAAGTGTGGAAAAGGAGTGTTATTGCATTAATGGGACTATTAGTATGTATGTTTCTTGTGCTAAAGCTGGTTTTGATCTCCTCAGGGTGGTATACCATGAGCTTGTATTGACCACAAAGGAATACATGAGGGAGGTGACCACCATTGACCCAAGGTGGCTGGTAGAATTCTCTCCAGCTTTCTTCAAAGTGTCCGATCCCACACGCCTCAGTAAGCAGAAGAAACAGCAGAGGTTGGAGCCCCTTTATAATCGCTACGAGGAACCAAATGCCTGGAGAATCTCCAGAGCCTTCAGACGACGCTAGAAGGTCCTTGTGGATTGCGAGTGTGTGATACTGCTGCTGACCGAAGCAAAGACTGGGGACAGAGTGGAGGATAACATGGATAGATACAAAAAAATTTGTTTAAAACCCTTCTTTCTGTAAGGGCCCATTTGTAGGCACCATATGTTCTAAGATCCCACCCCGTACTTTGAACCACGTTTCAATTTAAAAGGGAGGTTCCCTCAAAAATCAAGCTGACCTGATTTTCTGCTTGTACTCTGTGAGGTTTCAATCAAAACGCTTTTGATTTTATGTTTTGCTTTTTTTTGTTCTTTTTTTTTTTACAGTGCTTTATAGTTAACTGGCTTTACAATAAGAGAAAAAGATTCTCACTGTAAATCTTTTTTTTATTGACTGCAGAACCAAATAACTTAAGGAATATATGAAATTAAAAATGGTTAATATTTATAATAACCTTCCATAACAATAATAATCCTACAATGCATGCTAAATCCAGTCAGTTTAATTTTTGGACAAGCTATTCCTTTAACATGTCCAACTGATCATTCTATGTATTTCTATAATGCAGCTGGTTTTCATCCATTCAGATGTTTGTCATAGAATGTGTTAACGGCACATCCATCTCTGAAGATCTTTTTCTTTTTTGGCATGCTGTCAGTGAATGTTGACTGACTTAAGTGTGGAGAGGAAAAGAGTTTTGATTAATACAGTTATCTCCAGTGGGGAGGTTTGTTCATGTTAAAATGAACAAGATGTTTGAGTCACTTTCCCTATCACACACAGATCTCATCCTTATTTGGGACTCTTCTGTTTAATGTTTAATCTGTGGATTCGACACAGGATCAGTGTATCGGATCACAGTGGAAGTTTTGTATCGCGCTTTTATTAAAGGAAATGGGGGGGGTGGGGGATGACCAACAGCTTTGATATTGTTACAGCTTATGTCTTTCTTGGGATCATTTTCATGTCAAATTAAAATAAACTCTTAAAAAGGCCCATTGGGGTTGTAGTGTTTATGATTTCTGCCAAGCATTACATTGTTTTATACATTGGGTGTGTGTATATTACATGTATACTCCATAGCTAGATTTTATGTAAGTCCAAAAAATGTGACTAAATTCAGAATAGTTTTTATGAAGGCAAAAGAGAAACAAGTAATGACAGGCTACAGAAAATAATACAGCTACATATTCCAAGCATTAACAAGAATCTATTAGTCTCAAAATAAAATCCTAATTCATGTATTTGACAAGAGTTGGCCACAAGAGAAATAATTTCTGAGATTTTGTTTAACTTGCAGACAGTTTAACTAAATCTAGCCATAGAAGTATAAATGTTGTGGGTAGTTGTCCAATCCAGGCTTCTGTTATTTCAAACACAGGCAGAAAGTCTCTAAATCATCGGTCATAAGACAGAATTCCCAAAGACTGTCTACTCAAGTGTGTCCTCTGGTAAATATACTATTGCCACTAACATACTGTAAATAAAGCAATGTGTGTTGTATGATTGTCAGACTTTATAATGGAGGTTACTATATAGGGGAGACCAGGCTAGGTTTCACCGTTTTACTATGTATAGGCATATACCTTTAAGTCTTGGGTGCAAAAAAATAAAGCTATTGAACATTTAGGGTAAAAAAAAAATTTATTGAACACCCTACACCAAATTGAACACGTTAACCAAATAATGTCAGCATTCCCCAATGGCAGGGCCCAATAGATCTATTTCCGCAAAGTGGTTGGTTGCACGCAAAAGAGCTCAGTATTATTCATTATCACTAGTTTCTCTGATGAATTACATCAGTGGGTCACAAATCAACCAATCTTTTTATCCTGAAGATGTCATTGCAAAGATAAGAAACGAGACTTTTCTCATGGTATAGTAGTAATATTGGGTCTTTATTTTAAGCAATCTCTTGAACCACATTAATGTGTTTAGATTAGATAGGCCTCGAAGTGAGAGGAAAGCAGAGTCCCTAATGAGATTAATTTAATCAAAATAAAACAAAAAACATAGCCTTATATACAAGTGGATGGGGTGGACATGTGCAATATATGCAGGGGGAAGTAAACTGGGAGGACTGGGATGGGGGACATGGGAGAATGTTGGTGGCATTAGTACATGTAGCCTTTGGAGTAGGGCTGAGGGCCCATGTTGGTGGCAGCTGGTTCGGGAGGATAAGACACCCCATCATCAAGGTGAGACAGCGGCACTGTGTCCTCCTCGTTCACGTAGCGCTCAAATTCTGCCTTCAGACTTGGACGCTGATTGTCAGGAAAAGCCAAGGATATCAGAGCCTCTGGCTCACAGACGAATTTGTAAACATAACGCTCACCTGCCACCTAAAAACAGGAAGTTTCATTTCAGTGAACAGTGTAATAAAATAGTAATCAAATCTGGTGATATAAATTATAACTTCAAAAAACAGAATAGGAAACAATATAATAGAATCATATACCTTTTGCATAATACCCTTCTCATAATAGTAGCGCAAAGAGCGACTCAGTTTGTCATAGTTCATGGCTGGACGGTTCTTCTGCATCCCCCACAGTCTTGCCACCTAGAGTGTCAAATTAAAAATAAAGATATATATATATATTGTTGACCAATATTTTTTAACCATATTCACACTTTTCTACATTCAATATCAGTTCAGAATAGCAGCCGAAAATGCCCTTACATCACTGTTCATTCAAAAGAAAACAGCAGTGTTTACAGTTTAAGTAACGTTTTGTTGTTGTTGTTGTTGCATGAATTACATAACTTTTTATGTAACCGCCATAGAAATGCATAGCATTTTAAGTTTAACAATCAGAAAGAGCTTAAAAAAATTGTTAAAGACAATTCATCAACAATTTAGATTGCAAATAACTTTGCATAAATACAGAATATTATTATTACCATTATTATTAAAATATTCATAATGCATATGTTTTAAGTTAAAGTTTAATGATTATTTATTGATGTGTCAAAAAGCAAAAATAAAACCATTAAAAATTGGTTCTGCATATCTGTTATCAGACACTAAAAATGATTAACACTTTACAATAAGGTTGTAGTTAACATTCATTAACTACATTAGTTACCATCATTTAACAAGAAACCATACTTTTGTAGGATTTTTCTTGGTAAATGTCCATTTTAACATACTAATAAAGATGTAAATGTTACCATTAGGTAATGCAATATGCAATAACATGAACTAACAATGAACAATAGTGTTATAATAAATTAAAGGTGCAATCGTTCATTTTTTTCCTCATTAAAAAAACGTTACTCATAAAAAAATTATAGTAATTTAGAAACGTATATATTGTATATCATGTCCACTCACATAAAATGAAGACTCCAATCATATCAATAACCTTATAAAAGCTGTTTTATTCTACATGTAGAGGGTCCCCTCATGGCGGCTGCCATATTAGGATCACATGACCAGCCAAATACAGTACTTCTCACTTATTCTCAGTTTCACTCATGGATTTATTTAATAATGGCAGACTATGAATAGTGAATTTCTACAACGGCATCGGTAACTGAAAACTGTTGTGTTTGAATGATGCTGCATCCACGCCCCTAAGTGTCAGTTTAAGTCCAAGTAAAAAAATACTGAGTGCACCTTTAACATTTACCAAGATTAATAAATGCTGTTAAAAAAATAAAAAAATACAATTGTGAGTTCATGATACCTAATGCGTTTTCTAATCTCTACAAAAAAAAAAAAAAAAAAAAAAAAAAAAAAGGCTGTATTACACCTGGTTTGCCAATGTGATCTGCTCTGCTGTTTGTACATAAGACTGCAGTGATCTGAACACAAGGGGTCACTAGCGACTGCAAGATTGCTCTAAATGCAGACGGAAGGGCGAGTCCCCACAAATGTATGCAGTTCCCTTTTATATAACCAAATTACCACGAAACTATGACCAAAAACACCACACTGCAAACAGCTCAGGAATCTGAGCTTAGCTGTCAAACCAAGAGGAAATACTTATATATCCTTCAACAAAACTTAAAAGTTCAACTTGAAGACTCTTGAGAAAACCTGTCCCTCTAACTCAGGCCTGTAACTTATGGGACTGCTGACATTATTCTCTCAGAGGAACATACTGTTTTTTTGTTTGTTTGTTTTTGTTTGTTTGGAAAGCTCTAAGACTTAATTGCGATAGTAAAACTTTATTTGTAATGAATGATTCAAATGTACTGTAGAGAAAAATTGATGGATGCATCTCTGCACGAGACTCTGCTGAGTCATGCCATTTAGCCGTCTACTGACCACAGACAATAGGAGGTTAACGCTCGTGTCTCAACCGCTGCATGTGTTTAGACTCCGGCAAATGGAATGTTGTAATATATGGTAATGGAGCTGTTCTCCGTTTTATTTCACTATGCTGTTAAGCGGAGTAAATAATGCATGGCAGCTAATGGAAAATTGGCATTGTGTGGATGAGTTCTTAGACCCTAGGGAAGTGTGAGCTGATTGCAAGCAGATCTCTGAAACCCACTGTTTACGGTCTGTACACTCTGTGAAAGCTGAATAACTGCATAAAATTGATCTGAAAACCAAACATTCATCTTGTCCACAAAGTTCTTCTCGAATGATCAATTACTACTAATATATTCTGGATAAAATGTATATGTTGTGTCCACTGAAATTTTGCATTACCTCTTCTGGCTCAATGAGTTTGAATTCCATGCCACGGCCGGTCCAGGCAATGAAATGTGCATTGCCAGGGTCGTCGAGGAGAGCCACCAAGAACTGCCAGAGCTGCAGTGAGCCACGGCGCTGATAGGGGGCGCCCTCACGAAACATGCCGCCTCCTTCCTGCTTTACCTCACCTAAACATGGGAAAGACATCATCCATGAATTCACCTATAGACCATGATTACATTTCCAAAATGTCTTAATCCAAGCTAAAAACACAAAAGATATCTGTAATGCTGAATTAAGACCAGGGATTAAGGGTAGATGAGCATCAAAACAAAGGAATAAGACTTGTGCTTGGGTTAGTCTATCACTTCCTCTCTTGTCTATCATTTCCATTTAAAAGTCAAGATTTGGTGGCAGTATGCCTATGCTTGAGCATGGGAACACTGACAGTAACTAACACCACAGCTGACTGCTCCTGCAACAGTTCCAGACCTGACATTCAACTGGACTGAGAGAAACTGACAGATTTGCTGCTTCACAAATCTCATCGTCATGTGCCCTCTGAACCTGCTCAACTCAACAATACTTATGCACTATTAGAAGTGTGAGTCAGCACTACTATGGCAAGCCAAATATACTTTTATTCATGTGCAGGATATGAATTATAGATAAACAATTACATTTTAACTAGTTAAAATGCAAATTCTTAAATATCAGGAATAGAATTACATTTACACTAATGTTAATTCTTCATATAAAAAAATGACATCACTTGCAGAAATACACATTCTTGATATCAGTTTGTCAATTCAGCTATAGCTCTACTGGTTATTGTTTACATAGTATGGTCCAAAAATCTAAGACCCCACGTGAAAATGCTTCTATCTTTCTAATATAAATGGAAGGAATGATGAATCCGCACTCAAAAATGGTCTAAATCTCACATCAATTTATACAGAGGCCCCTACAGAGTAAAAAAAATGTGCAAAAAAGTACCAAGTGCAGCAGCACTTTACCATAAACATTCCAATATTAAGCATGTAAAATGGTTCAAACATAAAAAGTCAAGACACGTAGTTATAGACATTCCAAGAAACACTGCTTCTATCCATAAATAAAAACACATTGCATTTTAGGATCAAATATACATTATGTCCAATTGATATAAAACTATATATTTTTGTACACTGATATAGAAAGGAAATTTTGTACAGCCCCATTGTTTCTATTTTTCATCCATTAATTGTTGGTCTAGAGTTCGGTATATACTGTACACATACACATGTATCCATGTATCCAAAAATCCATCTACATTGCCTCTGTAAGTCTACGTTTAATATTCCCTCCTCTACGGTGACATTTAATTTGTTCAATCACTAGAATGTTCAGTTCAGAAATGGAGTGATTCACCTCACTAAAATGATGTGCAATGGGAGATTTTTGGTCGTCTCTTCTTATTGCACTCATGTTCAGTGATGCGTGTTCTGATCTGTCTGTTAGTTTTGCCAACATACTGTTTGATACAAGAACATAAAAAGTAAATAAATCACATTTTCAGAAGCACATGTGACAAATTGTTTGATGTTTTATGTACGACCTGTTATCAAAGTTCTCCTTCATACATTCTTACATGCAGCACAGTTAAGACAAGGGAAAAAACCAGTGTCTTTACTTAAATGACAATCTGCCACATTCCGTGTGGTAAAGTTATCAGATTTAACGAAATAATCTCTAATATTTTTCACTCTATAATGGGAAAAGAGTGGAGGATTAAAAAAATAACGCAGAGCATACACGATTACTCGAAAATATATGCCAATGCTTTTTGAATATGTTCTTAATTTCTTGACTAAATGCTGAATACATAGTAGTACAAACAACAGAAAAAGGTTTGTCACCTTTATTCTTTATTTGTCATATTCTTCTCACCACAACTGTACAGAGTGGTTATTTGAGTTACTGTAGACTTTGTCAGTTCGAACCAGTCTAGCCATTCTCTGTTGACCTCTCTCATCAACAAGGCGTTTCCGTCCGCTGAACTGCTGCTCACTGGATGTTTTTTTGTTTTTGGCACCATTCTGAGTCAATTCTAGAGACTGTTGTGTGTGAAAATCCCAGGAGATCAGCAGTTACAGAAATACTCAAACCAGCCCATCTGGCACCAACAATCATGACACGCCCCAAATCACATTTTCCCCCATTCTGATGGTTGATGTGAACATTAACTGAAGCTTCTGACCCATATCTGCATGATTTTATGCACTGCACTGCTGCCACATGATTGGCTGATTAGATAATCACATGGATGATTGTTGGTGCCAGATGGGCTGGTTTGAGTATTTCTGTAACTGCTGATCTCCTGGGATTTTCACACACAACAGTTTCTAGAATTGACTCAGAATGGTGCCAAAAACAAAAAACATCCAGTGAGCGGCAGTTCTGCGGACGGAAATGCCTTGTTGATGGTAGAGGTCAACAGAGAATGGCCAGACTGGATCGAACTGACAAAGTCTACGGTAACTCTGATAACCACTCTGTACAGTTGTGGTGAGAAGAATATCATCTAAGCATATCAAATAAGCAAATTTGTGACTAATTGTTTTAACTCATTTTGAACAAAAGGACAGGTTTTCTTTCATTAAAGCACTTTCACAAGATGCTTTGAAAATGGTCTAGACCAACAATTAATGGATGAAAAATAGAAACAATGGGCCTGTACAAAATGTATTTCTATATCAATGTTCAAAAATATTATTTTTTTATATCAATTGGAAATAATGTATATTTTATCCTATTTGATTGTTTTTATTTATAGATAAAAGCAGTGTTTCTTGGAATGTCTATAACTATGTGTCTTGACTTTTGATGTTTGAACCATTTTACATGCTTAATATTAGAATGTTTATGGTAAAGTGCTGCTGCACTTGGCACTTTTTTGCACATTTGTTTACTCTGTTGGGGGCCTCTGTATAAATAAATTGATGTGAGATTTAGGCCATTTGCATATTTTTGGATCTACGCACCTGGATAATTGGATTATATCTTTGTATACTTGGACTGGTGTTTGGTCCAAGTTTCTTTACACATGATATAGTATTAAGAGGTAGACCGATATATCGGTTTTACCGATTAATTGGTGCCAATAGTTGCTTTTTGGAACTATCGGTTATCGGTAAAAATCTATGCCGATAATTTTTTCATCATTTCAAAATAAGAGTTCCCGGTGTGTTTCAGGCTTGTTTATCCTTAGGGTGTACTCACACTAGGCGATCTGTACCATGCCAGAGCACGTTTGACCCCCAAAATTCAGTTCGTTTGACTAGTGTGATCGTTCCGTACCATGCCCAGGCTCGCTTGAAGAGGTGGGCTTGGGCACGGTTCAGTTGGACTCAGGCACGGTACGCATCTAGTGTGATCGCTAACCGTGGCCCAGCATGGAACTCGAAACATGATGTCAGTGATGCAATGGTTCCATTTAGCAAACATGGTGGCAAAGGGATCACTTTGGTCTATGGCAGAGGTGCAGTGTTTACAGTGTTTTGTGCTCGTGGATACCAAAGGACCATTGAGCAATGTCATGACAAGCTAAAAAAAACTGCGGGTTCAATATCTGAAGGTACGGGATGCACTCCGTAAATCTGGCAGCTCATCGGACGAAAAGGATAGATTCCAGTGGTACGATGCTGTTGACAATTAGGCATGTAAGAGGGCAGTGTGTCACCGCACCCCAAACGACTCCAAATAAGCCACAAAGTAAGCAACGTTACAATGATGGACTCCATTGTGCTGTGCGAGAGTGCTTTTCTTCCTGTTTTCTTCAAAACAAAAAGTCAGGGACGATTGTGCTTGGGCACAGTACAAGGCAACCGGGCCTAGTGTGAGTGCGCCCTTAGATGTCCCTCTGTATTTGGTATGCCGCTGTTTTGTTTCAATAACAGCCTGCACTCGCATTGACTCATTAAGTTGTGCAAATCCTGATGAACCATATTTTCCCAACATGATCTGAGAATGTTCAAAATGGCATTTTGTGTGATTCAATGGAAACAAGGAAATCTTTCTTTTTGTACAAATCTGCTAATTTGATTAGTGACCTAGCTGTTTGATTAGTGCATCTTAAAAGTTTCTTTTATGTTATATTGTTTCTTTGTTTCATATTTTTCAAAATTCAAAAAAATTCTTTTTATTTTTCAGGTTTAAATTAGATTTTAAATCCCAGATATTCAATATTGTTTCAGACTTTTGGACCCAACTGTTATACATCATGTGGTTTCTGAAAAGATGCCATTAGTGGTTCTTGGCAAGCCTGTAACTTAGTGATAATCTGTGATAAGGATTTGATCTCAAAGTGCAAGGCAAAAATTCATTTCTTTTTGTTTCTTTTTTTATGTTCTTATTGTCTGTAGAGACCATAGAAGACTATGCTGGTGGCATGAACACAATGTCTGGAAATGTAAGACTCACCTTCAAATTTTTCAGGAACAACGCGGGAGTCATTTTCAAACATGTAGCCTAAAGACAGGGCAAGGGAAGTGTTAGTGCACAGCTTTGTCATGGGCCTTCATGCCAGTCACGAAGACAATTCATATGAGAAATATTGTGTTAATGCATCAAAGGGATATTTCACCCAAAAATGAACATTCTCGGATCATTTACTCACCCTTATGCCATCCCAAATGT
The DNA here is from genome assembly GCF_019703515.2 of Myxocyprinus asiaticus. Classification (NCBI taxonomy): domain Eukaryota; kingdom Metazoa; phylum Chordata; class Actinopteri; order Cypriniformes; family Catostomidae; genus Myxocyprinus; species Myxocyprinus asiaticus. Next base: position 27,619,878 of record NC_059375.1, on the reverse strand, counting down.
GTATGACTGACTTTCTTCTGCTGATTTTCAGAAGAATATCTCAGCTCTGTAGGTCCATACAATGCAAGTGAATCGTGACCAGACCCTTGAAGCTCCAAAAATCACATAAAGGCCACTCTGAAGCCGTAAGATAGGTGTGGATGAGAAACAGATCAATATTTAAATCCGTTTTTACTGTAAATCTCCACTTTCACTTTAAAAATGTGAATGTAAAAGTAAAAGTGGAAATTAATAGTAAAAAAGGACTTTTATCTGTTTCTCACCCACACCTATCATATCACTTCTGAAGACATAGATTTAACCACTGGAGTCATATGGATTACTTTTATGTGGCCTTTATGTGATTTTTGGAGCTGCAAAGGTCAGATCAGAAATATTCTTCTAAAAATGTTTATGTTCTGCAGAAGAAAGTTAATCATACACACCTGGGATGGCCTGAGGGTGAGTAAATGATGAGAGAATTTTCATTTTTGGGTGAACTATCCCTTTAATGGCAGTCATTAGTAGTAACATATCCTCAAGCTACAATACAAGTACCTGGAGATATTTTGCACTGGAGTTAATGATACCATATGGGATATGGTAAACATGGAATCTTGATGTGTGTTATTATTGTGTTTCTGTGAATCATGGGACTCTAAATTTCTATATCTAATGGTTCATTACAGAGATCATCTAACATCTGAAAATACCCAAAATGGTGCGGCAAATGCAGTAAACGGAGAGGATGGTTATTTTTCTTCACTCCAGGAAAAATACCCATCTTTTCCAGTAGTAATATTTACCCTGGAATCCTTTAAGCAAAGGAGAAACGAATGTCCATGCCAACAGTAACACAGACCCTCTGGTTTGGTTAGCCAATGACCGCACAGTACTGGCCAATCCTGATTTGCTTTGAGTGTGTGAGAAGTACACTCTAGAATTATACTAGATGAACAAACCATGTCCTGAGACTAGATCTTTGTTGGTGTGCATCTTACCTTCACTATTGTGCTGTGGGTTCTGGTAGCCCTCGTTGTGATGGTACATGGAAGGGCAACCAGGCACATCTGTGGAGTAAACATAAACCCATTACCCTTAGTAATGAATGAATGCAAATTATTTGGTAATCTTTATCTGTGTCCACTCTGTGAAAATAAAATCAGTGCTAGTCCTTTTGTGACACTATTTCTGTAGGGTGTGAGACTGGTGCATCTGCAGATATGATAACCTCTGCCACAGTGTGCAGCAGGACAAAATAAGCATCTGTCATAAAAGTCATTTGTCATAATATCGCCTGTCTGCAGTTATATTTTTAGGCAGTAAAGAGTGCTGGATGTTAAACAGTCACATAGCACTGCATGAAGATAGAGCACAACTCCAAGTCCAGAGTAAACTTTCTGTCGTACCACTCTTCTGTCTGTAATGTGCTTTATTGGCATGACAAAGAAACTGTACTTTTGTATTGTCCAAGTGTTGGCAGTGTAGCTGTGTACAATGAGAATTTGTACAAATGTCAAACAAAGCAAATTTAAGTGCAAATGTAGGGCCCTTTGATTTCTGTGTTGCAGAAAACACGGACAGAATCGTGGAATCCAATCATAAAAACGTAATTATCTATAAAACACAGAATGTCACGAAATTTTACATATTTGGGATGAAAGTAATGTAAAAATGCACAATTAATCAAATGAAAATCGTGATATGTCCTAGTGTGATGATAAAACCACAAAAGGCTGAGTTCTGTTTTATTCCTCCTGACTGCCAGAGATGGTGCTATAGTAGTGGATAATCGCAGCGCCAGCCAGATAGGTCGAAAACATATACCAACGAAGTCATGTAGAGATGTAAGCAGAGTTGAGGGAAATATAAACCACTGCAGTTCGGCACCCCACCTCTTTCGCTTTCTCGATTAGGTCATAAAAGTATTTTTAACGTCAATCGTCAGTGCAGCTTTGTCAGAGCAGCGAACATTCGTCCTCCCAAGCTGTGACGATATGGGTTTGCATTGAATTGGATTATTTTTCTTCTTCAAGACTGGGTCAGTAGTTTTTATTTTTTCCTCATACGAAGTTCATATTTATACGTCAGTGTCACTGTACCTCACGGTTCTAACTGGGATGGGGGTGTCAACCGCGCTATTGGTCTAGTTATTTTCATTAGCCCATTTATTTATTTATTTTTTTTTTTGATTGCTGGCGATCTTATTATTTTTATAGATTTTTGCATATCGCCGTTTACACGCTGTCAAGTTTACGAGCCGTTGGATTGGAGCTGCCGATTTTTTGGGATAGATATGAGGCGAATACTCGTCCTCAGACTGTGACGATTAGGTTTTTGCATTGGTTTGGGATACTTTTCTTTATCACGGCTTGGTCGGTAAGTTTATTTCTCATATTTATTTACATCGGTGTCACTTTACCTTACTGTTCAATCCGGGGGCATGTCATATGTGCTATTGGGTTAGTTATTGAGCTATTTGAAGGAGTTTTGTATTTATCACAGGTCTCACGTCTGTATTTTTATTTATTTTTTCGTTTAAGCCTGTCGGTCCAAACAGTTGGTGTGTTTTGAGCCTGTAACTCGGAGTTAGTGCACTCCCACTTCTCTGCCCTCACGGTTCATCCGGAGGTAGTAATAGTATATTTGCATATTTTGTAATCTTCCTCATGTTTCATCCGGAGATAGTAGTATGTTAGCATATTTAACCATTTTCCTTGTGGCTCTATCCGAAGGGCGCTACTTATCACTGTTGAAATGGCTTACAACTACATTTCTACTGCTTACCCACAGAATTGCAGGCTCTGTCCTAATGAGCTCCTTCCTGATGATGGGCATAATCTCTGCCCATCATGCCTGAGGCTTCAACATCCGAGAGAAGTGCTTACAGACCCATGCCCGCATTGTAGTTTGCTGCCTATGCCTTAGAGACAGTTGTGTTTGGCTGGAATGGAACGCAGCCGGGAATCTAATCTTTTGCAAGTGGATCTGGCTTCACGGCAGAGCACTCATAAGCGTCGTGCCTCGGCGGCTGCTGGCGCTCCCCCAGCCAAGAAAAAATCCACTGCTAGGGCACCTGTTGTCAAAGAAGGTTGCTGGCCCTTCTTCAGATATGGCGGAGATGAAACGTCTTCTGCAGGCCCTTCAGCCAGCAGACTTCATTCCTGTTGCTGCTACGGGTTCCACCGAAGATGCTCATTCCCGTTCATCAAATGAAGTTGTTACTGGTTCTCCTTACACTTCTCATAGTCCCCACCTTGATTCTATGTCTACGTGTGCTTCTGATACACATTTTCAAGACCGCCTTGACTCTAAAGCTGCTGAGCTTGATCATTTGCTGGGCATGCCAGTGGGATCCACGATAGCTGGTGACTCTGGTGAAGGCTCACGTCATTCTTCAGGGACCGTTCCACCTCCAGTGGATGACACAATAGAGGTGCTTCAGATGGCAGTGGCTCACCTTGGCCTTGAAGAGCCTTGGCCTTGATCCAGTGTGTTTTTCCACAGTGTCTTTGACTACGGATGCCTTTGCTATGCCTGCATGTAAGGACATTGTGGCAGAATTTTCAAGTGCCCTTAAGGGACCAGGTACAGCCAAAAGGCATTCCAATACTGCACACACTTTGGCTTCAATGGCTTAATCAGTGTATGTTGGAGTGCGAGTGCCAGAGGTTGAACAGCTGGTCGCCACGCTGGTAGTGTCACCAGATGAAGCACTTCGAGGGTACGTTCAATGCCCTAGTACCCAGTGTGGCAACTCAGATTTCCTTTCTTAAAAAAGCATATGAGTCAGTTGCCTACATCACTCATACTGAGAACCCAATCTGCTAATTAATTCTTGCTGCCTCTAGCCCTTTGGAGATTGTGGAAGTGGATCCCTCTGTTTCACAATTCTTACAGACAGCCTTGCTGGCCATGGGACACATGACATGAGCACTGGGCTCTCTCACTGTGATGCTTCTGACTGCATGCTGGCAGGTGTGGCTCGCTCAAGCCAGATTGCAAGAGGACTGTAAGAAAACCCTGAGGGACCAACCCATTGTCCCTGGGAATCTTTTTGGGCCAGAGGTCTCTGAGGTGTTGGAAAAGTGCATGAAGTTGTCTGCGACCACCCAGCAGCTCACACAGGTGCAGCGTGCTCCAAACTTCAGAATGCCAACAGCACCTGCTCATCATCGTTACATGCCTATGCAGCCACACTTCCGTCATATTCCCTTCAACAAACCTCAGACCCAGCAGAGATTTTGTGGCTCTTGTGTCGTCCCCATGGTAGTTCCACCTCCACTGTACCCCAGGGAGTTCGTGTCAAACCCCCCCAACCTCAAAAGGCCAAACCTCAAGGCATGAGATGCTTGGGCCGGTGGTTGGACATATTTCGGAACATCATCTGAGTTACTGGGAAGGTGCAGTGTCGGACCCTTGGGTCTTGACGACACTACGCAACGGATATACTCTGCAGTTCTGACACCAGCCCCCAAGGTTTTCGGGTCACATTCCGACTGTGGTGGTAGACCCAGTCCGTTCAGCAGCTCTCTCTCAGGAAGTTTATTCCTTGTTGGAGAAGAGAGCAGTAAAGAAAGTTTATCCCCTAGTTCAAAGGGATGGGTTTTACTCAACATATTTATCCAAAGCGAGATGGGGGTTTTAGTCCAATTTTAGATTTTTTGACTCAGTGTTACTGAGGTTGATCGGGATGCTGACGGTGGCTACTCCTGTGGTTCCCCTGGGACTGCTTTACGTGTGACCCCTGCAGGTATGGAACAACAGCCTTCGGTTGGACTCATCCTGTCATTGCCGTAAACGGATTGTAGTGTCTCACCGTTACATCCATGCCTTTCAGCAATGGACATCACTAGGCTTTTTGAAAGCAGGCGTAACGCTAAGCATTATTTCTGCCTGTAGTGAGGTGATTACAACTGACGCATCACTCACGGGTTGGGGTGCAGTTTGAAATCACAGAGGCATCAGTGGTCAATGGTCAGACGCCCATTCTATGGACCACATCAACCTGCTAGAGATGCGTGCAGTTTTTCTGGCTTTAAAGCACTTCTTTCCCATGCTGGCAGGCCACCATGTTCTTGCACGCTTGGACAACACATCAACAGTTTTCCATCTGAACCATCAAGGGGGCACAAAATCGGAGAGCTTGCTATGGTTCACTCACAACATTCTCACCTGGTCGCTTCCCCAGTTTGCATCATTGAGGGCTGTTTATCTGCCGGGAGTAGTCAATCAGGCTGCAGATGCTCTGTCCAGGAACTGGCTACATCCAGGCAAATGGAGGCTTCACCCAGATGTAGTTCATGGGATCTGGCAGGAGTTTGGAATGGCGGAAGTGGATCTATTTGCATTAGAAAAGACAACCCACCTCCCAATGCAGTTTGCTCAGAGGGAACCGTCCAGTCCGCTGGGACAAGATGCACTGTCACACAACTGGACGGATTGTCTCCTTTATGCCTTTCCCCCAATTTCTTTGTTGTTGGAGATGCTTCACCGAATTGCTCAAGGCAGACACAGGGTGCTTCTGGTAGCACCACGGTGGCTGTCCAGACCATGGTTTCCCCTGCTTCTAACTTTGTTGGTGGGAAGACCAAGGCAGCTTCCCCCCAGGAAGGACCTGTTACCCCAAATGGACTGCCGTATTTGGCACCCAGAACCGGGCCGTCTACAGTTATGAATTTGGCCTCTGGGACCAACTCCCTCTTAGCAGACTGTGAGCCCTTGGTCGTTTACACTGTTCTCAATGCGATGACTGCTTCTACATGACTGCTTTATGCTTATCGCTGGAAATCTTTCTGTTCATGGTGTGAGGGTCGTGATTTTGACCCTGTGTATTGTACAGTTTCTGCAGTTTTAAGTTTCCTATAAAGTCTCTTGGACAGTGGCAAGGCGGCTTCCACTCTAAAGGTTTATGTGGCAGCCATTTCTGCACACCTTTCGCCGGTTGAAGGTTTTTCTCTGGGCTCCTACAGTCTAATCTGCAGCTTTTTGAAGGGTTTGAGACATCTTAATCCTGCTTGTACTCCCCGTTCTCCAATGTGGGACTTACCTCTGGTGTTGGAGTCTCTTTGTCTACCTACTTTTGAGCCGTTAGAGGATGCAGACCTTAAGTGGAAATCCTTGAAAGCGGCTTTTCTTTTGGCTTTTGCTTCTGCAAAAAGAGTTAGTGAGCTTCATGCATTGTCCGTTAATTGGTCCTGCATGAGGTGGAAGCCAGAGGGCACTGAGGTGCTGAGCTGCAGTGGCTTATATTTCCCTCAGCTCGGCTTACGTCACTATGTGACTTCATTGATATTTGTTTTCAACCTATCTGGCTGGCACTGCGATTATCCACTACTGTAGCACAGTCTCTGGCGGTCATCTGGAATTCACAGAACAACGGTTACATCCGTAACCAGCGATTTACAGTCTGCATGAGCTGCATGCTTCAACAGTAAGTGAATGTGAGAAGCCACTGCTTAAACACTAACCGGCTCATTAACATCATGCGCTCTGTGTGCGTATTAATGACAAAGAGCAGAGTACTTTATTCACTGTGAAGCGTGTAGCACATGCAGACTATAAATTTATATATCAGGTTTTCTGCCAAAAAGCCATAATAAAAGTTTCATTTATCTAGACATGTGAAATTTAAAAGATGCTACAAATATATTACTTCTATATAGTAAAATGTAATATTCAATGTAGTAGTAATACTAATGATAATAATAATATCAATAATAATTACATTATATTTAAGCAATATCTCAAATAAGAGTTTCATCGCTGCTTTTATTAATACTGTGATGCTCTGTGTCACACTGTATTTGAAAATAATAATAATAATAATAATAATAATAATAAACTCAAATGTTGAGTTTTTTTATTGTGTGAGGATCAGTATAGATGCTCTATAATAAATAATGCAATGGTATGTTTAAAAGTAATTGTTTTCATTTGATAAAATATTCTAAGAATTCATTTGATTAGAGAGTTTTTTTATATGATAAAATGTAATTAAACTTATTTTTTGAATTTGGGAAAAAATAAAATGGAATTTGGAAAAAAATAAATAAAACAGATTTCACAGGGTAATATGAGTAACATTAACAAATAAAATTAAATATCAGTAGTGTGAAATAATATAAAATAAACTGAAAGGAGTGCAGAACAAACTAATTTGCATTTAGCAAATTTAAACAAAAAGTGACAAATTAAAAAAGTTATATTAATTTAACAAATAATTGAAAAATATAAACTAAAGATTAAAGACTAAAGACTAAATGTGCAAAAAAATTTAAATAAAATAGTGATGAGAAAAGTTCAGTGATGAAAGCACAGATTCTAGTCAGATCACTCTGTCCCTATCAAAAAGCAGACCTTGTGATGCCTAATCTCTCTCTTGCTCTCGCTCTCCTTCCATATGTACTGTATAAATAAGAAATGGTTAGTTTGTGAGGTGGAGCAGTGATTCATGTCTGGAGAATGCAGTGGCTGAGGCCGTGATAAGAGGTCACCAGAGAAAAGAGCGCTCGATCCAGAGGGACTGGATCACTTTTTTACACAGGCAGCTCCAATTAATGTTACGGTTGACTGAGATCTCAGACTGTAAGCAATGGAGGGTCAAACATGTTCACATTCATTCCGAAATATTACCATGTGTGCAGAAACCTGCAAACGACCCCTTCAAAAACATAAAATGGCATGGTATACAAATAAGTTTCAGGAAATTCCCACACCATGTTCCTTTTTGATGTTAACAAGAACATAGTGGGGTTCAGTATTTTTAGACCACATTGAAAATATGTGATTCAAAATCTAACTCAAACCTGGAAATAAATAAAAAGAAATTAGAAATAATTTTGGAATTCAGAAATGTTAAAACAAAGAAACATTTAAGACATAAAACAAATAGGAAATATTGTGCACTCTTTTTAGGTCACTAATCCAATAAGCAAACTTGACATTGACCTTAGTAACCTTTTTTTATTTATTTTTTATTTTTTTACAAAAGGCGAGATTTCCTTGCTTCCATTGAAGCTAACAACATGCTCTTTGGAACATTCTCAAATCATGCTGGGATAACATAGATAATCAAGATTTGCACAAAGTTATGGAGTCCATGCCAGCTTAAATGCATGCTGTCATTACAGCAAAATGGGGACATACCAAATACTAAACACAAATATTTAAATTCATTCATTTCTGTTTCTCTGTTTTAGGTCTCTGTTTTTGTTCTGTAACAGAGCGGAAGCCACTGGCCTGGGCAAGGATTAATCTACTGATAACGTGCCGTACTAACAAGGGCTTCACCTCAGATAGGGCGGTTTATCCACACAGAAACATCCTTTTGTTCCGGGCCATTTCCTCCAAAGTTTCTGCACGTATGAATCTGACCTCTAAAAAGTATCAAGTTTCTGAAGGGCATTTGTACCAATACAACTAGTACCACAAAAATTAAAGAACACAAAATCCAGAAAAGTCATGCTGTCTTTGTTTATATTTAAAAGAATTAGTTTCTGTTTTCATGACCGTTAACTCTTTTTTAATGGTCATCTATGTTCGTTTGATCACTGTTTATAGTCCTTTACAGAGCACTGAACAGGACCTACGCAGAGTGTTGTGTTTCGACCCTGTGTCAGTCACTAAGCTGAGTGGGAGGAGGTGAGCTTGTCCGGGTTGTGAGTGTATGGCCCGAGCCCCCCGGCTACAACACCATGCCCCCTCCCTCCAATACAACTTCCTTATCACACACCTCCCTCCCCTCCTACCCCGCTCAACCAAGCCAGTGCACGAGCTCGGGTTACCGAGGCTACGCTCATTTTTCCATTATGAGTTCATCTGCCAGCAGAAAAGGAAGCTGCTGCTGCAACCCTACACCCGTGAGCACTCCACTGGGGATTCTAGTCTTTCCAGTGCCCTCCATTTTCTCAATGAAATTCCTATGCCTCCCTCCCTCGCAAAGAACAGACAGAAGGGGAGGGGTCAAGGAGCGAGGAGACCAGAGTGAGAAGAAAATATTCAGTGTACAGAAATACAATTGAGATCTTCGCAAAGTGTCAGTGGGTGTGGAAGCGGAGAACCAACAAAGTTCGTTTGAACTGCACAGAGAGGGCGAGAGAGTAAAACAGAGAGCGAGACTTAGAGACATTTTTCCATCCACTGTTTTTCCAATTGTTTTTCTATATAAACGTGCTAGACTGACACCTTTGACTGGTGCACCTCATATAGCTGGGGGGGGGGGGTTCAGCGTCTCGCACAGGAGCGGCAAATTTGTTTAGACACCGTGTTAAGTTAAAAAGAACTTCAACTTTTAAAAGTGTCTCTTGAGACACATACACTTTGTCACATTTGTTGTGCAGTGTCTAGCTTTTTTAGCGCGAGGACACATTCGGTCTGGACAGCACCTAACATTTTTTTGTACCTTTCAACAACAAATTAAGGGCAAGTTAAGGGCTGTTCACACAGGATGCCTACTTGCATTCAGTCTGCACTATTTTTTAATTGTTTGTACACATGTACACATGCATTAGATGGATGTCTTTGGCCTGTGATCTTGATGTTTTTTTTTAGCAGCATTAAGATGTAGTGTCCAGTTCAAAGTAGTTTAACTTTGAAAAACGAATATCGAGACCCCTGTGTTTTGTTCCAATTCATTGCACTCCATCTTCCTTCTCTTAAAAACAAGAATGAAAGAATGGCCCCATAAAATTTTCTTTCTGTCTCTCTTCTAATAAAACATGTACACATGTACAATATACATATATATGATATAGATCTAATAGCAAATCAGTTAGAACAGACAGAAGGGTAGGAGTGAAGGAGAGCTGGAGTGAGGAAACCGAAGTACAGAAATACTGTTAAGAGATTTTCAAAGTGTAGTGGAAAATAACAAAGTCCTTTAAAAGAGAAGGAAGGAGAGAGAGAGAGAGAGAGAGAGAGAGAGAGAGAGAGAGAGAGAGAGAGAGAGAGACAGAGACTTTTTGCACATTTTACCCACCAATTTACTGTTTACATTGCTAGTCTAAACCACAGCCTTTGTCTCAGGAACAGAGAGGAGAGAAGACACCATTTCAAAGGTTCTCGCATGGCTCAGATTTCGGCATGAGCAGGACTCTGTCCTATAGGATTATGGTCCTTTAACTGTTCTCCCAGTTAATTATTTCATTGTCACTCTTGTCCACAGCCTAGTTAGGGCCTTATGAAATGCGTTTTATTTTTTTCCAAATTCGGTTTTATTTTTTCTTAATTTGTGTTTTAAAGTTTCATTAAAATTTATCATCAACAAAATTCATGATTCAAATAATTAAAATAATTTTAATCAAATGAAAAACACAACAATTATTTTTAAACATATTACATTATTTTTTAGCAAATGAAGTGCTTCTATACAGATCATCACAGCACAAATCAAAACACAATATTGGAGTTTATTTATTTATTTTGTCAAATACAGTGCTGCACAGCAGAGCATCACAGCTTTAATGAAAGCATTAAACTTTTATTCAGTACCGCAGCATTACTGCTTGTGATATATTGCTTAAATATAATATTATTATTATTTATTACTACTTTGAATATTGCATTTTACTACATAGCAGTACTATATTTCTGCCGCAGTTTCTTCTATTTCACGCGTCTAGTTAAATTGAGCTTTTATTTTGGCACAATTTGATGCACTTTGAGTTTGTACGTTTTTGACGACAGCTTTACACCTCCGGATAAGCAGTTCACTATATGGCTTAAACATGCATATTATACCGCAAAAGGCTGCGATGTAATTATATAAATATACTGTATAGTCTGCATGTGCTGCGTGCTTTAAGCTTAATGGGCACTCTGCTGTCTGTAATCTATTTCAAACAATGAGCGCACGTGATGCTTATGATGAGGTGTTATCAGTGTATGAGCAGCGAGCTTCACACATTCACACTGTATATTTATTTAATTAAATCTCAGCCTTTTGTGGTTTAATCATCACACTAGGACATATCATATCATATCGATTATAATTTGATTAATTTAGCATTAATACAGACATTTTATCACAAATGTGTCAATTTCCATTACATTCGTTTAATAGTTAATTTCTGTTTTTATGACTGGATTCCGCGATTCCATCCGTGTTTTCCGCATCGCCTTCCATGCTGCATTTAAAATCAATATCAACATGCTAACGTTAAACTTTACTGGAATTCTTTGTGAGTTCAGCCTCTTGTTCGGAGTTCTATTTGTTTGGTGCGCATGTTACATGTAGAGAATTCCAAATCCGTCACTTATGCTCTTTGTTAGGATGGTGCCTTAGAAGGTAGCTGTGTAGCCACTACGTTTTGAAACAGAGCCTGACTCACCAGGTTCATAAGTGTAGTCAGTGGGTTCCTGTTTGACCATCAAAAGGGCAGGAGGAAACCTCTGAGGCTGTGGCCCAGCCATGTGGGCTGCCTGGTCATATAGAGGGTCCAGATATTCCTGCTTGAAGTTTTGCTGAGGAGGATAAGGCAAGCAGGGGTCAGAGTGCTGCCGATTGTAGCCGCCACCTCCACCCCCGTTGGAGTGGGCAGGATGCATGCGCTGCATTGTCTGGCCTTGTGAACCGAATGGTAGACACATATCTGTCGAGCCAGAAGGGAACCTGGAACTGGGGTAAAAATTAAAGGATGAAGCCTTCATCATCACAAAAACACTGTTTTAATGCAAGGATTCTTTCCATGTTCTTTTCTAATAGAACATGAACATATACACCGATCAGCCACAACATTAGAACCACCTGCCTAATATTGTGTAAGTCTCCCCTTGTGCCGCCAAAACAGCACCAGATGATGTTCTTCTCGCCACAATTGTACAAAGCGGTTATCTGCGTTACCATAGACTTTGTCAGTTCGAACCAGGCCTTTCTCTGTTGACCTCTCTCATCAACAAGGCATTTCCGTCCACAGAGCTGCTGCTCACTGGATGTTTTTTCTTTTTGCTACCATTCTGAGTAAATTCAAGAGACTGTTGTGTGTGAAAATCCCAGGAGATCAGCAGTTACAGAAATACTCAAACCAGCCCGTCTGGCACCAACAATCATCCATGTGATTATCTAATCAGCCAATCGTGTGGCAGCAGTGCAGTGCATAAAATCATTCAGATATGGGTCAGGAGCTTCAGTTAATGTTCACATCAACCATCAGAATGGGGAAAAATATGATCTCAGTGATTTTGACCGTGGCATGATTGTTGGTGCCAGACGGGCTGGTTTGAGTATTTCTGTAACTGCTGATCTCCTGAGATTTTCACACACAACAGTCTCTAGAATTTACTCAGAATGGTGAAAAAACAAAAAACATCCAGTGAGAGGCAGCTCTATGGATGGAAATGCCTTGTTGATGAGAGAGGTCAACAGAGAATGGCCAGACTGGTTCGAACTGACAAAGTCTCAGATAACCGCTCTGTACACTTGTGGTGAGAAGAATAGCATCTCAGAATGCTATTCTGAGATGCGGGTTGGCGCTGTTTTGGTGGCACGAGGGGGACCTATACAATATTAGGCTGGTGGTTTTAATGTTGTGGCTGATCAGTGTATATATTGTATGTATAATATAGATCTATTAGAACATTGAATAGAAAATCATTTCTTAATCCTTGTCCTGGAGGACTCCAAATACAACACATTTTGGGTGGCTACTTTATCTAATACACCTGATTCCACAGACTAGCTCATTAATAGAGTGCTCCATGATCTGAACTGGGTATGCCAAATAAAGGACCTCCAGGATCAGGATTGAGAAACACTCACAGATCATATGATTAACTAATGGAAAAATTCAGAGTAAATGTGTGTTTTAGTTAGACTAGGAATACAGAGAGTGTTGATGGCGTTACCTTGGGTTCATGGGATAGCTGTGGCAGGCATGAGACTGGCTGGCTGAGGAAGGATTCATGTACCCTGACTCCGGCCGAGTGCCAACTGTTGGTTTTGGGGAGTAATGCTGCATAGGAGACATGGGAGTCCCTGGGCAAGAGCTCTTAGATCCTGCTGCTGCTGCCGTTGCTCCCACGGCTGTTCTCTTCTGCTTGTAGGCACTGCAGGGCACACATACACTATCAAATTCAACAATGCATCTCTTTCCAGTAATAAATCATGTTTGCACCATCAGAGTGTGTTTAAAGGAGTCTAGCACCAATATGTTGCTGGCCTTATTTTGACTGACCTGGCGTAAAGGCACTGCTCTCCATTGGGGTAGCTAAAGCTCTGCTTGTGGCTGCAGGATTGGCTGGGGTCTGAGCCGGGACTCTGGGGCTCTTTCTTGATCTTCACAGGTGGGCTATGGAATGCCACTGCTGCAATACAGAGAGAAACAGGTACATTAAACACATTCCAGCTAATTCATATGCTCAAGAAATGAAATAGTGGCAAATACGTTTGACTAAAAATACAACAAGTTCTTGACTCACAAATTTAAACAAGAGTTCTAAGAGAAAATATACACATCTGTGCATTCCAACTACTTTATAAGGGCTTGGTTTATCCTTAGCCATAGTGATGGCAGTAGAACATGCAAACATGCAATCATACTCACACACCCACACAAGCATTTAAGCAAATATCTTGAGCTTCTCACCTAGATTTAACTCCACCATAGTTGACATAGTAAAATGTATTATGTTCCCTGCACTCAACTTCAAAGTACATCATAAACAATTAGATGCATAAACATCCACTAGCATAAAATAGTGCTGTTTGATTACACAAAGACCATGCCAAGTTTTGTGCACAGTTCTGTTCCTGTGCCACTGAGAGATTTCCTTCTCAATTACACAATACTACGGTAAGCCACTTAAAATTCACTTAGAATCAGGGTCCAAAATGAACTTTTTGCCACACCAGCCAATTGTGGCTGAATTGAGAAAATTTGCTGGCCAAAAACATTTCTTAATAACCATGAAACAATATTTTGCATTATTTTTTAATAAAAAACTAACTCTTTTTTCCTCATACATTTATGACAGCAAAGGTCATTGTGTCAGTAGCAGAAATACAAGATCTCTTGCTAGCCTCCATATATCGTGATTTTGTTGCTCTTATTTTTGTTTTGGTGGATTACTGCAAGAAATATTCCACCTACGTGTTCTCAAAAAGAATTATGGAGAAAAAAAAAAAAAACTTTAGGCATCCTAGATGCTCTGATAAAATGTCATCAGGGGAAAGTTTTTAAAAGACACAACAGATACCATTTAGTAAATGTTTTTGTGTCTTTGATATGAAATCGCTCATGTCACTGCTACTTACATGAGGGGCAAACTTGTTCTTACAATTTGATATAAACCCAGTTATGTTGCAGTTTCTAATAAAGTTACTGGCCAACTGGCGAGTAACCCCATTTTAATCACTCACCAGGGCCAAATTTTGCTTCCATTTGGCTGTTGTTCATTTTTCAAATTTCTATTAATCAGTCTATTTTTGGGGTCTCCCTCCAAAAAAATCAGTGTTCGGTAAATTACTTAAAAACAGTAATCCACTACAAATTACTAATTATTTCTATAAAATTGTAATTAGATTACTTTACTGATTATTTTATTGAAAAATTAATCACATTACTAGTTTTGTAATTGCTTTTCCACTCAACAAATTCAAAATAATGTTTATATTTTTTTCTTGTTCATTGTTACACACAAGTCATACACTCAGCACCTCACATTTTTCTTTCATGACTTGTTACAGGGACATAATTTATGTATTCTACATATATAACATATTAGAAATAAGCATAACCCTATTAATGTACTTAAAAGTAATTAAATTTATTGAAAGTCAGTAACTGCAATCTGATTACAAGAATTTAAAATGTAATTCATTACACTACTTTTTTTGACAAAAAGTAATGATTACAGTAACTAATTACTTTATAATTGAATTACATCCAAGACTGACCACGTTTATATGCACTTCCTGATTAACATTTTTTATTGATTCATATAGATAAAGAAAAGCAAAACAAATATACACAGAATCAACATTTCCCTCCCAATCCCCAACCCCACCCTGACCCTCAACAACATCCCTGTGGTCACACATGATTATAGACCAAAAAAAATAAATAAATATATATATATAAAATAATTACACAAACTTAAAACTAAACTTCTCTCTTCACTGCCCCTCACCGAGAGCCCTCCAAAAACGCCATATAGCTGCCCCATTTCCCATCAAACAAATTCCAATTCCCCAGCCTTCTACATGATGCTTCCTCAAAAGCTGCCACCCTCCCCATCTCCATGCACCATTCTTGAAATGAGGGCGCTCCAGCCAACTTCTATCCCTTTAAAACAATTTGACTGCCAATCATAACACTAGTTAGGACCTAATTTTTTGTGTGTCTATCCCTTGTATTGATGACTGCCCCATCGCCTAAAATACAGAGTCTGGGGCAAAATGAAATCTGAGTGTCCAATACATCACACATAAAACTCTGAACCTGCAACCAAAATTCTTGGATCTTAACACACCACCAAAAAACATTGGTTGTGTCTCCATCTTCTGATTGGCATCACCAGCAGGTGGGTGTGTTTTTAAAACCAAGCCTATTCAATCTAGAGGGGATCCAATAGAATCTATGTAAAATCTTGAATTGTATAAGGCACACCCTTGCATCTCTAGATGCAGACTTGATGTTTTTTTTAATCCTAGCCCACACTCCCTCCTCCAATACCAAATTTAAATCTTTCTCACATAATCTCTTGAGAGAAGTTGAAGCTCCGTCCCCCAGACTCTGAATTAGCAGGGAGTACAACACTGTTGCCTCATTACCTTTTCCAAAAGCAGTAATCACAACTCTCAGAGTATCTGCCACTTTAGGGGGTGTCTGCTACTCCCAAAAATAGTACAGAGCAGGTGGGGCAGCTGTAAATACCTAAAGAACTGAGGTCTGAGAATCCCAAAATGTTGAACCAAATTTTCAAAGGATATCAGCACTCCACTCTCATATAGGTCACTGAGTGTAGTAACCCCCCCTCACAGTCCACTCTGACCAGCAGAAAGGGGACTTATTAATACATCATTTTGGGTTCAGCCATATGCTCGAGGCAACATTGAAATAAATGTCAGAATTAAGTACTGTGGACACTTTTGTCCTTACCGAGTGGAAATGCAAGATAACGGGGTGTAACTTCTCAGATTAGTTTGATAGAAAGGCTTTGCAATGGCGAAATAGAGGCAAGAACTTCCTGTTCAGTACAAAACCAGGGAGAGGCTCTCTCAGGTGGAAGCGACCAATGAGCCAAATGTCTGAGACCGAACGCATAATAATAAAACAAAATCTTGGGTAGGCCTAGCCCACCTTTGTCAATCGGCCTATGCAACTTACTGAAATGTAATCTGGGACGTTTACCATTCCAAATGAAGGACTTCGCTATGCTATCAAATTGCTTGAAATAAGAGAAGGGGACATCTATAGGGAGAGACATTAGCAGGTACTTGAATTTTGGAATACAATTCATTTTGATAACATTAACCTTCCCAATCATAGATAAATGTAATGAAGCCCACCTTCACACATCGCTTGAAAACCTTTTTATTAAAGGGTCAAAATTAACACACAAATTTGCTGGGAATAAAATGCCCAAATGCTTAATGCCCTGTATTTGCAACTGGAAGGCACCCGGCTGAAAAGCGTTACCGGGCAGTATGCTGTCAGAGCCAAAGCTTCGGATTTAGACCAATTAATTCTGTATCCTGAGAACTTAGAAAAGGAATGAATAATTCTGTGGAGGCAAGGCATAGATCTAGTAGGGTCGGAGACGAATAATAAAATATCATCTGCGTAAAGCAAAAGCTTATGCGCCACACCTCCCGCCAGTCGTCAGTTTAGGAAGTTCTAATGGTTCCACAAAGTTTCTAATATCCTCATCAGTAGACGAAGAAGAGGAACTATAGAGATCAAGATAGAATTCTTTAAAAGCATTATTAATATCAATGGCTGAGGTAAACATTTCACCACCAGCAGATTTCACTGAGGGAATGGTAGAAAAAGACTCTCTATTTTATATTTTATATATCTAGCCAGAGGTTTTCCTGCCTTGTCCCCCGACTCGAAGTATGACTGTCTCGCCCTGAATAGCCAAAACTCCACCTTCCGTGACAAAACTGTATTATATCTGTATTTCAATCGAGTCAATTCTCTGAGGCCATCAGACGACATTCGGTGCTTCAGCTCTGCCTCAGCATTTTTAATATTCCCTTCCAACTCCACGAGTTCTTGTGCTTTGGATTTTTTGGTGAAAGAGGCATACTGTATGATATGGACCCTACGAACCGCCTTAAGTGTCTACCAAGCCACGCCCACAGAGGATACTGAGGACCAGATGGTCTCCATATAAACATTGATTTCAGCCTTTAACATTTGTTGGAATTCAGGATTTTGCAAAAGGGGTACATAAAAACTATATGATTTCCTTTTCTCCATATGTGGCAACACCTCTAAACTCACCAGGGCGTGATCTGAGACTAAAATGTTTCCAATTGAGCAAATCAACAACAGATGAAATGAGGGACTTAGATATATAAAAAATAAATAAATAAATAAAAATCTTATGGACTGATGAAAAAAAAATGTATAGTCCCTACCAGATGGGTTCAAAAGTCTACAAACATCTGTAAGACCAAGATTTGTATACATCCTGTGAAGCATCAATGTTGCTCTAGGGGGCTTGCACACTTTTGCTTCACTATGATCAAGGACTGAGTCCATCAAAAGATTAAAATCTCCTCCCAATATTGAGGGGTGCCAGCGGCTTGCAACATCCCTTCAAGATCTATAAAAAAGCCCTGATCATCAACATTAGATGCATAAATATTAGACAAAATAAGACTTTGCCCCTGAATTGCTAAAACATTAATGACACTAATTTATCTTTAATCTGTTTAAGACATTTGAATTGTAGATGCTTACTTATCAGTGTAATGGCTCCCCTGCTTTTACTTGAGCCAGCACTAAAGAAAATATGTCTACCCAATACCTTCCCAAATTTTTCAGCTCCCTGCGGGGAAAGATGCGTTTCTTGAAGAAACAGTATATCATATTTCTTATGCTTAAGAAGAAAAATGACCTTCCTTCTTTTTATGGGGTGCCCCAACCCATTCACATTCTACGTGGAGAGAGACAATCCACTCATATTAAAATTTTACATTTTGACATAATAGAAAAAATAGATTGTGTGTCAGAAACAAAATTATAAAGACCACATTCCAACATTAGTGCAACAGTCAAACCCTGAACATTCCCCTTGAACCAAACAAACAGAAAAAAGAAAAAAACGTGAGCATTAACCCCGCGCATAACAGCGCCAACTGGCGTCCTTCCCTCTAAACTCAAACAGTCCATGTATGCCTGTGAAAGCCCCCGCGACAACTCTGCCATCGGATTGCTCAAGTCCGGTGTTCCTATACAAATTTTGTGAGACAGAATTGCACAACAAAAGATAATCTATAAAACAAACTCCAGCCAATAGGCAGAATAAACACAAAGAACGTGTAGATTCATCCACATAACTGTCCCGAAGGTGTGTTCCTCCACAAAACAAACTCCAGCCACTAGGTGGAACCAGCACAAAAAAAAGGTGCTCAGTTTCCTCGGACAGTCAAATGAATGGTCAGTGAGCCGGCCCATTCGGCTGCTACATGAGTGCAACAAATGTCCTAATAACTCCAATCACTTGGAAGAAGTACTCCACAAAACAAACTCCAGCCAATAGGAGGCATAAGCACAAAAAGAATTGGAAAAGGCACTCAGTTTCCTCGGACAGTCAAGTGAATGTTCAGTGATTAGGTCCACTCGGCTGCAACATGAGTACCACAAAATAACTTACTCCATTGACTTTTTGAAGGACATCACTTGCTGGGGACAAGTGAATGTTTTACAGCCATCTTTAACATATATTCTCAATTTGGCCTGGAATATCAGTGCAAAAGCGACCTTCCGTTGATGTAAGTGTTTCTTCCATTCCTTGAATCGATCACCTTTCTCTCGTTGAATTCGCAAAGTCTGAGAACAAGAAAACGCTGTGGTTCTTCCAATAAAGCCTTCCTTTACTCCTCGCCTCGCGTAACACGAGATCTTTATCGGATGATCTCAGAAATTTGTCCAGAATTGATCGGGGCCTGTCTCCCTCAGCGGATTGCCGAGCTGGTACCCTGTGAGCTCGCTCGATTTCCAGCTTATGGCCTGTTATGTCGAGCAGACTTGGAAAGAGCCCATCCATTAATTTCACCATATCCTGACCCTCTTCGGCCTCAGGAATTCCAACAATATGGACGTTATTCTGCTGGCTACGGTTTTCCAAGTCCTCCAACTTCTCCCAGTCACACTCCAAATCCACCTTAGTCGCTAGCAGATTAACAGATAATTCCCTCTCCAATGACTCCAGACAATCGATCCGTTTCTAGACATCCCCCACTCTTGTAACCATCTCAGTGAATTTCATCTCCATTGCAGTGATCAATCGACGTATTACAGCAAGATCCTCCAAGTCAGCAACGACCTTCGTCAGCATTGCCGAAATTTCTCGCCAAATTTCCCGCACTTCCCCAATCAAATCGAGTCCTGGGCTCGGGGCCTGCTGCTCGGGGTGTCAGCTTAAGCACGTAAGTGTCTTTTAATGTCTCCAGAGCCCGAGGATTTTGAATTCTTTGACATATTGTCCTCCTAGAACAGTTATGGAACAGAGTGTATCGAATCTCACTCATTATGACATTAATAGTGTCAAAACTAGCAAAGTGCGCAGAGCTCGTCGTTCACACGTCCGAACCTCGCATGGTGTCCATGTTCTCTCTCTGTTTACATTCACTTAAGAAAACTGTTTATTCCAGGGATTTTGCAGTAAGCGGCATTCGGAAACGTCATGTAAACAAGAACACGGTTTAACACACCCAGGTTTCTCCCAGAGAACGCAGCTTATGTGGTCATGTAAATGCATAAGCGCTGCAGTTACAGGTTTTTGAAGAGTGCGCATGTGTGTGAACAGGCCAGATAACAAACGTCATAGGATGGAGCCCAACAACAAGTCAACAAAGCGGAAAGAATTCAACCTTTCTGGGAGTACAGTGGGAAAAGCACATACATTATAAACTATACACATTTATTCAAACCAATAAAAAATTTCTAATGTCCTTCACGTATATGAGCTCGTACATTGGGGGAATCCCGCAGTTTTAGGTAAGAGGGAAACCCTACTTTTGAAGCATAATTTTGCTGCAGGTTGCGATAGATAGTTAAGAAAACAAACACAGCAACACCTCTGGAATATCTACAAATAAAGCAAAGCATCAGGGAATAAAAAAGTGAAGTATTCCTTGGATACCATGTTTGTTATTTACACAAGCGTTGTGGGGAAATTACGTTGCTGTGGAGAAAGCTACTTACTGACCGAGACGTATGAATAAGGGAATAAAGTGTATGCCGCTTATACTGTGCCTGTAAACCGGAACGCTACTTTCTAGCAATGCGCCGCTTTCTAGAAATAAGCCGCTTTCTGGTGTCCATGTAAACATAGTCACTGTTAATCACTATTGAAAGTAAATTAGTATGCCTTTATAAACACAACAGCAGCTGATCATTTAGATAAGAATTTTAAAGTTCCTTCAGTTTCAACAGGCCAGCTTTTAGAGGAGATTTTTGGCATTTGGCTAAGGAGTAGCAAAGGAGCCACCCAGCTTGCGTGGGGTCTGGGTCTGAGCTGCAGTGCTGTTTATTATTGGAGGGGAGCAGCCCAGCTCAAAGACTGCATGGTACAGGATGTTTTTCTGGGCCGCTCAGGGTAAACAGCAGCAGCTGTGCTCTCCCAGCTGAGCAGCAGCTCTGTGTTTATGGCTGTTTATGTGATGATTGTCGTGGGCGCAGACCTGACAGAACAGGCAATGCTGAAACACAAGCCCAGATAATTACACATTTAATTCGCAAAAACAAGAAAAAAAAAAAAAAGAAATAAGGAGAGGATGACTTTCCTATACTGTGGCACTACAGCACAATGTCTTGCCATCTCAAAGGCAATACTCAAACAATAAAGAGAGACCAAGTCAAGAAAAACCCAGGCAATATCCGCTCCCTATACGCAAATTTCGCAGTCTGCATGGGGCACCAACTCCCTAGGAGGGCACCATCTTACCCTGGGGGGCACCAGAAACTCCACTGACTGCCATTACAAGTTATTCAAGAACCCGATATAGTCCATAACACATGCGATAGAAATTGCTCTTTATGAGTGTTTGTGTAAAATCTCTTTGGAGACTTGGAGATTTTTCATTTAAATCTATAAATTCAAAAGATTGGTATCTGACATACAAATGGACATCCACAACAACAATCTCTATAAAGGGATTTTTAATTCATCCTTACCCATAAATGACTGAAAATGTCTGTGAAAAGTCATTGAAATTCATTGGTCAAAAGGTCTGGGAACCCTGCATTTATCTTTTCTTAACTCTGCTGGACAGAGTGTTGGCATTGTCTTATATACAGCCCATGAACACATGCAAACATTGCAAAAATAGAATAACTGTAGAAAATAAAACCATCGAATTAAATAAATGAATACTCTAAATACACTTAACATGGGATTTAACATCAAATAAATTCTTTCTACCATGAATAGGGGGACACCTTGGGAACATGTAACATTATCAAGACACATCCGGCTGTCGTTAAATCTCCCTGAGTTTATAGACTGATGGCAGTCAAGTAAACAGAGATGTGACAATGAAGGAACCTCTTGTTCTCTTTATTTGGTGTCATTTACCTAAAGCACTCTGTTTCTGCTTTCTCTCTTTAGAATTTATGTGAAAGTTACATCACTTTTCCCCAAAACCACTCATATTTCCTAGGTATTATTTCTCAAGAAAAAAAAATGTGGGTTGGGGTTTGTTATTATTCTAAATGTGTAATGTAACATCTCTGTGAAGTGTTTAGATATACTTAGTTCTGGTCCTGTTAAGTGCATAAGCAATGATAAAGAAAAAGTCTTTGAGTGCTTACCAATTTAATGGCTAATAATGAAAGAGGAATTCTATATAAATATGTTTTTACTTAAATCTAATTTAGGTTTTACTGGAAAGACTATGTAATCCACGCCTACTTTATTATTGCAATAGTTCATCAAAGAGTTTACATCTGCAGTGTCAAATACAAAGCGGGATGATTTGAGAAAAGAAAAGAAAAAAAATGCATCCCTATGAACTACAGCAGGACAGATTAAAGGGTTTGTTCACCCAAAAATGAAAATGATCTAATCATTTACTCACCCTCATACCATCCCAGATATGTATGACTTTCTTTCTTCTATAGAACACAAATGAAGATTTTTAGAAGAATATCTCAGCTCTGTTGGTCCAAACAATGCAAGTAAATGGTGATAAGGCCTTTGAAGCTCCAAAAAGCAGATAAAGGCAGCATAAAAGTAATCCATATGACTCCAATAGTTAAATTAATATCTTCAGAAGAAATATAAATATGGGTGAGAAACAGATCAATATTTAAGTCATTTTTACTATGAAACTCCACTTTCACTTTCACATTCTGAAAATGATAGTGAAAGTGGAAATTTATTGTAAAAAAAAAAAAAAATGGATTGAAATATTGATCTGTTTCTCACCCAAAGTGATTGTATAGCTTCAGAAGATGTATATTAAACCACTGGTGTCGTATGGATTACTTTTATGCTGCCTTTGTGATTTTCGGAGCTTGAAAGGTCTGGTCACCTTTCACTTACATTGTTTGGACCAACAGAGCTGAAAAATTCTTCTAAAAATCTTTCATGTCATCTCACATCCTGAAGAGGTAGAACCTTTCTTTTAACGGTTCTGTATTCATGCACATACACGCAAATTCATGCATTTCAGCTGAAACTGGATCTAGGTGATGCAGGGCGACCCAGTTCATTTTTCAACTTTTAAGTTTGTGCAATTTGCGTGGAGCAAATAATGATAAGTGCAAGAAAAGTTTTCACTGAATGATTATTTTATAAAATACTTTTCTACCGATTAGATGCTGCCACAGTTTGACTGAGGCTTGATATAACAATGAGCCATCCTGTTTCTTTTTGTAGGTCTAATATTGTGTTAATGTTTATTAAAGCTACTAAAGTTATCCAGCAAAGAGTAGTTTTCTCTTTTTTCTTGCCATTATCAGACTGATCACACTGTAAATTTGGCAACAGTAGGTCAAAAGTTTTGCTTGTGCCTACCGAAATTAAAATCACTTCCCCTCAGTGGCCAAACCTGGGAGTGTTGTTGAATATATGGGTATGTGTGAAATTTCACACATGAAAGTGAAGGTTTCCGGGTGAAATGTCACCATAAAATTGCCAAAAGATAGTTATATTTTAAGTTGTTAATGATATAATACAGACAACTAGAATGCATATTTTATTAACTCTACCCCCTAACCCTAAACCTAACCATCAGTGGAGTAGAAATGTCATTTTTGAGTTAAAATGCAACCTCTAAATAACGTTTATCATTAATTATGTGAACGTGATTACTTCCTGGTTCCCACTGGACCAGAACCTGTGTCTCTGAGGTTTCTTATGCAACACGTTATCAGTGGCTCCACAAGAAAAGGTAAATACATTTGAATTGATGCAAAAATGTCTGATGGGGAATTATTCAGCTGAATGGAGTCTATGTCAGGGAACATAAACTTTCAGAAGCAACATGTTGATTTCCCAAGTGATCATGTTATCAGTATTATTGTTTGATAAATATTCCCTGAATACTAATTTCATATGTAGGCCCTAAATGTATAGTAAATATTGGTTCTTAAAGCCACATAAAGTTGAATTTGGACTTTTTAAGCTCCAGAAGAGCACATTCATGGGTACACCAATGTTTTAAAACATTCAGTCAGTACAAAAATTGACATTTTGTCCAATCCGGCCATCAGCCTAAAATGAGTTTGACACCTCTGGTTTAGATGCTTGGATGCTTGTCCTAAACAAATCTGCCACATTCGTTTATAAACATAGATTTAAAGCATCCTCTCCTTACTTTCAAGTGCTGATTTTAACATTCACACCTCCCTTCAAGCTTCATCTAAGTGTGAAAAACCAGTAGCATTGTACTTAAACGAAAAGAGTGTCTCCATTCAGGATGGGCTTATTGAGACGGGCAGGGCTAGAGGTGGGAACTGGACTTTACATATGTAAATAGCATGATTCAGTGAAGTGGATAAGGGGTGAAAGGTGATGGTCATGGTTGAGTGCTTTAGGAAGTTGGGGATCATTATGGAGGGCTATTCAGTCAACTCCCACCACAAACAAATCTCAGGACCTCCAAAAGAAGATCCACCAGCTGTGACAGATGGAGGTATGGTGGCTCAACAGAGAGCTCTGACGGCTTGTACTTTAACACATTCAGTGGGAAAGTAATCATTAGTAAATTTATAAAAAAAAATAAAAAAAATAAGTTGTTACCGTTGAAATATGAAGTCATTAGGCAGCGTTTTGGAAAAGTCAGATATCAGTCAGACAATTTTCCATTAGAACTGGCCCTGTTGATTAAAGGAACAGTTCACCCCAAAATGAAAATTCTGTCATAATTTATTCACGCTTACGTCTTTTGAACCCTGTATTACTTCATTTCTTCTGTAGAACACAAACAAGTTACTGATTGCAGAATATCCAAGCTGCTCTTTTCTATACAATAAAAGTGAATGCTGCCCACAGCTGTAGGCAAGATTCTCAGTGAACAATAACTTAAATTTCAGTCTGTTCCTCACACAAGGCTATTATACGGCTTTAGATTGCATGCAATACAATGTATGAGTCTTATGGATTATTTTATTGTGCTTTTGTCATATGGGTTTAGAACAACATGAGGGTGAGTAAATGACAGAATTTTAATTTATGGGTGAACTATCCCTTTAAAGGAATATTCTGGGTTTCATCAGATGAGAAGAATATTTCGCACTTTTAAAGCGTGCGATGAAGGTCATTAAATTTGCTTTGGCGGCTGCAGAAAAATGTTCAATGCCATAAAAACCCTGTCCATGTTTCATCAATTCTCTCAGTCACACGTGAAGCCATGCCCACTGATAAGTAAACCCACACTGCGCACATGGATATTTACATATCGTGATATACACGATATAGCAAAATCTCTATCGGTTGACACTTTATATCGTCACCACGATATATTTAAGCAATATCACATGAGCAAGAGTGCGATATAGCCCTTCATCAGCACTGCTGTGATCAGGCCGCAGGCCGAGTGCCGTAGGTAATCACAGCAGTGCTGATTTAGGGCCATATAGCACGATTGAGAGTGTGATATTGCTTATATACAACAGTTAAAAAAATTAAAGTAATTTTTTTAAAAATTAGGAAAAAAGGTATAGTCATAAAAACGCATTTATGCATGGAACTACTTTTATACGTGATGGATCAGAATCTGCCGTTGCTGGTTCAAACCAAATGATGCGTCCAAGCCTTCATTAGTAATTCAAAAATGTCACTTCAGATATAGTATCACGGCTTGTGCTGTTTCTAACAAGTTATTGGATAAACAAGGATGGGTGGGTGGGTGTGTGTGTGTGTGTGTGAGAGAGAGAGAGAGAGAGAGAGAGAGAGAGACAGAGTGTGTGCGATCACCTGTTGCCACTCCCAAGCAGAGATGCTGTCGGCTTTCTGAAGATCAGCTTTCTCAGTGGTAAAATAGCCATTCAAGTGGGGGTATTCCTCTCTGTTTCGTGGTAGCCAGTGCGCAATTATATAGAAACCGCAATGTCCTCCGTCATTTTGAACAGTATTTTCTCTCCAATGTGGAAACTCCGGTAAGAGGGAAGCACCTTGAGTTTGTGTAATTAATCAGTCTGTTGTGTCTCTCAGCTGTGATGAGCCGTAATGCTGAAGTTGTTCGTTTAAAGCCATTTAAAGCTATTTCCTAGCTTTAGTAGTGTAGCAGCAATCACGGAGTGCTATTGTATGTAAACAGTGGCTGACGCGGATTCACTTCACGTCACCAACTGGCTCATATTACACACAAAAATGATCTTTTGCCACCACCTGGTGGCTTACATACACTATATTGCCAAAAGTATTCGCTCATCTGCCTTTAGACGCATATGAACTTAAGTGACATCCCATTCTTAATCCATAGGGTTTAATATGACGTTGGCCCACCCTTTGCAGCTATAACAGCTTCAACTCTTCTGGGAAGGCTTTCCACAAGGTTTAGGAGTGTGTTTATGGGAATTTTTGACCATTCTTCCAGAAGCGCATTTGTGAGGTCAGACACTGATGTTGGATGAGAAGGCCTGGCTCGCAGTCTTCGCTCTAATTCATCCCAAAGGTGCTCTATCGGGTTGAGGTCAGGACTCTGTGCAGGCCAGTCAAGTTCCTCCACACCAAACTTGCTCATCCATGTCTTTATGGACCTTGCTTTGTGCACTGGTGCGCAGTCATGTTGGAACAGGAAGGGGCCATCCCCAAACTGTTCCCACAAAGTTGGGAGCATGGAATTGTCCAAAATCTCTTGGTATGCTGAAGCATTCAGAGTTCCTTTCACTGGAACTAAGGAGCCAAGCCCAGCTCCTGAAAAACAACCCCACACCATAATCCCCCTCCACCAAACTTCACAGTTGGCACAATGCAGTCAGACAAGTACCGTTCTCCTGGCAACCGCCAAACCCAGACTCGTCCATCAGATTGCCAGATGGAGAAGCGTGATTCGTCACTCCAGAGAACGCGTCTCCACTGCTCTAGAGTCCAGTGGCGGCGTGCTTTACACCACTGCATCCGACGCTTTGCATTGCACTTGGTGATGTATGGCTTGGATGCAGCTGCTCGGCCATGGAAACCCATTCCATGAAGCTCTCTACGCACTGTTCTTGAGCTAATCTGAAGGCCACATGAACTTTGGAGGTCTGTAGCAATTGACTCTGCAGAAAGTTGGTGACCTCTGCGCACTATGCGCCTCAGCATCCGCTGACCCCGCTCTGTCATTTTACGTGGCCTACCACTTCGTGGCTGAGTTGCTGTCATTCCCAATCGCTTCCACTTTGTTATAATACCACTGACAGTTGACCGTGGAATATTTAGTAGCGAGGAAATTTCACGACTGGACTTGTTGCACAGGTGGCATCCTATCACAGTACCACGCTGGAATTCACTGAGCTCCTGAGAGTGGCCCATTCTTTCACAAATGTTTGTAGAAGCAGTCTGCATGTCTAGGTGCTTCATTTTATAAACCTGTGGCCATGGAAGTGATTGGAACACCTGAATTCAATTATTTGGATGGGTGAGCGAATACTTTTGG
Organism: Myxocyprinus asiaticus; assembly: GCF_019703515.2. Classification (NCBI taxonomy): domain Eukaryota; kingdom Metazoa; phylum Chordata; class Actinopteri; order Cypriniformes; family Catostomidae; genus Myxocyprinus; species Myxocyprinus asiaticus. The sequence goes on along the minus strand of NC_059375.1, from coordinate 27,592,637 downwards.
CAATATAGTGTATGTTATGTAAAAAAAATAAAACATAATAGATGTAAAAAGAAACACATAGCCTACAGTAGCTCTTAACACATATGAACGTCTCTCGTCCAATCAGATTCGAGGACCAGAACTAACTGTTGTATATATCGTCATATCGTCCAGCCCTAGTTATAGCCAATTTTATGATGACAATGTAATGTCTACAAATCCTAAAATGACTGTAAAAATGTCAATTTAAACAACTTTACAGCTCAAATAATACATGAGTTTTAACAGAAGAATTAATGTAAGTGCTTTTATACAAATGATAAGCTTTACGTTTCTGCCTTTAAAACCTAAAAAAAATTGGCCCCATTCACTTCCATTGTTATTGCCTCAATGTAGCTTTTTATTAAGAAATGCAGGGACGAGTCGAAATTATTTTTTGTGATAGTCAACATTATGCCACAAATGCTGTCGATTGAGCTTAACTTGTATTGAACCCAGAATATTCCTTTAAGGCATCACATGAACTCCTCAGCACTGTACGTTTCAGTTAAACTTCAACACTACTGATTATCTGGACAGTTTAAAGCATTGTATATACAAGTAAGAATTACATCCTGGAAATTATCATTTCATGACAGCAACACTTAAGGCCAACTCCTCATCAGCTCAACTCAAACTAAGGTTTGAGAAATAATATCTCAAGACTATAAACATATCACTATACCGGAGGAATATGACTGCTGTGACCTACAATTAGATAAAGCACAAAACCCATACATATTATTACGCAAAGACTGTTGGAAAAAAAATAAAAATAATAAACACTGACCAAAGGATTATCACGTTGGCTTTAGTCTGGTATGATGTGAGCAAATAATTCATTCAAATTATGTTTTGATAAAATCTGATTTTAGATTATGATAACAACAGTCAAGAGATGCCACCTGGCTTCCCATTGGCCATTTGAGACCAACAGTGACGAATCAATAAGAACAACAAGGATGCCAAATATGTCAGAATGGCTTAAATGCTAAAATGGCGGTATTGATTTTGGGCAGCCCACTTAACACTGTTCTCAAAGCTAGCCATTTTTTTTGTTTGTTTTTTGTTTTTTAAACTACTGGCTGTCATAGAAAGTACATCAGGTATTTAACAAAAATAAAAGTGACAGTACTGTGAAACAGAATGTCTACTCAAATAATAATCCTATTTCAGAATGTCAAAACACTGTCTACTAAAATAATGATTCTATTGTGGAATGTATCTACATTGTCACATAGAAAATGGATTGGTGAATGTTACAAAGATCCAAAGTCAACCATTCATAAAAAGTGAATGGAAAAAGAATGGAAAAATGCTACAGTTAAAACTTAATAACTGGTTAACTTTGTCACCTCACAACAGACAGTAAAATTGATATATTTTAAATGATAAATATATGTAATTTTAATTGTAAAATATGTTATTTTGAGAAGTAAAAACATTACCTTATAGTTTACGGTAAAATAATACTTTATTTTTATGGCCTTTTATAGTCTTTGTTATTGGCCACGGTTGCTGGAAAGGCAACTTTTGATGCTTTCCTTTGTACTGCAAGTACATTTTACAGCAGAGGTCAACAGCCTACAGCACGCGTGACACCATTGGCACATTGAGGTGCAATCACTGGTAAGCGAGTTACAGCCAAAGAGCAGTACATATATTATTTATATGAAATCCCTTGCACCTGTATGCCAAGCTACATCTTGATGTAATCCTTCCTCATAATCCCACAGCATATTTTCTGTAGTTAGTCAACAAACTTGCGCAAACTAGATTCTCTAGTTTTGTTTGTTGCTTTTTGCTTTCAGAACAACACTTGGTGTAAATTAGAAGATACTGCTATCACTAAGAGATTTTCAACCCAGCACACACGCTACCTAAACCACAATGACGGTTACTCTTCCTTATGAAAATTAACCATGGTTTTACTATAGTAATATTGTAGTCACAATGGCAGAAGTAATCATGGTTAATTTTGTGGTAAGTATGGTTTTACTACAAATACCATGGTTAAATTATTGTTAGGCCTACTGTTGTAAAATCATGGTTAATTTTAGAAAGAGCTCAAAACTACAGGCTCTGTTTTTGAAATGCTTTTTGCTCATTTGGGGGGGGGGGTTCATGTAAATCCAGTGCAGAGATTATGTGCACAGAGGGACAAGTACGATAGAAAGGACTCTTCTTTTAGCCAGAGCTTTTGCAGAAACAATGCTGTCATCTCAGCAGAGCACCGCAGCATATGCTGGACATGTGGTGCTCAAGTCAACACAATCAGGATGATATAGGGATGGAGCAAAAGATCACAAACACAGCACAGCAAAAAAAGTAAGTTCTGGCGTGCCAAAGCTCTCAGATGGTGATAGCCAGGGTTTTTCCATAGAAAATGCATTCTGCTGGCTTGGGTTTATATGTCATTTCTGACTGCCAGTGACTCCCCCTTTGGCTTTCAGTCAGCTATTAGTGGTTAGTAAGATTGTTGACAAACTTGAATGACAAGTAGAAACTGACAAACACACAAGTCTCATACCCCATGTGAAGCTGAATTTGTGCTCTCTCAACACATCCTTTGTCTGGGAGAGATTTGACAAAGCTTTTGGATGCTTAATGTGTTTAAGTGTTTTTGTGTAGAAATGTCACGCCGTGATTGGGTGTGGACGAGACTGGTCAGAGGCATGTGGCCTGAATGACGTCCGATACTTTTTTGTTAACCCCACAGTATCACTTCCCTTTTTGATAGATTTTTTTTTTCCATGAAACCCTATGCCACTAAATGAAATGCACCATCCTGTTTTCAGAAAAACAATCACATTGTTACAAGACAACCTACCAAAAGATTGACTTGGGAAAAACAAAGACGAAGGTGAAAATTTGTAAAAGTGGATGAACATAATATAATTAGATATTATAGAGTGATATCACCCAATGCAATATAACAGTGTTTTATGTGAAAGAGTAATCAAATCTCAGCCTCACATTTGTCGACCCTCGATATATAGCAATCCCCTTTTAATATTTAATGCATATATTGATTTTCTGCTCATTGCAGAAATTGTATAATGAACCCTACTGTAGAGATAGACATGCAGAACAGAGATGTGTAGAGTGTCTATCTCCGAAGGAAGATAACACCTGTCCATTGGATTTCTGTCAAGCCTGTGAGAAAAACCTTTCTTCCGAGAGCTGTCTTGTGTCCCATCTGGGCTGATATCTTAATTATACAGGGTGAGATAGAGAAACACTCAACCTTTTTCTTTAGGTGCTTGATCTACTTCTGGGCTCACCCTGGATCAATGGATCTGTCATTGCTTTTTCAATACGAGACCTGGCCCATCGCGTTTCAGCAGATCTGCTCTGTAATAATGCTGAACCAATGAACTGGAATAAGTTATTTAGACTGAGCAATGACATGCACTGGCTGGATAAGACAAAAAAAAGGGGGGTTCCAATCCTTTTTGACCAATTAATTTTTGTGACTTTTCCATTACATTTTCCAGTTGTTTGTGACTGCTGGATAAGGTTTTTTAATAATCATTTTCATTCATACCAGTTTGCTAATGAATCATTCAGAATGATTTGCAAACCAGTTAGGCCAATTCATTTAAAAAACCTGACTCAAAAGAATGATTCATTCACAGACTGGACATCACTATGGCTTGCAAACATGTTTTACTCTACACAAGTGCAATATCTAGCCAAACTGATTTTAGAGTACAGCATAATTAGAAATATTTACACTCACTGAGCACTTTATTAGATAACACTATGGTCCTAATAAAGTGCCCGATGTGGTCTTCTGCTGTTGTAGCCCATCTGCCTCAAGGTTCGACATGTTGTGCATTCTGAGATGCTGTTCTGCTCACTACAGTTGTACAGAGTGGTTATCTGAGTTACCATAGCCTTTCAGTCAGCTCAAACCATTCTCCGTTGACCTCTCTCATCAACAAGGCGTTTCTGTCTGCAGAACTGCCGCTCACTGGATGTTTTTTTTTTTTTAGAAAAAGTCTCTAGAATTTACTGGAGACTGTTCTGTACTGGATTCAGCCTCCAAGTCTCTGATACCTATGGATGTGTATAATGTTATGTAACAAACATGCTGTGTTATCATTAGTCCTCATCCCAGTGTTTCTTTACTATCAGCAGGAGAAAGAAAGGGGGAAAAGAGCTCCCCTTTGAGAGATGGGAGAACAGACAATTTCCTGGGTAGGTCAAGAATGTTTCCACCGTTGCCTCTGTTCTCCCTCACTGCCCCACCGATGCAGTAAAATACACACTGCTGTCCATTCAATGAGCAAAGATACTGCCTCACTGGTCATACCTCAGCCTGCAAAGTGGATGTTCTAACTTGTTCCCACACCACTCTGGCACACAAGCTTCCAAAATCAGGAGACTTTTTACTGGCACTTACAGTCTGGCATGTATTCAGCTTGCAAGAAAACATAATTTTGGAACATCAAAACTGCCCGGTCTTGAGCAATGTTCCTCTAATAAACGTTCTTATTTAAAAAAAATAAATAAATTGGTAGGTAACCTAAACATTTTCTTCACAAGATAACATCTAAATTAACTAGTTTTATTCCAGTCAAAAATATTGACAGACTACATTAGATTACACCAGCAAAAGTCATTTTTAATTACTTAAGCTCCACAGTCGAAAGAAAGAAAGAAAAAAAGAAAGAAAGAAAGAAAAAGAAAGAAAGAAAAACAACTCTTTAAGGGTGGCGTTCAACAGCGCAGCTCCCAGGCAGTCCAAATCATGAATGGAGATTCCGTTTTCACTTAATGTGCTGCCTCAGCCAGTCCCTCACAACCAGCCCATTCATAAAAAATGTGGGGCTTAAATGTGCGCGTGTGTCAGTGTGTGTGTACGCGTGTGGCTCGTTTCTCTGCAAAAAGTTAGTAAAAGAGGAAAGACTGGCCCCCACTACGGGGTAGAATGACTGGTCTCTGTACATTTTTGGCACTCTAGAGGATGTTTTTGTAGACTTTGTTGCATAGCAGCTGTATTTTGGAAAGTTGAGAGCTGTAGAGCTGCATATTTTGTTTGGGGGAGCAAGTATGACAGAATGATCCAGCGATATATCAGAAACTTCGAGACAGCTAACGGAAGGGCAAAGCAATACAAACAAGCTTGAGATTGTAAATTCAGAACACCCTTTCCACAGCTTGTACTTCAGAGATTGCATCTTTCTCTATTTTCTTCTCTCTTGTTTTTTTTTTTTTTTTTTTGTAGACTGCTCATCTTTGGAAGTGAATTTATAGCCACAACTTCCTTTATAATTACTACAAGGCACAAAACCAAACAATGGCCCTCACAACACTGCATTTGCTGGATTAATTCACATCTTGGAACACTCAGTATTGAGACAGAGCGAAAGGGAGAGAAAAGGCAGTCCAAATTTTCACATTTCAGCACAGTTAGAGGAGAAACAGGATGGGGGTGGGGTTAAAACCTCATTCAGAAAAAGGAACCATGAGGGTGGAATCTACCCTGCTCTTGGGCATTTTGATGAATGGAAGAAAAAATGTTGTCCATTGAGTGCAATTAAATACAAGACAAATGCATTTTATAAATGCAGTGTGCTTCATATCATTTACAACTTTTGTTATTACATTGGCCTACTTTACAATATAAGTAGTGAAAACCAAGCTTGCATTAAATTAAACAAAAAAATAAACGTTAAAAAAGTTAAAAAAAAAAAAAATATTTGGCAAATAAAATGTACTAATAAAAAAACTACAAGACAAAATTAACACTTTTCTTTGTTTTGGTTCTGTGTTTGTTTTGTGATCTGTTGTTCCAATTTATTCCACTTGCAGCTTCCAAAAGTCTTTTCTACAACAATGTCTAGTCTGAAGTCCAGAGGATGTCATGTTTTCCATTTTAAAGGAATATTCTGGGTTCAATATCAATTAAGCTCAATCGACAGCATTTGTGGTATAATATTGATTACCACAAAAATAAATTTAGACTTGTTCCTCCTTTTCTTTGAAAAAATCTGGGTTACAGTAAGGTACTTGCAATGGAAGTGAACGGGGCCAATCCGTAAACATTAAATACTCACTGTTTCAAAAGTAAGCCACAAGACATAAACAATATGCGTGTTAAATTGATTTTAGTGTGATAAAATCACTTACTAACCTTTTCTGTGTAAAGTTATATCAAATTTTAAACTTAACACCATAAAGCCTGCAATCCCACAAAAAAAGGAAAACAATGATTTAAACAACTTTACAGCTCAAATAAAGGAAGAATTAATATAAGTGCTTTTATAAAAATATAAGCTTCACATATCTGCCTTTAAACCCTTCAAAAATTGGCCCCACTTCCAGTATAAGTGCCTCCCTGTAATCTCAATGTAGCTTTTTTTTTTTTTTTTATTATTTATTTTTTTTATCCCCTTTTCTCCCCAATTTGGCATGCCCAATTCACACTACTTACTAGGTCCTCGTGGTGGTGCAGTTACTCACCTCAATCCGGGTGGCACAGGACAAGTCTCAGTTGCCTCCGCTTCTGAGATAGTCAGTCTGCGCATCTTATCACGTGGCTTGCTGTGCATAACACTGTGGAGACTCACAGCATGTGGAGGCTCATGCTACTCTCTGCAATCCACGCACACTTTACCACGTGCCCCATTAAGAGAGAGAACCACTAATCGCGACCACGAGGAGGTTACCCCATATGACTCTACCCTCCCTAGCAACCGGGCCAATTTGGTTGCTTTTTCAGAAATATATATTTATTATAAATCACACAATTTAGTGAGGTTTATGCATCAAACAAGAAAAAACAATGCCAGTGGTGTAAGAAAAATATATATTTATATTCCTTAAAAACAAGTCTTACTTGTGCTTCAAGTAAATTAGATGTTTATATATTTTTATTGGACAACAAGACAAAAACAATGATTACAAAGATTATTTGTAGAGTATTTAACATATTGATGATCCCTAAATATAGAATTTGTCAAAGTGGCCCCGCTCACATTTTTAGCCTGAGTTTTGGATGACAATTTGTGCATTAGGGAGAAACATCCAACCAACTGCTGCACTTTCATTGCTGATCATGACAAACAGAGGTCACAGTTACAGCAAATGGAGACTCTCAGTGTGGAAAAATAGAAATGGGTGGGATAGATTTGCCAGATGTGCAGGTGTTGCACAACAGCATGTCCACCTCCCCCCACTTCTTTAATCTGGCATTCCGCTCTGTCCCAGAGTTTTAGACTCTCTGTCGTGCCCAGACGGGAAACAACTTGACTGACAAAACAACTGAACGCTTGACTCGATGTATCTTGTTTTGCCACTGATGTGTTTACAGACAAAAGGCCAAGAGACAGTTATGAAATGTAATGTGCTGGCACACTTTAGCAAAACATCTGACTCACCTGAAAGTCATGTAATCTCACTTAGTTTAAAGCAGACTAAAAGCACTTGGGAAGAGGTTGTGTTTTTTAATCTACCTTTCTGAATAGACAAGCAAGCTGGTCACCAGCATATGTTTGGGGTTTAGATGCTGGTGTCCCAAAGAGAGTTCTTAACTAACTTAACCAGCAAGACTACTTTGGTTAACCAGCTTCACCAACTACATTTTGTTGGTGAACAACATGCCAGACCAGCACTGACCATTTTTCATGGAAAAAGCATGAAAATTCATTTTCGGGGTATAAAGTTGGTGGCATAGGTCGACCCACACCATAGAGACCACAATTGTGGGAGAATATGTTTATGTTTATAGTGGCTTTGTCAACTCAAGCCTTTTCTCAATGAGAAACTTCAAAATGGAGAGCATTCATGAGTTATTACTGCATTACGTCTAAATGAAAGAGCGGGTGTTGCTGTCAGTCAAAGCTTTGCTCCACTTAACTAATATGATAGGCCTGTCAGTTTGAACTCCCATCTCCTCTGTGAGTTTTAGGAAGGGCTGTCAATGCCAAAGAACAATGGTGATTGGTTGTGTCCTGATGGGGTTAAGTAGGCATGACCCTTTTCTGCCCCAGAGTTCATCTCCACTTCCTCCCCCTCATTGTGGCACAACAGACAAGAACAATATGTTATGGGGAGCATCTGTCACTGGGTGTCACATCTAGAATGGGGTTCTATAGCAGTGTTTGCAAACACAAGTTTTAGGATTATGAGTCCTGAAGACTATTCTCATTCTTGAAGCAAGCCACTGCCCAGTTCATGTTACAATTACTGTTTTAAAAAATAAAAAATAAAATAAAAAAAAAGAGAGAGAGAGAGAGAGAGATCTAATTTTCTGAGTCATACCTTGAACTCTACAACCCTTGAAAAAAATTGCTACCAATGTTTCCTCCACAGGCCACAACAGACTTGCCAATGAGGTAAAGACCCAACCCAATATGTTTGTGAATGGCTCTGACAAAAGGTTCAAGGGTAACTGTTTACAGAGTGCACACCACAAAGCCTGGCACGCCATTGACATCAGACACAACAAAATGAGGAAGCCAGTTGAAAAGGCGGCCTCTGTGTTTTGCAGTACAGGAATTTGCTTTCCCATTTACACCTCTGATGGACACAAAAGGGAATCTTTGTGCTTGACTACTGAATGATCTTTTACTGGTTTCCTCAGCTCCTCAATTGAGCAATTCAGCCACATGCAAATGGAAGGTGCTCTTTACTATTAACATCCAAATGCATCAGTGTAAGAATAGTTGGTCATGTATCAAGTGTTTCTTACAGTGCTCATTACGCAGAGCGGAGGGGAGGACTCCTCTTCTAAAAAAAAATATCCACAGCTCAGAATCCAGCAATTTGTCAATCAATCAGTTTTGGGACAAACAATCTCAAACAGTTTTCAAACAGGTTTCCTGAACACTCCCCCAGTTTGTCATTGGTCAAAAAGTTGATAGTCCCTCCCAAATTTCAAGCCATTGGTTGAGCCAATGTTGCTGTGTCAGGCTGGTCAGGATGTTCAAATAAACAGCAATGTTTTGATAGTGCTACAGAGCTACAGTATTTAAACTTTGTAGGGGTATCAACCTAAAGATGGTCTACTTAAAGTTGTCTTTGCATATTAAGCTGGGAAAGGGGATAAATAATAATAATAATAATAATAATTCACACACTTCAGCTATAATGTTCATGCAAGAAATCAAAAGGATGTTGTACTTACAATTCTCTGAGTGGAAGTCAGGAACAAACTGCTCATCGCTGTCAGGAACTTGAGCTGCAAAGACAACAAAAAATGTCAGTCAAAATAAGCATTATAAAAAGATTCACAGGTAGAAAAAGACAAAAAACAAAAGAACAATTTAACCTCAAATAATAATAACATTTTTGAACTGGTTGAAAGCTTTTAAAGACACTTTATGGTAGTTTAGATTTATGTTTTCCTGTGGCTCGTACTTTCTGCCCTCTGTGACTCAAAGATCAGACTCCAAATATGTCTTTAAACACAGTCATTATTTTTGAGCACGCATAGCCTAAATGGACATTGGGATTTGATGAAGGGATGGGCTGTCCATTAGCTTGGCTTGTGTCTCCCTTCATCATCTCTGTGAAACCTGAGTTACTGCCTCTAGACAGCCCGTGACCTTCACCTCCACTTTTCCATGTGCCAGCACTTTTACACAGGCAGCAGATCAATATCACCACTGAGTGTTGTGTATGCGTATGTGAGTGTGTGTGCAGATATCTTAATTACTGCTAAATTCCATCAGATGAACTGTAGATGGGCTACTGTATAAAAATGTGCTCCTTGTTTCTTTAGCAAACCCAGCTACAGCTATATTCATAGTAATTATAATAATCATCTGGTACTCCCACACATTTTTAGTGAGGAATTGTCTCCAGTTAATTTAACGGACTTACAAGTAAACTGTTGTGTGGTAAAATATAATATACAGGTCTTATTTAAACATAAAAAGGGGTCTCCAACCAGGTCTCCTAAGCAATCTAATTGGCCCGGTTGCAAGGGAGGGTAGAGTCACATGGGGTAACCTCCTAATGGTCGCAATTAGTGGTTCTCGCTCTCAATGGGGTGCATGGTAAGTTCTGTGTGGATTGCGGAGAGTAGCATGAGTCTCCACGTGGAGTCACTGCGGTGTTATGCACAACGAGCCACATGATAAAATGCGTGGATTGGTGGCTTCAGAAACAGAGGCAACTGAGACTTGTCCTCCGCCACCCGAATTGAGGTGAGTAAACGCCACCATGAGGACCTACTAAGTAGTCTGAATTGGGCATTCCAAATTGGGAGAAAAAGGGGATTTTAAAAAATAAATAAAAAACATAAAAAGGGGCGATGAATGTACACACAAGAAGCGTTGTTCACCCCCTACCCATCACCAACACTCTAGCTTGATCCTGCTGATAGATTTAACAAATTTCAAGCTGATGTAGCCAGTTATCTATCTTATCCATCGTATGCAAGTTTCGACAGAATAAAAGGGGAATCAGAAGAGAGTATATCTAGCAGCATACTAAAATGTTTCTTCCTGTGCAGTGCGCACATGAAAAAAAAAAAATTCTCAGACAATGTCGATGAACTCTGCTTGGTGAAGTGTTCTGGAATTCATCACCTGCTTTGAAGTCTTAGAAGAGTGGCTTTAAGGTCATGCAATAAGTATTTAGGGAAAGAGAGGGAGCAAAAGAAAGAATAAAGCAGATAAGTATAAAGGAAAGTAGGGGAAGAGAAAGAGTGCAGTGTGTTTCCAAAGTCTGATAAATCTTTGCCAAGGAACAGATAGCTTTGATCTGTAGAACTATTGGCATGCATACAATCATAAGATTAGTGTATCTGGCATACCAGTATACATTAATTTTTTTAGGTGTTGAGAGAGAGAGAGAGAGAGAGAGAGAGAGAGAGAGAGAAATGTATGAGTTTATATTGAGCTTCAAATGATTCCTGCCTGTTTTGCTTGAGAGGTCACACTGGGTGAAATCAGCTGACAAAGACAAGCAATGGATCTGTCCTACACACTGATTGCATAATAACGTACAGTAACAATCAATAATGTCCCATAAAGGGTAATAATAAAAATCTGCGGTTTTGCTGACTCTACTTTTTGTGTATTTGTAAGTTTGCAGACAGGTTCAATAATGGAATATAATTCCGAGCATTACCACTCAATGCAGCTGGACAAATAGGCCTGAATTCACAAGTCACTGTTCTGTCCTCTGCAACTGATGCTGATAAAGCTGTCAAATTGCAATCTCAAACAGCATTCTAATAAATTTGAAATAAATACAAATGGTGGTCACACTGAAATGTCCTTGAATACAACAGTTAAAATCTAACCATACTGATGCAACTGATAAAGGCTTCTAATTTCATCAGCATTGGTCATATTCACTTCCTCTTTTTTAGTGCAATGTCAATGTGAATTTCTTAAGACCACTTTCTGGAATATGCTGAAAAAATAAAATGTCAATAATTTACATTTAAAAAAGCCTTTTTGTAAGGCTTAAAAGGATAATTCACCTGAAAACGAAAATTCTCTCATCATTTACCCACCCTCATGACATCCCAGATGTGTATGACTTCCTTTCTTCTGTTGAACATAAAGATTTTTAGAAGTATTACTCAGCTCTGTAGGTTTATACAATGCAAGTAAATGAGTACCAACATTTTTAAGCCACAGAAATCACATAAATGCAGAATAAAATAATCCATAAGACTCCAGTGTTTCAAACCATATCTTCAGAAGTGATGTGATAGGTGTGGGTGAGAAAAAGTTCAATTTTCCTTTTTTCCCATAAGATGGCGATATGCACGAAGAATGCGAATTGCCAAAAACAAAAGAAGAATGTAAAAGGTAAAGTGGAGATTGATAGTAAAAAAGGAATATAATATTGATCTTTTTCTCACCCACACTTACATCATTTCTGAAGATATGGATTGAACCACTGGAGTCATATTGATTACTTTTATGCTGCCTTTATGTGCTTTTTGGACCTTCAAAATTTTGGTACCCATTCACTTGCATAGTGAGGACCTACAGAGCTGAGATATTCTTCTAAAAATCTGTGTTCAGCAGAAGACATGTAATTTACATGTAAAGTTTTGGCCTTTTTCTAAAATAAATAAATAGAACAAACTGATTATTATGGCTTAACTAAAGGCACAGTAGTCTCTCAAAAAGAAAAGAAATTCAGGGTTCTTCCTCCTTTGTGTACTGCTCTGTCTTGCAATACACATGCAATCCACATACAATAGCTCTTTGTCATGTGGGCGCATACGATCAGTGACAACAGCATTTTTTTTTTCTTGGACTTATTCCCTTGTTCCAGCCAGCAGACCATAAACTCAGACACCAGAAATGTTGGAGATTTAAATCCATCTCTTTAACATTAATCTGCCACTTCCTGTGTGTCGGAAACAGTTCTGATGCCCCTTTGTGCATGCTCTAACAAATGATATTAATTGCATAGATGCTGCCCTTATCCTGTTGCTATACTGTAATTATATTAGGGACATTTACATTTTCTTCTTTTCTGCCCCGAGGGGGATCATTGGACTGTTTTCATGAGTCAGAGCTGAGCCCAATATTTGGCCCACCAGATCAAACAATAAATCATTCAGACTTGTCTCAACATTTCTAAAAAGGAACACATGTCATTTTTAGAGAGACAGGAAAAAAGACATTAAGGATACTTTGAATGTCACCAGGGCTGACTGAAACCAACCCCGATCTCTCTCTCCATGTTAGTCTCTATGTACATATGTGAATGCATACGTGGTAGCATCAGACCATGTGTCTGTGTATATCTGTGGGAGTGTCTATGTGTGTGTGTTTGTTTCAAGCCAGTAAGCTTCCAGGAACATCTTGTCAAGTGCTTTGAAATGCAAGTCAGCACATGACCCAGGTTTGTCTGTGCGAGCATGGAGACATGTTTCCTTTTTCTCTGAGGAAGAGCCAGGAGGTCTATCTTAAAAAGTAAAGACTACTGACATGACTGGACAAGCTTTTTTTATTAACTACTTTTTCCATTTTATCTCATACCTTTAAAGTGCAAAATCCCTCCAGCACTGTCTGTTTTAACAATATGGTGCATAATCACCTAATAATAAGCCAGTTTCTCCTAAAAGAAAAAAGTTCACAGCAAGCAAAATGTGCGAGAGCAATAAAATTGTTCGCTGCTCTACTTCATAGCTTAAGTGTCAGTGCTACTCCTTTTCTACTCCACCTGTTAAATTTGAGTGGACTTGTTGTGTAGTCAAGCTTTGAGATGGGTCTGATTGTTTCTGGTTTATGGTCATTGCCTTGTCGTCTGTGTCCTAACTGATGTGTGAAGTTCACAGTTTGACGCTACATAATAACAGCAGATAGTTCTGTTCTGAGGATGAGGGAAGCAAACTAGAATCCCGAGCAAACAAAAAAAAAAAAAAAAAAAAAGGCCAATTCTCTATTCTGGTTTGACTAAGCATTTAAAGATCCTTTAAAAATCTCTCCGCACATAAACAACTTAATATGGCCTTTGAGGTGTTCCAGACAAGAGTAAACATACTTAAATTTAAACTAAAAATCTTTCTATTAATGCCTCGGTTTCACAAAGAAAGAGGGGAAAAAAATGAATGAATCAATCCATGAAGAAGGAATATAATTGCATTTTAGTCCTGGCTACATGCCCAAATCATTTCTCAAATTTAAGGTGCATTATCAGAAAATACTGTATTTCTCGTATTTTCCATTTTCCATCTTAACTGCATGTGATTACACTGATAAGGCATTCAATAAAAATACACATTTACATTCTTACTAATATAAACTTTTAAATTGCATTCATTTCACCTCTTAATTAATATCTTATAATACATATGACGTTTGCCACGGGACAGATGAATAATTCATTCAAAACAGCAGGGTTCTAGCCAGCCGGTCTCATTGAGAGCAGCCTTTGTGTTCTCCACACTCTGACATGTACACAATAAACTGTTTCTGGCAGGGTTCATTTCAACTATTTGCCTCCTGACTGTCCAGCTTTGATGCTGTTTGTTTGCACTGCCTGGGTGTACTGGCTTTAAGGGCCATTGTCAGGACATTCCAAATAAAATGTGCCCAGCATTGTGTAATCAAGGCATTTTTGTAAATTTTATGAAAACAGCACATTTGCAACATCCTTCTAGAGATCAAAGCACCACCACCAAAAGCTATTAAATATTTAATGCTTTTAATAATAAATCAAGTTAATGACTAAATGATTTTGTGTCAAATAAGTGTGAGTAGCATTATCATTATATGACTGCTGTACCATATGATGACACAAATACTGTGCTACAGCATACACAGTCTTAAACATAGGCCTTCAGTATTGTATTATTGTACAGTTTATTGCAAAATTCTAAAGTTGAAGAAATACATTATTTCTAACAACAGCTGTTCTGCCTGGCTGAGCAAAGAAGCCATCCCAAACTGAAAACAGCTTTCTATTTTTTTTTATTTTTATGAATCCTTATGTTCTGAATTGCTTTTTATAGTTTGTCCACGTGTGACATTTCCTTGCTCACTGCCACTAAAGGAACATATTTATTGCAATATAGATGCACAATACATGCTTAGAATAGGTACATACCTTCGGTGAGCCATGTCTCCTGAAGTTGGCTTAAATCCTGAAAGAGATCTGAAAAAGACACAATTTATTACCACACTGGTATATTCTTAAATACAAGTTACAAATCCTAATGTATTTGTTTCAATACTAATTCATTATTTATCAGAAGAATTAGATCTGGAATTTGTTTTAACTATCACAAAAAGAGTAAATAAAATAAAATAAAAATGACAAGAATCTGCCCTTTTACAGATAGTTGTCTCTGTTCTAAACAAACCAAGCCTTTTTTTTTTTTTTTAGGTTAAAGCCAATGTAAGTTCTCTTGCCAAAAATCTAGATCAAACCAAATCAAGTTTTTTTTTTTCCAACTTGCTTGTTACTTTACCTTCAGATTCCTGAGGGGGTAATTCGGTGTACATGTATTTCCTTTTCGTCGCCATCAAAAGTCTATTTAGGGGCCCATTTCCTTGCGACCTCTACAAAACAGAGAGTAGATTATGTAAGTGGAAAATACAGTACATACACGGTGAAGAGCACTGTAACTTCAAAAACATGAGGACAAATATTTGAGCACACTCTATTAAGGACCTAAAATTAAAACAGACCTAAAATAATAATAATAATAATAATAAATAGTACAAAAGTGGTCTTCGTTACAACTGACCATGACAAGGTTATAAAAAAAAAAAGATACTGTCAAGAGATCGGCAACTGTTTTTTCAGAGCAGTTGTGGTGATGCATCAACATCTGAACTCAATTCTGTGCATTGCCTTTTGCATAACCAAACAGTTTAAATTAATTTAAAAAGTGACAATTCAAGCATCCTCAATGAAAATGGAAGTTTTTCATCTCTCTGGTACACAGTACGTACACATACAACATCAATTCAAAATGGAGAAAATCTTTGTTCTGAGAGGATGTAGTTTTACCTTTTGAGCACAACATACAATTCATGGAGACAAATATATATATTAAATATTTAGTATTTGCGACAGTTCTACTCTGTTTCAGACCAAACAGAACAGTTTTCAACGCAGCAGCGCTGGATTAAAACAAAATCACATGCAAGGACTACAGAGCAACAGCAAAACATCCCCGCGTGAAGTCCAACGAAGCTTTGAAGTGAATAAACCCATACTCACATTAGCTAAAGTATAAGGCACTTGCTGATCCAGATATCCATCCATCTTATAATTCATGCCTTAACCGTTTGTGGTCATTTAGGCTGTGTTTTAATGAGATCCACGCAGATTGAGAGGGGAAGGAAGACGGACAGAGGCTGCAGCAGCAGCAGTAGTTTGTGAATGGAGCGCGAGGAGGCTGCATACGTAATGAGCTCCATTCACAAAAAAAAAAAAAAAAAGAAAACACCAGCGTGCGTATAAACACAGACTCGCTCCTAAATCACAGTTTAGACCGCGCGAGACCTGTCCTTTGCCACATTTGAGGCAATACGCTATTGTCGGCAGAGTTTGGAAAGGTTTTTGTGGGGGTTAAGCATTTTACACTGAGAATCCTAAAATTAACTGCGGAATATGTAACGTTCGCTATAGATCACAGTAGTGATTTGTGGTAGTATATGTAGTGCAAGAGTTAACTTTTATAATTTATTATTTAAAAGTATATACATGTGAGTGATTTAGAGTGTATGTGTGGCCACATGGCGTTTGTAAATGAAGAAAAAAAAATATATATATATATATATATATATAAGCACTTTTCCAATATGTTATTGCTGACTTAAAGTTGCTTCTCTTCGCTGTCGGATGTTTACTCGGTTCAAGGGATTTTGATTGGTGGATTTCAAGAGCTCAAATTTCTTGTCATTTGTCTCTGTGAATGACTTTACTACTTATGAATGAAACCTCGCTACACCTTCTAACCAATCAAATTCAAGGCTTAACAACCGAAGGCGGAACTTACAGTCTTCCAGCCAATCACTGCTTGAGACTCCTTACTAGGTTGCCAGTTGTTTTTCATTCACAAAATGGGAAAGCCGAAGAAGCAAAAAAATGCCATTCATAAAAACTTGCCCCAGCAAGAATGTTATATGGGTGTTTTCAGTGTTTGCTCTATTAACAACAGATACAGATTGCAAAAATATCACGTGGTCCATCCAGAGCGAAACCGACTGCACGAACCGTGAATGGTTGCAACCTCAGAGGTGTATAAATGAGTGTATATTGGCAGCGAAATGAGCAAAAACAGGCAAATCAGAATAACATATTCAAATATACCTTCTCTAGAAAACTGCAGCAACTGGAAGTTGTGACTCATAGATGTTTGGCCATTTCACGAGCTTTGCGCGGACATTTTGGAACAGCACAGTGTGCCCAACTTGGTATAAGCCATAACTAGCCTATAACTAAAAAGGAAACTAAACAAAATCACAAAGATTTTGAAACATTATTATACTATTTGGACTGTTGGACCCATTTTAATTTAGTATGGTTTTACAGTTGTAAAAATATTTTGTGTGGTATTGGTTTTTTTTTTTTTTTTTTTTTAAGTAAATAATAATAAAAAAAAAATTATGTGGCCCTGCTGGTGTTAACTTTAGTGTAAGTTTTTGAATAACACATTTTGATACGCATAAGTCAATGTTTCGGTATATTGAAAAAGGTTTTCTCACACCCTTTATTATCATGGGCTAAAAGGTAACATATGAATGATACATTATTCACAGCTGCCTTTGTCTTTTCCTTGCTGTTTGTTAGGCAGCTTTATGAACTTGGGCTGTGCTGTGTGTGTTTTCAGTTAGTGCCAGTCATCCATGTGTTATGAGAGATGACTGAGGAATATAAGAAGGTGAAGACGGTTGTTCCCCAACACACACAAACACTCCACCCCATCGAAGAACAAAGCCCTTCATTTTTCTATAATTCCTTGTAAGGGTGATGTTTACTCGTATGCATGCCTTTCATTAAAAAGAGATTTCCTGAAGTTGACTTGTAACCTAGTCTTGTAATCTCAATCAAAACACTGTTTTGTGAGGATATTCTAAATCTTAATTTAGAGCTTTCACATAAAAAAGAGATATGCCTGCTGGGATTTCCATTATCCCATTTGCCAGGGATGTTAGTGTTTATTAAATAACAATAGTGTCCAAAAAATTGAAACCCATAAAAATAATTCCCAAAATAACTTTATTATTATTATTATTATTAACTTATTTTTTTAAAGACCTCAATTAAAACATTTAGTGAAACCATAGCTTATATTGGATATTCTCTGGATATTTACCAGGGCTGTTATTGTGTTTATTAAGGAACAGTAGGTTAATTATTGTCCAAAAATGTGAATCACATAAAAAATAACTCTCTATATATTATATATATAAGGTTTTTAAAAGACCATTCAAATGATTTAAACAATAACTGAAGCCATAGCATACATTGAATAGTCACTCTGTACTTTGACCCCCTGTTGGGATTTCCATTATCTCCCTTGCCAGGGCTGAGCCATGTGTTCAAGCCATGAAACGTATGCTCAGATTTTCCTGCCAAATATTTATCTTTCTCATAAGTGTTTATATAGTATTGGTGATATCATTGATACTTCATTACCACTGTCTTTATTTAATCTACAGTGTCAACTGTCATGCTTAACGTTGTTTTAAAAATCACTTCTTAACATAACAGTTAAGAATTATAAACAGTTCAGTTTGCTCCATCATGCATGACGTGACTTTGACATCATTTAAGCATGAGGGAGACACTGTATATGAGACACAATCCCACTTTCCACATCGCAGACAATAATATGGCCATTGGTGTCCATTGGGGCTTGTAGCATTTAGAGTAAACAGGAAGTTAAGTGTGTGCATAGGCAGGCGCTTGGTAAGGTGCTGACCCTGGGATGTTTACAATGCACTGAGGGTGCGAGGAAGGGCAGCTCACTGGGCTGGGCCATGTCAACTGGAAGTAGATCCCCAGTGCAAACAGTGCCGTGTGAAACTTGGGAACAGGGCATGTGGGCAAAGGCGACGGACATACTTTTTCTTCGATCCTCTACTAAATACTATTACTAAAAATAAGCCACACAGACATGCTGGCCGCTGACTTATCTGACATCCTTTTTGTGCCACGCTACCAAATTTGGAGCTGGGCTGCATAACATCCTGTACAGCAGAAACCAAGGCGCCTGCACAGTTATTGGGCAGACCAGGGCTAGTTGTCTCACATTTTACTCCAGAGAATATTTCTCAGGGTAAGTTTATGTTTGAAAGTCAATTTCCATATAGGCACATAAAGTCTTTGAAAATAAAAATAAAAAATACTATTGAACATTTCCACCATTATTGCCCTGGAAAAAAAAGATGCTATTCTTTTAACACAATTTATCGTCATGTGTTGTCACAATGGAAACCTGCAATTAAATTGGCTATTTTATGGCACTTCAGCTAAATTTAAACAGTAAAATAATTATAATGTTTGAAAACAAGTAGGAGAGACCAGGGCTAATTTTCACACTTTTTACTCCAGTAAATATTTCTCAGAGTAGGTTTACTTTTGAAATCCAATTTCTGTATAACCACATACCATGAAGTCTTGGCTATACAAAAAAGCTACTGAACATTTTCACCATTCTTGCCTAGGAAAAAAGATACAGTTCATTAAACACACATTGAACTTTTGTGAAAACTGCCTTAAAAGTGGGGCATATTGTCGCATTATATGGGGGCAAGTTGTCACAATGGAACTTGCCACTGGCGTTGATTTAATGTGGGCAATAGGGGGTGACAGGGGAACGTGTCCTCATCATCACAACCACCAAAGCAAAATCTACACCCCTATTTAAATCTACCCCTGCAACAGCCTGTTTTAGGCTCTTCAGGAAAATATAAAAAGTAAAACAATTATTAAGCACAAAATACTTCAGGAAAGAACAAAAATGGGAAGGATAACATAAAAAAATATCAACGTTGTTTAGTCCAAAAAATATTGTGATTAATTTAAGGGATAGTTCACCCAAAAAGAAAAAATCTCTCATAATTTAATCATCTTCATGACATCCCAGATGTGTATGACTTTCTTTATTTTTCCGAACACAAACAAAGATTTTTAGAATAATATTTCAGCTCTGTAGGTCCATGCAATGCAAGTGAATGGTGGCCAGACCTGTGAAACTCCAAAAATCAAATAAAGTGGTTAAATATATGTCTTCAGAAGCGATATAATAGGTGTGAGTGAGAGACATATAAATATTTAAGTCCTTTTTTACTATAAATCCCCTCTTTCACTTTCAGAATGTGAAAGTGAAAGTGGAGAATTATAGTAAAAAAGGACTTAAATATTGATCTGTTTCTCACCCAAAGTGATTGCATTGCTTCAGAAGACATATATTATTAGAAGATTTTTGGAGCTTCAAATGTCTGGCTACAATTCACTTGCATAAGGACCTACAGAGCTGAGATTTTCTTATAGAAATTGTCATTTGTGTTCGGCAAAATAAAGAAAGTCATACACATCTGAGATGGCATGAGGGTGATTAAAAGATGAGAGAATTTTTAATTTTGGGTGAACTATCCCTTTAATTGCATAAATTGATGTCCTTTTCAAGACATTTGACAACCTGCTCCGATAAAAATATGACAACATGCCCTGACCTGACTTATTGACCAACATACAAAACCTCTGCTAAAGAAAATAAACATTTGCATAATAGGACTTTTGACTCCAAATCTTATCATTACTGAGATACAAGTTTGGTGACAGCTAGCCCCAGTCTCCTCTTCCAAAATTGTACCTTGGGTGCATTCAGGATTTCAGACACTGTAGATGTTTGAAACATAAATGGTTATGCTTGTACAATTCCCTTTTTTATCTATGAATTTATCTAATTTATAATCAACTCATCCACCATGATAACAGCAGATATTATTATCAAATAGTGGAGAAAAAGAATTAAACAGATAATTTGTTCTGCAGTCAGTTATAAATCATTGTGTGGTACAACTGAATCATATGATGGCAGACAGTGTGCCAGATTTACAATCTTTGGCACTGGGTTTTTGTGTCACACTGTCTTTGCCTGCTGTTCTGCACCAGCTCACATTAATTGATTTCCCACCAACCCATGTGGAATGTCTGACACTGTGGGATGTATAAGATGAGATGCAGGCGGAAATCATGTGTATTTGTTGCTGTTTGTTTTTGTGTTTGAATGTGTGAGTATCATTGTGTTGGTGTCTTGCTTTTCTCAACAGCAGAATCAGTGTTTGTGTTTTGGACTGTGTGTGGATGTGTAGGTCTGTTTTTGTATGTCTGATGGGCATCTATGTGTGCTTTGACACTGGTCTTCGCCCATTATTCATTCCTGCAAGGAGTTTAGCCGTTGCTAGGATGCCTGTCAGTGTCAGACTAGGCAGGAAATGTCTCTGCTGGCATCTGAGCAGGCATATGCGGCTCGATCCAAAGCATGGCCCAAGCACCTGCAGCCTCGATCTCCTGCCTCAGACAGAGAGCTGCTTGTTTGCCAACAGGCCCCGTCCCTGTTAAAGTCAGGATCTCCCCGTAAGTTCAGTGCCATGGAAGATCAATCAGACTGGCACAATGGCCTGCTGCTTTATAGGCCTGTGCTCCAGCGAGATCTTTCTGATGCCCACACAGCTGCACAAGCCAGCTGAATGTATACATCAGACACAATGACCTTTCCCTCTGACAGCTTTTCTGTGGCTGCCAGCAGCACATCAGGAGTCTGTGGAGAAAGACTATTTTTTATTGTTCTAAATCTGGTGGGATTGGGCTGATGCGAAGGCACTGAGGAGTGTTGTAAGTGTCTCTGACAATGCAGCTTTTGTTTAAATGCTCAATTGTTGGTTCAGCCAACTTGTCGGTATTTCCATTTATATCCCATTTTCATGGCCATTTCCATGCTAATTTAAGGACAAAATAAAATCACATGTACATCAGCTATAGTAATCCACTTGTGTCTGGGTACAGAAGGGGGTAGGAGGAATTTCTGTCAAAATGCAGTGAAACAACTCACAGTTTCTGTGTAACAAATACAATTGTAAACAGAGATCTAAAGAGTGAATATATGTTATTCATGTAACCAGGGCCGTAGCTAGTGGGATAAAAGGTGGTAAGATTCTAGGGGCCCAAAGGTCCAGAGGGGCCCACAACAAATTTGAAACTGTATTATTTTAATAGGAAAGGGGCTCAGAGCAATCTATATTCATGGGGCCCAGAATTCCTTGCTACGGCTCTGCATGTAACCATAGCAGTTTGTTTTGTATTTTAAAGATCCAATCCATGTTACACAGATGAATAAAAAAAACAAACTAGTTCATCCATATGCTTCTGTTGTGTTTGTAATTTATATATTGACAGTTATATATATGTATAACCAACCCTGTTATTAAACATGTTGCCACATAACATGCCATCTGCAGTCACCAAATTAAGAAGGTGATTTGATATTTGAATAAAGGAATAAATGGCGCTTTGAGCTACATGTGGTTTGTGAAAGAAAAGCTGTTAAGCGTGCACAAAAGAGTTGGCCATATGAGTTTTTGCTGTCTTTGTAATAACTGAATCCCCCTCCAGATTCCCTTTTCCACTTTGAGTTTTCTGAAGAGATTTCTGTAGAATCAGTTAGATTCTGAGTTTGAGTAATTAGTGTGCCTTTATACAAACTGAACAATATAAACAATGTCTCCAGATTTTCCTCGAAATGAACACAATCTCATTTGGGAGTGCAAACAAAAAGGTTTGAGTGTTTAGTATGGGCTTATCCGGTTTTGTGTTATATGATAACATTCAGCTTGACCACAGATGTACGGATTGACACCCTTTTGAGGAAATGTGTTTGCTAGCTGGCTGGGTTTTATATATGTTTAGTTTTATCATTTATATCTTGCACCATTTTGAATTGGCTTGCAAAGTCAGATATAGAATAGAAAAGGTCAAGAATGTAAGATCAGTAAAGCTAGCAACATTTTAGGTCTGAGCCCTTGAAAATCTGCCACAGGTGTCTGACAGTCTAGAGAACTGCCAGCCAAAATACACAATGAATTACACGTTGTACAACTATTTTATTATTTTGGTGGTCTGTTTTAAGAATAAAATCGTAGACCTTTTCCATATTGCTATCGATGTTTAAAAATAGTTCTAAAGACACTCGTAGTCCTCCGTAATCTTTTGGTTACATGGGTAGTTGAAATATTTTAGGGCAGATTGACATGTCCTGCAGTGTGACATGCTATACTACATCTAAAACTATATTCAACCTTAATTGTGTAATTTTTGCACCACTAGCATCACCAAACAGAATTGCGAAAATAAAAATTGTTTTCTAACAGATTTTTTGAACACTCCCCCATCTTCCGTTAATCGAACAAACAGAATGTCCTGACCCAAACTCATGCCATTGGTTGAGCCAATGTTGTTGTGTCGGGCTTCAGGGGTCGCTCAAAACAAAAATCAATCTACGAATGGTTTACTTTCAGTTAATAAGCTCATAAGTTAATAAGCTGCATAATAAGCAAGGATAGGTGAAAGTAATTTAACATCGAAATTTTTACACTTCAGCTTTAAGCAGCGTTTTGCTAAGTCCTTTATAACTAGTACAATCAGATAGACAGAAGCTTTCAAAGGAATCTATGGAATTTCTGATTGTCTATTACGGGAAAACTGTAAGATTGTCAGCCTAACACTCAGAACAGAACAGACTTGGATGAGTCAGACATTTTGCCAAGTTTTGTGGATGTACCTTGAAAGTTTTTGAGTTAGAATTGAAATTGTTGGTTTGTACTGGTTTGTACAATAGTATTGAATATTTGTAATTTTAAAAATTCATTTGACACACCACAGGAGCATTTGAAATGTATTACAGAAGTATTAAGGTGAAATGGTAAAAACCTTAAAGGGATAGTTCACCCATAAATTAAAATTCTCTCATTATTTATTCACCCTCATGCCATTGCAAATGTGTATGACTTTCTTAATTCTGCAAAACACAAATGAAGATTTTTAGAAGAATACAGGATCTCACTTCTGTTGATCATCACAATGCAAGCGAATCTGAAGCGATCTAATCAGTTTTGTGTGAGAACAGACCAAAATATAACTCCTTTTACACTATACATTTTGACATCAGCCATCTAATTGACGATCGTGATTCCAAGATCAATTACACCTCCTAGGGCTATCTAGCGCTCTGCGCATGCTTCAAGCACTAGGTAGTGTAACTGAGTTTGTGATTGTACCTAGAGACTGCAATTGCACGATGTACAGACAAATGTTTTTTTTTAATATTTGTAGTTATATTTTGGTCTATTTTAGATTATTTACGTAAGAAGACATGTATTAAAACACTGGAGTCGTATGGATTACTTTTATGCTGCCTTTATGTGAGCTTCAAAGTTTTGTTCACCATTCACTTGCATTGTATGGAATTCAGAGCTGAGATATTCTTCTAAAAATCTCTGTTTGTGTTCAACAGAAGAAAGAAAATCATACACACCTGGGATGGCATGAGGTTGAGTAAATGATGAGAGACTTTTCATGTTTTGGGTGAACTATTCCTTCAGAAAGGAATGGTGATCAAATATTCACTTTCCTTTATATATTAATTTACATTTTAATCTAAAATCCTGATGTTGATTAACAAAAGTTATTGGCCTACCCACATGTTTTAGGCATTGGCATTAACTTTCTCCAAACCCTGTTAATTTACAGTGGAGGACATATATTTGAGGAATGGTGAATGGTGTGAAAGTTTTTCTATGTCAAACGCAGGCTTGCCTTGTGCTCTGGTCATGAAAGGCAGCTGGAATCTGCATGTCTGGCATGCGGGATCTGTGCTCGAATACAGTGGCATTTGTTTATGGGAAGCATTGAAGGCTAAAAATGCCTCAATAGTTCCTGCAGTCCTCTGTAATGAAATGTGTCCACATGGAGTAATGGCTCACATTCACTGTAGAAACAGGTGACTGGTCAGTGTTTGACAAAGGAAAGAGCTCAACATTTTAACATTAAACAGACCGAGTATTGAACCCTGTGTAAAAATGAACCAACTGTTCATACAGTGTTATCACTATAATTTGATAATTGTGAAGTAAGCTTGTTAAAGGAGCTCTCAGTAATTATTTTCCTCATTAAAAAGTTTTACTCCTTAAGAAATGAATAGTAATTTTGAAACATTTGTATAAAATCATGAGCAATCATGAGTTGAAGTCTCCAGTCATATCAGTAACCATATAAAAGCTGTTTTAGTCTACATGGAGAGGGTCCGCACATGGGGTCTGCCATGTTAGGGTCACATGACCAGTTAAATTCTATTCACTTAATCTCAGTAACCGCCCTGTTATTGGACACTTTCACTCACTGATTAAAGTATTCATATCTGAATGTGAATAGTGAATTTCTACAACAGCATCTGTAACTGAAAACTTTTGTTTGAATGATGCTGCATCCAGGCCCCTAGGTGTCAGTGTAAGTCCAAGATGACACAAACAAAAAATGTAAACTATTTATTTATTTATTTATTTATTTATTTTTTAACATTGGTTAGGGTTTTTCAAAATCCCTAACCTGAGACCAAAATTTTAAACTGTAACTCATCCTAGAGCTTTCAAGCTTCATCTGCCAAACTTGGCACAGTCCCTAAGCCTGTTCTGACTCACGTTACTATATTTATTCTAAATGATCTGGATTACAGTTTTCCTGTAACAGATAATAAATTTTCCACATGCTGAAAAAAAATGTTAACCTAAAAAAATGTGCTTCATGTGGTAGCATTACTTGGTTTGATTCAAGTCAAAAATATAATTTAACATCCCTAAATCAACCTGACTACATTAGGTTACACCAACAAAACAAATTTTAAGGGTTAGATTAGGTAGAAATAGCTGCAGGTTGCCACTTTTTTTATAGATTTTATAGTGAATAAATATTGATCTGTTTCTCACCCACACCCATTATATAGCTTCTGAAGATATGGATTTAACCACTGGAGTCTTAAGGATTACTTTTATGCTGCCTTTATATGCTTTTTGGACGTTCAAAGTCCTGGCCACCTTTTGCAATTTGAGGACATACAGAGCTGAGATATTCTTCTAAAAAAATCTCCATTTGTGCTCAGGAGAAGTAAGAAAGTCATACACATCTTGGATGGCATGAGGGTGAGTAAACGATGAGAGAATTTTCATTTTTGGGTGAACTATCCCTTAAGTGTAGTACCAAGTAGTGCTATTTTAAATAAACATTGCCCTCCATCCCAGGAGTATAGCAGGTAGCCAGTGACTGATCTCAGACCTCTGCCTAATGTCAGTGAATGAAGTCAGTGGTATTTGAAGGCATGAGCTCATTTTTCCATCCATGCTGCAAAGAGGACTAGTGTAAAAGACACCTCCACTCAGAGTGAGTGAGACAGCCTCATCTACTTCAATTTAGATCATTAGATGAGCATGCACCATCATGTTTTCTCACCTTCCTAAAACCTCACTCTACAGCTATCAGTACACTCCCAACACACACACACACACACACACACACACACACACACAGAAAGACAGACACACATGAACATACAGTGCACCCATATTTTAAGTATTCAGGTACATCCACTTCCCTGTGCAATTTCACAATAATCTGACAATAATTAAAGGGTGAATATCGAAAGGGCTTGTATACATATCAAAACTGTCTCCATCACCCTCCCCCCCAAACCTCCACCTTATCCATCACGCTATGACATCAGCCCTTGTCTCGGTTACACATCCTCCCTAGTGTCCTGATGGCTGAGATAACGCAGGAAAGTCACTGATTAGCTGGGAATCTCATTACATGGAGTAAAAAGGGGTGACTACTTCTCTCTGCTTACATTTCAAAGAATGGTATCGGATGCTAAACCTTACAATGACCCCTGTGGAGTGAGGATCTGAATTCATCCTGGGTTAAATGAGGAACAGTGTATGCCATCCCACTTTGATCTCTCTGATCTTCTGAAGGTGATGATTCAGTTGAGTTATACCAGTGGGCGTACTGTATGATGTCTGCTTAATTTAGCCAGCATCTCTCTCAAACAGCACCTGCTATGTTCACTTGCTTTGTCCTATTTGAGTTGCAAATTACCAATGATGGCCTTACATCAAACTTGGACCTCATACAATGCATTTTCTTTAAGGTGCCTCCATAAATATTTCAGCCAAAGATGTTTGTAGCATGTGTGAATGGGTGTGGCTGACTGGCAGCATTACGATTTTTAACCCAGCTATTCAATTACGCTATAGCATAATAACTGGAGATTCAAAACAAGTCACTTAGCCATTTGTTATTTAAGCCCTTTGGAGAACCTGTTTGTGTAGAGCATCACAGTCCATGGGAGAATTCCAGAGGTAGGATTAATTTCACCATTAAGAATTGCTCCTATAAGTATTGGCCCTGATTCTTGGCACGCTCGAATTTTAACATTGTAAAGCTAGCGGGGGCCTGGGTAGCTTAGTGGTAAAAGATGCTAGCTACCACCCCTGGAGTTCGCTAGTTCGAATCCCAGGGCGTGCTGACTCCAGCAAGGCTTCCTAAGCAACCAAATTGGCCCGGTTGCTAGGGAGGGTAGAGTCACATGGGGTAACCTCCTCGTGGTCACTATAATGTGGTTTGTTCTCGGTGGGGCGCGTGGTGAGTTGAGCATTGATGCCACGTTGGATGGCATGAAGCCTCCACACGCGCTATGTCTCTGTGGCAACGCGCTCAACAAGCCAAGTGATAAGATGTGCGGGGTCTCAGACATGGTGGCAACTGGGATTCGTCCTCCGCCACCCGGATTGAGGCGAATCACTACGCGACCACGAGGATTTACAAGCACATTGGGAATTGGGCATTCCAAATTAGGGAGAAAAGGGGGAAAAAACTAAACATTGTAAAGCCAAATACGTACCTGTATATACAGAAAACATCAAATGGAAAAGATTATTCAAAGTTCACTGATTTATAACAATTGTTTTCTCTTTACAAATAGACTTGCAATATCTCTCAATCCGAATTCTCGATTTCAATGTTTGTTATAATATTGTGTCATTCTGCTAACTTGGGACAAAGTACTAAGGTCATTCTCAGTTTTGTTACCCTGCATGCCCTGAAAAGAATAACTGGGCACATCATCTTTCATTGAGGCTATCATGACTATCACGTCTCATTCAGCCCTGGGCAATCTGGAAGCATCTCCTGTTACCTATAACCGAGCATCCTGCAACTGGTATGGTGAAAGTCAATATAAGCCCTCTAACGCACACTGGTGGCAAAATACGCCTATGTCATTGAGCAAATATTAGAGTCAACAAACAGTTATGTACCCACATCGTCATCATTCTCCAGGCCCAAGCTGTCTCACTCTTCTTACATTCATGTGTCAGTGGATGTCAGTAGGAACAGATGGGTTCATTCATCAAAAATGCTTGATAAAGTTTATGGCTCTATCTCTCAACAACAGAACCCAATGAAATAAATCCAAAGGCCTGTTTGTTCGAGGTAAACATTTTCCGAGATCAGTGGGTTTTTGGTAAAGCACCTGACTTCTGCTATATAAAGCTGAGCTATATATGTTTATAAAACCAAGAGAAACAAAAACCAAAATCAAATCAAATCACTTTTATTGTCACACAACCATATACACAAGTGCAATAGTGTGTGAAATTCTTGGGTGCAGTTCCGAGCAACATAGTAGTCGTGACAGTGATGAGACATATACCAATTTACAATAAACATCAGATTTACAACACAATTTAAAATCTAATATACACATAATAACATACAATGTACAGTATACAATACACACAATATAGAATACACATTATACGATAAAAAAAGTATACATAGTATATATAAAATGTACAGTAGGTTGTATTGTACTGTATTGACATTCAGGCTGTCGGTTGATAGTAAGATGCCAGTGTGTTGTTAAGAGAGAATATAATATAATAATAATATAATTATGACAGTCCGGTGTGAGATATAAGAATAAGAGTATTAAAGTGATGTATTTTGATCGTGGGAGATCAAGAGTTCAAAAGTCTGATTGCTTGGGGGAAGAAGCTATCATGAAGTCGGCTGGTGCGGGTCCTGATGCTGCGATACCACCTGCCTGAAGGTAGCAGTGAGAACAGCCCATGGCCCGGGTGGCTGGAGTCTCTGATGATCCTCCGAGCTTTTTTCACACACCGCCTGGTATATATGTCCTGGAGGGAGGGAAGCTCACCTCCGATGATGTGTCTGGCAGTTCGCACCACCCTTTGCAGTGCTTTTCGGTTGTGGGCGGTGCTATTGCCATACCAGGCGGAGATGCAGCCAGTCAGGATGCTCTCTACATTGCAGGTGTAGAACCTTGTGAGGATGTGGCGGTTCATTCCAAACTTCCTCAGCCGTCTCAGGAAGAAGAGGTGCTGATGAGCCTTCTTCACAACGGCCTCAGTGTGGACGGACCATGTGAGTTCCTCAGTGATGTGGACACCCAGGAACTTGAAGCTGCTGACTCTCTCCATTGGTGCTCCATTGATGGTGATGGGGCTGTGTTCTCTTTCTCTTCTCCTGAAGTCCACCACAAGCTTTATCTTACTGACGTTGAGGGAGAGGTTGTGCTCCTGACACCAGCGTGTCAGAGTGTGCACCTCCTCTCTGTAGGCTGTTTCATCATTGTCAGTGATCAGACCTACCACCGTCATATCATCAGCAAACTTAATGATGGCATTGAAGCTATGTGTTGCCACACAGTCATGTGTGTACAGGGAATACAGGAGTGGGCTGAGAACACAGCCCTGCGGGGCTCCAGTGCTGAGGGTCAGTGATGAGGAGATGTTGCTGCCCATTCTAACCACCTGGCATCTGCTTGACAGGAAGTCCAGGATCCAGCTGCACAGCGAGCTGTTTAAGCCCAGAGCCCGGAGATTCTCATCAAGCTTGGAGGGCACTATGGTGTTGAATGCTGAGCTGTAGTCTACAAACAACATTCTCACATAAGTGTTCTTTTTTCCAGGTGGGAGAGAGCAGTGTGTATTGTAGATGCAATGGCATCATCAGTGGAACGGTTGTTGCGGTAAGCAAACTGCAATGGGTCTAGTGATGGAGGCAGCACAGAGCAGATGTAATCTCTAATTAGTCTCTCAAAGCATTTGCTGATTATGGGGGTCAGAGCAACAGGACGCCAATCATTTAAACAAGTGATTTTGGATTGCTTTGGAACAGGCACAATGGTGGAAGTTTTAAAGCATATGGGGACTACAGACAAAGAGAGGGAAAGGTTGAAAATATCCATAAAAACAACAGCCAGTTGGTTCGCGCACGCTCTGATGACGCGGCCCGGAATGCCGTCTGGACCCGCGGCTTTGCGGATATTCACCCGTCGGAAGGATCGGGTTACATCTGCTACAGAGACGGAGAGTGAACTAACCTCTGTAGCTTTGGCCGCGAGAGCTCTCTCCGCGAGGGCGGTGTTATTTCCCTCGAAATGAGCATAAAAATTATTTAGTTTATGAAAGTATTTATAAACACATCAGTTTCCATTCTTCATGCATCCATGTTGGTTTTCTGTTAGTGATTTGATTACATAATTGAACAATATGGTTCTGTTCCTGTAGCTCAACTAGTAGAGAACTGGTAGAGTATGGTGCTAACAATGCCAAAATCATGTGTTCAATACCCAGGGAACTATAACAATTAGTGTTACTGTTCATTTAAGGCCAACATGTTACTGTGTGTTTGTGTTGCTGTTCCAAATTACAGTAAAAAGAGCAAAGAAGTAACCTGTGTTTATCCATTATAAAAGGCTACAACAAGAACTGATCAAATGTATACATTGAATGCACTGTAAGTTGCTTTGTATGAAAGTATCTGAGAAATACATAGACCTAACTGTAAATATACATATCAGTGCATTGTTGTGTTGAAATAGCAATACTACCATTTTGTAGACTGACTTAGGCAGGGTTGTTCAGAGTTCTGAGACGATTGTAATCAAACACCGTAAATGTGGGCACACTGACCTTTCACTTGCCAACCGCCATGTTTAATGTTGTGGTAAAACATGCCACCTTGTGGTCATTGCTGGAACATTTGGTCCCTGATGAACATATCTGTATTACGAAATTGACTAAAATGATTACTGCAAGGTAAAAAAGGCAGGATTCTCATATTTTTTGCAGTGAAGCTGGTCTTTTATTTATTTATTTATTTATTTATTCAGTAATAACAAAATAATTTTCTGTAATTTAGTCGACTAGTAACCATAGAGAATGACTGCTGTGGTTTACCTCGGACATAATATTGTTTCATGTTCAGCAATTACAAATATAAATATATTTTCAGGCATAATTGGAATTGTATAATAGGGACACATTTTTTCTTTATTATAGTCATCTAGTAAATTTGCTCCATTAGCACTTGTGCTGGATTATGCAAGTTCTCCAGTAGATGGCAGGACAAACATGAATTGTCAGTATTTGTCCCAGCAATTCTGTAGGTGTAGGGTAAAAATAGCTAAAATTTGAGAATAAAAGTGTCTCAAAGCATAACAAAGTTAATCAGCTTTCTATATTTACACCCATTATAATATAGCCATAGTTTATGTATAATTTATGCATGAATATTAAATAAATCTTGAAAATGTGAGTGTATTTATGCACGCTCGCATCTATCTATCTATCTATCTATCTATCTATCTATCTATATATATATATGTGTGTGTGTATATATGTATGTATCTTAAAATGCAAAAAAGTGCTTTTATTGAGAGAGAGATAAAAAAAAAAGACTGTGTGAGAGAGTAAGTGAGAAGCAAAGAACATGGGTAAGAGGGAAAGTAAGAGAGAGAAAGTGTTTGTCTAATTAGAGTGGATGTGCCTGTGCCCCTAACATCATATGCCAATTTGTAAGTGTGAATGGGAGCAACCCATGGAAAACTGGTAATGTCTTGTTCTTTCCAGAATGTTCAAAACCAATTAGACCTCATGCTCTGAATGTACACAGAGACACACATCCACACATACCTTTACTGCATAATAATCTTGTATAAACATTCAAACGAATTTTACCTAAACAGGGAAATGTAATATCTTTAACACATTCACCAGGTTCTAAACATTTAAAAGGGTCGCTCAGGTCTCTAGATCAGTCATTAGACCTCCTAAACATTTTATTTCTATGCTTCATTTCTCCCAGCATGCATCTACACTCATCATCTATTTCCTTTTTTCTACCTCTCCATCTGTTTCATTTACCCTCAGTTCTTTTTTTCCCTTCTGCCATACACCCCTGGACAAGAAGATGAGTGAAAGCCAGCCTGTAGTGAACCGCATGGGCTGTACGAGTAGCCCAGAAGGTCGGCAGGTAATAATGGCAGTCTTTTCGGAACAGACTTGGATTTCAACAGCACTTTATTTTCTGTTGATGAGGAAAAGAGAAGACAGGAGACCATCTGGAAGTGTAGAATAACACCCGTTTGGCTGGGTGGCTGCTGTAGATGACAGATTCTCTATTTTTTCCCTTGCCTGTTTGCTGGTGCGTCTATGGAACATTCCTGTTTTCAAATAAGACTTTAAAATAAGTTTGTTCTGTGAAAGTCATTGTGCAATCCATTGGAAGCATGTTGAAGAAAGGACCGGAGTGAGCTAGAATCAAACAAAAATCCCTATTATAGACAAAAGGAGTAAAATATGTGTAGTGTTAATAATTTCGTAAGAAAATTTCCCTTTCTCACTGAATATCTCGGAAGTACAATTAATCATATTTTGACAGTGCTTGTGTTTTCCTGTATTGTTTGTTGTCACATGTGCAGATGAGCCTGTTAGCTTTTGTTTACCTCAGGTCCTAGAAGTGGTCTCTGACTCTCTATGCCATTCAAATTAACTTTTAGTATTACAAATGATAGGATGCATTTGTAGGCTTGGCTTCAATTGTTTGTAGGTAAATATCTGCCAGAGACTATTTAGCAGAGACGGGCCACTTCTATTAAAATGAAATGGAGAAACTGGAACGCCCAACGGTCAACAGATGTAGAAAGGAAGTCTCGCCTTACAGGTAAAAGAGCCAATCACCTTTGAGATACAGACATGGCATGTCAATCAATTCGAGCACAATTAATGATACCAGTGTTGTCAGATTTTACAGCTGATTTTTTAATATTTTCTTTGATCGTAATCTTGACCAACCATTTTGGAGATTTCAGTATTCCCCCATTCAAGTAGAAAGGAGTTACACTTTCATGACTGAATTAGCTTCCCGAGAGCATTCTAAAGATGGCCGCCAGTGGACTGACTTCCTAGAAAGACTTTGTATCTGCTTCATCATGTGCTCTTTTTGCTCTCTGTGTTCTATAGTATCTTGTTACTGTTTTACTGAGTCAGAAACTGCTCTAAATGATTCAATGCACTGTCCTTATGACAGTTTTTTGACCGATTTATTGAAAAGAACCGACTCAAAAGAGTGATTCATTTATGAAATGGCATCTCTGGTTCTTATTCTTAAAAGCTGATTGAATATATGAAAATTGTATGAAAGAAATTACTTTTTCATTTACATTTATAAATATTTTTAAATCTTATCAAGTTTAAATCTTAATTTAACCACATATCCTATCAACTACCAGCGATGAAGAAGTTCTACATTAAAATCAACACCTGCACCTGCGTGTGCACTGCAGCTTGTTGACATCTCTGTACTCAGGTACAAGACATTTTCAAACAAAGTATCAATTTTTTGCAGAATTCTTTGATGTACCTTTTAGTAGCCTATCGTGTAAATAGTGCCAGGGTACATGATGAGTATGGTTATCATTCAGTATGATGGTAAGCCAGTTTATCAAAGTATTCATCTGATACCATGTAACTGTCTGAGTAGGCTAACTTGTGCTGTCATATTTAAAGGTGCAGTATGTAAGATTCAGAAACCCTTGTTATTAATGACACTTGTGGCCGTTAAGAGAACTGCAGCCAGCTACCTGTTATTCGTCATTGAACTCGTGCATACACTCCATAGGGACATTTGAGCTAGCGAGCATCAGCCAAAACAATGACATAACATACAAAGAGACTGAACGTGATTCACCGGCATCATGCTGACATATGAGGTAGTATAATTAAAATTACACAGTTATGATTGTTTTACTACAAACTTTGAGACTGTATATTATATTTGACTCTCCAGTGCTGGAACAGGGCTAAAACAAAGTGTGGATATAGGTCTGACTATGCGAGACTGTAGTTTGAAGTAATCACTTTTCTTTGCATGATACATTGACTGCATTTATACGATAGCCTATGTCAGCATTAGCTAGCTAGCCAGCTTTATCAATAGCTGTTAGCTAAATTTGGTGGATGATGACAGTAGCTGTTTATAAAATAGATTTTACATTATAAATATGTTGACCTAATTCAGTATTGATGTGATTCCATCACAACTGTCATTTTGATATATCGATGCGCTATCGTTTCATAATAATAGAATGTATATATTTTCTGTATAACCAAGTTACGTTACACTAATGAATGGGTCTTTTTGCATTATCATGAACGTTGTCTAGCATTCATTTCATGTGTTATTGTAGTTTTGCTAAAATGACACAGATCAATCCTTATGGCACTATATTTCACATGCTTTGCAGTAATTTAAGCTTACCTGTCCAATAAGAAGAACGCCAATTCAGGGTCGGTTCTGATCCCCAAAACCGAACGAAGATCCCTCCAGGAATCAAATGCCCTGCCGATGTTCGCTCTAGTTTTCGCATGACCACGATCACGTTCCTGCTTAGCTAGACGGGATTCAGTAGATTTTCTTTTTTTTTTTTTTTTTTTTTGGCTTACTCTGAGTTTGTGTAGGAGTCGGTGTTGTGTTTGGAGATGGGATACAGGAGTTTACTGTATCCCATCTCTAAGATAACGTTACCTAGTGTTGCAGTTTGTTGTCGCTGTTGAATAGCGGAAGAGAAGCACTGAGGCAAGGCTCTCGGGAGTGCGCATAAACGTCACATCCTTTGGATTTTCCCGGCAAAAGCGACCTGCTCCCTTCACATGAAAATCAGTGTACAGGCTTTAATAGGCAACCTAGGAAGTCCAGGAAGGTCTCATTTTTTAAGCTGTATTACAAGGTGTTTACACATTGGCAAAAAAAAAAAAAAAAAAAAAAAAAAAGGCAAATATTACATGAAAATTTTTATATATTGCACCTTTAATGAGTAAGTTTTCTAGTAATTATGGTAATTTAGAGTTTTAGCACTTATAATGCACAATGTTAAAGTTTCACACATTTTGTTGTTTTCTGACCAAGTTTGGTAGCAATATTACAAAAATAAATAAATAAAATAAATAAATAAATCTGAATGTAACCACAACTTCCTCTATGGGACAGTGGACTTTGGGTCTAACACATTTTCTTCAGAAATTGTGTGCATAAAGAATGCACAGAGCATATAATTTTAAAGAGTGGGTGAGGATTTTTAATTTCTGTTGTATTGCACCAGTGTATTTACAACACCAGTTGGTGTTTTTATGCATTTTTAAAAAGTGGCTCTTTGAGAAGCTAAAAATGTGATCGTCCACATTAATTGTTATGCTGTTTGTTTACAAGTAGTCTGATGTCACGTTAAAGCTCATAACACACATTATAATTACATCAAACATTAAATAAGTATTTTCAGATATACATTATAAACAGCCACAAATACATTATATGTAAGTAGGTTCAATACAATTGGCGCACTCAGTAACTTTTGTCTTTGTGTCATCTTGGACTTATAATGACACCTAGTGGCTTGGATGCAGCATAATTTAAAATCAGTAGTTTTCAGTTTCAGATGCCATTGTAGAAATTTATTATTCACAGTCAGCCATGATTACTTTAATCAGTGAGTGAAAGTGTCAAATAACAGGACGGTTTCTGAGATTAAGCGAGTAGTATTCAGCTGGCCATGTGATTCTAACATTGCAGCCCCCATGTGCGGACCCTCTACATGTAAAATAAAACAGCTTTTATAAGGTTACTTATAGGGAAAAATTACTGGGTTCACCTTTAAGCTCAATCAACAGCATTTGTAGCATAATGTTGATTACCAGAAAAATTCATTTCTACTTGTCCCTCTTAAAATTGAGGTTTCAGTGGGAAACCTACAATGGAAGTGAATGAAGCCAATACTTGGAGGGTTAAATAGGCAGGAATGTGAAGATTTAATTTTATAAAAGCACTTACATTCATTCTTTTATTAAAACTTTTGTATTATTTGAGCTGTAAAATGGTTGAAATCTTCATTTTTACAGTCATTATAGGGTTTACAGTGCTTTGTCATCATGACAATGAAGTTGTAAAATTGGATATAAGGTTAGTAAGTGATTTTATCACACTAAAACCATGTTAATGCTGAAAATGTTTACATTTTGTGGCAATACTTTTGAAACAGTGTATATTTGAATGTTTACGGATTGGCCCCATTCACTTCCATTGTAAGTGCCTCACTGTAATGTAAAGTTTTGCTTTTTTTAAAGAAAAGGAATGACAAGTCAAAATTAATATTAATCAACAATATGCCACAAATGCTGTGGTTTGAGCTTAACGTCTGTTAAACCCAGAATATTCCTTTAATTTATAATGTTGGAACAAGATACAATTTATATTTGTATGTGTATTTATTAATTTGGACAAGAAAAAAATAAAACTAAAAAATAAATTTTATAATTTTGCATGTCATTAAAATGCAGGCCCAAAGCTGTTTAGTATGATTCTACAGCAAGTGTTCAGATGTTACCCCCTGTTGTGAGGACAGACCCCCACTCTCTCCTGCCCCAGCAAACCTGGAGCGTCAGCACCCCCACTGGGTCCTGGCTGTTTATCTCTTCCGAAGCACCCGTGATTAATGAGGCCCTGAACACATCCTCTTTCCCCTGAACCAGCTGAATAAATAGGCCACGTTATTCCAGCCCAGCCTTGCCTGGGAGCTCAGCTACAGGTTGCCAAAATCCCTGGTCGTCAAGCGCAACTCCCCAAGACCCCCTGCCTCTCCTGGGAAAGCCCTATCATGCACAGGTGACAGCAGAGGGCGATGAGTGGTACAGCAGGGCTTTGTGCTTTTGGCACGGTAGTGAGTACGGAAACCTTTTTAGAACAAAAATTACATGAAAAAGTACTTCATTTTTTATATAATTTTTAAAATGAGCCATTTCCTCTTTGCCTTTTGCAGGTACTTTTAAATCTGCATGTTGTGTTTGCCATCTGAGAGACACCCAGGCCATTTTAATAGCCTGAAATATATACTTAAAGGGCTAGTTCACCCAAAAATGAAAATTTTGTCATCATTTACTCACCCTCATGTTTTTCCAAACCTGAATGAAATTTTTTTTTATGAACTTTTTAAAGCTTCCATAATATCTGTCTACTGGTTTTTGATTAGGCCAGAGGAACTTAAATAAAATAATTTGAAAGTGAAATGAGAGGTTAAATTCAGACTACTCAGAAATACTCTATTTTGTACATCATTGGGGTCTATGGGAACCCAAACATAAAAACACTTAAGTCAATCTCATCAGAGCATGAGGGCTAAAATTTCTCACTTGATGAAGTGTCGGCACAGAACACTGATGTTTGACTGTTCTGCTAGTTTGTACCCCTTTCATTTGGCAATGAGCTGGAAGACTGATTACAGCATTTCTCTGTTCTGACACTGGTGAAGTAGATCGATATCAGAGAACAAAACCACTGCCTTTCCCACTTGATTCAACCGCAAACAGCTTTCCAGCTGGAAATGGGACTTTGTTTTTCACAGTTTTTTTCTTTCTTTCTTTTTATTATTACTATGGCCTTTGTTTAGAGAGTGAGAGATTTTTTTTTTTTACTTTTCCATTTCTCGTTTTTTCTCTTTTCCTTAGAATGATCTCTTTTCATTAAAATTATCATGATTTTCTTGGTGAGATTACACCCAGAATCAAGTCAACTTGTTCTGTTGTTGAGTTCATGAGGGCCTAGTTGTTTTTGTTTAGGGAAGACTGTGGTGCTAGAAGTTTGTTTCTCATACACTGCACTGGTGTCAAAAGTTGTACTCCCTACTTGGCCGGGGGTTTTCCGCAGTAACAGTTTAAGCTTTACAGAGGCCATTCACTCTCCTGGAAGTACAGCAGGGTTTTATGTGTGCCTTGCTCCCTCCACATAAGGCCATTTGTCCATAAGCATTTCCTCCTCTGTCTGTTTATGTTTCTGCCCATAGCATTTAATCTAACACCTTTCAAACTGGAGCTGATCATTGAGTTTGACTGATGACCATACCTTTACAAGCTTCCATCACATAAATGTGTAGAAGAACCGATCGCAAAGCCATTACACATTGTGCTCACTAATAAGAGCAGCCTGGACTTAAAACCAACAAAAGTTTGACTGACAAATTTTCTCTCTATAAAACGAACAAATGCTGAGAGGGGCAACCTCACTTTAACACTTGTGGGTTTGTTCAAGTTTTTTACTTCCCATGATCTAGAGCAGAGGTTTTCAAAATGTGGTCCATGGACCCCAAGGGAAAATTTAAGAGAAAAAATTTATGTTTTCCAAACAATATTTTAATAATTTGTTGTAATGGTAATATTTTTCAACCTATTCTTATAGAATCTCGTACTATACCTAAATCTTTGGAAAATAATATTTACATGACTTGTTTTACATATCGTGATTAATCATATAATTCTTTTAGTTTATCGCAATTAATCGCATATTTTGAAAGTGTTGTAATTTGACACTCTAAATACTTATTTTCCAGTCAATTATTTCCATCTAAGGAAAGAAAACAAAATGTAACAATATAATGCTTTATTAACATTTTCCAAACAAAGATTTCCACAGTATAAAGATAGAAATGCACCAAAATAGCACCAATTCATGTAACATTAAACTTTTCCCAAAGTCTAAGTGGGAGTTTGGCTAATTAAAAGAACTAGCCCCCACATAGGTTGCATTTTCATTGCAATGGTCATTAAATCTTACACTCTCATCCTCCACAATATTAATCTGCCGGTGTAGTGTTCAAATGAGTCTGCCAGTGAAAATTAGTCTGCATCTGACATTATAGTGATTCAGCAATTCCATTGGCTCATAGAACTTTTAATGAGTACTATATTCACTGCCTGAGAAGAAATCCTAAAAAATCCTTTTATGATGTATGTCAATATAACTTTTTAAATACTACATTTAATAACTTTTAATTAATATGTTACACATAATAGTGTATTACCACAACTATAGAT
Organism: Myxocyprinus asiaticus; assembly: GCF_019703515.2. NCBI lineage: Eukaryota > Metazoa > Chordata > Actinopteri > Cypriniformes > Catostomidae > Myxocyprinus > Myxocyprinus asiaticus. Next base: position 27,553,893 of record NC_059375.1, on the reverse strand, counting down.
TGTGAAATTAAGCATTTCTTGTTCTGTTGGTCTTTCAATTAGCTTTTCATTTGGCAAGCTATGTGCCACAGAATTACTGAACCACAATATTACAAAATATTTCACATATTTACACACCTTAAAATCATATATGCACACCAGCAAGTGCCGCTTTGAAATCCTCATGAAGAGCACCTGCTGACAAAAACATCCTATTCTGGGTTTTGTTGATAGTTAAAACTTGATGTGCTTCTGTGGTTATTAAAATGCACCTTAACATATGCGGAAAAATACTTGATTTGTATAACAAGTTCTATCACATATATTGTTACATTATATTTTGTTTTCTTTCCTAAGATGGAAATAAATGCATTTTGACTGGAAAATAATTATATATAGTGTCAAATTACAACACTTTCAAAATATGCGATTAATCGCAATTAACAAAAAACAAATATGCGATTAATCAAAAAAATTAATAAAAAATGTAATCGACTGACAACACTATCAAAACACATTTAATCTAATGCAGTGTTTCTCAATCCTGTCCTAGAGTACCACTAACATGATACATTTTAAATGTCTACCTTATTTGACATACTCAATTCAGATCAAGGAGCATTCTACTAATGAGCTGATCAGCACTGTAAAAATGCTACAGTAAAAATAAAACGTTAATTGGTTAACAGGAATTTACCTTAAAATATACAGTACATTTTTCTAATGTATTTAAAAAGACATTACATGTAGTTTTATGATATAATGTTGTAAAAATAATTTTTAGGTGTAAAAAGTATGATTTTCCCTTATAATTAATGGTAAAATGTTATATTACGTTTAACAAGAGAGTGCATGTACTTTTTACGTTAAATTATTATAATATATTATTGTCACGTATTGGAAGGAAGTACAAGAGCTGGATCTAGGTGCAGCGAAACTGTATTTAGTAAGATAAGCAAAAGTACAATGTAATGGGGTAAACTCCCCCCCCCAATGGGCTGCTCCTGAAGCCCAAGGAAAGATGGTCAGGGAGGCAGGGCCAAAATGGAGCCAGAGACCAAGGATACCAGAGCAGAACAGGTGGAAGTCCGGGAGACCAGAGCAGATCGGGCAGATAGCCATGAGACCAGGGAGACCAGAGCAGATCAGGCGGACGGCCAGGAGACCAAAGCAGATCAGGCGGACAGCCAGGAGACCAAGGAGGCCAGAGCAAATCAGGCAGATGGTCAGGAGACCAAGGAGACCAGAGCAGATCAGGCGGACGGCCAGGAGACCAGAGTTTATCAGGCAGATGGCCAGGAGACCACCTCAGGGTAGGGACTGGATCAGAAGGCCTGGTTGGCAGCCACAGGGCTGAAACAGGGTCAGGAGGCCTGGGTGGCAACCACAGGTTAAAGACTGGAGCCATGGAAGACTCTGAGGGTGGAGCCGTGGTAGGAGGAGCAGAAGGAGGCTCGAGGGGTGAAGCCATGGCAGGCTCGAGGCTAAGAGTCCAGGATGACTGGGAAATGACCTCAGTGGTCGTGAAGACGAGCAGAGTCTCGAGAGCGACTTCTGTGGTCGTGGGCATGGGCAGAGACTCGGGAACGATCTCTGGGGTCGTGGGCATGGACAGAGACTCGGGAACGACCTCTGGGGTCGTGGGCATGGACAGAGACTCGGGAACGACCTCTGGGGTCATAGACAGAGACTCGGGTACGACCTCTGTGGTCGTGAACATGGACAGAGACCTGGAAACGACCTCCATGGTCGTGCATATGTGCAGAGACTCGGAAACAACCTCTGTGGTCGTAAACATGGGCAGAGACTCAGAGACGACCTCTGTGGTTGTGAACATGGGCTGAGACTTGGAAACGGAAGCCTTTCTCCTCCTCCGGGAGGCCGAAGTTGGCAATGCAGGCTCTGGGACGGATGAGACTGGCAATGCAGGCACTGGGACGGATGAGGCTGGCAACGCTGGCTCTGGGATGGACGAGGCTTCTGGCTCATTGGCCGTGGCAGGTGTGGGTGTCGGCTCATTGGCCATGGCAGGCAAAGGCACTGACAATTTGTGGGGAAGAGTCATCGTGGCCCTACCCACTGATATCAGTGGCGGATAATTCAACTTGGAGACAAGGGCCGGGAATGCTTGGAGCAATGAGTCAGACGTGGCTGTGACATGGCATGGAGCGGACTCAGACCTGGAAGGCTCAGAAGGGATCGGGACAGAGAGAGGAGGATCCTCAGAAGCGAGAGTTTCCTGGGTTAACCTCACGTATTCCCTCCGAGTGTGGTCTCCCGTCTCTGGCAAATCCCTCCACCGGTGAGCTAATAGTCCAGTCTGGTAGATCGACTTAAGATGGGAGTCCACAAATCCCGAGAAGCTGGCAATGGCATTGAAAGCAAGGGAGTATTCCCTTATGGGCAAATCCTTCCGGCTCAACTGGACGAACATCGCCACTAGATCCATTTGTGTGGTCTGTTGTTCTGTCACGTATTGGAAGGAAGTACAAGAGCTGGATCTAGGTGCAGTGAAACTGTATTTAATAAGATAAAGTACAATGTAACAGGGTAAACACAGGAACAAAAGAAACAACCATGATGGAAAAACACAAGAACAAAGGAAACAACCACGAAGGGACCAGGTAAATAAACAGGAGGACAAAACACAAAACAACTGACAAAGAACAAGCAAATAACAGGGCAATATATACACAATGGATAATGACTTAATTGAAGACAGGTGAAAACAATGAAGGACAGCTGGCAGTGATGAGGGCAGGGAATTATGGGAAATGTAGTCCGGGAGGAACAGATGACGGGAGAAACACAAGGCAAACAACAGTGAATCGTGACAATTATTATAATTTTGCATGACTCATTACATTTCATTATATTTTATGGGAAACATTATGTTTCTTCTTATTTTTAATATGTTTATTGGTCATTGCTTCTGGAAGGGCCACTATTGATGAACTTCATGTCATCATATGCCCTTATGTAATTACTACGGTGATTAACAATACATTATAAAGTTAAAAGCAGGCTTTTACAGGTTCAGAAGGTTAATATATGAAGTTTATCATTTAATAATATAAATGGTAATGCACTGTAAAATATACAGGCATCAAAATTACATCCCGTAAAGCCTGAAATGTGGTAACCATATTTTTCACGGTAAATCTCTGGCAACCACAGCTGCCGGTAATTTACCGTAAATTTTACCGATTTTTTAAATTTTTTACAGTGAGTAGAATCAGGTGCGTTGGATAAAGGAGACAAACAAAATGTGTAGTGTTAGTGGTACTCCAGAAAAGGATTGAGAAACACTGCTCTAACACATTATTTGAAAAATTCTAAATTTTTAATCTTGCATTACAGACCAACCTACATTTACACATTCTAATGTGAGTAACTCCCACGGTAACTCACCTGATAGACTGTTTGACTTTGGACTTCGATCCCAGCCAAGGATGCTGGTACGAAGGCGAATGTACCATAGAAGTTGTGCGATATGACGTGGTTTCTTCAGTAATGAAAATGTGCTTTTCATGTCGAATTTGCTTTTAAAACACTCATTTAGGTTTTGGTTTAGGATGTCTGTTTTTGTCACCTCTCATTAAAAAATCCATTTTATATTCTCCTTAAAAACCATGTCTGATTACAGCATCAGTTTACTCGATTTGGGGTCCCCCCTCTGCACATTTCACTGGGAAACTGCAGACAAATGTGTAATGAAGTATGTCATTTTGGTTTGCAAAAACGTTGCCATTATCACGTAAATTCCATGAGATCAGGCTGGCATTTTTTATTTCATTTGCTTTTTAGGACACTATCATTTAGGTTTAAGGTTTAGGGTAGGAAGGTAGGTTTTGTTGTTTTAAAATTCTTTAGAGGATTACTTGGTTTAATTTATAATAAAATACTGCTTTTCACACTCAGCATAAATGGGTATTAGGAAGGGGGTCCTTTGCAAGGGGATCATCATAATTGGTACTAGGCATTGAAAAAATTGAAATCCCCTGATCTAAAGAAAAATATAGTCTGTTGGATTGCCTTGGAAAGTGGGTATGATGAGTACCCTGGGCCCGTGTGGTGAGTCAGAGAGGGAATCTCTATCAAAAATATTGTTGACAGGGACTGCAGACATCTCATTTCAGTGATACAAGCTTCTCTTTTCTCATAACCAGCTCTTCTTTGAGTCTTTGTCCATGGGGACCGACACCTGACTGAGAAACATATGGAGTATGGTGATATACAAGTTTCAAAGAGCGAGATGTTACTTTGAAAATATTCAAAATTTTCCTACATCTGGGGACAATTCTTGATGTGAAATTAAAGAAGAAATGGAAGCAATATGATACAACTATAAAAATCATATAATTTGTGGGAAGAGTACATTATCCACATATCAAATGTAGCTTCTTATTGGCATAACTGCTGTTTTATCCCACAAACACAAGTTAGCACATAGTAACCTTGTTTGAGGTCATGTACAATATGGAAACATAAATGTGGTAGAACTCAAAGAGAGAGAACCAATATGTTTTTCTATAGATGTTTTGGAGCTTGTATGCATATTTGATTAAGTAAATATTGGAGTAAAATGTCAGTTCAGATTTGTCTCATATTCTTGTAGGAATATTTTTCTGAAACTTTGAGTTCAACGGTCAAGTTCAAAATGCATGTTCTCACTAACATTCTCTGTAGACAATGGAGGAATATGTTAATTAAACAATATGGCAACATTTTACAATATGGTTCCATTTGTTAACATTAGTTAACATGAATTAACAATGAACAATACTTTTACAGCATTTATTTATCTTGGTTAATGTTAATTATAACATGTAGTACTCCAAAACTACATTTTTAAAATCACACGTTGTGCATGTTAACATATGTTAATGCACCATGAACTAACGTGAACTAACAATGAACCATTGTATTTTTATTAACCAACCTTAACAAAGATTAAATGCTGTAAACATTATATTGCTCATTGTTAGTTCATGATACCTAATACATTTATGTTAACAATACAACCTTTTTTAAAGCGTTATCAACAAAATCATACAATATGCTGTAATGGTAATGGAGCTGTTTTGCTAAATATCAGCACCGGCAAATTGTTATACAGAACAACAGCATGATTGCGAGTGTAATGTTGCTTTCAAACAACAGGTCTATAAATGAGAAGTAATAATGAGTATCTTACATTCTAGACACTATATGTCTAGTTTTTAAAAAAAAAAAAATATTTTTTTTATTTTAACTCCGCTAACGAAAATAATTCCAAGCAATGCCAAAGCAGCATCAACCATTGCATGTCAGCACTCTTGGAATGCTGCGTGTCGAATCAGATTGGAGAACTGGAACTAACTTTTGTTTGATGTGTCATGATTTTTGGGAAATGAGACAAAGTTTGTATTGTGTTCAATTATAACTTGTGAGTATGTGAGTCTTAGCACTATCTGTATTGTCCAGCAGTATATGTGTGTGCATAAAAGGGGTGGTGGGAGAAAGGCTTTGGCCTGCATGTCACCGATAGGTATTCTCCTGAGGCACCTCGCTCATACGTGGAAAACTGCTCGATGCTCTTCCTTGCTAGAAGTGGAGTGGAGCAAAGACCGAAGTGGAGCCAACCCAGAAGAACACAAACAGAGGTGCTGCGTGAGCCACAAATCCCTGCTTCCACTGAAACTTCCAGCCTGCTTTTTTCCTGTCCAAATTCCACAGCCATTAAACTTTTCCTGGCATCCGTTCAGAAAACAACAGCACAACCCTCAACCAGAACCCCCCTTCCTCCTCCCCTCTGCTCCACACCAGCACTCGGGATATCAGAGATCGTCAGTCAAGCTCCTTAAATAAAAGTCTGACTTCATAGTTGTTTTTGCTGTGGATCAGGTTTCCTTCAAAGTGTCTACTGATCTTCAAAATGGGCAAAATGAAGTGTTGGTGAGAATCTGGCTGCTTTTTCATCTATTCAGTCTCCTCTGTGTTATTTCTGCATCTATTAAGAGTGCAGAAATTATGTAAAACATTGATAGATTAGCACAAAGTAAATATTCTGAGTAAATATGAATTCATTATTGTTTTATCAGCACCACATTGGTTCACTGGCAGCCATTGCACACAACATCTCAGGTGCAATAACTCACACACACTCACACAGCAGCTGTGCTGGTTTCAGATGTTATAGACTTGCAGTATTTGGCTGATAATCCTCAATTTTTCATGGTTTCATTATGGTTAAGCTGCATTTGCTTAGATGTACACTAAACTATCAAAGAGTGTATTATCAAACTTTAAATATCACCAAATCTGCAGTTCAGTAGGGGAGACCTTGGGCAATTGTTACATGTTTTACGCTTTACTTCATAACTCGCAGACTACCATAAATCTACCTGCCATCTTTTGGTATGAAAAACACTTGTATGTGCCAAAGTAAACACACCATTTATAGATTTATAATGAGAGATACTAGATCTTAATATACTGTATAGTTTATTACAAGAGACCAGAGTGTTTACAGGGGTGATTGTATGGTTGGGGACAACTGCAACACTTAAAAATTAAATTAGATTATCCTATTGTATGGTAAATAAGACCACACATCACAGGAATATTACCATAGCTTTAATATTTTTTTCTTGTAGCTGTCAGGAATAATTTGTTTTAAAGTCTATGTGGAGATGTATACTACATACATTTCAGTCAGAACCACTTCCGTCATATGAATACTTGACTTGAGTACTTAAATGAATACTTTATTCACTTATAGACAATTAAAGCAATCTGTTTGGTGTTAACAGTTTGGTTCTGTTCAGGGCAAATTTTCCACACAACCATGCAGCCATGCATGGACAGAACAGGGAGTACAGCAAAATTTTTATAAATTCCATTTATTAAAAATCAGCCAATAATCAAGAACGGTCTTCAAATAGATACTTTGATGAAAAGATGTTCATTACATGTTTTATGGATTCCATCTTTCAAATCAGTCATATACATTTTATTTCATAATTAGTGTTACAGCTGCCCCCAAAATCACAGCCATGACAAAATCATGTATGCTACCAGCTATAGTGCTTGCTTACAACTGTCAGCTATAGTGCTTGCTTGCAACTGTCAAACATGTTAACTCTTAACCAACAACATGGAGATAAAATAGATATTAGTTGGAAGTCATCAAAACTTTAGACAGAAGATTAAAAAAATGGACATCCAAAATCATTTTTGTTGAAAACTTCTTAAATGATGAAGTTAATTATCCTAAGGAAAGAAAGAGAACTTTATTGAGCATTTGCTGAGTAAGTATTATCACTATAGCTTATTTGTTATTGAAGAATTTAGTGTGTTACAACTGCCCCCGGTCTCTTCTATTGTAATACATAAAATTAAAAGTTTTTGTCTCTCAAACTCACACTCTGTAAGCTACAGTGACTCAGAGATGTTCTGGCCCTCGTGTCTGTTCCTTACCTTGCCTCTTCTTTTTACCTCTCCTGGAATCCCACAAGGATTCCAAGGCCAGACCAGCTGCTGTGAATTGTAAAAGGCAAGGAGAAAATTATTGAGAGAATAGAGAAATCCGTGCTAGTCAAGGGTCAGATCTCTACTGCTGTATGAGTACAATTGGGATTTGCTTGTGAACTGTGAGTCAGACAAAAGTACACAGAATGAAAGTGAGGAAAAAATCTACAAGTTTCCATCAGGTAATTCATAAGCCATTTATGGCCTATACACCGATAAAGGAACATGGTTTATTGTGTTTACATGAACGCACGCATTGTCGGCTTATTAAGCATAATCGGCGTAATAATGTGCATGTAAAAGCGCTCATTTAAGTTGTAAACCAGTGTTTCCCAAACCTGGTCCTAGATTACCCCCAACACTACAAATTTTGGTGTCTCCCTGATTTAATACACCTGATTTAACTGATCAGTTCATTAGTAGATGCTCCATGACTTAAATTAGGTGTGTCAAATAAGGGAGACATCCCAATTGTGCAGTGTAGGGGGTACTCAAAAACTAGAATTGGAAAAACACTGTTCCAGACAAAAAGTAGGGTATGAAAGAAACAGAAATCAGGACTGACACCAGTGGCGTAAAGCCTAGTATGTAGTGGGCTTGAGTCTTGGGGCTTCTGCGAAATAAAGGGTGCTGGGTAGAGATGGATCGAAAAGCCGACTCTGAAAGCTGATAGCCTGGCAGGAGTTACTTTTAAGCCAGCCATCCAGACTAGTGAGCAGGACTTCTGGATGCTGCTATACGTCCTCTTCTGACTTGAGCAAATTTCACTGTGATCTCTGCAAGGGTAGATTTCCTGTTTTTGAAATGAAAGCAGGTGACAGAGTAGCACAGTCCAGTGTGGTGGATGGAGACAAGTGGAGAGGGGGCTGCAGACAACATGTTAGATCTTGTTCCCCTCAACAGCTCATTTATAACAGTGTTATGGAAATCAAAGGCTAGTTTGCAGTGTATCAAAAGGGTTTGTTGTGTGTCGCAGGACTTAGGACTGCAGCTGTCATGTGCCTTGCTGTGGTCCAATGCAGCTCAACATGCGGCCCGAGTTATGATTTCATCATCAAAGTTGTTTATCAATAGTATTTATGGTAGTTCTTTATATTGCTGAATCACAACACAGAGAGGGAAAGAAACTGCAAAAGGATGTAACTAATGAAATAAACAACAAAGAATATCTGAGAATAGTTGACGTTATATGAAAGCGACGGTCAGTCAGCATGCATGTTCATAGAAACAGTATGTGCCCACGGGTGGTCTGACAACCAAACATGCATGCTCTCAATTTCACTTGAGAGTGACTCATCAGCGCGAATATGTGTTAAACCAGTTTAAATATATCAATGGAGATATATGCAAATTATGAAAACAGTCTTAACAGGAAAGAAATAATAGTATATCCTGCAGTGGCGCTGAGATGCCCTCACGCTTATTAGTGATCGAAAAACGCCAAAGAAGGTGAAAAAAATCTTTATTATGTTTCACTGGAGCGGTTTTGGAGTTTATATTGGATATATCCCTCGTTTTTAACGTACACTACCATTCAAAAGTTTAGGGTCACTCATTCTTTATTTATTTTATTTTTTTCGCATTTTAGAATAATAGTAAAGTCATCACAACTATGGAATAATAGAAATGGAAATATGGGAATTATGTTGTGACTAAAAAAAAATCCCAAATAAATCAAAACTATGTTATATTTTAGCATCTTCAAAGTGGCCACACTTTGCCTAGATTTTGCAGAAATGTACTCTTGGCATTTTCTCAACCAACTTCTTGAGGTATCACCCTGGGATGCTTTTTAAACAGTATTGAAGGAGTTCCCATCTATGCTGGGCACTTAGTGGCTGCTTTTCTTAATTATTCGGTCATAAGTCATCCATTTCAAAAACGTGTATTTTTATTTGTATTTTTTTTATAAAATTCAAGTTTTGTAATTAAATAAATTAATATATTGGCACAAATATATTTTTGTCTACAAAACTAATTTCAAACATTTAAGCATACGCCTTCAGATCAAAAGGTTTTTAAGATCATGAGAAACATTTCAGGTAAGTGACCCCAAACTTTTGAACGGTAGTGTATCTCTGGTAAGTGTGATGTTGAACACTCATGGTGTTTATTTGTTGACAGTGACAAGAGAACAGATCACATTTTTTCCCCATTCTGATGGTTGATGTGAACATTAACTGAAGCTCCTGACCTGTATCTGCATATTTTATGCACTGCAGCCATATGATTGGCTGATTAGATAATTGCATGGATGATTGTTGGTCTTCAGTTAAAGTTCACATCAACCATCAGAATGGGGAAAAAATGTGATCTCAGTGATTTGGACCGTGGCATGATTGTTGGTGCCAGATGGGCTGGTTTGAGTATTTCTGTAACTGCTGATCTCCTGGGATTTTCACGCACAACAGTCTCTAGAATTTACTCCAAATGGTGCCAAAAAAACAAAAAAAAAACATCCAGTGAGCGGCAGTTCTGTGGACGGAAATGCCTTGTAGATGGTAAACAGAGAATGGCCAGACTGGTTCGAACTGACAAAGTCTATGGTAACTCAGATAACCACCAACTGTGGTGAGAAAAATAGTGGCAGCACGAGGGAGACCTACATAATATTTGGCAGGTGGTTTTAATGTTGTGGCTTATTGGTGTAAGCATGATGTCACAGTCTAAAGTACTGTATAAACTGTGCCAAATACTTCTGTTTATATGAACATTTTCCAAGACGTTAGCTAAATCTCTAAAAAAATAATAATAATTAGGAATGTCCTCAAAAGGAAAATTGATTCATATAGAGACTAAATAATCTCTTCACTTCTAATGTCAAGTTTTATTTTATGGTCTAAGACAGTGTTTCCCAAACTGGGGTACGTGAGGTGACAATGGGGTATGCGAATAAAATTCTGAGATTTACCATTCTTTTAATTTCATCAGTCTAAAATACATTCAAACCCAGTTCATGTATTTCTCACTGGCAAAAATAATTTTGTGTGCCCTCTAGTGTAGAAACACCATAATGGTTGTGTCATAAAGGTCAGAAAAATATGCAATCAAATAACCTTATCTTTTGCGGTAAAAAAAAATGTATCTACTCATGCGTCGTGCGTCACACAAGTATCTTTTTTCGCCAGCCCAGCACACAGCTAGGTGACATTGCTTAGTGATAGCGAGTAAAATTGATATTTCACTGTTTTACCAGACTCGCACATGTCAGTCGTCCACAATTTTAGTTTGTCTGTTTTTTTTTTCGCAGTTTAAAACATAATTTATATTTAATGTTAGATGCATAGGGAGTTTTGATTCTGATGGTATAAGTTCATAAGCTTTGACAGGTGTCAGACATCTGGTACGGCCAAATACTTTTCCACTTTCACACGCACTAATTTTCACTCACATTTGCTTGCACGCTAGAGACCTGTTTTTACATTGTTGCATGATGTTTTTAAAAAAGCACCTTGAGCAATTGTACAGATACTTACCAGAACTGCTCGAAGTCTGCCAACAATGATGTACCTGCAATGATGCACAATTCCAGGTACAGAACCGACCGCTATTCTTGCATACCGTGACGTGATGAAGGGGGAGTTTTCAAGTTATGCAGTTATATCATATCTAGCATACACATCTCAATCAGTAAGCCATTTATTCGATATGGACAAAATGTACAAATATAACATGTTTAATATAAGGGAGTTGTTTTACAAAGATAATTGTGTTAAATATACATATTTTCAAAATACCTTGTGTGAAAGTTATCTATGCGTTAGAGAGGGGGTACGCGAAAGGATGTTGAATATTTGGAGGGGTATGTCACTGTTAAAAGTTTGGGAACAACTGGTCAAAGATTTGGGTTTGTCTCTTATGAATAGCTATATTTAAGAACAACATGGGTCCTATTTTCAAAGCGCTAGCGCTAAGCGCAGCACTATGCTTTAAATCATAAGTGCAAAGTCAGTGGGTATTGCCATGAAGTTTTGGTATTTTTCTGCAACCAAGCATTAAGTCTTGGCGCAAGTAGGTCTGGCGAAATTACACGTGCACAGGGCTAATGGGCTGGGTCAAGTGCAGTTTAATTCTGAAGTTCTTCTCCGGTTATTCCACCATCTGAATCCTATTATATAGTCCATTCCCTGTTCAGCACCTGTGAAACAAACAAAGACAGCACATCCATAAGAAGTTGCTTGTGTAAGTGGACTGTCTGCAATGAATTAGAAGAATAGTAATATGGATTTACCTCTTTTATACATTAACTGCGTATTTGTTGAATGTCAGGCATATTTCTATGACAGTGACACGCTCCTTTTATACACATGGGAAATGTAGTTTTTTTCAGGATTTGTAGTCTTTGTTACATTATAGAGAATGCAAGTATTATTAATAATTTTCATCTACTGACACACAAATCATGGCTAGTATTAACAGTGATTGTATTGGCACACAGTTTAACACAAATCTAAAACATTTCTGTTTCATATAACGGCTATTGTCAGGAACATAATTTTAGGTTCCCCTTTATATTCAGAGTTTGGTCATGGACATTATTACCAAGTGCTGTTGGAATCTCCGAACTGCAAATGCAGGAACTGACTTTAGACTTTGTGCTGAGATACTGCTTTTGAAACGTCTTAGCGCAATTACCTGTTTCTCAGGAAAATAGCAAATTGCGTTTTGCACCACTTCATTTACTTACAATACATCCACAGTTTGCACGCATACACACACATTTAGCACAAACACTCCCACCCACGCCCACTTTTGGTTTGCGTGGGCACAAAAATTGCACTTAGAATTAGCGCTCTCATGAAAATTAAAGAAGACATAGCGCACAGTTTTAGCATGTAGGGCTGCGCTTTGCGCACCCACGAAATTAGAGCCCCAATGGGAAGTCCCTATATGCATGTATACATCCATGCAGTATGCAGCAAACACACATTCTCTGCACCCCAGTGATCTTGCATTGCTTTCCTTCAGGATGCAATCCACAGCGTGACTCATTCAATATTCCATCTCTGCTCTGACCCCTGCCTGTTGTTTTCCCAAAAGTTCTCAGATATCCCGTTTCAAACCAGAGGAGGTGCTGACCAGAGAAGGAGAGTCTCTGACTGATGCCAGAGAAAGCAGCCGACATAGTGTGCTCGTAGGACAGGACCAAAGACTAATTAGATTTGTTCAAACGAGTTAAGAATGTTTTTCTCAAAAAGAAGTCTCAGGACAGTCCCAGGCCTCTGTGTTTGCTGTCTTAAGTGAAATTTAAATGATGTTGTTTCATATTACAACATATACTTGTGTTGTGAGGATTATGTTGTCATTAACACTAATGAAAATAACGTTGACATATGCTGGCTGTTTAAATTTGAGCAAAAGCAGCGATTATGTTTGCTCAAGACAGAGTTGCTTATTATATGAGCACAGCTATTATGTTACGTTTATTATTATTATGTAATTTATTCAATTAAAAAATCAAATATATCATAGATAGCATGATGTAAAATGCTGTTTTAGCATTAACGATAAGGTCTTAGCTGCTAACGGCTCATATTTGAAAAACACAAAGAACTAAATTTATATGTTTAGCTTAAGGGTTTCAACCTTTACAGACCCAGGGACCCTCCATCCAGACTCTACTCCAACACAGAGATCCCCAATGTAAAAAAGCAAGATTTTGATAAATCACATTAAAGCTAAAGTCTGTCATTTCTGCACCACTAGCATCACAAAATGCAATTGCAAATATAATGATTGTTTTTAAATGGGTTTCCCAAACACTTCCCCCCGTATTCCACTGGTCGTCCAGATAGTCCCTCCCCAAACTCACACCACCAGGATAAGAGAAATTATTGGACCATCGAAAAATTACACTTCAGTGTTGCAAAAACATTACCTTCCACAATTCTTACAGATCATTAACCACATTTAGAATTTTTTTTTTTTTTTTAATCATTGTGAATATGTTTATGTTTTTAAAGAAAATCCTCTCTGTTTTTATATAGGGATGGGAATTGTAGGGAATTTAACGATCCTGGTTCTGTTAACAATTATTTTAGTATTTTTGAAGAATTATTTGGAAATAAGAAACGCATTTCTTATTGCATTTACTGCCCTCAGCAGCCTGTTGCTAAGTGATGAGATCATTCAGATTTTGACAGAGCAGATATAAGAAGTCAGAAATAAATTTAATACAATTCTTGTAAAAGTCATGTTTAGAAAAAGCTTTATTCTTTCACAAAAGAACTGGATTACGGTTGTGGATAGCCTGTTGGCACAGTCGTTGACTGGTTGGCAGCATGCCAAGCAGGTTGTTCCCACAGGGACAGTTTCATCCACTCCTGTCTGAGACATGAGCTTTGAGTGTCTGCTCTGTGTAGCTCAGTGTCCTGCAGACGTGAGCAAGACACACAGGCATGACATTATCACTGCTCGCATGCTAATCCTGCCCAGACCAAACAGCTTACCCTGACCAGAAGGGAACATGCTCATGAAAGCAGGTGTTAATCAGAGACAGCTTGGCATTGTGGGGCTGCAGGTGTATATGTGTCTGTGTTTTAGTCTGTGAAGAATGGGTGGGCTTTTGCTCTGTGACATCACAGCCAAACCGTAATGGTGAGGGAGCACACACACCGACAGGACTTTCATTGTTTGGTGGAAATGAATCCATGTGTTAGAAATCCTCGTCCCACGTGCCACAGACACAGGTTTGGACTGAAACCCAAAACCCAGGCCCAGAAGCACCATGCTGATGAAAGACAGTGTTGAGACTCCAGAAATCTCAGCCTGTCACGCCATAGCTCAGCCATCACAACCCCCAGCCCCCCCGCCTATGGCCTTATGGGAGATGGAGTCTGAGTGTGGGGGTGGTTAGAAGGAATAAGTTAGAGAAAAAGAAAGATGGAGAGACAGAGGGATAGATGGGGGTGGGTGTTGTGGGGATGAATTATATTCACTTTTGTTAATACTTTTAAAACAAATCTGAGACCACTCATGCAAATGATTCTATAATTTATACTGATTTATATTACAAATTATATTATCATTATAGAAATTTAAATGGGAAGTTGAAAGCTGGCATGGATGTCACAAGTTTGGACAAAACCCAATGTTACTAGTTGCTCCAGCATGACTTGAGAGTGTTCCAAAGAGCATATTGTGTGCTTCAATAGAAAGCAAGGAAATCCAAACTTTCATAGAGTGCAAAGGGGTTAACATGGTCAATGTCACAAATATGCTTAAATTTGATCACATTGATCTAGAAATCGAGCATAGTATTTATTTTTCACTGTATGTCATAACATTTCTATATTAATTTCTAAATCCTAAAACTTATTTATTTTCAAGATTTTAACTGGACTTTCTTACTTCTGCAGAACACAAAGAAAGTTTTTAGAAGAATATTTCAGCTCTGTAAGATCATACAGACATTTGAAGCTCCAAAAATCACAAAGGCAGCATAAAAGTAATCCATATCACTCCAGTGGTTAAATACATATCTTCTGAAGCGATGCAATCACTTTGGAGAAACAAAACAATATTTCAATCCTTTTTTACTGTAAATCTCCACTTTCACTTTCAGAATGTGAAAGTGGATATTTATTGTAAAAAAAGACTTAAATATTGTTTCTTAAGTAATCTGTTTCTCAACCACACCTATTATATAGCTTCTAAAGACATACAGTAGATTTAACCACTGGGTTTATTATTTATGTCATATGGATTTATTTTATGCTGCTCTTATGTGATTTTTTGAGCTCAAACTGTCTGGTCACCATTTACTTGCATTGTATGGACCTACAAAGATATTCTAAAAATCTTCTGCTGAAGAAAGTCATAAAAATCTGGGACGGCATGAGGGTGAGTCAATGATGAGATAATTTTCATTTTTTGGGTGAACTATCCCTTTAAAGGGAAAGAATATACAAAAGTAATACAATCAGATAGTACCTTCAAAACACATTCTGCATTGCATGTGCTTAAAGCTCCTGTGGCTTTATTTTTAGATAGAGCTCTTGCATGAAGCTCACTTCCAACTGCTCCAAATGTTCCCATGGTTGCAGCGAGTTAAATGATGTTGAGTGAGCCAACCCAGAACAAGAGGTCCTCTGGTGCCCATTCACACAGACACACATGCTCACAGTCACACCAGACCCTGTACATCCAAGCAGAAGGGTATGTCCATTACAATACAGAGTATTAAAAATTTGGGGCATTAGGTCTTCCAGATTTTGATTCCGCAGTGCATTTGTTGTTGTTGTTGTTGTTGTTGCTTTTTTGCCTTTCCAGTAGAATCTCCTGACTGCAGAACTGGGACAAAGGAACAAGCTGTATGTGTCTGTATGAGATCTGCATAATAACCACCTAGCTTCAAACCAGAACATCCTAGAAACTGCCTAGAAACCATTCAGAACACCTTAGCAACCTCCTGGCAAGGCTTAGATCCCTTCAAATCTCAAATCTCTTTTGAAATGGCCCACATAATTCAAACTACACAAGGGATATATAGCTTTCAAACTCCATACTCATCAACAAACTGTTCTAGAGGCCCAGACAAGGCTTTGTTAGGCCAAATTCAAAGTTTGTCTTTACAGACTTTCCTTTTCTATTAACTTATTTTGCTGATTTATGTTGTGCATCCAGAAATATCTGGAATGTCATTTGTTTCCAGGAAGGATTTCCATACTCACTAAAGGTTGCCATTGAACTTAACTGTCATTTATCAACAAAGTGATGAAGCGCCATCTGCTAGGGTGGTGTGAAGGTGATTTAGCAAAAAATGTGATGCCTGTGGTATTCAGAGGTTATCATGCTACGGATGACTGGGTTGGTTAATATGTGTGTAATACAGTAAAACTCGTACAGTAAAAAAAAAAAAAAAAAGGTAAGCTATTTCTACCTGATCTTAGCCCTAAAATTCGATTTGTTGGTGTAACCTAATGTATTTAGGTTGCTTAAGAAATGCTAATTAATATTTCTGACTTGAATAAAACCAGTTAATTTTGATGTTACCATATTAAGCACTTACATTTGTTTTATATATATTTACATTTATGCATTTGGCTGACGCTTTATCCAAAGCAACTTACAGTGCCCTGATTACAGGGACAATCCCCCTGGAGCAACCTGGAGTTAAGTGCCTTGCTCAAGGACACAATGGTGGTATATTCATATATATATATATATATATATATATATATATATATATATATATATATATATATATATATATATTCGGTATACAGAACAGGACAATTTTGGCAATGTGTAGTTCAGCAGTATTCTTTGATGTACAGTGGCAAGAAAAAGTATGTGAACCCTTTGGAATTACCTGCATTTATGTAGAAGTTTATCTTAAAATCTGGTTTGATCTTCATCTAAGTTACTGTTATGGCCCCGTGCCAGAGGTTCGTTGAACAGATGAGAATTGTCTCTGTTTCATCACAGCTCCTCTGTTGGTATATTTATTTACAGCACATTGATTTTGCTATAAACATTTGCTTTTCAAAATCACAAATAAAGTATTATTTCACATTTGCATTTGTCTTTTTTCAGTTAGACCAAATCCTCATGACCAAAACATCACAAATACACACATTTGTATCATGTACTCCCTGTAATACAATCACTTTGTTTTCTTTAGTTCACATTGTAATAATTAACATATTTGATATGAACAACAGTATTTCAATTAAATTTCAATTTGGTATTTCAAAACTTAAGATACAGAATGATTTATGAACAACCAACTTCTTAAATCACTAAATACTCTTAAAGCTGTTGGTATGAACCATTCACAGATTTCTCCCATAAGAGTGGATTTACAATCATGCACTGTATGCACTCAGTGCTGAATCATTACTTGACTATCAAACGCATCAAACAACCAACACAGAGTGATCCTTAAATGGACATTTAACCACTTACATGAACCTTAAAACACGAACAAATATACATTCTGCCATATGAAACTGGGTAATACAATATTCATTAACATGTGAGTAGTTGCTGGAGCAGCCCAAAAATTTTTTTGACACTTAAAAAACCAAAACAAAAAAAACATTACAAATCAATACAATATAACATATTCCCGACTTATTCCCACAAATGACTTGGCTTACATTCGCAATCCAGTCCAATCGTCAAAATATCATAATATTTTAAACTTTCCCTGCCCATTTTAAGTGTTTTACTTGTGAAAACAAGAGGAAAAAGAAGTGGAGAATCGCGTCTGTTTTATCACAGCTCCACTGTTGTTCACAATCTCACAGAATCCCCAACAGATACCGAAGAATACACATCAAAATAAAATCCCCTTTTATTTCAGAAGCCACTATGTATTCTCAACATCTCAAATCAGCAATGTATAGATAAAATAACGACAATTAAGTCCATTAATTGAGAAAATCACTCATTAAAGGAAAACAAAATAACACAATTGTATACATTCTTTGTGTATATCAAGTAAGGAATAATTGACGACGGGCCGTTGAATTATTGAAAAATAATGCACACCTGAGGTGGTAATGCTACACCACGGGAGTGCATTATTTTTCAATAATTCAATGGGATGGAGTCAATTATTCTGCTTATACCATGGTTACTACACCTTAAGACATCGTTCAGGGTTTTATCTCAAGACTTTTTCTGGTTTTCGTCCCTAAAATGCTCTTGTGAGTGCAACTACTTTCTTCCGCCACTGATTCAGCATCTTTCTCTGATACAGCTCAAGCCTGCGTTGCTAGTTCGAAAACGTCACTTTAGAACTAGCAACGGAGGATAGCGAGGCTTGCGCTGCTTTACTGGAGCACTTACTGGAGTAATAAGGCAGTGCGTTTGTGCATGTGTGAGTTTGATTTTGAGGGGTCGAAAGAGAGAAACTGAGAGAGATCACCTGTGGGATTACCTTTATTTGTTGCAGCTCTCGTTAGAAGTAACATCGCTGCATAATCACTTAAGTTTAAGCACTTCTCAACAGCAGTATTTCCGTTGTAAACCTTAACATCTGATTTCAACCCCACTGAGATGCAGGAGTGCACTGACATGATGGCTCTGTTTTTTGCTTGCGAGTAAGTGTGTGCGTAATGCTTAGAATGTATGTGTGTCCATGTCTGTGGAAGTGTGTAAAGAGATGGGGAGGGGGAGGGTGTTTCCCATGGATATTTTAGATAAAATAGAAACTGTTGTATTGATCAAGTATATCTAGCTTTAATACAGCTCAAGCCTTCATTGCTAGTTCAAAAAACATCACTTTAGAACTAGCAACGGAGGATGCGCTGCTTTTTGGCATTGGAGTAACAAGGTAGTGTGTGTGTGTGTGTGTGTGTGTGTGTGTGTGTGTGTGTGTGTGTGTGTGTGTATGAGTGTGAGAGTGTGTAAGTGCGGGGGAGAAGACGGGAGAGCTTTTCAACTGAAACTGAAATAAATGTAGGATATTATAGACATTGTTTGACGTTCATTACCGATGTCTTTGATTATATGGTTATTTTGCTGTGGTAGCATGTGTGTGTGTGTGTGTGTGTGTGTGTGGGTGGATGGGTGAGACGAGAGTAAAAGAGAGAGAGAGAGAGAGAGAGAGAGAGAGAGCACAAGGACGCTTTCATTCGAAACTGAAATAAATTTAAGATATTATAGACAGTTTTTGTCATTTTTATCCAATGTATTTAAACAGTGTCTTTGTTTTAATTGGTTATTTTGTTGTGGTAGCCTGTAGGGCTCTTTGAAATAACTGAAATAATTTGGCAAAGTGATATGGAACCGTTATGTGGTCAAGACCTGGAACTACTTCATAGCCATGCGTTTACTTGAAAAATAATTGCACAACTTAGAACGCCTGTCAACCAATCAGAATCAAGCATTCAACAAACCTGTGGTATAAATTACAATAATGAACGAACACAATCTGTTTTAACTAATAACACACAAATTATTGTATTGTTCTTGAACATATTGAATACATCATTCAAATATTCACAGTCTAGGTTAGAAAAAGTATGTGAACCCCTATGCTAATGAGGTCAACAAAAGCTAATTAAAGTCAGGAGTTGGCAAACCAATTAATGAAACGAGATTGGAACTGTGGGTTAGAAATCCGTGTGTCATTCATTCAATTCATATACAATTAGGAATTCAAAATCGGAAAAACAAAAAATGACTTGTTATTTCATTATTCGTTTGCAAAACCAATATTAAAAAACAAAAAATTACTTGTTTTTTGTAAGTTCGATTTAATGCTCAAGTTAAAAAATAGGAAATTGGAAAAAATAGCCACGGGATACTGTGCGTTTTGATTATTTGATTTCACTAATATATGGCTTGAATATTTGATTCGCACATATGGGTGGACCTGAAACGCCCCTTTCTTCTGATTGGTCAACCTGCACCATCGTCTTCTCAATGCTGTGAGACAGGATGAAAGTTCTCAGCTGTTTAATTGTTCAGATGAATTTGTCTCAGTTAATATTAAATTCTTTACCATTTATTCTCCAAATCTCGCCACGTTTATTGCAGCTGAGCTATCTCTTTTTTTTCACCCCTGCCCCACGGACAGCCTGAGTCCGCCACTGGTCGGGACACATTTTGTCCTAATAATTAGTCTAAGGCAGCTATATTTTGATTGCTTTAAATAAGCATTTTAAACTGACATCAGTGTTTCGTGTGTTTTTTAAATGAAAAATCATCAAAGAGTATTGACAGAATCAGTTTATTTTCATTTTTGCATACTGCAGTGCAATGGACAAAGCAAGATGCGGTTCAGGGAGTTTACAGACTTAACATAGGGTGCATCCAAGATAGATAGGCTAGCAGCCATATCACCCTGTAGCTCAAGACTGGTTGCCCACTAAAGCTAAGCAGGGTTGATACTGGCTAGTACCTGGATGGGAGACCACCTGGGGAAAAACTAAGGTTGCTGTTGGAAGAAGTGTGAGGGAGGCCAGCAAAGGTGCACAGACTAGCACACAGCACCCTAGTATAGTGACAGGGACACTATGCTGTAAAAAGGCACCATCCTTTGCATGAGATGTTAAACTAGGGTCCTGACTCTTTGGGGTCATTAAAAATCCCAGGGCACTTCTCTTAAAACAGTAGAGGTGTAACCCTGGTAATAAATAATAATAGCAAATAAATTGGAAGATATTATTACATTTAATATAAGACAATAAATATTTACATGGCAGCGAAAAGTACTAATTTCAAGCTCAGACATCCATGTTTTTTAATGGGAATATATAACCTTTACCTACTGGGTCGTATAAGCAGCATTTTTGTGTGCCTTTTATTATCTGACAAATGTGAAGTCTATGTGTAAATGCTGATCTTAAATTAACTGGTCGAGCTTTTGAGAAATGAGCATTCATTTCCATGATGAGCAAGTCCCTCACACCTAAACTCCCAGAGCGGGGTAAAGTTAGTTTTAGGTTAAATATATTTGGGATATTCGGTTTCTCGTACCCGCGCTCTCCCCCGGTGGCAGGTTTTCAAAAAATTCGCACACTTGGCTTGATGTTATGGTATATAAATATAAATGGTATATAACAATAATATACAGACATAAAACACTGCACTCAGAACTGTCAGTTGGTGTGGTTGCAAAATTATGACTGAAAATGCTCCGATGCTCTTTCATTGCTTAGCGTACTTAAGGGACCATCTGAAAATTCCACTTACTATTAAACACAGGCGGTGTCCAATCACACTTGACATGCAAGTTAAACATAAAGCATTAAAAGTACACTTTTACATTCCAAATGTTGTAGTAGGTTGCCAGTTAATTGACTGAGCTACTACAAGTGAGATTTTTACAGTAAGTCCAATACTATGTATACAGTAGGCCTATTAGATTATTTAAAATAAATAAATAATAATTCACCAAAATGTTATTTTTCACATTCCAAAGGTTGTAGTAAGTTCCCAGTGGAAAGACTGACATACTACAGATGAGATGTTTACAGTAAGTCCAATAATGAGTACAGTATTAGATTATTTTCGAGAGAAAAAAATCTAAAATTCACCAAAATGTTATATCACATTCCAAAGGTTGTAGTAAGTTCCCAGTAGATAGACTGATTTACGACAGGTGAGATTATTACTGTAAATCCAATAATATGAGTACAGTATTAGATTATTTTAGGATAAACATCATACAAATTCCTGAAAATTTTATTTTCACATTTCAAAGATTATAGTAACTTCCCAGTGGATAGAATGACTAACTGTAAAAATCTCACCTGTAGTAAGTCAGTCTATCCACTGGGAACTTACTACAGCCTTTGGAATGTGAAACCTTTGTCATTATTTGTTTTGTAATATTGGTTTTGTCAATGAATAATGAAATAAGTCATTTTTGGTTTTTCCAATTTTGATTTCCTAATTGAATATGAAATGAACGAATGATACACAGATTGTTAAAGCTACTTTGACTTATAAAAAGCACTCAAACATTTTTAGTTTTCTATTCACAAGAAGCATCTGCTGACGTGGACCATGCCTCACAAAAAAGATATCTCAGAAGACCTACAATCAAGAATTGTTGCTGTTCATAAAGCTGGAAAGGGTTACAAAGTTATCTCAAAGAGCTTAGATATTAATCTGTCCACAGTTAGACAAACTGTCTGTAAATAGAGATGATTTAGTACTGTGGGTACTCTCCCTAAAAGTGGCCGTCCAGCCAAGATGTCTCAAGTGGCACACCGCAGAATGCTCAGTGAGGTCAAATGCTCAATGCTCAAAAAGAACCCTAGAGTTACAGCTAAAGACTTGAAGGAATCATTGGAACTGGTTAACTTCTCTGTTCATCTATCATATGGAAAACATTAAACAGGCATGGTGTCCATGGCAGGACACCACGAAGGAAGCCACTGCTTTCAAACAAAAACATTGCTGTGCGCCTGAAGTTTTGGACCACTTGCCATCAACAATGGAAAAATGAATCAAGATCATCCTACAGTATAATGTCAGAAATGTGAGGATAATGTGAGGAAAACCATCTTTTTGAGTGGCTCAGTCATAGCCCAGATCTTAACCCAATAGAGATGCTGTGGAATGACCTCAAGAGAGCCGTTCACACCAGACATCCTAAGAAGATGGCTGAGCTGAAGCAGTTCCGTAAGTAAAAATGGTCCAAAATTCCTTTTGAATGTCGTGCAGGTCTAATCCGCAGCTATCGGAAACACTCGGTTGAGGTTATTGCTGCCAAAGGAGGATCAACCAGTTATTAAATCCAAGGGTTCACTTACTTTTTCCACATCACTGTGAATGTTTAATGGAATGTTCACTTAAGACATGAAAGATTATAATTGTTTGTGTATTGTTAGCTTAAGCACATTGTGTTTGTCTGTACTTGTGACTTTGATGAAGATGAGATCACATTTTATGACCAATTAATGCAGAAAACCAACTAATTCAAAAAGGGTTGACATACTTTTTCTTGCCACTGTATAATATATAAATTGTTTAAGAGAGAATCAAATATTTTTAGACATGTTTGAAACACCTCAAGAAATATTTGAAGCACCATCTAATCATTCAAAAACCATACTTTAGCCTACTGTAGCTGAAATAAAGACAATTTGTTTTTGCTTTTTAAATTAAATAAAAATAAATAAATAAAAAGTTATAGAAATTTGAGTAAAAAAATAAAAATTTTTTTTTTTTTTTAATCTTGACCTGGATGGGTATGGAACTTCCCTGTCTCAGAGGTGATTTCAAAAATACCAGATATAGAATAAAATGGAAATAATTTTGAGGAAGAATTTGGAGAATGTTGAAGTATACAATATCTGTTCGTCTTTGAGCCTCTCAAAATACATAAAAGGTGATTTCAAGTCATCTTTTACTGGAGACAATAAAAATGAAGCAATATATTTTATTGATCACTTACAGTCCTTGCTATAGAAAAAGGCTCTATTGTTCAGTGAAGCAGATCCTGATGGTTCTGTTTCATTGAGACTGGTATCTTGCAGGGGCAGCACCTTCAACTGCCAGGATCAGTTGTATTGGGCATTAAACTGCTGTGGCAAATACTGGATCAGATGAACCTAACAGACAAGACTTCTTTTGTTTGGTGAAGGGCTTTCCGGATGCTGGGACACCTCTGACAGTGAGACAGGGGATGTAGACAGAAAGATACAGCTGATGGATAGCTACTATGGTGCTTCACTAAAGGCTGTCATGTGTGCATGGTTCCCTTTTTCAGCCTAACTGAAACAGTCAGGGCAAGTGATTTGAAGCTTTGGACTGGGTTTATAGGTATATTTCTGGTTAAAAACAACTTAGCTTCTTTGGCATACTGTTGTTTTTTATATACTCTATTCCCCTTAAGATAATATTATTGTCAGCGCTTACAAAGACCAAAATGGTAGATGGTACTCATACATTTTCCACATTTGACAGAATTGTTTCAGAGTTTCACATCAACCATTCACATCTACCATTCTAGATGATTCACAGAGCACTGTGGCAAGATCCTGTCCTTTTTCTGTTCTTCTTTTCTACAGTGAGACAAAAGCAGGTCAGTCCAAACAACAAAATAAATTGTTTTTAATAGATTCAAAATTTCCTATCTCCTTTTAGTTATAAGAGCTGTCAAAGGAATATGGCAGGAAGTCCCGCATAATTTAAAACTGCGCTGCGCTACTCTGGCCTGTCTTGAATGATTGTGCAATGAAACTGTGAGATTTACTTCTCCTGGGGGGATCACTAATCATTACAGGGGATTTTGGGGGGGCACAGATCTTCACTGACCACATCCACTAAATAGAAGCTGTTTCATGACGAATCTCACACATACATACACACATGCACACACACACCTGAACATGCAACTTGTGGATCCAAACACACACACAAACATGCATATTTCTTCTACTTTTCCCTCTCCAAGTAGTGTCTTGGGAGGATGTGAGGAAGCTATCACACATTTCTTCCGTTTCTTCCTTCCCTCCTTCCCAGCAGTTTCTTCCCTGTGCAAGTATAGAAAGAAACAAAAGTACATTTTCATGTTGTCCTAAGACAACAGTATGGATGAGACAAGAGTTAGCCTATGTACAATGTAAATACTAATAGTTATCTCAAATAAAACAAAAATAGTTGACTAAACTAAGCTTTATTTTGTACTATTCTTACTAGTTTTAATTAAGTTACTGTTACTCTCTAAAGTTGTCATTAATAAAAAAAAACAATCAAGTTTTCTTAATTAAACAGTACCTGAAATGTCACATTTTGGAATCATAACATAATATATACACTATATTGCCAAAAGTATTCGCTCACCCATCCAAATAATTGAATTCAGGTGTTCCAATCACTTCCATGGCCACAGGTGTATAAAATGAAGCACCTAGGCATGCAGACTGCTTCTACAAACATTTGTGAAAGAATGGGCCGCTCTCAGGAGCTCAGTGAATTCCAGCGTGGTACTGTGATAGGATGCCACCTGTGCAACAAGTCCAGTTGTGAAATTTCCTCACTACTAAATATTCCACAGTCAACTGTCAGTGGTATTATAACAAAGTGGAAGTGATTGGGAATGACAGCAACTCAGCCACGAAGTGGTAGGCCACGTAAAATGACAGAGCAGGGTCAGCGGATGCTGAGGCGCATAGTGCGCAGAGGTCGCCAACTTTCTGCAGAGTCAATCGCTACAGACCTCCAAAGTTCATGTGGCCTTCAAATTAGCTCAAGAACAGTGCGTAGAGAGCTTCATGGAATGGGTTTCCATGGCCGAGCAGCTGCATCCAAGCCATACATCACCAAGTGCAATGCAAAGCATCGGATGCAGTGGTGTAAAGCACGCCGCCACTGGACTCTAGAGCAGTGGAGACGCGTTCTCTGGAGTGACGAATCACGCTTCTCCATCTGGCAATCTGATGGACGAGTCTGGGTTTGGCGGTTGCCAGGAGAACGGTACTTGTCTGACTGCATTGTGCCAACTGTGAAGTTTGGTGGATGGGGGATTATGGTGTGGGGTTGTTTTTCAGGAGCTGGGCTTGGCCCCTTAGTTCCAGTGAAAGGAACTCTGAATGCCTCAGCATACCAAGAGATTTTGGACAATTCCATGCTCCCAACTTTGTGGGAACAGTTTGGGGATGGCCCCTTCCTGTTCCAACATGACTGCGCACCAGTGCACAAAGCAAGGTCCATAAAGACATGCATGAGCGAGTTTGGTGTGGAAGAACTTGACTGGCCTGCACAGAGTCCTGACCTCAACTCGATAGATCACCTTTGGGATGAATTAGAGCGAAGACTGCGAGCCTGGCCTTCTCGTCCAACATCAGTGTCAGACCTCACAAATGCGCTTCTGGAAGAATGGTCAAAAATTCCCATAAACACACTCCTAAACCTTGTGGAAAGCCTTCCCAGAAGAGTTGAAGCTGTTATAGCTGCAAAGGGTGGGCTGACGTCATATTAAACCCTATGGATTAAGAATGGGATGTCACTTAAGTTCATATGCATCTAAAGGCAGATGAGTGAATACTTTTGGCAATATAGTGGATGTTCATCAAAATTTGGCTAACTCAAAATTATAAATAAATGATTATGAATTAAATTATATATGTTTGGTCAAGACAAGGGAACTTATGGAGAAATATAATAATTGTTAATTGTTGTAGTTTTGTTGTAGCTGGTTGATAGTTGTAATTTGTGTTAAGTCACCATAGGCCGATTAGTGCTGTGGTGAACTACTCAATTATACTTTACAAAAGTGCAGATTTATGTGCACTAAGAAGCACTGAGGAGAATTCAGTGTGCCACACGGCTGAGATTCCAGTCATAATTTCCCTTATACTGTATAAGATGTGCTATAACTCAATTTAAATAATTAAATAAAAACAACGAAACTTTAATCACAGATGAGTTAAGTTTACTTGTAACTAGTAAACTGTACTTAAATAATTAAGTTCATTTTACTTGAGCCAAATAAGTATGCTTACTTAGAAAAAGCATGCAAACCAATTGTCTAAAAAAAATCTATGTGAGGTTGTAACAGTTAAAGGACAGGCAAGGAGGAGGCGGGAACCAGCTGAACAGTCAACATAAAGTTTAATGTAAAACTCAATTTAAAATAACATAAAATATAAGACGAACACACACACACATGCAGCCGCTGGTGTCTCTCTCTCTCTTGAACTGGCTCCTCCCCTTCTCGGTGGACGGCAGCGGTTCCTCCAGCTCTCGGTGGCCGGCAGTGACCCCTCCATCCCTAGGCAGATGGCCGTGGCTTCTCCCCTGGTGGATGGCAGGGGTGAGGACTCTGCGATAGCACATCCCTACTCCCTCCCAGGTTTCGGCACCACTGTAACAGTTAAAGGATGGGCAAGGAGGAGGTGGGAACCGGCTGAACAGTCAACATAAAGTTTATTGTAAAACTCAATTTAAAACAACATAAAACATAAGACAAACACACACACACACACACATGCAGCCGCTGGTGTCTCTCTCTCTCTCTCGAACTGGTGTCTCTGGCCCCCCTGTATCTTGCTTTATTTTTTTATTTTGAGCATTACTCCAAGGTCCAGTGGCTTGTTGAAGTTGTCTTAAGCCTCTGTGCTGCTGTGTGATAGTGTCAGAGAGACTGGACACAAAATGTGGCTGATTATTACTGGCTCTTAGAGCAGATAGAGCAGATTTTGCATGATAAATCTTTTTTAGACTTCAAGCATCATCTTAGCATGTACTATGTTTAGGATTTATATATAAGGAAATAATATTTTAAATGAATAGTAAAATGCAATGTAAAGCACAGACCTGTAACTTTCTGCACATATGGTACTCTTTCGCCTTTGCACATACCTTTAGGTGACTCTCAGCACGTATACCAGTCGTTTTTTGTGTTTTTATTATTCTGTAAATATGTTATTGTTATAATTCTGTGTCTATAGCTGCTTTATTTCTATGAGAACTGAAAGCTTCTGTTACCAAGTAAAATCCCTTGTGTGTGTGAACACACTTGGCCAGAAACCTTTTCTAAATTGTAATTTGTGCTTGTGTTAATTCTTTAGCATTAGAAATTTAACCCTATAAGGGTTTTTGTATCTTGAAGGATTCAAATATTTAAGAGTCTGGGGAGAGGAGCAATGAGTGAGCCAGTCACATTTTTGTAAAAAATATTGAAAAGGGGGTCCTTACAAATACTGAGATCAAGTGACTTTGAATATACAGTAAACTCTGGCATCAACTTTCAACATTTCAAATCCTTATTTAAAAGTAACATAAAAGGTAAATGTTCTGTTCAATGTTGTTTATTTCTGCAAGCTCTAAAATTTTTAATTTATATTTTAAAATTGACATTTTAAAGAAAAACATAGTAATATATGATTTGAGCCCTTATGAATTGGAAAATACCAATAAATTAATTTGAGATATTTTTATGTTCTTGCCCTTTTTTGGGTTAAAATTATTTTTTATGAATTTTCCTTTTAAAGAACCTCTTGGGGTATGATGGCTTTAACTGAGAAAAAAAAATATATATATAAATCTATGTAATAAAAATCAATAATAAAAAAAGTCTGAGCTGAGCTGTGTGAGGGGTGGTGAGGCTTTGATGTCAGAGTGAAATGTTGCCTGTCAGTAAAGGAAGAGACAAAAGATCCAAGTGCAGAGACAATGATCTGTTTATCCACAAAAACACAGCTAGCTGGTAAAGCTTCAGGGGGAACCCAGCACTGACTGCAGCATGGAGATGGATGGTATGTTCGTAGGCTTGTGTGCGTAGTGGAAGTGTAGCATAGATCCTCGAGGAATCCTCTGTAGAGTAGTATGTTCGTAGGCTTGTGTGTGTAGTGGTCGTGTGCGGAGTAGACCCAGTGCAGTGAGGTATCGCTGAGGGAAACTCAGGAGAAGCATCAAGAGAGGCGAGGCAACAGGCTGGAAGTTAACCATAATACCGGTGCACACAGCGTAGACTGGCAACCAATACAAAGGACACGATACAGTATATAATAGAGCAGAGGGAGAGAGTGGTAAGTAACAGGACTCAAACAACAATCGAGCGATGAACACAAAACAGAGTGAGGTAGATATAGCAGGGAACTAATGGCGATCAGGTGACGCTTGCTCGTAGCAAGCTGGAATGATCAGCATTACCATGGAAACAGCCAAGGAATGATTACGCAAGCCAGCGACACCTGAATCAATAGAGAGAACATGAAACCACAAACTGGAACAAACCAGTGGACTCAACGAGACCAGGACAGTACCCCCCCTCAGGAACGCCTCTTGGCGTACCCAGAAGAGTTACCATGGTGAAGAGTTGGATAGGAATGTCTTTAGTAGACAACCAGACCTTCTGCCCGCAGACGTAAGCTGGAGGTTTAGACTGGTGATGATCTGCCGACTTCTTAATACGAGCACCAGTCCAGAGGTGGGCTTCTCTGGCTACCCGCCTGGTGCGACGGCACCGTTGAATAAAGGCGTGTACGGACAGGACCTGAGCGTCGGGTTCTTGAGCAGGGAACAGAGGGCGATGGTAACCTAGGCAATACTGGAAAGGTGATAGCCCCCCATACGACAACGGAGAGGAATTGTGGGCATACTCGAAAGACGGTGCGAAAGAAAGGCACACGGAGGCATCTTCCCGTCTGAAGAAGAGCGCTGTGACAGAACAGCACCAACCCTGACCTCTGATGCATCCAACTCCACCACGAACTGACGTGAAGGGTCAGGAGTACTAAGAATAGGAGCAGTGGTAAACTTCTCTTTCAATTTGGAAAACACGGCTTCTGCCCACGAGGACCAACAAAACTTGGTACGGGTGGAGGTGAGATCCATCAAGGGCACGGCAAGCTGACTGAAGTTTCTAACAAAACATCGGTAAAATTAGCGAACCCCAGAAACCTTTGCAAAGACTTGCAGGAATCTGGGGTTGACCAATCAGAAACCACTTTGACCTTAACAGGGTCCATGCACAGTCCCTCAGATGAGACGATAAAACCCAGGAATGGAACCGATTGCACATGAAAAACAGTCGGTTCTCTAGCAGTCGCTGAAGCACCCGCCTGACGTGCTGGACATGGTCCTCGATATTCTGGGAGAAGATCAAAATAACATCTAAATAAACAAAAAACAAATCGATCAACCATGTCCCAAAGCATGTCATTCACGAACCCCTGGAAGACCGTGGGGGGGTTGACCAGTCCGAACGGTATGACCGAATATTCAAAATACCCCCCTATGAGTGTTAAAAGCTGTCTTCCGCCAGGTCTCCTAAGCAACCAAATTGGCCTGGTTGCTAGGGAGGGTAGAGTAACATGGTTTAACCTCCTCATGGTCACTATAATCTGTGGTTCTCGTTCTCAGTGGGGAGCGTGGTGAGTTGTACATGGATGCCACAGAGAATAGCGAGAAGCCTCCACACGCGCTATGTCTCTATGGTAACGCGCTCAACAAGCCACGTGATAAGATGCGGATTGACAGTCTCGGACATGGAGGCAACTGAGATTTATCCTCAGCCACCCGGATTGAGGCGAGTCTCTACGACACCACGAGGAATTACAGCGCATTGGGAATTGTGCATTCCACATTGGGGAGAAAAGGGGAGGAAAAAATCTGTCTTCCACTCATCCTATTTCCTGATCCGAATCAGCTGATTAGTATTGCGTAGGTATTACAAGAGTTAGAAAGTTGAAGACATCAACGGCAAAGGATAGTGATTCTTCACTGTGATATCATTCAGCCCCCGATAATCAATACAGGGTCTAAGCGAGCCATCCTTCTTCTCCACAAAGAAGAACCCCACCCCTGCAGGGGAAGAGGAAGAGCGGACGAGACCGGCTGCCAGAGAATCAGTAATATACTTATTCACGGCCTCCCTCTCGGAAGCAGAGTGCGAATACAACTAACCTGGTGGAGGAGAAATCCCAGGGAGCAGATCGACTGTACAGTCATATGGGTGATGAGGAGGAAGGGTTGCGGTGCGGGACTGACTAAACACCGCCCTAGATCATGGTATGCTAGAGGTACACCAGAAAACTCTGCTGGTTTATCTTGAAAAGACACACAAGGCTGGACTGGAGAGACAACAGAGTTAAGACAATGGGTAAGACAATAAGGACTCCAGGCAAGAATGGAATTGGTTGACCAGTCAAAATGTGGATTGTGTGTTACCAACAATGGATGCCCTAGTACCACCAGTGCAGAGGGAGCATGGACCAGCAGAAAGGAGAGTTGTTCTGAGTGGTTACACCGTAATGGGTTCGGCCAACTTTACCACCAGAATCTGCCACCTGGAAGCCGTGGCAGCATCAAGATAGTTTCCCTCCACTCCGGAGTCCACTAGGGCAGAGACAGAATGACTGGTCATTCCGTGCTGCAGCCAGACCGGGAGAACAGGTCGTTGTGTGGGGTTTTTGCTCAGTGGAGTTGCGCTCGCCATTAACCCCTTGTCTACCGACGAGCATGGGCTTTTACTGGGCAATTGGTGATGACGTGACCAGGACCAGCACAGCAGAGACAGAGCCCCTTGAACATGCGGCACCGTCTCTCTTCTCATCATAAGCATGTCATCTCGATCTGCATGGGTTCCGTTTTCAGGTAGCTGCTCTGAAACCCCGGCCGCAGGAGTGGGAGGATGGTAATGGTCTGCCAGCTTGGGAGGTGAGGAACGACATTGGCTGCGTCGAAGTGTAAGGTGCTGGTCAACCCTAATGGCCAGAGCGACCAGGTCGTCAAAACGGGAAGGTAAATCCAGAGTGTAAATCTCACCGTGGATCGTATCTGACAAGCCATTCAGGAACCGACTACAATGGGCTGCCTCATTCCATTCACCGGATGCGCCGAGAGTGCGAAACTCGAGAGCATAGTCCGCAACAGAGCGGTTCCCCTGAGTCAAACCGGACAGAATCCTAGAAGCTTCTTGTCCATGTACAGATCCATCGAATACTCAAAGGAGCTCTGCCAAAAACTCCTGGAATGACGAGCGACTCTCCCATACCACAGTTTCCCACTGGCTGGCCCTCCTGGTCATGAGCGTGATGACGAAGGCAAACTTAACTGCCTACGTGGAGTATGTTGAGGGCTGCAGCGAGAATCAGAGTGAACACTGCGTGAGGAATCTGTGGCAGGACCCCGCCTTACCTGAGTATGGAGGTGGAGGATTGACATGGGGCTCAGAGAGTCCGGTGCTGGGGAGAACCTCAGCAGTGGAGTCAGAGTCAGGAGGCTGACGGGGTTGTGCGAGTCATTGAACCAGTGATGTGAGTTAGCTGAGATGCCATCATTTCAATGGCGCGGTTGGAGGCGGAGATCTGGTCCAGCTGGCGACCCAAAAATACTCCCTGTTGTGCGAACACGGTCCACAGGTCGGTCTCCTTTGCTGGATCCATAATGGCTTGATTGTTCTGTCAGGAAAGGAAGAGACAAAAGATCCAAGTGCAGAGACAATGATCAGTTTATTCACAAAAACACAGCTAGGCTGGTAAATCTTCAGGGGGGAACCCGGCACCAACTGCAGTGTGGAGATGGATGGTGTGTTCGTAGGCTTTTGTGCATAGTGGAAGTGTAGCATAGATCCTCAAGGAATCCTCTGTAGAGTAGTTTGTTCGTAGGCTTGTGTGTGCGTAGTGGTCATGTGCGGAGCAGATCCAGTGCAGTGAGGTATCGCTGAAGGAAATTAAGGAAAAACGTCAAGAGAGTTGAGGCAACAGGCTAGAAGTTAACCACAATCCCGGCCCACACAGCACAGACTGGCAACCAATACAAAGAACACGATACAGGATATACTAGGGCAGAGGGAGAGAGTGGTAAGTAACAGAACTCAAACAACAATCGAGCGACGAACACAAAACAGAGTGAAGTAGATATAGCCAGGGAACTAATGGCGATCAGGTGCCACTCGCTTGCAGCAAGCTGGAATGGTCAGCGTGGAAACAATCAAGGATCCCATGGCAACTCTGGTTACGTGAGCCAGCAACACCTGAATCAATAGAGAGAGCATGTAACCACAAACTGGAACAAACTAGCGGACTCACCGAGATCATGACTGTTGCCTCTGTAAACAATAATACCATACAGATGGACCACAGCACTGAAGCAAAGCCTGCAAGCCACGCTTTAATTCTGCAGCCACCTCACAGACCTGACCTGCACACCTCTGGTTATCCATCGCACCCTCACCCACCACACATAACCCTGAATGAGGATGCCAAATAGGGTCAGAAAAGAACCAGGGCACTGAATTCCTCAGTTTTGAAATTGATATATTTGACAATATTTTATTCTAGGCCTTAGAGTTATGTGTTTTATGGGTTATATATTCTAGTTATAGGCATCATAGTGACCAATTAAATTAACTGATTAAATGTATTTTTAATTGATAAAATATTTTATTTAAATGGATGACACAGTGTGTTACATGTTACAATAAATACGTCTACATAAAGGTTAAAAAATTAATTCCAGGGAGCAACTATCTATAAAAAAATTATACATTCTAACGCCATTGCCAAACATCTATAGTCTCCATTCTTTCTTTATGTCTTTACTGTAATGTTGCCTATTCAATCTAACTTAAATATTAAATAGTCAAAATAAAGTTAAATGTTAGTAAAAATAGCGAGGTAATGAGCAACACTTTTTAAATTACTTAAATGTTCTGTATTTGGACTATTTTGTATATGTATCAATATAAAAAATATTGTTCAATTAAATCTTATTATATTTTTTTGTTGAGAAATGCTGCATACCTGGGTGAAGTCGATGCATATCAAAACAAATGGGTTTTTGGTGCGCCTTTGTTTTGCTGGCCACAGAAAGGTCATTTTCACAAAGCTTACAATCATGAGCTATTTCAAGAATGTCTCTGTGTTAAATCTGCATTCATCATCATGATGATGGAAAACCTTTTGAGCCATAGAATGATGAAACTGCCCCATTTTGTCTTCTGTCTGTAATGGTTGCTGCCAGTCTGAACTCTGAGTGCTCACCCTGTTTAGTAGGCCAGACTTTTCTACCATCTGTCTCTCTGTCTCTCATTTCCTCTCTCCATTTTAGAATCCTAGTCTAAATGAAGTCACCAGGCAAATGAGTGTGAGTACTCAAGATCACGTTACCTAACATGCTATTTTTTATAAATGAAAATTAAACAAATCAGTAGGGTTCTGTTTAAATAGTGTGTATGAGCATGAGTGTGTGTGTCTTTAAGGATAAATCCCCTACTGTGTTTATTTTAGTAAATGTCACAGGTGTAAATGGACCACTGCAGTGCACTTTTATTAGGGGCTCTAATATCATAATTAGATTTATATGCATGGTTTATTTTCATAGTCATTACTAAAAAAGCAATAATAGTGCACATAATGGTGGAAAGCAAGGTATGTAATGAAGGACTGGCTCAGAGAGGTTGTAGCTGTACAGGGTCAGCTGCACTGTGAGACTTAACCCCCTTTTTGGATGTGTATGGAACTATTCCTGCACCGGTCCACCTCACAGGCCACTCACCTCTTTCAAGTCTTTGTATGGCCGGCTGGCCAGAGTATAGGCCCACCATTGTGAGTCCCTAGACCCTGGATGCTTTACCACTGTTTTCTTTGGGAAGCAGGAAATTGGATGACTGGCTACCTGCAACAACAGCATCCTGTACTTGAGAAGTCATCTCTCTTCTCCAACCCACCTATTATTCCCCTCCACAGCATTACGCCAGCGGTCACTCTTCAGATTTCTGGTGTGACGGGCCCATGCATGGGCCTGTCTGAGTTCTGGTCATCCAGATGCTTCCGTCAAAACTCTGGGGCCAAGTGCGTAGTTGAACCCAATGCTGAACTTTCAACAGTTCAGAGCTTTGAGGTTCAGAAGTGAAAGAGCACTCTGGAAGATTGTCATTAGGCTTAATGGAAGTTATGAAACAACAACCCATCCTGAATCATAAATATGTTCCAAATGCAGTCATATAAGTCACGTAAACCAAAAAATTTGTTTTAACTCACCCAGAATTGATTGTATTGTGATGTAGGCTGAGTTGCTATTATGTTTTTTTTTTTTTTTTTTTTTTTTTCTCGACAACAGCAATATGATAAAAGGCTATTTACACTACTCCTCCCACCATTGAGGAGACGAAGCTCAGGACAGCCATGACAAATTTCTTTGGGGTCAGCTGCTGGTCAAATGAAGGCGAGCATATTTGAATTTTTTGTGATAGGGCAGAGACGTTAAATGGTTAAAGGGTTAGACGTTTAGTGGGTTAAAGGAATAGTTCACCCAAAAATGAAAATTCTCTCATCATTTACTCACCCTCATGCCATACCAAATGTGTATGATTGTCTTTCTTCAGCAGAACACAAACAAGGATTTTTTGGAAGAATATTTCAGCTCTGTAGGTCCATAAAAGGCAAGTGAATGGTGCCACATTTTGAAGCTCCAAAAAGCACATATAGCCATCATAAAAGTAATCCATATGACTCCAGTGGATTAATTAATGTCTTCTGAAGCGAAACACTAGGTGTGTGTAAGGAATAGGTCAATTTTTAAAACTTTTTTTTACTAAAAATTCACGAGGGTTGAGGTCACACAGCCTCTTGCGTGACGTAAGAGTGTTGGCAAGTTCAAGCGGGAACTGACGTGTGAAATACGAAAAATACAGAAACACAGTGTTGTTTACAACAGAAGAGCATAGATAGTTATACATAGAGGCCTCATTCGGCTGGTTTGGATGCATCAACTGTGGCACCATCTTGGAATGGTCAACAAGGAGAGCTGTTTGAATTGGTTTGAATGAAAGTGAATGGAGGAGATGCCTCAGACCGAGCTCCTTGCTCAGACCGCTGCACAAACTGCTTTTTTGTGGAAACAGTATCATGGTACATAGGAACAGCTGCTCATAAGAGATCTACACATGAATATTTATGCAGTGGAGGCTTACGTGGTTACATCAAGCAAGAGGCAGTTTGAACTCAGCATTTTTTGTAAAAAAAGTTTTAAATATTGATCTATTTCTTACACACACCTAGCGTTTTGCTTCAGAAGACATTAATTAATCCACTGGAGTCTTATGGATTACTTTTATGATGGCTACAGGTATGTGCTTTTTGGAGCTTCAAAAATTTGGCACCCATTAATTTGCATTTTATGGAGCTACAGAGCTGAGATATTCTTCTAAAAAAATCTTTGTTTGTGTTCTGCTGAAGAAAGAATGTCATACACAGAATTTTCATTTTTGGGTGAATTATTCCTTTAAGAGAACAGAGAACAGAGTGACTATTTGCACTCCAATGACAAACTGTGCCCCCACATACAACAGTGTGAAAATGCTGATGATCTGGGTTCTAATCTTACCTATTGTCCCACTCCCCCCCCCCCCCCCCCCCCCCCATGTCTCCACTCTTAATATTTCCTATATAATACTACTTATAATAATAAATAAAAGCGATTCCTTGCAGTAATTTGGTCATAGTGAAGGTCGGGGATATTGAGAGAAGGATTTGATCCAGATAAAATTAACTATGGTTTTACTGTAGTAATATTGTAGTAACCATGTTTTTTGGTGGAAACCATAGTTTTGAAGCAGTTGACCATGATGTTGTAATATGTTGTTAATATAGTAACCATGTTTAATTTTGTGGTTAATATGATTTTACCATGGTGATATATGGTTACTGTAGTAAAACCATGATTCATTTTTGTAAAGGAAGGTAAGGGTTAGGTTTAGGGGCAGGGGTTGGTGTCTCTGGGACTCTAAATAAACCCAATATAAATGCTGCAGTGATGCCCCTATACTCTATGTTAGTATTTAAACAGGGGTGTAATAGTATCTGCCACTAATTGCACTTAGTGCAAAGAAGATTCATTTTGTTGCTTTTTACACTTAGTGCAAATAGCCTCTGCCTTAAATTTATTATAAATAACAATCAGAAATAAACATTACCATTACCGTACCTGTAAGAGTTTGTGGTTGCCAAGCAACATAGCAACTTGTCAACTTTTTACAATGGAATACAGCTCAACCAGTCATTTAGAATTTAGAGTCAGAACTATCTGTTTTATAAAATATGTTTAATTGTTCATTTTGTGCATGATGTTTAAAGTATTACGTCCAAAATAGTGTAGCAATAGGTGTTTCTTTTTGTTCCTCCATTCAAAGTTTAAGGAAAAAAAAAAAAAAAACAGTTCTTCCCGGTTTTAAGATATTTATTAATTATTGTTTTCTTATTTTTATATGCAACATCTGTTTGATCAATTTCAAGTAAAAAAGAAAGGTACAAAAAAAAAAAAAAAAATAACAAAAAAAATTCATCACTCAACAATGGAAAAAGGTATATTCTAAGAGAAACATGACAATACAGTTTAGGATGTGATATCGAGGCTTTGGCGGTTTGACGTGATCCTGAGTCTGCCTGTGAAGCTTCACAGGTGGTTCTGATCAGGCATCAGTGTGAAACCGTTCCAACAACAGACCTACATCATGCCGTCATGGCTGGAGGTCAAAGCTATTAAACCAGGGCTTGAACAGTTAATATAAATTGTTTTTGCACGTGAATAATTGGGGTTTTATAGGTCTCTGATTTCACTTGATCTGTTCATGAATGAAACTGGATGGTGCTTCCAAACCATTCAAGTTCTGTTGATAATTAGTCATCTGAGCCATGGGAGCAAGAGGAAGCATGAAAGCTTTTGTCCATGATGCAGTGTAACGGGATATGTGGAGAAACTAGTGAAACATTGGACATCATGTGTATGGCTTGGGTGAGCCTGGGTGACTGTAAATATGAATAAACCTCTAGATGAGATCTTTAATCTGAGCTTGGAGAAGCAGCAGAGTCCATCTCATCTGCTTCCAGGTCATGCGGAGATGCAGGCTGTCCTCCTTTCACTCTCTTCCACTTCATTCGTCTGTTTTGAAACCACACTTTCACCTGTGAATAACAGTTATAATCAATATTCATATGACTTCTCAACGCACACCAGTTTGCCCACACAAAATCTGTCCCAGTTGTGTTTTAAGTGTAAAGTTGGTAACGTGATGCATATACTTTGGGATTGACTCTTAAGACCTTCTCAATGTCTCTAAATTAATACTTTTAATTTACAGAATTAAATTTGGGTGTGATATAGAATGTCTTTTGAATCATGCATTTTATCTGGCTAAAAATGAATGTTATTGTTGTGGTCAGGTCAACCCAAAAAGTACTTTCCTTTATAATGAATAAGGCTACTAATCTTTTGCCTTCAACAAAACTTACATATGACATACACTGAAAAACTGAAATAATTATTCCCTGTAGGACTTTCCTGAAGATGCCCAATGACTATTATATTCCGTATATGGAATATATTTTATTATTGCTATTTTTTTTCTTCTCTGAAATACACTATTCCTATTTAAAATTTGGGGAGCCTGTCATTGCTGTATAATCTTTATTATTGTGATGTATAATTGGAAAATTGCAAAAAAATAAAAATAAAATAATAGATAATAATGATAATCAATACAATTAAACTGTCTGGAAGTGATTTTGAGAATAAATTGTGCACTCTCACATGAATGATTGAAAAATATTTTGCA
Organism: Myxocyprinus asiaticus; assembly: GCF_019703515.2. Classification (NCBI taxonomy): domain Eukaryota; kingdom Metazoa; phylum Chordata; class Actinopteri; order Cypriniformes; family Catostomidae; genus Myxocyprinus; species Myxocyprinus asiaticus. The sequence goes on along the minus strand of NC_059375.1, from coordinate 27,515,930 downwards.
GCCAGCAAATCAAAAGATTTGTGACATTATTTCTGACAGTTAAAACTCTGAGGACCCCAAGTCTGTGACCCTTGTGCATCCCTCTCTGCATTCCCCACGGAAACATAGGGACATGGACCATCTGTTCCCACACTATTTTTGCATGCTTTTTCTTGACTGAATCTGTCTGCCACTCATAATGAAAGCAAAGGGTGGCAGGCGGCCAAGATATGTAGGATGCATCGGAAAATGTGAAGAAAGAGTTGCAAAGGGATTCAGGAAAAGCCCAGAGTTGTGCTGGGATCTGGCATGTGATTGGGCCTCAGGCCTGGGAAAGCCATCAAGGATCAAGCTAGTTGTGGTCTGTGTTTAACAAAAAAAAAAAAAAGTTTAGTCCGAAATTGCTGAAGGAAAAATAAGAAAGTGATGAGAAGATGGCTCTACATTTTGTCAAATTTTTCACGCAATCAGTCAATCATATTTCAGACAGACTTAATTCATACTTGATGAATGATTATCCCCTTTAACAAAGACCTGCTATTTTAAGACAATAATGCCATCATCATATAGCTATATCCATTGTACCTGTCTCTCAGTGAGGTCAAGGTTAACAGCAATCTCGTAGCGCCGCAGGCGGGTCAAGTAGTTGTGATGGGTGAACTCGGCCTCCAGCTCCCGGAGTTGTTCCTTGGTAAAGGCTGTTCGTTCCTTTCTAGCCTTGCAGTTTGAGTCAGGCTTGAAGCCTGAATCCTGAATCTCTGGAGGACACAAAAGGAAAGAGGCTCAATGTTAGTTCTGTGATCTGTGGTACTGAAAACCTAAGGAAGCTATATCATGTAAATAAACCTAGATAACACCAAAAAGGTTCTATGCATTATATATAATATTAGTAAATGCATTAGGTATCATGAACTAAAAAAGAACAATGTTTTTACAGCATTTATTAATGTTGGTTGTACATTGTTAGTTCATAATGCATTTACTAATGTAAATGTGTGCAAATGTTTAACCTTAAACATATATTAGGGTATGTAGAAATGAATTCAAATTGACTAAGATTAATCAATTCTTTAAAACGATTGTTCATTTTTAATTCATGTTAACTTTTGCATTATTGTAAAGTGTTACCAAAATCATATTTAATTAAATTATTTTGCATAAAATAATAAACTCTTAGCATCAGTGATTTTCAGGTCCCCCAGGAGCTGCATATGTTTTCATGCATGTTAGGTTTAAAACTCTCTCTGCATTATAACATTGGTTACAAGCAGTTTTGTGGGCCACATATTTGCACAGGGCTCAGGGCAGATCAGAGTTTGAGCCCCAGTTAAAGCATGCTGGAAGTCTGGGGGTTGTTGTGGGCACAAGAAACTGACCACAGAGGACTCAAGTTAGCAAGGAATGCACCGGAACATTGTCAGATCCGCTAACAGAAGAACAAAGGCTTGCATGGGTCTAGCTGAAGTTGTGTGTGTGTGTGTGTGTGTGTGTGTGTGTGTATGACTGGGAGTGTACTGTATGTGTGTGTTAGGGTCCTGTGCCCTATACGTTCACTGACACTGTAATTCAACATGATCTGGCAATCCATATCACAACAGGAAAATGAAGTTGGTGAAGAGAAGAAAATTCAGTCATAGAGTACCTTCTATTAGTTTCAAAATGTACTATACTATTAAAGGATAGTAAAGGGGGGCAGTGGTGGCTCAGCAGTTAAGGCTCTGGGTTACTGATCAGAAGGTCAGGGGTTCAAGCCCCAGTACTACCAAGATGCCACTGTTGGGCCCTTGAGCAAGGCCCTTGACCCTATGTGCTCCAGGGGCACCATATCATGGCTGACCCTGCACTCTGACCCCAGCTTAGCTGGGATATGTGAAAAAAAAAAAGAATTTCACTGTATATGTGCAAATGTGTGATAAATAATTATATTTAAATCAATTAATTATTTAATTATAAATTATAATTATTATTAAAGGATTGTTCAACCAAAAATGAAAATTCTGTAATTTACTCACCCACTTACTCATCTTTTTATCCCATGCATTGCAAGTGAATGTTGACTGAGGCTAAAGTTCTGCCTAACACCTCCTTTTGCATTTCATGGAAGAAAGTTATACAGGTTTGGAACAACATGAGGGTGAGTAAACGATGACATATTTTTAATTTTTTGGGTGAAATATACCTTTAAGAGTCAAGATGTTTGAAATCATTTCTGTAAATTGTGTCAGCTTAATTGGTTGTTCCAACCTTGTGAACATTTGTGCCATACAGTAGAACTGGCAACACCAAATGAATCCTGATGCAATTTCTCGAAAATGACTTTGTCAGTGTACGAATTTGTGCTTCATCTTTGCCAGATCCTGGCCAGACTGTGAAATGGACTGGAGTCACACCGCCAGATGTGAGTGGGAAAATGAGACCGTTTGCTAGTAACAGAGCAAAATGCTTTCTCACACATGGCAACCTGTGGCCTCTGTTCTTTTAAGAAGGCAGATTATTATCATCATTAATGTCCCGTTCATTTAAATGCACTGCCGAGGGTAGTAAATGAAAAGGTGGTGGCAGGTTGGGGGAGAAATACCTGGCACTCTGTGTGTGTGTGTGTGTGTGTGTGCCTCCCAAAAACAGACTCCAATAAATTTCCCCAGTGAAAGCCCATAAACGTTTAGGGAGCAACTTCTCCCCTCAGTGGGGTGTCTGGTGGGCATTTGGCATTTTATGTAGAAGGCGCTTAAATCATTTGTCCAACTCATGAAGTTAAAATGAGTTGATGTCAGTTATTTGTTACTTAACAAAAGGGAACATGTTGTAAACTTGTTTGTAAACATCCAGCACATACTGATTCTTAAATTCTTTAAAAGACTGCTGACCAAAAATATATAAATAGAACTAGAAAATAGTGGTAATTTGAGTGACACTTAAGCCGAAAAAAGTGCAGTACTTCCATGCTTCCTATTTAATTGACAGTTTTACAATGACAGTTTCTACATTTTCCTTTTATCTCCACAATTATCACTGGAATTGAAATAAATAAATAAATAAAAGTAAATAAATCTAGTTCTTTGTCTTATCTACATAACCCAACATGAGCACAGTTCTCTAAACTGAAGTGAACTTCAGACTTTGTGATGTAAGGAAAATAAAAATGATGAGCAGATTCTCCGTGATGTAGAATTTATTTTGGGAGCGAATATCACATCTGTTTACAATTTTATGCAATCATTGAGTGCCTGCTTGTCATTTTAGGTACAAACCTAGTGAAAACTTAATCACTACCAGATTTGATTATCATATCCTCGCCAAAACTTTCACACCTCGTATCACTCTACCTTTTACAACACATTTCATGAAAAACAAAATTGCTAGCTCAAATCATATTAATGTACACATAAAACTCAGTCTTAGCAATGAATATTTTCATGATTGAATTTTTCTCCAGTCAAATGTTCTGTGGAGATCCTGTTACTGCTAACTATAGGAAAATGTCAATGGATAAGAATGTAGAAGTGGGATCGCAGGCAAGTTATATTACAGACGTGGTCTGGCTTGTTTCGACCGCAAGTGATGGAGGGATACATTAAGGTAGCTCAGAGAGAGGGAAAGGGTATATTTATTCCCCACATTAGACTATGAGGCCTGGATGCATTGTTGTAGGGCCTGATGATAGATTTGAGATACTAAATTTTAAACACCACTTATGATTGTCTCAGAATGAAAAATTGTCTGGCTGTTTTTGCCAATATTATATAAAGCATCTCGAGCACTATTGAGAAAATATAAATATCTTCAGGAAACTTTCCCTGATCCCAGAAAAGCAAAGCTGTCTCAGCTTCCACAGTAAGTCTCAGAGATTAAATTAATGCCTGCACCAGATGTGCCACAAACACTGGGGTTCACTTTTCCTCCTCTCAAAATAGTGTGAAATTGGAAGTATTCAGAGCACTCATTACTAGAGTTATTATGTAGATTTAATCATTTCTGGGCATCTTTAACAATAACTGTAATATCTCAAACAAAGCCTAATTTTATTTGAGACTTTAGAATGGGTGGATATGAACTTCACTTCACTATAAATTATATAACATGAACTATATATATTTATTTTCTTTTTGACAATAGATGAGCATAAAACCTTACAGTAAGATTCATAAAACTCTATAACAGTATGCACTGTAAAGTTTACTAACAAATTATCCATTATTTCCCTTTTTAAGGCCTGTGATACTGGATACAGAAGATGCAGATTTCAGTTTCTGCGCATCTGTCCTTTAGACATACATCTTTTTCTTATTCAGTTCATGACCATCAAATCTTTTTATTTACTTCACTTTTAAATTGTATAAATCTTTTAGATCCTTCATCAGAATTAAAATGGATGTTTTGAAAAATCAGGTCTGGGTTGAGAAAGTGTGTCAGATGTTTTTGAGTGTTAAAAATGCCAAACAGATTATTTGAAAACAATAGCAAAGGTTACAAAGCTGAACTTTACCAAAAGGTTTCCAACAATTGAAGGAAACAACTGCAGAATAATATGCATGGAATAATGTGTTAGGGGTAATCCACCATGTACATGTTTGCCGTGTCTATTTTTAAATATAATATCTGTTACACCAGTAAGTAGTTTGTTCTGCCCTGAAAAGAACTTGAATAAATGTTGAAAAGAATGCATGATTAGTCACGTAATCATGATCACAGTGATTATGCATGTGCTTAATAAGATATTTACTCATTTAAATTGTTCAATAAGATCTGTACTGTAATCACTACAAACTCCTACCATTTTTGTTATTTTCAAGTTAAATGTTTTACTTAATTTTATTTTTTTCTGCTATATTTTTCAGAATAGGCAAAAATCAAAGTTAATCAAATCATTAGTCAGAGTGAATAACTCCATCCATCACCTCATATGACCACTCTACCCTAAACTACCTTAAAATGACTCACCTGTTATTTCTCTTTTCCGCTTGGAGCTTTTTTTCTCTGTTTTGACCGTTGCAACACTTTGAGGGGAGTACTCTTCCTCTAGACATGATGTGACTGCTCCAGGCAGCCTGTCTCCCCCTGCACTGTCCATTTCAGCCACTACACCGTCTCCCACTGCTTCTGCTGCTGCCTGGCATGGCTCCTGACCTCCACCTCGTGGTTCACAGGGAGGGAACTGCCACTCTGACCTTTGGTACCCTCCGTGCGTCTCTGGGTACAGTCTCTCCTCACGTGGGTATGCGTGTGGTGCCGGCACCAGGCAAGAGCTGGAGAAGTCTGTGTAGGCCAGGAAATTATGTTTCTGGTGCAGGGAAAAAGGGGCCTGCTGGTACGGCTGCAGACCTGCCCCAGAACCTCCAGAGTGAGGGGTCCTAACACAGCCCCAGAGTGCACTGCCTGTGTGAGGGGTCCGCATGCAACTGCTTGCTGGTTGATCCATGCCGAAGAGCACACAGCTGGGGTCGTACACACACACACTCAGTATGAAACCAAGTTGTCCTCAGAGATGCAGCTGTTTGGGTCTGGTGCAAGTCAATGTGAGAAATATCCACTTCAGCATGTGGTCTTATGTGCACATCAACACCTCAAAGTCCAACTTTTGCAGATTGCAGTCAGGTTTACCTCAATACGGAAGTATCAAACACCTTTCATCGGTGGCCTTTCTACACTGACTCTCTCTCTCTGAAAGCGTGTCTTGTGATTCAGCTCTGTTGTAACACATCAGCTCACACTCAGTCTCTTATTCGGCTTTAAGGCCACTACATCCACTCTCAGCTCTACACACAGTTTTCACAATTCTGAGACATTCCTGACAAGTGATCCCTCCTCCTTTTTAAATGCCTAGGTGGGAAAGAGTACCAAGTTTATGGAGTGTAACGTGAGCTTGAAGAGGAGGAGTTCTGTGGTCCACATGTTGGTACCCCCCAACCCAGCCCTGCCTCATATACTATTAATCATGTGGGATTTTATATGCACATCTAATGGGATTTCCAGGTGCTGGCTTTTAAAGGAACATTGTCTGTAAAATATAAAATGGATAGACGACCGGATCCTTTCTTTTGCTTCTTTCCCCCCAAAAACCCCCATTTTTTCTCTTTCAATTTTTCTTTTTTTTTTCAATCCAGTTTACCTTTACAAACACACTTTTGGTGGTAAGTTAAAGGGATAGTTTACCCAAAAATGGCAATTATGTCATCATTTACTTAACCTTAAAGGGTTAGTTCACCCAAAAATGAAAATTCTCTCATCATTTACTCACCCTCATGTCATCCCAGATATGTATGACTTTTTTCTTCTGCTTAACACAAACAAAGATTTTTAGAAGACTATCTCAGCTCTGTAGTTCAATGCAAGTGAATGGTGACCAGAACTCCAAAAGCTCCAAAGCTCCAAAAAGGAGATTAAGTCAATGTAAAAGTAATCCATCCAAAAAACAATGTCTTCTGAAGCGATCCAGTTGTTTTTTAGGTGAGAAAAGACCTAAATTTAACTCCTTTTTAACCGTACATCTTGTCATTGCAGATCGTTCTAGGCACGATCATGATTTCAAGCTCGATTACACTTCCTTTAGTACAATCTAGTACTCTGCGCACGCGTCAAGCACTAGGTAGTAAAATTAAGTCTGAAATCATGATTGTGCCTAGAGACTGCAATGACAAGATGTACAGTGAAAAAGGAGTTATATTTTGATCTGTTCTCACCCAAAACAAACTGTATCGCTTCAGAAAACATTGATTAAACCCCTGGAGTCTTATGGACCTACAAAGTTGAGATAGGCTTCTAAAAATCTTTATTTGTGTTCAACAGAAGAAAGGAAGTCATACACATCTGGGATGGCATCACAGTAAATGATGAGAAAATTTTCATTTTTGGGTGAACTATCCCTTTAGGTCATTCCAAACTGTATTCCTTTCTTTCTTTCTTTCTTTCTTTCTTTCATAGAACACCAAAGGAAAAGTTTAGCAGATTGTCTGAGCAGCTCTCTTCCATAGAACAAAAGTGGATGGGGACCAGGTGCGGTCAGTCCCCTGGAAAAAATAAAAATAAAAAATCACCATAAAGCATCAGTGTTCAATCCATTATATTTTACCCCCAAAATAAAATGCTGTCATGATCAAAATGTAACTGTTTCACAAATATAACTGTATTTCATAGCAATAATCATTATATGTGATTCAAGAATTATGTTTAAATCGAAGGATCAGCATGGACATTTTTTTTTTCAAACCGTGGTGTTCTCGGTTTAATATTGATAAGTACTGATTCAGCAGTTGCCATCCATTTTACATATTGTTTGTAATCATGCATCCATTTGTATGCTCAAAATGTGAGGTAATTTCTCCTGTACTCTAGCCATGTGTTTGTTCTGGCAAGTAATGTAGCTATTGAACAGATTTCATTTGACATTTGAATGTGGTTGAGGTTGGAATCTTTCAATCTCTCTCTGTCTGCGGGCTGTATTACAAGTGATGGAAAGCATACGAGTTTAGCTGCATTTATAAGAACTGTTGTGTGTGGTTATTTTTTATTGTTGTTTTGCCTTGCACTCTGTGTGATCCTGATCTTTTGTGAACAGAACGGCCTTCGCCTCGATTACAGCAGTGTAATGTTTGAGAGTCTGAGGTAAGACTGAAATCCTTTCCCTTTACCCAGCACATAGCTGAACCATGAAGCATCCACCTCTTTACTGGCAATATGGGCCCTATACCCTGACCACAGGGAGGCTGGGGTAAGACAAGTGTTGCCACCCGTCCCATAAAATATGGGATCATCCCGTATTTAAACATAAAATGATGCATCCCGTATCGAATCAATACGGGAGGCAGTTTGTCCCGTATTTAAGCTGGTCAGATGGCGTCACGATGAAATTGTTCCAGATCGCTAATTTAACATTGATATAAGTTGGAAAAATTGCCTACAGTTGGTAAGGGGCCATCTGTAAAGTCCACACATCCTGCTAAAACATGCTAATACTGTGGAGGTTGTGGTAACGGACCATCTGAAAAGTCAACAAATGGTGCTAAAACTGTGTATTTTTTCTATATAAATGTTCAATGAGATCAAATAATAAATAAAAATGATAAAAAATGTAAGGCCAATAATAAATTTATAAAATAAAAATGATTAAAAAAAATACGTATAAACCAACCAAAATGTATACATAAAGTAGATAAAGAAGACAAATAATCGAAAAAATAAAAATATTTTTAACAAAGATGTATGTTGGGTCAGGAAAGTTCTCATTTTAGCATATAAGAAAGGATATACCCCCCCCCCCCCCCCAGGTAAGACAGCAGTTGTGTTTAGTTTGGCCATCTGTGTAAGAGTTGTGCATGTGTGTGTCAGTCCACACACAATTTGGGTCTTGAGGTAGTCATTGCTCCATGAAACCTGTTGCCGTCAGTCGGCCAGGGCAGATTGGGGGCAAAGAGGGTGTTTTTGTGTTTTTATTTGATCCATCTTAATGACACCAGAGAGAATAAGAAGGATGAATGAGAGTACTAATGGGGGACAAGCTCAGGCCAGGCTCGGGTCAGAGTGCTGTTGGAGCAAAGAAGGGTTTCAGACCCTGCTGTTGTCCACTTCATTTACTGCTTCCACCAAACAGCAAGACACACTCTTACACACAACTCAAACACATACCTGTGGTGCTGGACTTTTGTTTAAACTTTTGTTTGGATGAGTATAAAGTTTTCCAATGATCGGCTATAAAGTTTGAAATACATTCTCTATGAAAATAAAGACCTTTTGAAGACCTTTGTTTCTGTTACTAATAAAAGATTAACATTTATGTATGTTTATTTCAAAATTCTAATTAATGTTTATGTAGGTTTCATTTTATCTACAGTTTTCCAAATGCAAAGTGTTTTCGGTAATAGTTTTTCAAGGGCTTCAGATTATTGTTTCCACTGTTTACCTTTTCAAATTGTTAAGCCAAGAATTATGATATGATCTAGTCTTAAAAGCAGTGATTTCATTTTTCTGATATACGCTTGATAGATTCAGTCAAGTTCATTACACTTATTTCTGCTGAAATTTCAGCAGGCCTAGTCATTTCAGTAGGACTGCTGTAGATTTTAGGAAAAACTAAATCATGCTGCCCTCTAGAGGCTAATAAAGAGTTGTGGTACAGAAGATCAAAACGTCTCTGCCCATTTTTTCCATGTTCAAATGCTCAGTTCAGGCAAAATTTAAATATCTCTAGAATCTTTAGAGAAATATGCACACCCCTGCAACTCACAGAGCAGTGAAACAGCTAGATCTCATCCTTACATGTAATTGTATCTCTAATAATCCCCTTGTTACCCCTCTACATATCTTTGACCATTTTTTCATCCACTTTTCTGTTACTTTCCCTTCTTCTTTACCTCTTACTCCATCTATGGTCCCCTTCCGCTGCAACCTTCGCTCTCTCTCACCCACTCGCTTCTCTTCCATTGTCTCTGCATCCCTTCCCACCACTAACCATTTCTCTTCACTTGATTTAAATGAAGCTACAAATGCTCTTTGCTCAACATTAACTTGCCTTGATAGTGTCTGTCCTCTTACCTCCAGGCCAGCACGTCCCACTGGCTGTCAGAGACACTTTGTGATCACTGAACCGAGCTAAGGGCTGCGGAGAGAAAGTGGCACAAGACCCTGCTGACCTGTGTAAGTATCAATCACTTCTCTTCTCTTTTTCCACTGTTTCTGCTGCTAAAATTGATTATTACCAGAACAAGATCTGAAACATGTCAGATTCCCGTAAACTATTTTCAACTTTCTCATCTCTTCTCTATCCTCCTCCACCACATCCTACTACTTCTCTGACTGCTGATGATTTTGCCACATTTTTTTACTGACAAGGTAGTGAGCATCAGCAGCCAGTTTTCTACACCTAACACCCACAGCTCTTTTCCAACATCCCATCCTCTGTTTTCCTCTTTCTCTCCTCTCTCTGAGACGGATGTCTCCAAAGTGCTTCTTTCTAACCATCCCACCACCTGTCCACTTGACCCTATCCCCTCCCATCTTATGCAAACTGCCTCTCAATCGATCTTACCCACACTCACACACATTATCAACGTATCTCTCACAACTGGAAACTTTCCATATACATTCAAGCAGGCTTGTGTAACCCACTGCTTAAAAAAACCAACACAGACCCCCACAGTAGTTGACAACTACAGACCGGTCTCCCTCCTACCCTTCCTGTCTAAAACTTTTGAGAGGGACATATTCAACCAGTTGTCTGTTTTTCTCTCACAGAAAAACCTACACGCCAGACATCAATCTGGCTTCAAAAAAGGACACTCAACAGAGACTGCCCTCTTGTCAGTAGCTGAAACCCGGCGACTGGTGAGAGCTAACTCCAAATCATCCATCCTCATCCTCCTTGACTTGTCTGCTACCTTCGACACAGTGAACCACAAGATCTTCCTGTCCACCCTCTCTGACCTGGGCATCACAGGAACTGTGGTTGGATGGCTTGAGTCATATGTCACTGGCAGATCGTTCAAGGTCTCCTGGAGAGGAGAGGTGTCCAAGACACACCAGCTGACCACTGGGGTTCCTCAAGGATCAGTGCTTGGACCCCTCCTCTTCTGATGTACACAACATCACTAAGACCAGTCACTGAGGCACATGGCTTTTCCTACCACTGCTATGCAGATTATACGTAGCTCTACCTGTTGTTCCAGCCTGATGACCCACTGTCTCAGTTCGTATCTCTGCCTGCCTCTCTGACATTTTGGCCTGGATAAAGGAACAACACCTTCAGCTCAACCTTGCCAATACAGAACTTCTTGTTATCCCAGCCAACCCATCTGTTTACCACAACCTCACTATTCATCTTGGTTCAACTACACTAACACCAACCAGAACAGCCCGGAACCTGGGAGTGGTGGTAGATGACCAGTTTAATTTCACTGCACACATCTCATCAACTACATGGTCTTGCAGATTTGTGCTTTACAACATCAGGAACATCAGACCTTTCCTGTCTGAATATGCTACACAGCTCCTGATCAAAACTCTGGTCATTTCAAGATTGGACTTCTGCAATTCTCTGTTGGCTGGCCTTACAGCTAACACAAATAAGCCACTGCAGATGGTCCAGAATGCAGCAGCATGTCTGGTTTTCAATCAGCTAAAAAGGGCTCATTTCTCCCCACTCTTGATTTCACTCCACTGGCTACCTGCAGACGCCTGCATCAAATTCAAGGCTTTGACTCTGACTTTCAGGACAGCCAATGGAAGTGCACCCTCTTACTTCAATTCACTTCTTCAGGTCTATGCTCCAACTTGCTCTCTGCAATCTATGAACGAGCGACGCCTGGTGGTCCCATCACAAAGAGGCTCAAAGTCTATTTCACGATCATTCACTTTCTCTGCTCCTCTGTGGTGGAATGAACTTCCAACCTCCACACGATCTGCTGTTACTCTCTCAACATTCAAGAACCTACAGAAAACACATCTATTCCATGAGCACTTAACCAACCCACACTAATTGCACTTACTACTGCATTTAACCTGCACTTAATGTACAAAAAAAAGGGACTTGGCAGTGCTATAGTGCAGATGTTGTTAAACTTTGTATGACAAATTGCTTGTTATGTGTCTCATTTGTAAGTTGCTTTGGATAAAAGCATCTGCTAAATGACTAAATGTAAATATGTTTTTCTTTCTTTCCACAGTGAATTCTGGGCAAGTGAACATTTTATTTTATTAAATGTCTTTTTAGGGGAGTAGCAGAAATTTGAATCTGTAACTTGGAATCTGATTCTGATCTGAAAGGTATTTACATACACAGAATTTGATGAAGTGTGCTATGCTATTAAGTTAAAATATATTAACTGAAAAACTAATTATTACATTATTAAAACTTTAATTAAAGTTTTTTTTTTTTAATCATGTGATGGGGATATATTTTAATGAATATTTATAATTTAATTAATTAATATAAGTAATTTATATTTCACACATATACAGTGAAATTCTTTTTTTCACATATCCCAGCTAAGCTGGGGTCAGAGTGCAGGGTCAGCCATGATACAGCACCCCTGAAGCAGATAGGGTCAAGGGCCTTGCTCAAGGGCCCAATGGTAGCATTGTGGTGGTGTTGGGGCTTGAACCCCTGACCATCTAGTCAGTAACCCAGAGACTTAACTGCCAAGCCACCACTGACCCTTGAGAGTATATGAATTTTGACAGACCGTATAGACAGTAGCAGTTCTATTTAAAAAAATTTATAAATACCGTAAATTTGCCATGATAAAATGTGTATTATTATTCCCATTTACACTAGATCAATCACATTTATTTGAAATAATAATATTTTTTTTAATAAATTTACCTGTGACTGATTTGCCTCAAAATAATAGTGAACTGTCACATTAAATTATATGATGAAGAGGAAGTGACATCATTTGAGTCTTCACAGGAGCCATGTTCAAAAGTTGGTAAGTTCTCTCATTTCACAATAATTTAATGCCTGACAATAATAAAGTAAACAGAAAAGTGTTCATTTTTTATAGGCTAGGCTACTATTTATAGAAAATGAATATATTCCACCCCATAACAAATAGAGGCAGATACTATTGGCACCCCATTAAAATACTAACATACAGTATATGGGCATAACTGCAGCATGTTTACTGTGTTTACAAAGAGATCTACAGACTACCAACCCCTACCCCTAAACCTAACCCTAACCTTTCTTTACAAAAATGAAACATATTTTACTACATTAACCAAAGTATCACTATGGTATTTTGTAATAAAATCATAGCAACCACAAAATTAAAAATAGTTTCTATATTAACAACATATTACTGTAGTAACACCATTAACTGCATCAAAACTATGGTTTCCGCAAAAAAAATAATCATGGTTACTACAATAATGCTATAGTAAAACTACCTTTATATTCATTTTTATGTATTATTATAAGTAGTATTAGAGAAAATATGAAGAGTGGAGACAGGAAACAGAATGGGAAAAAGAGTGGTACAAAGGCATAATTGAAACTGGTGTCACCCTGCACGAAAAAGCACATTTGCACCAGCATTACGCCCCATGCCATTGCAGCAATGCTTACTGTATGATGTAGTTTGCCGTAAATGTCTATGTTTCCACTAGACAATTACCCCAATTGCAAGCAGCCATGCCGCAATGTGTAGCAGGTTTTATCTACACCTGCATGCAAATAGTCACTCCAAAGAGAAAAAGGCTACTATTTCATAGAATGACTCTTGAAAGGCAGAAAGAGGAAAAATCTCCATCTCTCATGGTGCTTCAAAACATTGTTTTCTGTAAGCATCACTTCAGGTTTACTGTTCTCAAGAATGTGTCTCTGGAAGTTTGCTGTGAAGAGCTGAGACTTCAGCATCACATGTTCATGGTATACCTTCCTGTGGATTCTGTCCTGTCCCAAATATCCAAGGGGAGGACTTCCTGCTGTGGAGCTTGGAGCTTTGAAAATGAGGTCAAAACTGTTCTCCAGAGAGTTCTTAGGATCAGGCCTCCACATACTCAACAAGCCAAAGGGGAACAGCCTTGGAAAACATCTCCTATAACATGCTCCAAAATGATATGCACACTCTGTCCACTTATGCCCATTTTTCGCCACGTGAAAAAAAAAAAGATCCTTGACTGACTTGTATTCTAAATTTTGTACTGAAACATTTTAAATAATGTTGATTAACAAGCAGCAATGTGTTTTTTAGACCTTAAAGGGATATTTCACCCAAAAATGAAAATTCATCATTTACTCACCCTCATGGCATCCCAGTGAGAAAAAGATCAATATTTAAGTCATTTTGTTATTATAAATTCTCCTCCCTGCCCAGTTGGTGGCGATGTGCACAAAGAATGGGAATTGCTAATAACAAAAGAAGAATTTGAAAGAGAAAGTTGAGATTTATAGTAAAAAAGGACTTAAATACTGATCTGTTTATCACTCACACCTATAATATTGCTGATGAAGTTATGAATTTAACCACTGGAGTCATATGAATTGCTTTTATGCTGCCTTTACATGCTTTTTGGTCCTTCAAAGTTCTGGCCAAGATTCACTTGCATTGTATCAACCTACAGAGACCATTCACTTGCATTGTATGAACCTACAGAGCTGAGATATTCTTCTAAATATCTTCGTTTGTTTTCAGCAGAAGACCTACACATCAGCAATGGCATGAGGGTGAGTAAATGATGAGAGATGAGATGATTTCATTTTTGGGTGTACTATCCCTTTAAGTGCCACTTACTGTAAATTAATAGACTGAATTGCCTAGTAAACTGGAGTGGTGGTGGTGTAGTGGACTAAAGCACTGAACTAGTAAACAAAAGGTTGTTGGTTCAATCCCCCCAGCCACCACCATTGTGTTCTTGAGCAAGGCACTTAGCTCCAGGGGGACTGTCCCTGTAATAAGGGCACTGTAATTTGCTTTGGATAAAAGCATCTGCCAAATGCATACATGTAAACTGCCTCTTTGCAAAGCACATAACTCACCATCTCTTTTTCATAGTATTTTTTGTTTCTGTTATGGGAATCAAAAGGAACATCTTCAAGTTCCCAGCGAAGTCTTTTATGTACTTTGTCAATTTGGCAAGAAACCATACATTCTAATTTAAAAACATTTACTCAGTGAGGTCAAAGAATAATGTATAAATAAGTATAACTATGTGGTTTGACTTCACTCTTGAGGTGATTTTATGGTGTGACAAAATCTTGTGCTCCTCTCCACGTGTATGAAGTTTCATTGATTTCCATAGTAGAAAATAATACAGTCCTGAAATTATTGTGCTTAGTATATCTTTTCACTACTTTAAAGGATAACTCACCCAAAAAAGAAAATTCTGTCATCATTGACTCACCCTGATGTTGTTCCAAACCTGTATGACAGGAGATGTAGAATGTTACTCATCTTCAGTCAGCATTCACTTTCATCCTTTTGTGTTCTGTGGAAAAAAGAATGTGATATGGGTTTGGAACAACATAAGGTTGAGTAAATGACACAGAATTTTTGGATAATTCATTCCTTTAGGGATACTGAATTGGAGGATGTCATAAAGTTATCATAAAGAAGCTATCTTTCTGTCCATTTTTTTATTTAAACTTCTATCCAGAAATTTTACTTCACAGCTGAACTTTACTTTATTCAGTTTAGATTTTTTTACATTTCTGGAAGGTTTAAAACATAAAAACAGGAATAAGAATATGCTACTAAACCGGAGTGAAAATATACTTCATAAAACAGTATCATACAAACATACACATTAATGGCAATACATGAAGCATGTTTGTTTTCAGTTGATGTCAAGTGACAATTATGGAGCATGATCACACTGTATTTTTTTAACCATGATTTTAAGGTACCAATGAAAGAGTAAGTTTTACAATCCTGTGTATGAATAGGCAGCATAATCCAGGTCTGATTTGCTCAAACTTGAATCTGTTGGGCCTACAGTACATGTTATCCATCACTTAATAAAAGCATTCAGAGAAGGAAGAGCTAGACCATCCAAGATACACTTAAAAAAAAAATAAGATCTATGCATTTCAGTTTTATACCAAAATGACATCAAATTTAATTAAAGGTGCAATATGTAACATTTTTCATGTAATATTTGCTTTTTTTTTTTTTTTGCCAATGTGTGAACAGCTTGTAATACAACTTAAAAAATGAACCCTTTCCCTGACTTCCTAGGTTGCCTATTAAAGCCTGTAGACTGATTTTCCTGCGAAGGGAGCGGGTCGCTTTTACCGGGAAAATCCAAAGGTTGTGACATTTTGCGCCCTCCCGTGAGCCTTGCCTCAGTGCTTCTCTTCCGCTATTCAACAGCGACAACAAACTGCAACACTAGGTAACGTTATCTTAGAGATTGAATCCAGCAAACGGCTGGCTCCAAACACAACACCGACTCCTACACAAACTCAGAGTAAGCCAAAAAAAAAAGAAAAAAACATTTACTGAATCTCGTCTGGCTAAGCAGGAACGTGATCGTGGTCGAGCGAAAACTAGAGTGAACATTGGCAGGGCATTTAATTCCTGGAGGGATCTTCGTTTGGTTTTGGGGATCAGAACCGACCCTGAATTGGCGTTCTTCTTATTGGACAGGTAAGCTTACATTACTGCAAAGCATGTGAAATATAGTGCCATAAGGACTGATCTGTGTAATTTTAGCTAACTTGATCTTGCCTGCTAACGCTGACGAATTGCAAGCTACCTTGCTTCGTAACTTTCAAATAATTTCAACGATCTTCTCTTTATACTAAAAGTCAGGTATGCTGATTCACAGTAACTGACATAATGTTAATCTGTAATTATTCAGCAAGGTAAACTACAACAACACATGAAATGAATGCTAGACAGTGTTCAAGATAATGCAAAAAGTTCCATTCATTAGTGTAACATAACTTGGTTATACAGAAAATATATACATTCTATTATTATGAAACGATAGCGCATCGATATATCTAAATGACAGTTGTGATAGAATCACATCAATACTGAATTAGGTCAACAAATTTATAATGTACAGTCTATTTTATAAACAGCTACTGTCATCATCCACCAAATTTAGCTAACAGCTATTGATAAAGCTGGCTAGCTAGCTAATGCTGACATAGGCTATTGTATAAATACAGTCAATGTATCATGCAAAGAAAAGTGATTACTTCAAACTACAGTCTCGCATAGTCAGACCTATATCCACACTTTGTTTTAGCCCTGTTCCAGCAATGGAGAGTCAAATATAATATACAGTCTCAAAGTTTGTGGTAAAACAATCATAACTGTGTGATTTGAATTATGCTACCTCATCTGTCCTCATGATGCCGGTGAATCACGTTCAGTTCAGTTGTTTTGGTTGATGTTCGCTCGCGTCCCTATGGAGTGTGCGCGTGATCACGAGCAACTGCAGTTCACTTAACGGCCACAGGTGTCATTAATAACAAGGGTTTCTGAATCTTACATACTGCACCTTTAAAGGGATAGTTCACACAAATATGAAAATTCTCTCATCATTTACTCATCCTCATGTCATCCCAGTTGTGTAGACTTTTTTCTTCTGCAGAGCACAAATGAAGATTTTTAGGAGAATATTTCAGCTCTGTTGGTCCATTAAGTGAAAGTTTACTATACATCTTTGTAAATCTCACTTTCACTTTCACTTCCATATTCTTCTTCTTTTTTTTTTTTTTTTTGGTGATTCATTTTCTTCGTGTATATCACCACCTACTATTCAGGGCTGGTCAAAGGTGGAGATTAATAGTAAAAAAGAACTTAAATATGGATCCGTTTATCACCCATATCATCCTGCTTCTGAAGATATGGATTTAACCACTGGAGTCGTATGGATTACTGTCATGCTGCCTTTATTTGCTTTTTGGACCTTCAGAGTTCTGGCTACCATTCATTTCACTGAATGGACCAACAGAGCTGAGATATTCTTCTAAAAATCTTCATTTGTGTTCTGCAGAAGTAAAAAAAAAAAGCCATAAACATCTGGAATGGCATGAGGTTGAGTAAATTATTATGTTTTATTTTTTAATTTTAAGAATTACTCAGTTCAGTTTGATGGGATTTTGTAGATAAATTAAAATGCGTAAATCTTAAAAATAGGCTAAAATATTTTTTTGAGTGGACAAGACAAATGTCTGTGAATTTAACTAGGTAATGCCAGCTCAATAGATCTTACATGTGATTTACTGTGCTAACATTTGACCAATATGTTGGCAAAATGATTATGAGCGAATCAGAGTAAGACTGAATTTGCTAATGGAGCCATAGAAACAAGTCATCTCGGCTGCTGATGTGACTCACTCCTCAATCAAAAGGAAAAGTGAGGGAGGAAAGACATTCCAGATGTCAACAGTGAACTCTGCTCAGCTCCGGTCTGTGGCCACAAGAGCTTTGTGTACCTGCTCTGCTAAATCCATTACCCATCTCCTGTACAGAGCTTTGCACAGCCAGAGAATTCTTGGAAGCCTTTCAATCAAGAGGCTGCATTGCTCTGCTGCTTTGTACCAGCTCCTCCAAAACTTTCAGAATGTGACATTTACGTTAGATGCTGTTTGGGAATTCCAGTAGCCATGGTGTGAGAATCAGACTGTAGCCAACATGTGGAAAGTTGCTGTTGCATTTTTAGATTCTGGACAGTTTTTAGTAGTAGATACAGTGCAGATAGAATTAGGGGTTTTGACCTATAGAAAAAAAAATGGGTTTCCCGCCTGCCTTACTAATTAAATAGGTTATAGATGTAAGTTGCAGTAGATTGAGGTAAGCCAGATGGAGTGTTCTATGGAGTAACAAATAGCAGGAGGTTTTGCTTCGTTGAAGAGAGCATACGCTCCACATAGGTCTTCCTGGACCGCTCTGAAAGCAACAGTTGTGTAATGTTTCAGGACAAGGCCTTATTTATGAGACCTGAGGTCTTGTAGCATAAGTTGAACAGCAATCCAGTATAGCTGTAACTACCCGATCTTTGGATTCTTAGCCTTGATTTGAACCAAATCTTCTGGGACTTTCACAATGATTATGCTCATTTAGTAGCAATTGGAAGTCTGTGTGTACATTGTTGTAACAGAGCAGGTAAACCTTGGAAATCTGAGAGTTCAGCCTGCCATGTTGTTTCAAAATACTGCTAAAGTTAAAACTCTTGTGAAGTGTACTGCACTCCATGCACCCTACAGAGAGAGACACTGAACTCTTATAGTAAGCATGAAAGCCCAAAGCATGAGTACCAGGTGCCAAAACTATTCTTTTCAGCCCCTTTTGGCAAGTAGATATTGTACTGTACTGTATAACAGCTGGAGAGCACTGGAAACATGAGGCAAAAGCTATATACAGTGTATAGATGATCACTATTGTGTGTGGCAACATGTATAGAGTTTCTCTGGGTATTGTCGATATGCGGCACACAGCTAAACAACTGTATTCTTTCTCTTTGTGTATTCCATTAGATATCCTCCTTTTATATGCCAAACAAAATGCAATCTGCAGACTATCATGAGAACTCAGGAGTGTCATGTTTCATTGTCTGAAAACTGTTGAACAACAGCCACATACTTTAATAAAAGACCCAATCTACAAAGCAGAGGACTTTATAGAGGGAAAATAAATGATCTCAGACTGTGACATGCACAGAATGGGGGCAGCAAGGGCAAAAGCCCCTGCCCCTTTCATTCACAAATCTAAAGGTGCCCATTTGGTTTTCCAGAAAAAGGGGAGACATTTTAATAATTCAATTAAATTAAAATAGTTAAATAGTCAAATAAATATTATGAGATTTCTTTGTAAAATGCGGGCATGTTAATTACCATATTGATGCCATCATTGTACCATGGTTCTGCCATATTATCGGGTTAAGGTCCTGTATATTTATAAATATTAATGACAGTATACAGAAAATCACATTATATGAATATTTAAAGAAATGAAGAGAAAGTAATATAAGAAGTGTCAGTTATATAAAGGTGATGACGAGGTCAGAGTGGAAACAGCAGTGTTGACAGGATGAAGTGAGGGAGCAGAGATGAGAGAAAGTGAAAAGAGTGATGAGACAAGAAAAATATAAGAGCCCTATAACAAAAAATGACACTGTGCCATTACCAGGGTAATGCCATGGTACTGAATGATTGATCATGTTCATATTTCATGATACTGTCATGGTACTCCAAGGTACTTTAAAAAATACCACAGTTTTACTATGACACATGTCATAAACATGGGGTTATCTCAGACCATGTCTGAAAATAAATAAACAAGTGTAATACCATTGTGCTTTTTGTGAGAAATATAACAGAATAGGTTATTATCTGTGATAAAGGAAAAATACAAATAAAAAAAAACCTTTGTACAGTATACAGTAGGGTATATATACAAGAAATGGTTTAATACTCAAAAAGCAAAGAAATTAGTTAAGTATTTATAATTACTACTCATTCAAACAAAAAGTGCCCTTTTTTATCCTTCCGCCACTGACCCTGCTAAAGTGCACATCACTGATCTCAGAAATAATTTCTGTAAACACAAGTGTGCTGTGATACATTGATTTATTTATTTAGTGTACGTGTGTAGGCAATCAATTTATGACTATTTGCCTCCATGAGGCCAAGAATCATAAAAAGAATAAGTTGTATTGTGGTAATTATATTTATAAAATTATGGTGCTAAAGGCATCCAAATCTAATGACTTAATTAAGCAAAGTATTAAGCATGTAATGATTTGATGTCCATCTTTTATACTAATTTATGATATGGGTTAATGGTTATTGCCCTGTTTCCTGTGAAGTTATTGAAACAAGTAAATGTAAAATCTGCTTTGGTTTTCTGCATGTAAATGGCATTCTCTTGTGGTCAATAGTGGTAATGCAGAATTTTTTTTTTTTTTTTTTTTTTTTTTTCCAAATATCAGATCCATGTATATCCACATATTTACCTTAAATGTCTTAATTAATGTATATAATATAATATAATATAATATAATGTTATTTCATATTACATTAGATTATGTTATGTTATATTGCATTATATTATATTATATTATATTATATTATATTATATTATATTATATTATATTATATTATATTTCTTTAAACAATATCTTAATTGAATGAGACCACTGTGCTAATTAAATAAGAACATTTTGCAAACAATTTGTATGACACACAGGACACATGTATACTTTATTGGCACTTTTGGTACAGTGTTTGGGCGCATGGTAATTTTTTTCTAAAGGAGACACGTGTACGATCATTTCTGAAAAGCCAATGTTATAAGTTCCAGATGACCAAGTGTTGAAATGCTTGTTTTATGTGATGTTTAACTTAATTATTTATTCCCAGGAGAGGAAGCAGAGGAGTATTCAGCACAGTTTCACAAGGACAGATGTTAATTGGATAATTGCACAGATTAAACAGATGGAATGTTGTTGCCATTATCAGTGACATACTCTCAATATACAATGTTAACACAGGTCACCAGGAACATGTGTTCGGTCTTCAATGTGTCTATATCAGTGTGTCATGTGGGCTTTCACTCTTTTGTTACAGGTATTTGAACCAGCAAGTGTGTTGTAGGGAGTTTTGTATGCTGTCTGGCTTAAGTGATGGGTGATAGATTTATTCACTGTGTTATCAAGCTTCAGGAACAGCAAGATGCTGGAAAGTATACAGCTTGATCAATCTCTCTGTGACTTTTGTTTTTACTGAACCCCACCCCAGCCCACCTCCATCTAGGGTGACCTAAATTACACCACCCAAGAAATGTTTTCACAAGAACATCTGTCTTCAATTTCATCTAAACCAGCTACAGCCATCTTGGTCATTATTTACAGACAATGAATGACCTACGTATTTTTATGTGACTCTATTACATTACATCACTTTCACTTACATGGCCCTCAAATATACCTATTGATAGACATAAACAGAACATTGTGCAACATTCAGACAGGGTCTATTCTAGATATTTCCCCTCAATACAGCCTAAATTTTGGCAATGCTTATTCAAAGGAGAAATCATTTTTAAATTCTTCCCTGGTCACTCATTTGTCAAAAGGGAGGCCAAATTTATCCATTAGATTTGCTGTGTTGAATTTCACCACTAGTGGGAGCTCTATTACTTTCTTTTCAAGCGTTCATAAATGACCAGCTCATACGTTTCTGTGTTTTTTTGTTTAGCATAACAACTTAGTTCAAAAATGTATAATTTTACTAATAATCCCCAAACATTCTCATTAGCCATTATACTTTCTAGTCTTTCAGCAGTAGACAGTTTCCCCTTCAAGTAAAATGTGTTCCCCTTTGTCATTTTTTTTTTCTTCATTCAAGTGTGACTTTGGGAGAAGCATTTTTACATTTTGCTTTATTATTATGTTTTATTACTAAATCAATATAACTAATGGAAACTATTCCTCACCCGAGTGCATCCAACTGAAACGATTCAAAAAGTTTTGCCAACCTTTTGGAGAACTCAAAAGAACCGACTTAAAAGAATGATTCATTCTCCAATCGGGCATCACCAGTTGTGATTCTAAACAGCCAACAGGAATGCGGGATGTACACGACATAATTGCTGATTGTCAATGAAAATGTTTCTCAGATTGGTACAAGGTAAGCTCCCTCGTCAGATAAGGATTTATCAATAACATTTTTCCTGGGACACAGCAGATATTTATTGGGGCTCGTTGCACACGTGCCTTTTTCCTGACTTAATTTGGGGTTTCTTATTCTTTTTCTATATTTGTATTACTTTTCATGTGACAATGTCAAAAAGTGAATAAAAAAACCCAAGATAAAAGTCCCTGAAAGCATTCCTCGAAGGAGCATAAAGCCATATAACATCTGAAAGACTATAATTCGGACTCGGAGCAGTACACTGCATATTTGAATAGAGTGAGTGGGATAAAGCCACAGCTGTGAGGTTCTGAGTCTGTAAGCGGTCATGTTTGCATACTGGCCTCTCCTGAGCATCGTTTCATGCATGTCTGACCACCTTTTCCACAGTGCCAGACTGTCTCAACACCTCCAAGTCTCCTTCCTCCACACGGGACTGCAGTTTCAAACGTTACCCACAGCAAACATACATCAGTAAATCAGCTCACAGTCATGAATGAAGGACCTGTGATAAAGGCACCTGAGGGAGTATGTTACAACGTTTAGATGTGTGTGAAGTGTTTTTGTTACTGTGTTGGTCTGCTGTAGTCTTCCAGCCAGAGTAGTAGTTTACAACCGCAGGGGGTTGAAGGCAATGGTTCTCAACTGGTTTTTGCCTCAGGACCCAGATCAAGTGGCGACTCAACACAGAACCAAAAATTGTTTATCATACAAAAAAAAAAAAAAAAAAAATTTTACTTGCAACCAAATATCGAAATGTATTAATATTACCAAGAACTGCATCGGCCCAACATAATGCAAACTCCTTAAAAGTATAGTTCACCCAAAAATTTACTCACCCTTATGCCGTATATACATATTAACTCGTATGAATTTCTTTCCTCTGCGTAACACAAATTAAGATATATTGATGAAGATATGATGTGAATATATCTATATAATACAGGTCAATGGCGTCCAAAATTTCAAGCTCTGAAAAGGACATAAAGGCAACATGAACAATCACGGTGTGAATTACACATTAGCTGCATTTCCACTATCGGGCCTAATGAGGATGTGCTAGTGTGTGCCAGGGCCAGTTGCATTCCCACTGTCACTTCCGGGGCTTTCTTAGGGCCAAAGGCCAATACCCTTGGGCC
The DNA here is from genome assembly GCF_019703515.2 of Myxocyprinus asiaticus. NCBI lineage: Eukaryota > Metazoa > Chordata > Actinopteri > Cypriniformes > Catostomidae > Myxocyprinus > Myxocyprinus asiaticus. The sequence continues at coordinate 27,492,731 of NC_059375.1, read as the reverse complement.
AAACAAGGCCAACCGGGGATTGAGGTGGGTTCAATGTCAAAGATGGAGTTTCACTGAACTTCCCAGGTTGTTTATCCAGCACACAACGGTAGAGGTTTGGGAAAAAATGTATAAAAAAATGCAGGCACAATACAAGTCCGTTAAAACGCGCAATGGACAAAGCGGTGCCCAAAGAAATTACTTTCCATGATTCAGTGAACTTTCATAGACAGTGTGCTGGGACATCATCCCACTGTTAGAGACCACTCGGGACACCATGGCAATTACAGTCGGTGAGTTGTCAATGATAACTTATCTTGCTGTTTACATTTGATATAAACTTGATATTCTAGATAACTAGATAACATTACACCTCAACTTGAGCTTCCCTCTTGCTTTTGAAATGGGTGGGGTATGTGATGTTGGCACCACAACGGCATATTAAGTGTGGGTTATTGGGCAACACAGCGGAGTTATTGGCCCGATGGTGGGAACACAGATCGATTTTGGTCTTGCGGCTCGAGGTCTGAGGATGTTGACCCCGGCTGGCCAATTGATAGCCCTGGCCTGCCCTGGCCTGATAGGGGAAAAGGGGCTATTGACTTCGTGGGGTGTCCTTTTCATTTTCTTTTCTTTTATTTGGAAAGGGTGTGCGGACGCAGGCAAAAATATTTTTATAAATAATTATTATTATAAATATATTACAATCATTATAAGTTTATATATATATATATATATATATATAATTTCCCATGAGGCTCAGCTTGTGAATGAATGAAAAACAATGCCAGAGGACATGGAAAAATTATGCACAAAAACATTTTATGCATTTTTGGAGATTTAAAAAAAAATATATATAGTAAAAAAAATAATTAAAAAAAATGGAAAGAAGGACATCTTTTCCCTCCATTTATGATTACATTAAAAATGCTCGCTTTTCTGCTCTTTTGCCTTTACATCTCTGAACTCTTTGCAAACTTTCACACAATATACACATTTACATTTTATCAATTTTCGTGACACACAGTTTGTCTTGCACATCCACGAGTGTCTTACTGGCAAGTTTTTTAAAACTTTAAACGGTTCAGATGCAGATAACTGCAGTAGGCCTACCACTACCTCAGGTGTTCACGTTTCATGCTGTTGTTGAACTCGTAAGTGACACTTCTCTTGTTGAGCTTCGATGGTTAAGTTCCACCATGCAAATTACACGTGCAGGGGGATTTCTCCTGAAGTCCACTATCATCTCCACTGTTTTAAGTGTGTTCAGCTCAAGGTTGTTTTGACCACACCATACAGCCAGCTGTTCAAACTCCCGTCTGCAGTGATGGTAGTGAAGGCTGAACTGAAGTTCACAAATAGGATCCTTGCATAAGTCCCTGGTCTGTCAAGGTGTTGCAGGGTATAATGCAGTCCCATATTGATAGCATTATCCACAGACCTGTTTGCTCGGTAAGCAAACTGAAGGGGGTCCAGCAGAGGTCCAGTGATGTCCTTCAGGTAGGCCAAAACCAGTCTCTCAAAAGACTTCATGACAACAGACGTGAGAGCGACAGGTCTGTAGTCATAAAGTCCTGTGATTTGGGGTTTTTTGGGGACCGGAATGATGGTGGAGCGTTTGAAGCAGCAGGGAAATTCACACTGCTCCAGTGATCTATTGAAGATCTGTGTGAAGATGGGGCCAGCTGGACAGCGCAGACTTTCAGACAGGCAGGTGAAACACTGCCTGGGCCTGAAGCTTTCCTAGTCTTTTTTTTCCAAAAGACCCAGCACACATCCTCCTTACAGATAATAAGTGCAGATTGAGTAGCAGGAGGGGGGAGGAGGGGGGTTCTAGGAGGTGTTGGTGTGTGTGAAGTGAAGATCAGAGCGGGGGAGAGGTGTGAGACTGGGCTTTTCAAACCTGCAGTAAAACACATTCAGTTCATCAGCCATTAATTGACTCTCTACAGAGTGAAGGGGAGGTGTCTTATACTTGGTGATGCTTTTCAGGCCTTTCCACACAGATACAGCATCGTTGGCTGAAAACTGATTTCCTTAGTGTGTTTCTGGCCTGGTTGTACAATATCTTATCCCCAATTCTGTAAGCATCCTCTTTGGCATGACTAATCTGTTTTCCTGTAAACCATGGTTTATCATTGTTGCATGATAAAAACGTCCTAGTGGGGATGCACATATCCTCACAGAAACTGATATATTATGTCACAGTATCTGTGAGCTCATCCAGGTCTGTGGCTGCAGCTTCAAAAACATTCCAGTCAGTGCAGTCAAAGCAGGCTTGTATTTCCAGCTCTGCTTCATTAGTCCATCTCTGTACAGTCCTTACTACAAGGTTAGCTGATTTTAGTTTCTGCTTGTAGGTCAGGAGAAGGTGAACCAAACAGTGAACAGATAGTCCTAAAGCTGCACATGGGACAGAGTGATATGCATCCTTTACAGTTGTGTAGCAGTGGTCCAGTATATTTCTGTCTTTGGTGGGGCATGTGATGTGTTGTTTGTATTTTGGCAGTTCACGGGTGAGGTTAGCTTTATTAAAATATCCCAGAATAATGATAAGAGAGTCCGGGTGTTGTTGCTCTGTGTCTGTGATGTGATCAGCCAGCTGTTGCAATGTTGAGTTCATGCACACTTACGGCAGGATGTAAACACTCATCAGAATGAACTAGGAAAACTCCCGCGGTGGAGTAGAAAAACTTACAGTTGATAAAGAGCAATGCTGTTACATCGGTACACAAACTTTCGTTGATGTAAAAGCATGTTCCACTGCCTCTCGTTTTCCCCGATGATTCCGCAGTGTGATCTGCTCTGAACAGCTGGAAGCCTGGAAGATGAAACGCGCTGTCTGGGATAGCTTCATTCAGCCAGGTTTCCGTGAAACACAGAGCAGCGGAGTTAGAAAAGTCCTTATTTGTTTGAGTGAGCAGAAGCAGTTCGTCCGTTTTGTTGGAGAGGGAGCAGACATTCCCCAGATAAAGCCGCGTTTACGAAGCTTCACAAGCAAGTCGGCTCGCTTTCCTGGCATGTGTCTTTTGGATCGCTTGTAGAGCACCACTCCGCCTCCGGATCGGGAAAGAGTGACAGAAAACCTGACAAACAAACAAAAGTAACAAAAATGCTACAGAACTCTACACCGAAGCAGCCATCTGCAGCACCATCTTTAATTAGAAGACATGGATTAAGCCACTCAATAGATTTTTTATGCTGCATTTATGTCCTTTTTTGAGCTTGAAAGTGTGGAATCCATTGACTTGCATTGTATGGATATATTCATATCATATCTCCAGCAAAATATCTTTGTTTGTGTTCCACAGAAGAAAGAAAGCCATACAGGTTTCAGATGGCATAAGGGTGTGTAAATAATGAAAGAATTTTCATGCTTGGATGAACTATTCCTTTTCCATGAAAAGGGCTGAATAGGAAGATTTACAATTTACAAAAACAGCTGCATCTTATATCAAAGCCTGTGTAAATGAATGGGATGCTTATGGATATGGCCAACCTGGTCTCATAGTGAAAACATGACTCTGTATACATTTTTGCAAAACTTGTTATAAGTGTCTCCAGATACAACTCCCTGCACTTTCCAGGCGAAATGAACTCTAGAGGCGCTACAACAACTGTGTATTTTATTCACTTTCACTCAAATCATGACTTCAGTGGCTGATTATGACTTTATAAACACTTATTTTTCTCTCTTTTACTGTTATGTTGCTATGTTATGATATCGACACACTTTTACTCGAATGCATCTTTTGATAAATTATACATTTTAAAGCTTGTATTACAGACTCACCTACATATGTACACTTATTCCAAAGCAATTAGCTTGCGTGGTAGCTCACCTCATAGAGCGTTGGACTCAGACAACTGCGGTTCAAAACCAGCAAAGAACTCAAGCTGATACATGACAAGACAGAGTCATAGAAGCGGCGTGAAATGATGTGGTTGCTTCAGAAAATTTGCTTTTCATTTCAGTCCTGCATTTTAAAACACTGTCGGTTAAGGTTAGGTGTTGGTTAAGGGTAAGGATGTCTGTTTTGTTAAACTCTCATTTCTCTACACTATTGGTTAAGTTTAGGGTAAAGTTTTAGGTTAGTGAGGTACTTTTTGCTTATTAAAACCTCCATCTAAAATTCACCTTAAAAACCTGTACATGTAAATGTTTATTTTTGACATATTTTTTGAGGCTTGTTGCATCAGTGATAGACAAGACTCCCCTCTGCCTCAACCCACCACACTGTCCACCACTCAACCAGAACGTAAACAGTCTGCACCATAGGAATGTTATCCTAAAGCCACAAATTTGCCTTGATTACATTAATATTTTTCAACTAAAATTGCCCTTTTCCCTTTCCTATTACATGTGTTTATTTTTTCCTCTCTCGCCGCCTCCTATTCTCTTGCATGTTCATTGCGTTCTCTATTAGGACAAAATTAGAGGCCATTAGCTGGCAAACGGATGCCCTGCAGTTCCGGTCTGGCTGTGAGTTAGAGCTGGGGGTATTGTGGGCAAGACAGGGTAACTCTCTGGAGACTTGTGCTTGCTGGAGTCACACTGGGGTAAAATGGAGAGAGGTAAAGATAAAGAAAAAGATAAAGAGTGAGTAATTGCTGCTTTCAGGCATGAACAATTTCTTGTACTTTCTCTTTAAGCCATCATTGTCTTGGCCCATAGGTTAGAAGAGGTATCTCGATGAGAGCCCAACATAGTTTTCCACAAAAGTCTACATAGTTTTTCACAAAAGGGACATCCCCTCCCAACCTGCTTGAATGACTGAAGTGAAACGTAATTGTAAAGGTGCCTGTTGAGGAATCTAAGATGAGACACTAACCGGATGTTTTCCACAAACGTCTACAGGATATCCCCTCTCAACCTGCTTGAATGACTAAAGTCAACGTATATTGAAAGGCTGTCTGTTCAATAGAGATGTTCCTTGTTCTCTGTTTGCTTCACTGAGCATTCTCACCCTGCTGAATGGTATTGACCTGTTGAAAGACATTTCCTTAGTTTACACCCCACACACAAATAGATTCTTATACTTTTACTGGGCTGAATGCTGAATGCCATACAGGTTATTACTATTTATGTTCAATGAATGGTTCTTCTGGCCTCAAAAGTACAACAGCAGGTGTTTTTCTGTTTTCTGATTTGAGCACAGCAGCTGGTCTAGTATGGGTGACCGCACTCTCTTCGGTTTTACCGCAATTGCATTACCATGCAGACCTCTTCCACTCCAGTTTTACTGACCCGCAGGTGGTTCTTCCATCCCAGCACTATTTATACTGCAATGTAATTTATCCAGTGATGGTGTATACAGACACTAAATCAGTTGCTGCATCTTTCAAAGTCAGGAAGTGTATAAAATGTCAAGAATAATAGTCTTTTTAGGAGCATGACATGAATTCTTGAAGCGGAGATAACCCGATTTTACAGTGTTCCACTATCTGTTACTCTGCCAGCTGATTGGTGAAGGGTTTTTCTATCAACTTAGTTGTGCATCAGTGGAGAAGAGTTCAGTCGCACCTCAAATGTTTCTTTTGACTTGGAAATGGATCAAATCCAAGAGAAAGAGGGAAGCAGAGAATGCAGAGGGGCAGAGAGAGCACAAGGCAGAGTTCCAAGAGAATATCAATCTCTCTCTCTCTCTCTCTCTCTCTCTCTCTCTCTCTCTCTCTCTCTCTCTCTCTCTCTCTCTCTCTCTCTGCCATCCCCTACATTTTTTGGAGATCTTTCTCTCAGGGACATACAAAAACACACTAACCTTTTTCTTTCTTTCTGCGGTTCTATGTGTAGTTGTTTGTGCCATGGTTTGCTGGGAGAATCAAATGATAAATAAACATGGCATTATTCACCTCTGAGGAGAGTCTGTCCTTCCAAACTCCAGCACATATTTTAATGGCCATTCCAGAAAAAGGCTGAGGTTTTACATGTTGAAATAAAAGTTTGATTTTGGAATAACATAAGAAAGAGGTTCATGGCCTTAAACGTCAGTGTCATACAGCATTATGTTGATTCACATGTTGACATGGAGACTCGCATGGAATAAATATTCCCTGTTCAAAATAAACATGTAGCTGTAATATTGGTTTACCACAAATACAAACCATCAGCATATTCAAAACTCTCCTCTGACAATTCACAAATAACACTTCAAATCGTCTGGACGGTGTGGTTTAATGTCAGTCCAGGCGAGCTGAGGAGATGTTTGTATTGTGAGTGTGCTCTGCGTGTGGAGGTGCATTCGGGCTGCTCTGTGGGGAATTAAACCGCTCGAATCCTGCCACGTTTTTCTCTCCCAGTTCCTCCTATCTCCAGTCTGTAATTGCAGACTTAAAATCATGCTGTTTACACCAAAAAATGACTTTTTTAATCTTCCTCACCATCCCTTCCCCCACAATGCTGCACAAACTCATCACTGAGTGCATGTACATGCACAACAATACGCTGATAACAAGGGCTGAGTATTGATACATATTTCCAGATTTGATTCGATTCACAGGCTCTCGATTTGATACCAATCTCGATTCGATATCGATTTATATGGGTACATTTCTGTTTCAATTAGAGCTACTCAAATAATCAAATAAATGATTGAGATTACAATTACAGCTGCCACAGTTAACTAATCGTGAAAAGTGTCAATTATAGCAGTCCATGTAGGTCTACTCATGTTGAGTCAAATTTTTCCATTTAATTTTCTATTTAATGTATGTTTTTGCAGTGATTGATCATTTTAACCAATCAGAGACAAGTCCTTCTGCGTATGACTAATTCAAAACAGCTTTGTTCTTTATGCTTCTGAGAGGGCCAATGTAAAGTTGACTGTTTAGGTAACTAGTCTTGATATACTGATGTATTAAACAGCAATAAAGTCATTCAGGAACAGAGTTCTCCACTTGTTTAGGATGTGTATCCAATACAAGAATGCAGCATGCAGTTGATCCACCCCAAATAGGTATTTTAATGTAAGTTTTATTAATCAAAATGAATCACAATTACTGTCAAGGGAAATAATTGACAATTATTTTTGTCACAATCGTGCAGCCCCAGTTACAATGTCCATTTTGCTTACAAATAAAATAAATTATTTCTCAGCTAATGCTCTTAATTATAAAGGAATCTTCTAGGCAACCCTTCTATGTACAATTCGAAAATATACATTTTACAAATTTCATTAGTTCATCAAATTGGTCACATTTTAGCTTTTGCAAAATGTTCAAATTCAGTCTATTCCATCAATAAATATCTTGAAATTGCATTTATTGTGTTGCGTATATATTTTTGTTAAATTGTTATTGTTTACTTGCAAAATTTTTACTATTTACAAGTATTTACATTGATATGTAGAACATGTGCTCTATCATACTGTCTCTTTAAGACTAGTGGCATCAGCCAGTAAGCGCATATATGAGAGAAGACGTGCGTAATCCATGTATGATTACAATTAAATGTTTATTTTTGTTGTTTTTAATCAACAACTGACTGTAAAAAAAACAGAAAGGTTATTAAAAGAGACATTATTCAATGACATATGGATCCGTGGATCTTGTCTTTGGACACCAAAGTTAAACCAAACTTTTACTCTCAACACACAGTGAAAGGATCTTCTTCACTATACAGTACTACTCAATCACTGTTGAGTGAAATCTGAACATTTAGTAGACAGTGGCTAATCATAGACATTTTTAGTCAGATAGCGTGAGATTTGGTTGCATATGCAAATTATTTACTTGCATTATAGAGGGTTGCCACATAGAATGAAAGATTGATCTTGGGATTTATGAATCGATATCAAGTTTGTTCAAACAAAGAGCGCGATGCATCAGAAAATCAATATTTTTTCCCAGCCCTACTGATAGCAATGCAAAATCAGCTTATTTAAGAAATTGGATAAAGCAAGACACCAGAGTTTACATGAGATTTGAAATCAAATTATTCTCTGATTTTGAAGTTAAAGCAAAAACAGGCATGTGCACAACACATGCGCACACTGGATTAGCCATCAGAATGCTGTTAAAGGTATTTACATGCAACGCGAAATCATGGTAATGAGTAAAAGTCGGTTAATGGTTAAACATAATGTGACCTTAACTCTAAAAGAACACAGTTTTAGGTGTTTACATGACCTTACATGTCATCAGCTTAATAAGCATAATCGGTGTAAAATCGTGCATTTATACACGCTTGCTGTGTGTGTTTACATGGAAAACAATATAATTATAACTATTAAAAATCAGCTTATTCAACAAATCTGACAACGCAATGAAACTATGTTTACATGAGATTTGAAATCATTGGGTTATTCTCTGGTTTTGATGTCAAAACGTAAGCAGGCATTCGCACAACAGATGCGCACAATGGATAAGCCGATAGAACGCTGTTAAAAGTGTTTACATGCAGTGCGAATTTGGGGTACTGAGCAAAACTCTGATAGTTTTTTATGTTTTATCAGTTTATGATCCTACCTGACAAAAGAATACGGTTTAAAGCGTTTATATGACATTAAACGTTGTCATCTTATTAAGCATAATTGGTGTAAGATTGTGCATGTAAACACACTCAGTGTGACTCAGAGAAGCCATTGCACTCGTTCACCGTATCACACTCAGTTCTTGGCTGTGTCAGAAGGCTTGAGGATTTCATTGATGGCAACATTCTTATATCTTGGAAGGACAGTAGACATTTACACTCGCTCTATGTAAATAAACACTCCCTCTGAAGTTTCTGAAGGCCAATTCATGTCTTGAAATGTTTATTTCCATTCTAAAGGATCATTTATGCAAACAATGAGTTCTTGAACTTCTCTCCAGATCTTCTTGAAAAACTAGCACACAGTACTGAATGAAACCCATCAACTCCAAACCACAGGCTGCTTTTTACTGCTCTCAACAATGTGAAATGTGTTGACACAACTAATTTCCCTGTATTCCTTTTTTCAGGAACAATAACAAGTCACATTATGAGCTGTAGTCATCCAGTTTTCACCAACTTAAAAGGGGGGCACAGGAAATGTAAGACATCTTGGCTATTGAGGATGTGGATTAAACAACAGTAATTACACCGCAAAGGATATGAACCCAAACCTGGCCTTTGGTCTGCTGAGGTCTTTGAGTTGACTGGCAGAAATGTTGCCCTCTGACATCAAAGCTACTGTTTTCAGACCCTAGCATTGGTCTATTGTAAACGGTGGCCCCAAAAAGTGCTTGGACACTTTTGGATGCTTAAGTCACGCTTATAAATGTCTTTACTTGTCTTTAAACTGGCATGCAATATGTCTTTAAAATAGTTTGCATATATAACAAAATATTAAACTAAGGAGCTTCTGTAATCAAATTGTGCTAGACATTTTCGCACAACTAAATTCACTTTTCTAAGCCATTTTGTCAATTATTTTTAAGCAAGTAGTGTTTTTAGTGGCTGTATGAAGTCAGTTCCCCTCAATTTCATGTCCTAGCAGCGTAACCACAGGTTCATCACATAAACTATGGACATGTTCTACAAAGTCTGGCAACCAGAAAGTGTCCAAATACATTTTGTCGTAACACTGAACAATATACCTATTGTTTCATAATTTCTTTTTGTCATTTTTTTGCTTAAAAAGTGTATTATTGCTATATATCTTTAAAAGAAAATGCCACTTTGTTCAATGTTTTTGGCTTAAGCATCCACATACTTTCTGAGACCACTTTATGACTATACTAACACATCCAGCCTCACTGGGAATGAGGGGTTCAGAATCCCTCCTTGTGTGGGAGGGTTAAATGGGAGAGTGATCAGTCCCAGCTGGTGCTCAGGCTGACGTAGAAAAGCCCTGCTGAGATTCGCATCATTCTGAATTCGAGGTGGAGAGTGTTAAGGTGGCCATGGTGGTGGAGATGTGAAATTGGCCTCTGTCATGGAAGAGTTGAGCTAACTTTTTCTGGTGAGAGTGATTTGTCAAAATGGAGCTGCCTCTATATTATTAGCCCAGTATCTTAGAGAGAGAGACAGAAGAGAGTAATCAAATAGGCCTAATGTCTATCTGTCTGTCTGCCATTCGAAATTAAAGATTATGTGATATGAGACCCAGCTCCATGGTTTCAGAGTGACAAAACAAATAAACAAAGAGTTATAAAAGTGTGTGTTTACCAAGTGTTTGTGGGTCTTTAGTGCAGTAAATGTGCATATGGTAAGTCTGTGTGAATGTGTATGTGTGGGTGTGAACACAAAATGTGAAATAGTCAAAAGGTGTGGCTAAAGAATTTCACAGCTTATTGTGTCATCCGGAGCTTTGATAGATTTCCCCTACTGGAAGCACAGGCGGGAGAGGTAGAGAATGTCACTAGAACTGCAATACAATTTAATTTCAAGTGGAACCTGCTCACCAAATACTTAGTTTTAATCTGGTTTACATGGAGAGAGTGTAGAAGTACTGGGTGTTTTGGTCTCAGGTGTGGATATTCTTGAGCATTGTCAAAAGTCACATGAGGACAAGGACAAAGGAATGATGTGAAATTGAGAGCTTATAGACAATAGCATAAGGTATTACATTAGTGGCAGTACACTCACTGCTACACTCTTTGTGTGTGGTCATTTGTCAAGAAATCGAAATGTAATTTTTAATGCATTCATTTATGCCTATTTTGTGTTTATTTTAAGGTGGGGACCAGAGATTGTACATTTTCTCTAGATTTTGTCATGGTGGGTCTTATGTTTAGCTCATTTAAAAAGCTTGCTTCATCTCACATGGTTTCAATCGGCTTGTCCTGGAGACTTCAGGGGCTGTGGCTGGGGTGCAGACCTCTGCTATGTGCAGACGAGAGCATGAAGACCAACACCTGGAGAGAACGCAGGACAGGGGATGGATTGAAGGAAGGGATAGGTGAAGAGATCAGGGAATGGAGGGTGGGAGAAATGAAAGAGTAAGCCTCAGTTAATGAGGTCTAACACACCATTGCTCCCGGCTCCATCAACACTCCCCATCATTCCATTCAAGTTGTTTTGATTAACTCTTGAGAGATGACACACGCTGAATAAGAGAGGAAGTGCTTTTCTTTTTTTCTTTCTGCACAATCATCAGGAAGGTTCTGAACTCTCAGACTCCTCCCCAACTTTTTCTCATGACATTTCTACCCATCACTTTCCTCCCTCTGTGATGCAACATAGCATGACTTTTTCATTCTTATAAAATATTCATCATTCAGACAGGAGAGTCTCAGCAAGAAGAGGAAGAACAGAGCTGGGGCAAGATTGAACACAATGACAGTCTCTATTCTCTGTCACTGTTTCGGAACGGTCTGTTTTGTGTAAGGCCATGATTTGTAGACAAGTAATTTCTGGATGGTATGGGACATTTTAGCCTTTCTCTACAGCATACAGGGTCTCTTTGGGTCAGATGTCCACACATCAGGGGGAGGTTGCCTCCTGGGTAAAACACTAAAGCATAGTGTGCTGATAGGTGTTCAGAGAACTGACAGCAGAGCCAGGTCCCAGTACTAGCATATCCAAGTTAAAAAAATAAAAAATAAAAAAAAACCTTTCCACTTGGATTTACCCTACACTTCATCCAGTGACCCATGTGACCAGTTCCCAACACAATATATTATTACTATTTTCTTAGCAAGGAGATCATTTAGTTCCAGATCAACCTTAATTTGATTTGAGAAAGGGAATATGAACATGTACTGCACTGTGAGTTATCCCCCTACACTTAGTGTTCTCAACAAGGTTTGTTGCATGAGTAAAACACATATCCTGTTGACGGAAGGTCCCACAAGAGTATGCTGTACATAAATAGTTTTTTATAATGATCCAGAATGCAGTTGAAATCAAAAGGAACCTTATCACCAACTCAGTGATGTGATCAAACACAAGAAAATCTAAACTGGTGACAATTAAAGGCCCACAAAATCACGTGTGCAATTTTGCAGCATAGCTAGTTAAAACAAATTAATCATTGCTATGGATTTTTAACACAGAGTGCAAGTGCAAAATTCACGCTACATTGTCACAACAAGGTCACTTTTCTTAGTTTGAATAAGAGGAAAAAAACTCAGTGAGCAAAGGGATTGTGACAAATCAGGCTTGGACACAGAGGTAAGATCCATTAGCAGAGTTTTAATCAGAAGAGTAGTCGAGTCAGGCAAGGGTAATTACAAGGTAAGCAGACAATACACAGTTCAAACAAGTCCAAATCAACAGGCAACAGAGAATAATTCAAGAAAACAGGCAATGGTAATTCACAGGAATACAGGCTGGTGATAAACACTTATAAATGACAACTAGTAAGAGACTGGCAAGACTTTGCAAAGATACACAGAATGAGTGGAATATAAATAGCCAGGGAAAGTAATCAGCGTGATGGTGAACAGGTGTGGTATGAGCGTCAATATTCAGGTGAGGAGAAACTCTTGTGGTGGAGAGCACCCCCAGGGTGTACAGGAGGCCTGGGTGGCAGCCACAGAGCAGGGACTGGGTCAGGAGTCCTGGGAGGCGGACACAGGGCAGGGTCTGGGTCAGGTGGCGCAGGGAACTGAGTTACAGAAGGAGGATCCAGAGGCAGAGCCGGGAATTTAGTTCCAGGAGGAGGATCTGGACACGGAGCGGGCGGAGCCGTGGAAAACTCTGAGGGCGGAGTCACCATGGTCAGGGACGCTGGCAGCAACTGGAAAATGGCCTCCGTGGCCGGGAGTGCTGGCAGTGATGGGGGAACGACCTCCGTGTTCGTGAGCACGGGCAGTGAAGGGGGAACGACCTCTGTGTTCGTGAGCATGGGCAGTGGTGGGGGAACGACCTCCGTGTTCATGAGCATGGGCAGTGGCAGGGGAGTAGGAGCCCTTATTCTCCTCTTCCAGATGGCCATGAGCACAGCTGTGGGAGACTCGGAAGGCGGAGCCGTGGGAGGCTTGAAGGGCGGAGCCATGGGAGGCTCGATGAAGGAAGGCTCCAGGGCCACCGAGGCTGGGGAGAAAGTGGTCTCCGTTGATGGGAGCTCGGAAACCACTGGAACCATAGTGGCCCCTCCCCCTGAAAATTCCTCTAGGGCTGGAGCTGGCTCTGGGATGGATGAGGCTTGCAATGCTGGCTCGTTGGCCGTGGCAGGCGTGGGCTCGTTGGCCGAGGCAGGCATGGATCAAGGAGCCATGGAAGGCGTGGCGCAAGGAGCCGTGGAAGGCGTGGAGCAAGGAGCCATGGAAGGCGTGGAGCAAGGAGTCATGGAAGGCGTGGAGCAAGGAGCTATGGAAGGCTTGGGGCAAGGAGCCGTGGAAGGCTTGGGGCAAGGAGCCGTAGAAGGCTTGAGGCAAGGAGCCATGGAAGGCTTGGGGCAAGGAGCCGTGGAAGGCTTGGGGCAAGGAGCCGTGGCGACCATATTCAGAGGTGCTGGGTTAACTTACTTTATACAAGATGCAAAGCATGTGGGTCCCCATTTTATAATCTCACCATCAGTCCAAGTAATACTGGGGTAACGTGAGATAAACGGTTCAACTGTGCTATGAATTTCCTCATTACGATTCCAAATGGCAGTGGCCCATTCTAAAGCTCTGCCTTTGAGCAATGAGGTAAATGCTACTTTAGCCTCCTCAGTGGCATAAATGCAAGGTAAATGAGCCATGTAGATCTTGCATTGTAATAAAAAACCATCACACTGACCTGGTGCATCGCTGAACTTCTCTGGGAGAGCAGAAGTTTGAGCGGCTTTGCGAAGTCTCCGGTTGCGAGGATTCAGCGAGAGAAACCGGAATTGCTGACTGCCTCTGTGAGCTAGCAGAAGAGCGCAGATAGCTTAAAACCTCCTCCATGGTGGTGGAAAGCTGACAAAGTTGTCTGTGATGATCATCTAGTAGACTGGCTTGAGAAGCAAACGCCGCATGAATCAATGAAATCTCCGCTGGATCTATGGGTGGAGAAGTCTTCTGTGACGAATCAGGCTTGGACATAGAGGTTAGATCCATTAGCAGAGTTTTAATCAGAAGAGTAGTCGAGTCAGGCAAGGGTAATAACAAGGTAAGCAGACAATACACAGTTCAAACAAATCCAAATCGACAGGCAACAGAGAATAATCCAAGAAAACAGGAAATGGTAATTCACAGGAATACAGGCTGGTGATAAACACTTAGAAATGACAACTACTAAAAGATTGGCAAGACTTTGCAAAGATACACAGAATGAGGGGAGTATAAATTGCCAGAGAGAGTAATCAGCGTGATAGTGAACAGGTGTGGTGAGAGAGTCAGTATTCAGGCGAGGAGGACCTCTGGTGGTGGAGAGCAGAACTGGGTGCAGATGTTTCAGGGATATAAGCTTTTTAAAGTCATGTGTCCAAAACCGTTATTATAGATATAGTAGATGTCGAGCAGTTCCAACGTTCAAAAACAAGGAATTTAAGAAACTAAAGTGGAGAGAAAAGTTTTTGTTTTCCTGCTCAAATTCAAAAAATCTACATTTCTTCCTCATTCATTGTCACACACCCTTCAGCTGTCACAGAAACACTAACAGACGTACATATGAATTCATATTTTAAATGTATTACAAATTTTTAGCACATGTAATGTACTTAAAATTACTTTAATTGAAAGTAACTGTAATCTGATTACAATTTTTAATGTAATGAGTTACATTACTTTTTGACTAAAAGTAATTAGATTACATTAATTAATTACTTTGTAATCGGATACACCCAGCACTGCACATAAATCACATAGAGAGAACAGTGAGTTAGCAATGGAGGGATTTTTTAACTATGCTTACCAGCAGTGAATGGGCCCTGTCTGCACTGATATGATCAGCAGTAGAGCTGCATTTTATAACAAACAAGAGCTGTGATAAATGACGGGCTATTTACCCTGCACCGCAGACATAAACAATGGCCCTCATGGCTGTAGTCTGCTCATTTAGATATACCACTGCCATTATTTCAATTAAGGTTCAGTGCCAATGAATTCGTGGTTTTCCTGCTTGCCTTAATAGAGTAGGGGGATGTAGACAAATTTTTGCACATGCTGATAGCCGACTACTCTGTTCTTGACAGAGACACCGTAAGTGGAAAATGACTTATAATTGTTGCGCAAAAGGACACTGAATCTGAAGAATGCTGCTGATCATAAAGGGGGTGCAGAGGTGAGCTGTCAATAGATTTGAAAGCTGAAGTACACCACAAGCTCCTAGTCTATGTTGTGAATTGTATTGGACACTTTGCTGAGCACGCATAAAAAAAATATTTGAACTGGATGAAACCAAAAGTGTTCCATCTTATGTAAAAAGTGACGCTTTTGTCAGTTTTATAACCTCAGTATTTTAACATAAATCAATTTTTTGTTAAAAGGATACTTCAACCAAAAATTTACATTCTCTCATCTTTGACTCACCCTCATGCCATCCCAGATGTATTTGACTTTCTTTCCTCTGCTGAACACAAACAAAGATTTTTAATAAAATATCTCAGCTCTGTAGTTTCTCACAATGCAAGTGAAAGGTGTTCAGAACTTTGGTTCAAAAAGCATATAAAGGCAGCATAAAAGTAATCAATATGACTCTTGTGGTTAAATCCATATCTTCAGTAGCGATATGATAGGCGTGGTTGAGAAACAGATCAATATTTAAGTTGTTTTTTTACTCTAAATCTCCACTTACACTTTCACATTCTTTTTTTTTTTGTTTTTGGCGATTTGCGTTCTTTGTGCATATCGCCACCTACTGTGCAGGGAGGAATATT
This sequence comes from Myxocyprinus asiaticus, assembly GCF_019703515.2. Classification (NCBI taxonomy): domain Eukaryota; kingdom Metazoa; phylum Chordata; class Actinopteri; order Cypriniformes; family Catostomidae; genus Myxocyprinus; species Myxocyprinus asiaticus. Next base: position 27,477,060 of record NC_059375.1, on the reverse strand, counting down.
TATAGTAAAATATGATTTAAACCAAATCCTATCATATCACTTCTGAAAATATGAATTTAACCACTGGAGACATGTGGATTGCTTTTATGTTGCCTATATTTTCTTATTGGACCTACAAAGTACTGGCCACCATAACTTGCATTGTATGGACCTACAGAGCTGAGATATTCTTCTAAAAATCCTTGTTTGTGTTCAGCGGAAGGAAGAACGTATACACATCTGGGATGGCATGAGGGTGAATAAATGATGAAGGAATTTTCATTTTGGGGTGAACTATTTCTTTAATAACTATATTTTAAGGTTGTAGCATTTAGTAACACTCACATTAGTAGTATTGATTACGTTTGGTTTTCTTTTTAAAGGATATACACCTAAAATTGGTATTTCATCACGTACTACAAAAACGTCCAAAATAGGTCCAACTCAAGTGATGTATGCTGTACTAATATGTCTGCTGTATCACTTGTGTGGTGTCAGAGTAAGTAGCAGTGATGCATTGGATCATTTAAGGCAGGAGTCAGACTTTGGAGCCACAGAGGCTCACAGTGCACAATCTCCGCCTTGATGGAGCCAGTGTCAACTCAACTAAATCCTTAAAGCATCTACGATAGGACAGAAGCACTCAGAATTGTATAATTGTTTTTAGTTGGTTTAAATTGTATTTAGAAAAACGTCCTCTTTGTCCCATGTATCAAAGAACATCCTGAAGTGTAATATTAAATGAATAAGCCACAACAGGCAGTGAGCTAAAGTGAGTTTACCATGGATAAGGGATGGTGTTAGGATTAGTAACTTACCATATGACTATAATTGATGAGTAACATTGGCTAAACCAAAGTTATGATTTTGGGGCGGGACTATCTTTTTGGCAATAAATGGCAAAAATGGGGCACAGTGTTTAGGATCTGTTTAAAATCAGCAGTAGTGAAGAGATTGCACATTTCACCATTAAAGTTAAGTGTTTCATCTGTAGATTCACATCACCGGCTTTTATAGGGTTGCCTTAAGGAGGAAAGGCTTTAGGGAGCTGGGGTTGAAGAGCTTAATGCAGGAATGGATAAACACTCATGTACTAATGCATTGTATTTACTCTTTCTTCATTGAAAATGGAATATTCCAGCGTTGTCTTGGTGAATCATCAAATCATTCCTGTGTGGTGAATTCCATCACCAGAAGATGACATTCGCAAATGTCCTCGAACTTGATTTTGTTGCATGTCCACACTTGTGGTTTAATCAGCTTTGCAGTGGTCTGCAAAAAACTTGAGGCTTTTATTGTGTAGATCTCCTGCTAAGATAAACAGCTAATAAAATTGAATCCGATGAGGCTGTTTGGTGCCAGGATGTCAACTACTAGCCTTGGTTTTCTTTATAAACTGGCTTTGTGAGCTGGTGGCTGATGGATGAAGGTTCGGTCACTGGTTCTGGGTTAAACAAAGGTGAGAACAGCAGAGAGAAGAAACTTTCTTGCACCACTTCATAAACTGCTTGATTTCACGAGGATCATTTAGGCACAATCCCAACCTAAGCCAAGGCTCTGGGACTGTGAACTATTATTCATGTTCTATGTAGAACCAATTGCACAATGAACATTTGCTTTGGCCACGCAGACCCCCCCAGAGAAAATGTGATTGATGAGGTCCTGCTTGTGTGTATAATAGTTAGGATGTTGGTGTGCGTGCACACATGTTTCTGTGCCTGACATCATGTGTACGCGTGCCCTTATGTATGTTGGCCTGTCTTTTGCCTGTGCTTCTTTTGCCTCTATGGACACATAAGGGTGCGTTCTCTCACTGTACTTCCAAGACACTAGGCTGAACTCAATCCCAGCTGGGTTATTTCGTGATATGTATCTGTTGGCTGGTGTTCTGCCCTCTGAACAATTATCAGAACTCTGTAAATAGCAGCCGGCAGAGTTGGAACAAGGAAACGACCCTGACACAATCAGTTTCATCGCTCGTTTTACTAATAGTTTCCTAAAACAGCTCAGATCGTTTTCTCTGTGATGTTTTGCTGCTTCCGTTTGAGATTTCAGAACCTCAGATATGATGAATGTCAGGGAGAGGGAGAAGTTTCATACTCTGTTAATAAGACAAGTTTTCAGATGGCTCTTGATATGTCTGAGAAGCTTGTTTTGTGATGAAGTGCAGCATGTGAGGAGGCTTTCTGTCAGCACTGAGGATTTATGTCCATCTCGTGTTCTCTGGTTACGTCATGCCATGCGTCACTGGTGACTGAGGATGTAACAGCATAGGAATTTGCTTATGATAAAAGTACTTTCATATGTTCTCCCTGTGTCAAGTGTTATGGCAATTTTGTGCTCTCTTTTAACTGCTTCCAGTGGGAACAATGCCACTTTTAATTCTGCATTTTGGCAGAGGAAAGAAATAATATAATACATAATATATAACAAAACAAAACACAAGGATATGTATGAAAAAGCTCAGATGTAATTGTGCTATAAACGTTTAAAAGTGAATCTAATTGTGTGTGGATTATTATATTCGTATCTTGGGCTTGAATTACACTAGTGTAATTATTGTTAACTAAAATAAAACGGCATTTTCATGACTCCAAAATGAACTAAAATAAAACAAATTAATGTCAGTTTCAGGCTACGTCCACATTAATCCAGATACATTTGAAACTGGCATGTTTATTTTCAAAACGCTCTCTGTCCGCACTGCTATTTTCAATTGTTTTCCAAAAGTTGCTCATCCAGACTGAAATGGATGTAAACTCATAAATCCCTTACTGCGCATGTGAAAAACCAGGGTTCCATGTACAGTCTGAAATGCAATTATCCTCGTGTTCCGTCGCCAGATAGCAATTCCGAGTAAATTTCCCTTTGTCTTTGAAGAAATGCAATGTGAAGGTTGTGCAAAGTAACTCAAAGTGGATAGCAGGCACAACAGCGCCACTACAACATGGGCCGCCATCTTGATTGTTTTGGGTTGAATGGATTACATGACTGCCTCACATGACAACAAATACGTCATCATTTTCAGATATCTCCCTTTTCCCTGTTCACACTACAATGCGAAGACGGCGTTTATCCACTTGGGAGAGCGTTTTCGAAAAGCTCAAAAACCCCATCTCAGTGTGGGCGGAAGGCCAAAACGTAGAGAAAAATATGCATTTTCAAACGCATATGTGGACGTGGCCACAGGTTTTGATACACAGTATGTTTTACATTTTGAAACTTTAACAACCCACCTTCATTAAAGGAATTGTTCACACAAAAATGAAAAATTTGTCTTCATTTACTCACCCTCATGTTGTCCAAACCTGTATAGCTTTCTTTCTTCCATGGAACACAAAAGCACAAGTAAGTTGCATTACAAAAATCTAGATGTAGAGCCACAAATAGAACAGAATGTAGGTGTCTTGATACACATTTTTAAGATTTTAATTTATTTTTAATCTGACACGGCATCTAAAAAACTGTGAGAAAACAATAAAACGCAGGACATGTCCAAAGACGTCTGTCTAGCGCATGTATACATAGGAAAATAATTGAAAAACAGTGCAACGGATGCAAAAACTTGTACAGTCTCAGTCACCATTTACTTTTAAGAAGATGCAATTAAAAGTGCATGGTCATTTTGCCTGACATCTTTTGAGTTCCACGGAAGAATGAAAGTCATACAGGTTTGGATCACATAATGTGTAAATATTTGGGAAAGCCTCAAATCAAGAGCTGTGGCCGTATATTTTTACTTGCTTGATCTGCACACATAACTATTTTTACTACATTAAACACTAATGTTCTGTGCTACTTAAACAGAGCTGTTCAGTGCAGTACTGTTGAAGCCTGACAGTGTCCCCTCTGTCTGTACCTATCTGCACTGTGGTGGTCTTAGTGGCTCAGCTCTAAGCTGTACAGCAGAGGTTTTGGCCCTACTGCCAGCTCTGACCACAGTGTGGGAAAATGTCAGAATGTTATTGTAAGTACGATGAATAGCTCCTGACGCATTTGTTTATACACTCGCTCGAATAATGAGAACATTAAATATTTGGCCCAAAATAATAATCCATTTCCTTCCTGAAAAAAGCTAATCATTTGAAAATAAAAAAACAAACAGTCCGTTGAATTACTTTATTTTTGCAAGTTTGATAACGATCAGCCTGCACACCCCTTTATTTGCAAAAATTCCCTCCAGTTTGTGCACTGTACGTGGCTCCACTGGTCTCGGGACCTTTTAGCCACTGTCAGCATCATGGTTTCCAAAATTTGGCCTTAAACACCAAATGACCAATGTCGTCCTTGGCTATCAAGCACTGTTAAAGATAAAGTGGCTCAATTGTAATATGTAACAAAAATGTTAAGGCTCTTTCAAACCAATTTCCATATTATGACATTCCACATGAAAGGGGGCTTCTGTAAGGATTTCTTTCTTCTGTGGAACACAAAAGGAGATGTTAGGCAAAATGTTAGCTTCAGTCACCATTCACTTTCATTGTATGGTAAAGCGATACAAACATTCTGCCTCCTTTTGCTTTCTATTGAAGAAAGAAAGTCCTACAGGTTTGGAACGTCATAACAGTGAGTAAATGACAACATAATGTAACATTTTCTGTAATATATACACTCACTGAGCACTTTATTTGGAACACTATGGTCCTAATAAAGTGTCTCATCTGCTGTTGTAGCCCATCCACCTCAAGTTTTGACTTGTTGTGCATTCTGAGATGCTATTCTTCTCACCACAATTACGGTAGCATTTCTGTCAGCTCGAACCAGTCTGGCCATTCTCCGTTGACCTCTCTCATCAACAAGGTGTTTCCGTCCGTAGAACTGCCGCTTACTGGATGTTTTTTTGTTTTTGAACACAATTCTGAGTAATCTGTGGAGACTGTTGTGTGTGAAAATCCCAGGAGATCAGCAGTTACAGAAATACTTAAAGCAGCAAGTCTGGCACCAACAATCGTGACATGGTCGAAATCACTAAAATCACAATTTTCCTGTTCTGATGGTTGATGTGAACATTAACTGAAGCTCCTGTCCCGTATCTGCTTGATTTTATTCTTTGCACTGCTGCCCCACGGTTGGCTGATTAGATAATCGCATGAATAAGTATGGGTACAGGTGTTCCTTATAAAGTGCTCAGTGAGTGTGTGTATATATTTATACAGTATGTATATCTTTTCTATATCTAGAAAGCATCTCGACAACCCAGCTGGACAAGAAATGTCTGTCACTTTAAGTGTCTATATCTTCTGCAGAAAGAACTCTCCTTAATGTCTTCTCATCTTGGGTTTCTCCTGTACACTCTTTCCATGCGCTGTTGATTTCCACTGAGATCATATCTACAGACTGCATCTAGTTGTACATTTTGTCTTTTGGCATTAGACGCTAGTGCTTGACAAATGTAGCCGTTAAATTCCTGTGAGATTTCACACTTGTATAAAGAATGCTCTGTAAACATCTCACGCATGTGGAGGTCTGCCATGTATAAACTGCATACTAACTCGGTGTGAGTGACAGATGACAGAGCGGTTTGCATGTTGAGATCAAGGTTATTCTGTTCATTGACCTTTTTATTTTGTCTTCACTTTTGTTTCAATAGATTCATTCATAGGGAGGAATATTGTGTGTTTACACACGGCTTAGCACGGGACTCTTTGTGTATGTGTGTGTGTGTGAGTGTGTGTATGTATTAGAGAGAGAGAGAGAGAGAGAGAGAGAGAGAGAGAAAGAGAGAGAGAGTGTATTTAATTTGAAACCTTGAGGTTTGGCTGGCAGGCTGGTGGGTGTCTGATCTGACAGCTGAGCAGAGTTGATGAAGTCATATAGTGGGAGGGGTGCAGTGGAATGTCCTGAGCCTGGAGCTGTGAGCAACATTTTTATCCTTCATCCCCTTTTGCTCTCTAAACATACAAATAAACAAACTTCAAATGTTCCATTTTACTTAATCTGTTCAAGAGTAGGCAAAATGTTCATCTGGCATTCCTCCATTCAATTTCTCCTTTTAAATAATAGATCTAGAATCAAATAATGGATCAAACCTATTTGTACTGTATATAAACCCATATTACATTTCTTTTTCTGTGGAACACAAAATGTAGAATGTTAGGGATTGTCAGCCACAATCACCATTCACTTTCATTGCATTCCATACAATAAAATGAATGATGACATCTCCATGGAAAAAAGCAAGTCATACAGGTTTAAACGACATGAGATTGAGTACAGTAAATGACAACAGAACATTTTTGGGTAAACTATCCCTTTAAGGGTTCAAACGTATTATGTATATGCTTATGTTTTAGTACTGTCAGATAGCTATGTAAGCAACAAAAACAACATAATTTACTTTTCTATACAGAATTTCTGCCAGGTATAGTTTAAATTAGCCAATGAAACAATGGCAGCCTTAGGAAAGCCAAGACTAATACCGCATGACCATCTGTGATGAACATTGTTTTAAGTGCCTGCAAAGCTGTTTATACCATATGAATTAGACTGTTCCGATAGGTTTTGACATTTTGAGGGCAAGTTTGAAATGAATATCCACAATGTAATGCACTTAAAAATAAGAGGCACAAAATGAAAATAGAGGGTTCCTGAGTCTAATCTGAGGGTGCAGTATGCCACATGTCACCTTGAGGACTGAGCCCATCTGTCCTGCTCAACGATAGATTTATTAGCTCTGTGAAAGGAACAACTGATCATGAATAATTTAGCTTTTGCTTAAGAGTTCGTAAATAAGCATCATTAGTAAAGCGGAAGTGAGTAATTTTTGCACCACTGGTTGAGCCAGTGTTGCTGGTCAGGATGCTCAAACAAACAAGTAATGTTTTGTTAGCACCACAAAGTCAGCTTGTTCACACTTTTTAGGGAAATTAACTTACAAATGTAAATTCTCTCCTCAACTTCAGAGTTCTGGCCACCATTCACTTGCATTGAAAGGACCAACAGAGCTGAGATATTCTTCTAAAAATCTTAATTTGTGTTCTGCAGATGACAGAAAGTTATGAGTAAATGATGAGAGAATTTTCCTTTTTGAGTGAACTATTCCTTTAAGCTGGATAGGAGAATGTATTTTAACATAAAAAAATTTACAAATGTAGCTTTTAAGCAATTCAATCAGTAAATAAAAGCGTGGTTGTAAGGTTTATAATTAAAATAATACAACAAATTATTTCATTACATTATAGTTTACTATGCAGTTTCATTTGTATATTCATTTCACAACTACATAATGGTTGTGCCAGTAAAGTTTCCACTAAGGAATGAGACCTGTCACTACTCACACTAAACAGATACACTGTTCATCCATGATTTTTTCTAGGAAATACATTTTTTTGGCTACTAAGCAAAGAGAGAAACAAAAATCACAGCTGTGCTTTCAGGTTTGAATCATCCATATTCATGGTATTGAAAAGCTCTTTGGCTGCCAGTCTTGCTTGGCTCATATTGCATTACTGTAAGTAATTTTTTTCCCTTCTAACTCACTCCCTCAGGTGAAAGTTGGGGGTGATAAAGACTTTGTACTCTGTGCCTGTCTCCTCAGGGTTACGAGCTACATTTAGAGGGTTAGAGGAAGACATGCAGTAATAGTCCAGGTTTGTGAATAATAGTTCTTGGGGTTCCAGCTTGTGAGTTTGCCAGCATTTCCTCAACACCCTATCCCTCCCCGTACTTGAAGCAGTCAACATGAAATTCTGGGGAGGAAGCACAGTAAATCACTGATGATTAACTCAGCACCAGCCTCCTGTTGAATGAGTCATTGCATACTAATTTAAGGATGAGGAGAGGGTGTGTTTTGTTGTTTCATTTCTCAGTGCCTGTTGTTAAAGGACTGGATATTGCATAAAATGTTTGAATCCTTTAATGTATATGTGCAGAGAAAGGCAGCCTAGGGGGAGTTTTACCCTTGGAAAGGTGTCAGTTAAAGTTTTACCCTCCGACCACCAACACAACAAAGCATTAATTTTAATTGATGGTTCTTGGGATTTGTTAAACCTTGTTTCCTATTTAATTGTAATGATATCCTTTGCACTTGTTTGCCCTCTCTCTCTCTCTTTCACTGTGAATGGAGTTCAGGTAAGACCTGGGTGGGTCCTTCCGTTTCTTGACATATTTTGAAAGTACGGGCTTTGCTTTGTGTTAAAAGCCATAAAGGAGCCCATGTATACTCTTTCACGCACTTCCTCTAGACGGTGTCAGCCGTATTAAAAGAAACTCAATATACAGAGGCTTAGTTTGAAGTAGTCATGTGATCAAACTTGTGTTTTTCCTTGAGTTGTTGTGACAACACAGATATGTCTATGGCTAAACTTGTCAGTGGACACTTAAAATTGTGCCCTTCAACATATAAATTGAATAAACTTTATGTGTGATATAAAGATAAGTGGATTATGTAGCAGTGATCATTTCATTCTTTTTAAATGGAGTACATTTTAATTGCCACCTGCTGTGGTATTGTTTGCCATTGTTTGTCACCCCTCAGGGCAGAAGTACCATCTGATACTGGCCCAGATAAATTCAATATTAAATTTAACCAGCCACTTCTTCTGTTTCCTAAACCGTACACCCTTATTCTAAAAAGGATCACTGTCCAAAGGCAATAAGAAGCTCTGGCTGAATTCCTTTTTGTTCATGCCGTTTATTCAGGTAACAAAAGATGCAGAACGCTGGAAGTGAGGTGGATTAAGTGGATAAGATGCATTGTTGGACTGTGTTACTCATGGCTTCAGTGTTTGACTATGTTCTGTTGAAATTTTAATTTAATGGCCACAAAAACTAGTCTGTGAGAGCTTTAATGTGAATGCTCTGTATGTTTGTATGACCCTTTTACAGTGTTATGTTAATTTTAAAGTAGCTCATAAAATAGGATGGGTATATAAATATTATAAAGGCTATAAAAGTGAATGCTTTTGAATGTAAGAGATTGTACAATGGTAAACTGAATTTTTTTTTCCTGAGTGCCTAAAAGGCAAAGTTATTTTTGCCCATGTGTCATGTTGAAACTCCACACAGAGTTAATAAAAGTAAGAATTTTTAATTTTTGTTTTTACATCTACTTTATTTTCCATGTGTGCTTTCAATTAAGATGAATTTTCACTCCGTGACTAGGGCTGGGTAAAAATATTGATTTTCTGATGCATCGCAATCTTTGTTTGAACGATCTCGATATTGATTCTTAAATCCTAAAATCAATCTTTAACTCCATGTGGCAACCCTCTATAATGCAGGTAAATCATTCACATATGCAACCAAATCTTACATTATGCAAAACAAATGTCTGTGATTAGCCATTGGCTTGTAAATGTTCAGATTTCACTCAACAGTGATTGAGTAGTACTGTATAGTGAAGAAGATATTAGCACAGAGGTCCTTTCACTGCGTGTTGAGAGTAAAAGTTTGGTTTAACTTTGGTGTCCAAAGACAAGATCCACGGATACATATGTCATCAAATAATGTTTCTTTTAATGCCCTTTCTGTTTTTTTTTACAGTCAGTTGTTGATTAAAAACCAAAAAATAAACATTTCATTCTAATCACACATGGATGCACTAAAGAAATTATGCACGTCTTCTTTCATTATATACATACTTGCTGACTGATGCCGCTAGTCTTAAAGAGACAGTACAGATTAAGCACGGGTTCTACATATCAATGTAAATACTTGTAAATAGTAAAAATTATGCAAGTAAAAAATAAAAATGTAACAAAAATATATATGTAGCATAATATATGCAATTTCAAGACATTATTTGATGGAACAGACTGAATTTGAAAAATTTTCAAAAGCCAAAATGTAACTAATTTGATGAAAAAATTAATGATAAAATAGAATTTTTTAAATTAATATTTTTGAATTGTACCTAGAAGGGTTGCCTAGAAGGTTCCTTCATAATTAAAAGCATTAGCTGAGAAAGAATTTATTTTATATGTAAGCAAAATTGACATTATAACAAAAATTTGCCCATATGAATCGATATTGAATCTAATCGAATCGAGATCGGAATTTTTTTACATGTGTATTTTGTTGGTTCATGTTTTTCATGTCTTTTATTTTGAAAATCTAGTTCCTGTTTCATGTCATGTGGTTCCCTTGTCATGTGATTTCATGTTTCCCTCCATGTTCAAGTGTCTTGTATTCATTGGTTTATTGTCTTGTTATCTTGTTTAGAGTTCTTATTGTTTATTGGTTATCTTTGTCATGTGTTCTCACGTCATGTATTTAACCCTTATGTTTTCCATGGTCCATTGTCAGGTATTGTTGAATGTAACTTTGTTTGTGAATTCAAGTTTATGTCAAAGTCAAGTTTATGTCAAAGTCAAGTTTATGTTTCATTCATGTTTGTAGTTAGGGTTTTGGATACCACGAGTTAGAATATATTTGCATTTGAGTTCTATACTTCATCGTCATCTTCTTTGTCATTGTCAGTGCCAGTAACATCGTTACAGAATACCTGACCGACACAAAAATGAACCCAGCAATCCAACTCCTATGCCTACGTCAGGGGAATCGTCCCCTGGAGGATTATGTGGAGGAAATTTGCGCTCTGGCATGCCGGGTGGACTTTAATGAGGTTTCCCTTAAAGACATTTTCCGTTTTGGATTAAATGAGCCAATCCCTTTGCTGATGCCAGGCGGTCAGAGTACCCACAACCTGGCTCAGTATATCGACCTCGCCCTGCAGATTATTGGCTCTACGTTCACTGTGGGGGAGGCAGATGCTGAGCCAGAGTTCCACGTCATGGCTGTCAAGCCAGAGTTCCACGTCATGGCCGCCAAGCCAGAGTTCCACGTCATGGCCGCCAAGCCAGAGTTCCACGTCATGGCCGCCAAGCCAGAGTTCCACGACATGGTCGCTGAGTTAGTGCCATCTTTTGCCCTGGATCCTCAGTCCTTCCCCGTGCCACGTCACAGCAACGCCTCAGCCCTTCCCCGTGCCACGTCACAGCAACACCTCAGCCCTTCCCCGTGCCACGTCACAGCAACGCCTCAGCCCTTCCCCGTGCCATGTCACAGGAATGCCTCAGCCCTTCCCCGTGCCACGTCACAGCAACGCCTCAGCCCTTCCCCGTGCCAAGTCACAGCAACGCCTGAGCCCTTCCCCGTGCCACATCACAGCAACGCCTGAGCACTTCCCCGTGCCACGTCAGAGCAACGCCTTAGCCCTTCCCTGTGCCACGTCACAGCCACGCCTGAGCCTGCCCCGTGCCATGTCACAGCCACGCCTGAGCCTGAGCCTGCCCCGTGCCATGTCACAGCCATGCCTAAGCCTGCCCCGTGCCACGTCACATCCAAGCTTCAGTCTGCTCTATGCAAGGTCTCAGGCTCATCTCTGGCCAATGAACCAGCGTTGCAGGCCTCGTTCATTCCAGAGCCATCTTTCACTGGGCTATTTGAGCTGGCATTGGTTCCTGCCCTTGTGCCCACCCTTAGTTCTCCTGATCAGGCAAGGGGAACTTTCGACCCTCCGACCCCGCCTGTACCCTCTGAGCCCTGGACTCTGCCTTGGCCTGTCGATCCCTCGGCTCTATGGTCTCTCGGCTCCACTGCAGTCCTTCAGCCTGTCGGCTTTACCGGGGTCCCTCATCCCTCCAGCTCCTCCTTGGTCTGTTGGTCACCTGGCTCCGCCTTGGCTCTCCGATCCTCTGGATACGCCTCGTCTCTCCGATCCTTCAGCTCCACCGGGGACCTCCATCCCTACGGTTCCATCTTGGTCCTCAGCCCCACCAGCTCCGCCTCAGTCTTCCGATCCCCCAGCTCCGCCTTGCTCCTCCGAGCCTCCTGTGCCGCCTTGGTCCTCCCTGCCTCCGGCTCCACCCTGGCCCTTCGAGTCTTCGGCTACTCTCTAGGTACCAAGTTCTCTGGTGTCGCCTTTCAAGTCTCTCACGGCTCCGCCTTCCATGGCTCCACTCCTCAAGTCTCATGGCTCCACCTTCCACAGGCGTTGCCCTGATCCCGTGCTCCACGTCCTGTCTTGCCAAGCCACACCTCAAGACCCCCCCCCCAGCTCCCTACAGAACTTTGGGATTATTCCATGTTTAATGTGTTTGTTCATGTGTTGGGGCGTCAGGAGCCACCCCTAGTGGGGGGGGTATGTCATGTGTATTTTGTTGGTTCATGTTTTTCATAACTTTTATTTGAAAATCTAGTTCCTGTTTCATGTCATGTGATTCCCTTGTCATGTGATTTCATGTTTCCCTCCATGTTCATGTGCCTTGTTTTCATTGGTTTATTGTCTTGTTATCTTGTTTAGAGTTCTTAGTGTTTATTGGTTATCTTTGTCCTGTGTTCTCCCATGTCATGTGTTTAACCCTCATGTTTTCCATGGTCCATTGTCAGGTATTGTTGAATGTAACTTTGGTTGTGAATTCAAGTTTATGTCAAAGTCAAGCTTATGTCAGGTTTGTTTCATTCATGTTTGAAGTTAGGGTTTTGGATATCACGAGTTGGAATAAATTTGCACTTGGGTTCTTTACTTCATTGTCTTTGTCATTGCCAGTTCCAGCAACACCGTTACAATTTTAGGGCTGCCAAAGTTAATGTGTTAACTGATCATTTAAATCTGTTTAACTCCATTAAATTTATCATCTTCTCTCAGACATTTATCTAGTGTTATCACGCTTCAGTTTCATGTGTAATGAGGGTGCGTTGTGAAGGTCTAAATTATGTAAGTAATCTACTGTGAATCAAAAACTAGGTAATCTGTCATTTTTATTTTTACCTAGTTTTAGAGTCAGTTAAATTAAGTTTTATTTCAGGAAATGAAAATGGATCTTATATAGATTTTTAATTGTTTTGCCTTTTTTTTTTTTTTTTTGGATTTCACCACAAAAATAGCCAAAGAAGCTGGCTTGGTGTTAAAAACAGACAAACAAAACATTTAAATAAACAAAGGTTTTCATTTATTTTTGTTTCAGGTTTCTT